>NC_058521.1:92135385-92749850 GCF_904849725.1 Hordeum vulgare subsp. vulgare | reverse complement strand
AATTATCTTGAACATAGTCTAAGTCCGCTTTAAAAATATTTCTGTTGTAGATCAATGGCTCACGCGACAGTCACCCTGAATTTTAATACGTTCCTAGAGAAAACTAAGTTGAAAGATGATGGAAGCAACTTTGTAGACTGGGCTCATAATCTTAAGTTGCTCCTGCAAGCTGGGAAGAAGGATTATGTGCTTAATGCTGCGCTAGGAGATGAACCACCCGCCAATGTTGACCAATATGTTAAGAACTCTTGGTTAACACGCAAGGAGGACTACTCAGTAGTTCAATATGCAGTGTTCTATGGCTTAGAACCGGGACTTCAATGTCGCTTTAAGCGTCAGGGAGCATTTGATATGTTCCAGGAGTTGAAGTCTATCTTTCAGAAGAACGCCCGGATCGAGAGGTATGAGACATCCAATAAATCATATGCTTGCAAGATGGAGGATAATTCGTTTGTCAGTGAACATGTGCTCAAAATGTGTGGGTACTCAAACCGTCTAGATGAGCTGGGGATTGAACTCCCGCAAGAGGCTATCACTGACAGAATTCTTCAATCACTGCCACCAATCTACAAGAGCTTCGAGTTGAACTATAACATGCAAGGGATGAACAAGTCACCCGGCGAGTTATTCGCGATGCTGAAAGTCGCAGAGTCAAAACTCCGTAAAGAGCATCAAGTGTTGATGGCGAATATAAGACCACTAGTTTCAAGAGAAACAACAAAGGAAAGAAGGATAATTCAAAGAAGAGCGGCAAGCTTGTTGCCAATCCGACAAAGAAACCCAAAGCTGGACCTAAGCCTGAAACGGAGTGTTATTATTGCAAGGGTCTGGGTCACTAGAAGCGCAACTGCCCCAAGTATCTGGCTGATAAGAAGGCGGCCAAGGAAAATCATGTATATTTGATATACATGTTATTGATGTGTACTTAACCAGCTCTCATAGTAGTGCCTGGGTATTCGATACTGGTTTTGTTGCTCATATTTGCAACTCGAAACAGGAACTATGGAATAAGCAAAGGTTGGCGAAGGATGAAGTGACGATGCGCGTGGGAAATGGTTGCAAGGTTGATGCAATCGCCGTCGGCACAGTTTCACTTCAGTTACCATCAGGATTAGTTATGAACTTAAATAATTGTTATTTAGTGCCTGCGTTAAGCATGAACATTATATCTGGATCTAGTTTATTGCGAGACGGTTACTCATTTAAGTCAGAGAATAATGGTTGTTCTATTTCTATGAGTAATATCTTTTATGGTCATGCACCCAATGTGAGAGGATTGTTCATATTGAATCTTGGTAGCGATAATACACATATACATAACATTGAGAACAAAAGAGTTAGAGTTAACACTGATAGCGCCATGTTTTTATGGCACTGCCGCTTAGGTCATATTGGTGTAAAGCGCATGAAGAAACTCCATACCTATGGACTTTTGGAGTCACTTGACTTTGATTAACTTGACACATGCGAACCATGCCTCATGGGCAAGATGACTAAGACTCCGTTCTCCGAAACAATGGAGCATGCTAGTGACTTCTTGGAAATCATACATACCGACGTGTGCAGTCCGATGAGTGTGGAGTCGCACGGCGGATATCGTTATTTTCTCACCTTCCCTGACGATTTGAGTAGATATGGTTATGTATACTTGATGAAGCAGAAGTCTGAAATGTTTGAGAAGTTCAAGCAATTTCAGAGTGAAGTTGAAAATCATCGTAACAAGATGATCAAGTTCCTACGGTCTGATCATGGGGTGAATATATGAGTTTCGAGTTTGGTGCTCACTTAAGAAAATGTGGAATTGTTTCACACTTGACACCGCGTGGAACACCACAGTGTAATGGTGTGTCCGAACGTCGTAATCGTACTTTATTAGAGATGGTGCGATCTATGATGTCTCTTACCGATTTGCCGTTATCATTTTGGGGTTATGCATCAGAGACAGCTGCATTCACTTTAAATAGGGCACCATCAAAATCCGTTGAGACGACACCATACGAACTGTGGTATGGCAAAAGACCAAAGTTGTTGTTTCTTAAAGTTTGGGATGTAATGCTTATGTCAAAAATCTTCAGCTTCAAAAGATGGAACCCAAAGAGAAAAAGTGTGTCTTCATAGGTTACCCAAAAGAGACAGTTGGGTATACCTTCTATCTCAAATCCGAGGGCAAAGTGTTTGTTGCTGAAAACTGAGCTTTTCTTGAGAAGGAGTTTCTCTCGAAAGAATTGAGTGGGAGGAAGATAGAACTTGATGAGGTTGTCGAACCTGTGTTTCCTCTAGATGGTGGCGCAGGGCAAGGGGAACCCCCTGTTGCCGCGGCACCGGTTGAGGAGGAAGTTGATGATGATGATCATGAAACTTCAGATCAAGTTCCTATCGGACCTCGCAGGTCGACAAGATCACGTACTGCTCCTGAGTGGTACGGTAATCCTGTCTTATCAATTATGGTGTTAGAAAACAATGAACCTGCGAATTATGAAGAAGCAATGGTGGGCCCGGATTCCAACAAATGGTTGGAGGCCATGAAGTCCGAGATAGGATCTATGTACGAGAACAAAGTATGGACTTTGGAAGTACTACCTGAAGGCCGCAAGGCTATTCAGAACAAATGGATCTTTAAGAAGAAGACGGGCGCAGACGGTAATGTGACCGTTTATCAAGCTCGACTTGTGGCAAAGGGTTTTTCACAAGTTCAAGGAGTTGACTACGATGAGACTTTCTCACCAGTAGTGATGCTTAAGTCCGTCCGAATCATGTTAGCAATAGGTGCCTTTTACGATTATGAAATCTGGCAGATGGATGTCAAAACGGCGTTCCTTGATGGTTTTCTTAAGGAAGAGTTGTATATGATGCAACCCGAAGGTTTTGTCGATCCAAAGAATGCTAACAAAGTGTGCAAGCTCCAGCGATCCATTTATGGGTTGGTGCAAGCATCTCGGAGTTGGAATAATCGCTTTGAGGAGGCGATCAAAGCATTTGGGTTTATACAAGTGGTTGGAGAATCTTGTATTTACAAGAAAGTGAGTGGGAGCTCTATGGCATTTCTAATATTATATGTGGACGACATATTGCTGATTGGAAACAACATGGAGCTTTTGGAGAGCATAAAGGATTACTTGAATAAAATTTCTCTATGAAGGACCTAGGAGATGCTGCTTACATTCTAGGCATTAAGATCTATAGGGATAGATCGAAACGTCTGATAGGACTTCCACAAAACACATACCTTGATAAAGTTTTGAAGAAGTTCAAAATGGATCAATCCAAGAAAGGGTTCTTACCAGTGTTATAAGGTATAAAATTGAGTAAGACTCAGTGCCCAGCAACTGCGGAAGATAGAGAACAAATGAGTTCCGTCCCCTATGCTTTAGTCGTAGGTTCTATCATGTATGAAATGTTGTGCACTAGACCAGACGTCAGCTTGGCCATAAGTATGGCAGGCAGGTTTCAGAGTAATCCAGGAGTGGATCACTGGACGGCGGTCAAGAATATTCTGAAGTACCTGAAAAGGACTAAGGAAATGTTTCTCGTATATGGAGGTGACAAAGAGCTCGTCGTAAAAGGTTATGTCGACTCAAGTTTTGACACCGGTCCGGATGACTCTAAGTCACAAACCGGATACGTATTTATTCTTAACGGGGGTGCGGTCAGCTGGTGCAGTTCCAAGCAGAGCGTCGTAGCAGATTCTACATGTGAAGCGGAGTACATGGCTGCCTCGAAGGCAGCAAAGGAGGGTGTCTGCATGAAGCAGTTCATGACAGATCTTAGAGTCGTGCCAAGCGCACTAGATCCATTAACTTTGTTATGTGACAACACTGGTGCCATTGCCTTAGCAAAGGAACCAAGGTTTTAGAAGAAGACCAGACACATCAAACGACGCTTCAACCTCATCCGCGACTACGTCGAAGGAGAGGACGTGAATATTTGCAAAGTGCACACAGATCTGAATGTAGCAGACCCGCTGTCTAAACCTCTTCCACAGGCAAAACATGATCAACACCAGAACTGTATGGGTGTTCGATTATTACAATGTAAATCGCATGGCGATGTGAGGACTAGATTATTGACTCTAGTGCAAGTGGGAGACTGTTGGAAATATGCCCTCGAGGCAATGATAAATAGTTATTTTATATTTCCTATTTAAAGATAATCGTTTATTATCCATGCTATAATTGTATTGAATGAAAACATAGATTCATGTGTGGATACATAGACAAAACAATGTCCCTAGCAAGCCTCTAGTTGGCTAGCCAGTTGACCAATGATAGTCAAGGTTTTTTGACTATGTGAAAGTGTTGTCACTTGATAACTGGATCACATCATTAGGACAATCATGTGATGGACTAGACCCAAACTATGAACGTAGCATATTGATCGTGTCGTTTTATTGCTATTGTTTTCTGCGTGTCAAGTATTTGTTCCTATGACCATGAGATCATATAACTCACTGGCACCGGAGGAATACCTTGTGTGCATCAAACGTCACAATGTAACTGGGTGACTATAAAGGTGCTCTACAACTATCTCCGAAGGTGTTTGTTGAGTTAGTATGGATCAAGACTAGGATTTGTCACTCCGTGTGACGGAGAGGTATCTCAGGGCCCACTCGATAATACAACATCACACACAGGCCTTGCAAGCAATTTGACTAAGTATAAGTCATGGGATCTTGTATTACGGAATGAGTAAACAGACTTGCGAGTAACGAGATTGAAATCGGTATGCGGATACCGACGAGCAAATCTCGGGCCAGTAACATACCGAAGGACAAAGGGAATGACATACGAGATTATATGAATCCTTGACACAGAGGTTCCACCGATAAGTTCTTCAGAGAATATGAAGGATCCAACATGGGCATCCAGGTCCCGCTGTTGAATATTGACTGAGGAGTGCCTCGGGGCATGTCTACATAATTCTCGAACTCGCAGGGTCTGCACACTTAAGGTTCGATGATGTTTTAGTATAGGTCTACACATTTAAGGTTCGATGATGTTTTAGTATAGTTGAGCTATATGTGTGGTTACCGAATGTTGCTCGGAGTCTCGGATGAGATTGCGGATGTCATGAGGGTTTCCAGAATGGTCTGGAAACGAAGATTGATATATAGGATGGCTTCATTTGGTTACCGGAAGGTTTTCGCGCATTACCGGGAATGTACCGGGAGTGACGAATGGGTTCCGGAAATTCACTGGGAGGAGGGCAATCCACCCGGGGGAAGCCCAATGGCCCTAGGGGTTGCGCACTAGCCCTTAGTGGGCTGGTGGGACAGCCCAAGGGGACCTTGGCGCCATAATAAGAAAACCAAAGAAAATAAAAAAAGGGAGGTGGGAAGGAAGAGAAGGACTCCACTTTCCAATCCTAGTTGGAGTAGGATTGGAGTAGGACTCCTCCTCTCCCTTGGCCGGCGCACCCTTGAGGGCTTGGCCCTCAAGGCAAGCCTCCTCCCCCTCCCTCCTATATATAGTGGTGATTTGGGGCTGATTTGAGACAACTTTTGCCACGTGCAACTCAGATCTAGACACCATAGTTTTCCCTTTAGATCGTATTTCTGCGGAGCTCGGGCGGAGCCCTGCTGGAATAGATCCTCACCACCACCGGAGCTCCGTCACGCTGCTAGAGAACTCATCTACTTCTCCGTCTTGCTTGCTGGATCAAGAAGGCCGAGATCATCGTCGAGTTGTACGTGTGCTGAACGCGGAGGTGCCGTCCGTTCGGCACTAGATCGGAATGGATCGTGGGACGGATCACGGGACGGTTCATGGGGCTGATCGAGGGATGTGAAGACGTTCCACTAAATCAACCGCATTTCTTAACGCTTCCTGCTGTGCGATCTATAAGGGTACGTAGATCTAAATCTCCTCTCGTAGATGGACATCACCATGATAGGTCTTCGTGTGCGTAGGAAATTTTTGGTTTCCCATGCAACGTTCCCCAACAACTATCACTCACAGAATTCTTCAATCACTGCCACCTAGCTATAAGAGCTTTGTGTTGAACTATAAAATGCAAGGGATGAACAAGTCACCCGGCGAGTTATTTGCGATGCTGAAAGTCGCAGAGTTAGAACTCCGGAAAGAGCATCAAGTGTTGATGGTCAATACGACCACTGGTTTCAAGAGAAACAGCAAAGGCAAGAAGGGTAACTCCAAGAAGAGCGGAAAAACTATTGCCAATTCGACGAAGAAACCCAAGGCTGGACCTAAGCCAGAAACAGAGTACTAATATTGCAAGGGGATGGGTCACTGGAAGCGCAACTGCCCCCTAGTATTTGGCTGATAAGAAGGCGGCCAAAGAAAAATCAGGTATATGTGATATACAAGTTATTGATGTGTACTTAACCAACTCTCGTAGTAGTGCTTGGGTATTTGATACCGGTTCTGTTGCTCAAATTTGCAACTCGAAGCAGGAACTGCGGAATAAACGAAGGCTGGCGAAGGATGAAGTGACGATGCGCGTGGGAAATGGTTCCAAGGTTGATCAATCGTCGTCAGCACAGTCTCACTTCAGTTACCATCAGTATTAGTTATGAACTTAAATAACTGTTATTTAGTGGCTGCATTAAGCATGAACATTATATCTGAATCTTTTTTATTGCGAGACGGTTACTCATTTAAGTCAGAGAATAATGGTTGTTCTATTTTTATGAGTAATATCTTTTATGGTCATGCACCCAATGTGAGAGGTTTGTTCATATTGAATCTTGATTTTGATGACACACATATACATAACATTGAGACCAAAAGATGTAGAATTAACAATGATAGCGCCACATTTTTGTGGCACTGCCGCTTAGATCATATTGGTGTAAAGCGCATGAAGAAACTCCATATCGATGGGCTTTTGGAGTCACTTGATTTTGAATCTCTTGACACGTGCGAACCATGCCTCATGGGCAAGATGACTAAGACTACGTTCTCCGGAACAATGGAGCGTGCAAGTGACTTGTTGGAGATCATACATACCGATGTATGCCATCCAATGAGTGGAGGTGCGCGGTGGATATCGTTATCTTCTCACATTCAGTGATGATTTGACTAGGTATGGATATATCTACTTTATGAAGAACAAGTCTGAAACGTCTGAGAAGTTCAAGCAATTTCAGAGTGAAGTTGAAAATCATCGTAAAAAGAAGATGAAGTTCCTGCGTTCTAATCGAGGGGCCGAATATCCGAGTTTCGAGTTTGGTGCTCACTTAAGACAATGTGGAATCATTTCACAGTTAACACCACCTGGAACACCACAACGTAATGGTGTGTCCGAACGTCGTAGTCGTACGTGGTTAGATATGGTGCGATCTATGATGTCTCTTGCCGATTTGCCGTTATCGTTTTGGGGTTATGCATTAGAGACAACTGCATTCACTTTAAATAGGGCACCGTCAAAATTCGTTGAGACGACACCATATGAGATATGGTATGGCAAGAGGCCAAAGTTGTCGTTTCTTAAAGTTTGGGGATGCGATGCTTATGTCAAAAAGCTTCAGCCCGAAAAGCTGGAACCCATAGCGGAGAAGTGCGTCTTCATAGGTTACCCAATTGAGACAGTTGGGTACGCCTTCTATCTCAGATCCGAGGGCAAAGTGTTTGTTGCTAAGTGTCACATCCCTGGATCCCTAACTAGATTTTAGCATTGTGCTCATGTTTACATTCATTGCATTCAAGAGCTTGAAACAAATTCAAAGCAAGTGGTGAAACAAAACACCAAAAACCCTAGCCACTTCTCAAAATTCAAGGAAATTCAAAACTTGTTAAAATCAGTGAACCCAAAATGGCCTCAAGAAAAGTTCAACTTTTCTGATAATTCTTGAAAGCAAATTATCACGGAAGAAAACTATTTTCAAAACACATTTGGCATTTTATTTAAATTAAAAATCCACTGAATTCAAGTTTAAATTTGAATTCAAAAACTTTCAACTTTTCAAAAATGTTGGAAACTTCAGTAATGGTTGGAAATATTCCAACTAATATTTCAGTGTGTTCAAAATAATTTTTGAACTAAGTTTGGAGCCAAAAATAAATAAAAATAAATGTCAGAAAGAATAAACAGAAACTGAAGAAAGAAAAAAAAATGCAAAAACTCTATCTAGCGCTTACGTGGCCCTGGCCCAGCTCTCCCGTGTTGTCTTCCTCCTCGCTAGTGGGCAGCAGGAGGTGGCCGCCGCCTCCTCTGACACGGCCACGCACCTGTGAGCATGCCTGGCTCGCCCAGATGAGCTGGAGAGGGAGGATAAGCATCCCCCGAGCCATCCTCGAGCTCATCCCCTCCCCATTCTTTCCCCTGCTACCTCTCCTCTCGGCCGCCATTGGAGCTCGAGCAGATCTCGAGCTCGCCGTTGCTCTGACCTGCCTCCTTCCCTCCTGAGCCGCGTAGAAGAACCGCCAGGGTCCCCTAAAGCTTCAAAGCATCGAGCTCGACGCCGAGACGCAGTGAATCGACGAGACGCGGTCATCTTCTTCCTGGGGTCACTAACGCTCGCCATCGGCGTTCTCTCTATAGGTCGTCCTCGAGCAAGCTAGCACTATCACTACACTCCCCGTGAGCCTAGCAAGATTTCCCCTAAGTTTCCCCCTTCGATCTCTTCCTCTAGACCTGTTTTCATCGGAGCCCGAACTGATCCGCCGCGGGAGCTCGTCGCCGGTAGCCCTCCGATGAACGGCTCGTCCATCTGAGGCCACCAGTGGCTTCAGGGCGTCGTGTAGATGTCGTAGGAGCCTAGCCCCGCGCGTGAAGCCCCCTGTTTTGATGAACTCGATAACGCCCGAGCTTGGGCCGTCGCCAAGCGCGTCGCCGGCATCATCTCCGACCAGATCAGCCCCAGTTCTGTGCAGAAATGGAATGGCGGGTGAACGATGGTCAGTCTGGTGCACTCCGCGCAGAGTTTGGCCGCCTGTTCCGCGTTTCCGAGCCCCTCCGCCATTCTGGTGGTCGCCGGAGGCTCACAGCCAGCGAGGACGACCTCGCCGCCGATGGATCTGACCCCCCCTGAGTCTATGACAGGTGGGGCCAGCCTCTGGTTAACTAATTAACTTAAATTTAAACTAAAAACTAGCCTGAGTCACTGACTAGTGGGTCCCACTGGTCAGGTTTGACTTTCAACGACCAGTTGGACCTGCTGATGTCATGCTGATGCAGTAAAGCTTTGTCTGTTTAAAAATAATTCCAGAATAAGTTCAAAACTTTGGAAATTCATAAAAGTTTGAATATAACTCCAAATTGGACAAATAATATATGAAAAATGATCAGAAAAATCCAAGGAATCTGAATATGTCACCAAACATGCAAAATGGTGAATAGGTTAAATTTGATAAATGCTTTGGAGTTGGAATTTGAAATTCATTTGAATTCCACTTCAAATGCCATGACCAAACAATGCTCAATCACAACCAACAACTCAACATATCATTCCCATGCATGTTAAAACAAGATGACCTGAGCATCAGGTTGAATCAATTAAAAGGGTATTTGAAAATACCTTGTCTGAAGTGATATTTGAAAATCAACTTCAACTTAAGAAATGGTAGTCACATTAGCCTACCACCTTTCATCTTCATGCCATGCCCATGCATCATCTTGTTGCATATGATTGATATTGATTGATGTCATTTCTATCATTAGGCTCCGCTCCTCCGGATTCCACCGAATATCCGACTGACGGATATTGTCCCTCTGCTGAGCAACAAGGCAAGCAACCATTTTGATCATCCCGATAAATCCCATGTTCTCGCTCCTGCACTTACTTATTGCATTAGGATCAAATGCTTCAAATGCTTTTGCCACGTTAGTTGAACCCACTTCCTTTGCATGACCTGTCTTTGTCATAGTAAATTGCTGAACCTTGCAACCTAGCATACGTGGTAGATGCTTGAGCCATGATGTGCCTTATCTTGCTATGCATGCTATGCTTAGAGTTGTGTATGGTCTGTCATCTGGGTGATGAACAGAATTGTGAGATTGTGTTCAGTAAGTAAAGGATGTGTGTTGAACCTGATTTGGTAAAGGTACCGGTGAAAGGCTATGTAGGAGTACATGGCGGGTTGTTTCATTGGAACCGTCCTTAGGAACTGAGTTCCGTGTATGTAACACAAGACTAGATACTACCACACGTTGGGATACTTAATTGACCCTCTCGACTTATTTATCGCTTAGTACTCGGTCCAGGAGTTGCAAGTAGTTTCTGGTGTTTATAGTCATGCTGGAGGCCGTGCGTAGCACTGACCTTAGAGGTGGGCAATGATGCGATAGGCAGTGGCACGGTGTACCAAGTGGCACCCAGATGGTGGGCTTGGGAACCCTGCGCACATCGTTTGGGGCCGTGGCGAAAACCTCGGCCGGACTTTCGTGCGGGTTACCCTCAGATAGGCGATAGACCTGGACTAAGTATTAGCATGGTTAACGGTCGTGGCTGACTCCCTTGCTGGGCTTCCGCTTGAAGGTTGCCGAGGTGCATGACGTGCACATGGCGATAAGTGGTGAGAGCGTGTGTGAAGAAGTACACCCCTGCAGGGTTATGATCTATTCGAATAGCTTCGTCCGCGGATATGGACTACTTGGAAGCATATGTTGTTCATAGATAACTTTAATGACTACTCATAAAAATTGTCAAGATAAGCGTGAGTGTCGTGGACGGCATTTCCGTATGGAGACGGAATGATTCCATGATGGAGTATTGTTGTGGTGTTAGTGGACTCGTGCGCGAGAAATCAAAGTTTTCAAAACTAATTTAAAATGCAAGTTGTCTAGCCACGAGTCAAATGCTGGCTTTCCTCATGAAACCCCACAACTCCTTATTGATACATTGCATGAGTAGATAGCTTATCCTAAAGTCTTGCTGAGTACTTTTGTACTCATGTTTGCTTAATAATTATTGCAGAGGTTGTTAATGACCCTAATGGAGGGTTCTACCTAGACATTGACGACGACGAGTAGCTGGTATCCCAGCTACGATCTGGCCCTAGGGTGGGTTTGTAGATAGTCAGGCCATGTGCCTTTATCTTTCCATCTGTTTGTACTCAGACAGCTTTACTCTTCCGCTGATTTGTAGGAACTGTGTGTATGACTTGTGATGATGGGTCGTGAGACCCTACCTTGTAATATTTTGTGTGTGGCTCTTCCGAGCCTTCTAAATAAAGTTGTATGTTATGGTTATGATGTGATGCCATCGATATATCTATACATATCGGTATGCCATGCGTACTTGTGTTGTACTTGATATGTATGGGGTTCGATTACCTAGCCGTAGGCTTTAGTAGCATTCCTTACAGGGAAATGCCCATTTGTGATCCAACGAGCCATGGTAGTTCGCTACTGCTCCGGACACATTGGTTGACCGGCATGTGTCCTTCTTAGCTGTTGTGTCTGTCCCCGTTGGGGAAATGTCACGCGATGTAATGGAGTCCTTGTAGCTTGCTACGACTCGTCTACATTCCCTGGTGACCGACACCTGCTTTGTTGGGTCATGTATGCATGTCCCTGTGCGGAACTACCGCTTTTGTTTATGACTAGACATGTCGATCCGGGTTCTTTATCATTGGATTGCTAGAGACACAATTGCATACGCGAGTCAAAAGGCGCAAACGGTCCCGGCTAAGGTAAGGTTGCAGTCGTGGGGATAACCGTGCGTGAGACCGCAAAGAGATGCGATGTGTTACAGGCTGGATTCCTATGGCTTAGGATCGGGGTCCTGACAGCGTTGGTATCAGAGCCTGACTGACTGTAGGATTACTAAGCCAAACTGGTCGAAGTTGAGTCTAGAATTTCTTTAGTTATATATAAGGGAATTGTTTGTGGAAGGGAACGTAAGACTCTTGTTCTCTTCTCAAGTTATTCTATTCTGGTCATCCTCGTCTTTTCTGCGGGGATTGAGGACTAGGTTACTTACCTTCTCTCAGGCTTGTGTTTCTGATCGGTAGACTATAGGACAACGGGTCGAGATTTATTTCGGGTTTCTTTATCCCTAGGAAAAGGAAGTAAGTTTTGATGATCAGAGAATTGAACTTGATAGTTGACTGGTTACGCTATTCTATTTTATGGGTTGTCTCAAAATTGTTTTTGAGCATTTACAGCCGTTATGCTGCCCAATTTTGTATTCAGAGCTCTAATGATTTTGCATTACTCTCTATTTTCAGATGCCTGGCCGTCCTTCTCGTTAGGTGGTTCGTCTGACTAGGTGCATTGATGTGCCGGGTCATACGGCCATGCTAGTCAGGATGATGTCAGTGTCCGGTTACCGCTGGTACCCAGGGTACACAGTGGAGGAGCAGTACCGAGATTTTAATCAGAGCCAGTACCTCTGCACTGTTAGGGTATTCCCAGATTACCCTGGAGCTGAGGAGCCAATCCATTGGTCCTATGGATTGGGGGTCACTGTTGACATGGCAGTACAAGATGTTGCCTATTCAATGCTAACCATTATGAGGGCTAGACATGCACTACTGCAGAATTCAGAGTTCTGCTATGTTCCTGCCTCTCAGTCAGGTGAAGAAGGATACCTCAGTGGGGTCTACTTTGATTCCTCTATGGAGGATCCGCTGCTGCAGTCCACTGCTGAGATGCTAGAGAATAGAGACAGGGATGCTCGTGCCCTTCGTATGGAGCTTTATGCTACATGTGCCTGTCTGTGGACGGCTTTGACGCAGCTGGCACCTGTAGTCCAAACAGGGTATGGAGATATGGAGATGCTGAACCCTGTTAGAAACCATCTTCCGGCTCATGTTGACTGGCCTGCTATAGGAGGAGTCACCCCTCTTCGGGAACCCCTACTAGCACCAGTCAGGGGTCCAAGGCCACATCCGTGTCCTTACGGATCCCAGGGATCTCAGGCTGGAGTATTTCCTGATCCGCAGGTTGAGCTTCCAGGCCATGGAGGCAATCTTTATGAGATTTTCTATGCGGATGCCTGAACCGTGAGTGGAAGGATAGTATGGTAGTAGCTGTACTTTCACAATCATGTGTGACTTGTGAAGTATGCTTGTGTCGTGAAATGAATTCCGGAGGCATAGATAAATAATGTATAGGAAGCTTGGAAGCCTCTGATGAGTAGTTTCATATTCTCAGTAGTTTGTTCTACGGTTAAGGTTGTACTGAACTATGTAATGGTGTGTATGAACCATGGTGTATATATAGCAGTTGCTTGTTACCATGTTGTTCGGATATTCATTTCCGCATTCCATGTGTTCAGTGCATTCTTAATCCATAGCTAGTATTGATGATGATATTGGTCTAAGCTGTGAGTTTGTTTGTCAGGATGGTGTTCACCAGGTTGAACCGTGCCCCTGCTCATGAGCAAGGCGAGGGTAGTCAAGCATCGCAGGAAGAACTGCCTCACCCGCCCTCTTTGGCAGAAGTTATGCTTGAGGCAGAGAGAAACAAAAGGGAGACCAACCGACTGTTAGAGCGTATTGAGCAAAATACGGCTCGTCAGCCTAGGAATGCTGTAGTGCCCCTCAATGACTTTGTGAAGCTGAATCCTCCAAAGTTCCATCACTCCGTCGATCCCCTCGACGCTGATGATTGGTTGTGTAGTATCTCACATAAGATTCGCTCTGCGAATGTTTCTGAGGCCGACAAGGTGACCTTTGCGGCGTACTTTCTGGAAGGACCCGCCAATCTGTGGTGGGAGAACTTTGAAGCTATGCGTCCTGCTGAACCAGCAGCCACATGGGCAGACTTTAGTGCAGCCTTCCGTCTGCACCATATTCCAGAGGGCCTGATGGACAGAAAGAGAGAGGAGTTATGTGCATTCACCCAGGGAAAGTTGACCGTGGATGCCTATAGCCGCGAGTTCGGTAACCTCGCCCGCTATGCAACAGAGGAGGTGTCTACTGATGCCAAGAAGCAAGCAAGACTCTGTAAGGGTCTGAGCCCTGAGCTTTGTCGTGATTTGCGCCTCCACGAATGTACAAGCTTCCAAGCCCTGGTCAACCAGGCGACCAATGCCGAGACTGGTCATACCGACTATGAAGCCACAAAGAAGCACCCCCGTGACTTTGGCTCGTCATCTGGTTCCGCGTTTCCAAAATGTAGGCTGTGGGTTCCAAACAGTTCTCTGCCGCCAAGATACACTCCGAGGACATCCTATGTGGCGCCTCAGACGAATCAGACCAACCCTCCAGCAAAAACCTATGGTGGTCCAGCTAGCAATGTTGCACCACGTGCCAATCAGGTGATCTGTTACAAGTGTGGAGAACCATGGCACTATTCCCGAGAGTGTCCTCAGAATGTGGGTGCCAAGCAACCCGGAAAGTCCGTTGGGCAAGGCAAGTCGGGCAAAGCTTACTATGTGAAGCCAACTCCTGCACGTGGTCATGTGAACTATGTTTCAGCAGAAGAAGCTGCAGAGGATCCCGACGTCATACTGGGTACGCACCTTGTTAATCATCACCCAGCGTCTGTTCTTTTTGACACTGGGTCTTCTCATTCCTTCATTTCAGAAAGTTATGCACAGTTGCATAACATGTCTTTCTGTGATATGCCAATCCCATTGGTTGTACAAACTCCTGGTAGTAAGTGGCAAACCTCCAGGATAACCTATGACAATGAAATTCTAGTAGACAGGCTAGTTTTTCTAGCATCATTGATAGCCCTGAAATCTTCGAATATTAATATCATCTTGGGTATGGACTGGATGTCAGCTCACTATGCCAAGATTGATACTCATTCCAGAAATGTTCAGCTTACCCATCCCTTGGGTGAGATAGTCAATGTCTCTACTCGAGTTGCCAAATGCCAACTCTATTCCCTCAATGTCAACCCTCTTCTGGAACTTGAAGACATTCCGGTAGTCCGTGACTTTCCGGATGTTTTTACAGAGGAACTGCCAGGAATTCCACCTGACAAAGATGTAGAGTTTGTGATAGATCTTGTTCCGGGAACCATTCCAATAGCCAGAAAACCATATAAGATGGCACCCCTAGAGCTAGCCGAACTAAAGAAACAACTTGATAAAGCTTTGAATAAAGGTTTCATCCGTCCTAGCTCTTCTCCTTGGGCTTGTCCCGTCCTCTTCGTCAAGAAGAAAGATGGAACGGATCGGATGGTTGTAGATTACCGACCAGTTAATCTGGTCACCATAAAGAACAAGTATCCGCTCCCCAGGATCAACGACCTGTATGATCAGCTCGCTAGATCCTCAGTCTTCTCAAAAATGGATTTGAGGTTGGGATACCATCAAATCAAGATCAAGAACGGGGACATTCCAAAAACGGCTTTTGTCACTCGTTATGGCCAATACGAGTACACCGTCATGTCCTTCGGTTTAACCAATGCCCCAGCCACCTTCTCTCGCTTGATGAATTCCATCTTCATGGAGTATTTGGATAAATTCGTCGTAGTATACCTCGATGATATTCTCATCTACTCGAAGAACGAACAAGAACATGCCGAGCATCTAAGGCCCGTATTGATGAAACTTCGAGAGCATCGCCTTTATGCCAAGTTTTCAAAATGTGAATTTTGGTTACCAGAAATGACCTATCTAGGTCACGTAATCTCTGGTTAGGGTATTGCTGTCAATCCCGAGAGAGTTCAAGCTGTCCTTAATTGGACTCAACCTGAATCGGTTAAGCAAGTTAGGCGTTTTCTTGGTCTAGCGAGCTATTGTCGCCGCTTTGTCGAGAATTTGTCCAAGGTTGCAAAGCCTCTAACTGAACTCCTCAAGAAAGATAAAAAAGTTCGAGTGGACACCACAGTGTGAGCATAGTTTTCAAGAACTGAAAAGACGTCTGACTTCCGCACCTGTGTTGCTACCACCAGATTTTTCGAAGGACTTTGTTATCTATTGCGACGCCTCGCGACAAGGATTAGGTTGCATTCTCATGCAAGATCGTCATGTGATTGCATACGCATCTCGACAGTTGCGTCCACATGAGGATAATTATCCCACACATGATCTTGAGCTTGCAGCTGTAGTCCATGCACTTAAAACCTGGCGACATTACCTTCTTGGTAATCGTTGCGAAATATTCACTGTTCACCAAAGTCTAAAATATATCTTCACCCAGCCAGATTTGAATCTCAGGCAAAGACGGTGGGTTGAGTTGATCACGGATTACGACTTAGGGATAACTTACACCCCGGGGAAGGCCAATGTTATGGCTGATGCACTAAGTCGTAAGTCTTATTGTAACAATTTGATGCTACAACGAGGTCAACCACATCTCTATGAGGAATTTCGGGAGTTAAATCTTGATATTGTTCCTCGAGGATTCCTTTCTACCCTGGTGGTGAAGCCTACTCTTAGGGATCAAATCATAGCGGTGCAGGCTTATGATAAGGGTATATCCCGGATCAAGGAGAATATTGCTAGCGGAAACGCTAGGGATTTCTCCATCAATGAGAAAGGTGTTGTGTTCTTTCAGAACCATTTAGTGGTTCCTAAGAGCAAACGTCTGCGGTAATTGATCCTTAAGGAGGCACATGATTCTCCTCTCACCATTCATCCTGGTAGTACTAAGATGTATCAGGACCTACGCCAGAGGTTTTGGTGGACTAGGATGAAGAGAGAAATTGCTGAGTTCGTTGCTAACTGCGAGGTTTGTCGTCGAGTTAAGGCAGAACATCAAAGGCCAGCTGGCACCCTTCAACCTTTAGCTATTCCTGAGTGGAAATGGGATAAAGTCAGTATGGATTTCATTACCGGACTTCCCAAGACCAAGAAAGGAAATATTGCTATCTTTGTGGTCATTGACCGTCTTTCCAAAGTAGCTCATTTTCTTCCAGTTCGTGAGAGTATAACACCTAGCCAGCTAGCAGAGTTATACATCTCTCGAATAGTGTCGCTTCATGGTGTTCCCCTGGAGATTAACTCAGACCGTGGGAGTATCTTTACTTCTAGCTTCTGGGAAAGTTTTCAGAATGCTATGGGGACTCACTTATCTTTTAGCACTGCTTTCCATCCTCAATCAAGTGGTCAATTAGAAAGAGTGAATCAAGTCCTAGAAGATATGCTCCGAGCTTGTGTTATATCGTTCGGTATGAATTGGGAGAAGTGCCTTCCATTTGCTGAATTTGCTTATAACAGTAGTTATCAATCAAGCTTGGGCAAAGCTCCTTTTGAAGTTCTCTATGGACGAAGATGTCGAACACCTCTTAATTGGTCACAAACCGGAGAGAGGCAACTCTTTGGCCCGGATATGATCCAGTATGCAGAAGAGCAGGTTCGCATTATTCGTGAAAAGTTGAAAACAGCCCAGTCTCGTCAAAAGAGCCAATATGATCATCATCATAAGGCTGTGACCTTTGAAGTTGACGAGAAGGCTTACCTTCGGGTTACACCTTTGAAGGGTACCCATCGATTCGGTATCAAGGGCAAGTTGGCTCCTCGTTACATTGGTCCTTTTCGCATTCTTGCCAAACAAGGAGAAGTTGCCTACCAGTTGGAACTTCCTCCGCATCTTTCCAAGGTTCATGATGTCTTCCACGTCTCGCAACTCAGGCGTTGCTTTTCATATCCTATCCGTGAAGTGGACCACGAAACGCTTGATCTCCAAGATAACCTTTCATACCGAGAATACCCTGTGCGTATTCTTGATCAAGCTGAGCGTACCACTCGACGTCGAAACCTCAAGTTTCTTAAAGTTCAATGGTCAAATCATTCTGAAAAGGAGGCAACATGGGAAAGAGAGGATCGTCTTCGACTTGAGTATCCCGCATTATTTCCGACGACTTCTAAATCTCGGGACGAGATTCTTTTGAGTGGGGGTGAGTTGTCACATCCCTGGATCCCTAACTAGGTTTTAGTATTGTGCTCATGTTTACATTCATTGCATTCAAGAACTTGAAACAAATTCAAAGCAAGTGGCGAAACAAAACCCCAAAAACCCTAGCCACTTCTCAAAATTCAAGGAAATTCAAAACTTGTTAAAATCAATGAACCCAAAATGGCCTCAAGAAAAGTTCAACTTTTCTGATAATTCTTGAAAGCAAATTATCAGGGAAGAAAACTATTTTCAAAACACATTTGGCATTTTATTTAAAATCGAAAATCCACTGAATTCAAGTTTAAATTTGAATTCAAAAACTTTCAAGTTTTCAAAAATGTTAAAAACTTCAGTAATGGTTGGAAATATTCCAACTAATATTTCAGTGTGTTCAAAATAATTTTTGAACTAAGTTTGGAGGCAAAACTAAATAAAAACAAATGTCAGAAAGAATAACAGAAACTGAAGAAAGAAAAAAAAATGCAAAAACTCTATCTAGCGCTTACCTGGCCCAAGCCCAGCTCCCCCGTGTCGTCTTCCTCCTCGCCAGTGGGCAGCAGGAGGTGGCCGCCGCCTCCTCCGGCGCGGCCACGCACCTGTGAGCATGCCTGGCTCGCCCAAATGAGCTGGAGAGGGAGGATAAGCATCCCCCGAGCCGTGCCCGAGCTCATCCCCTCCCCATTCTCCCCCCTGCTACCTCTCCTCTCGGCCGCCATCGGAGCCCGAGCAGAGCTCGAGCTCGCCGTCTCTCTGACATGTCGCCTTTCCTCCTGAGCCGCATAGAAGAACCGCCAGGGTCCCCTGAAGCTTCCAAGCCACGAGCTCGACGCCGAGACGTAGTGAATCGACGAGACACGGTCGTCTTCTTCCTCGGGTCACCGAAGCTCGCCGCCGGCGTTCTCTCTCTACAGGCTGTCCCCGAGCAAGCTAGCGCTACCACTGCACTCCCCGTGAGCCTAGCAAGATTTCCCCTAAGTTTTCCCCTTTGATCTCTTTCTCTAGCCCTGTTTTCACCGGAGCCCGACGAGATCCGCCGCGGGAGCTCGTCGCCGGTAGCCCTCCGGTGAACGGCTCGTCCATCTGAGGCCACCAGTGGCTTCAGGGCGTCGTGTAGATGTCGTAGGAGCCTAGCCCCGCGTGTGAAGCCCCCTGTTTCGATGACCTCGATGACGCCCGAGCTTCGGCCGCCCCCAAGCTCGTCGCCGGCGTCATCTCTGGCCAGATCAGCCCCGGTTCTGTGCAGAAATGGAACGGCAGGTGAACGCTGGTCAGTCTGGTGCACTCCGCGCAGAGTTTGGCCGCCTATGCCGCATTTCCGAGCCCCTCCGCCATTCTGGTGGTCGCCGGAGGCTCACCGCCGGCGAGGACGACCTCGTCGCCGGTGGATCTGACCCCCCTGAGTCTATGACAGGTGGGGCCAGCCTCTGGTTAATTAGTAATAATAAAAATGAAATAAACTTAATTAAATTAACCTAAGCAGTCACTCACAGGTGGGTCCTACCCTGCTAATTAACTAATTAACTTAAATTTAAACTAAAAGCTGGCCTGAGTCACTAACCAATGGGTCCCACTGGTCAGGTTTGACTTTCAATGACCAGTTGGACCTGCTCATGTCATGCTGATGCAATAAAGCTTTTCTGTTTAAAAATAATTCCAGAATAAGTTCAAAACTTTGGAAATTCATAAAAGTTTGGATATAACTCCAAATTAGACAAATAATATATGAAAAATGATCAGAAAAATCCAAGGAATCTGAATATGTCATTCTCAAACATGTTTGAAAATGCTAACTTCACCAAACATGCAAAATGGTGAATATGTTAAATTTGATAAATGCTTTGGAGTTGGAATTTAAAATCCATTTGAATTCCACTTCAAATGCCATGACCAAACAATGCTCAATCACAACCAGGAACTCAACATATCATTCCCATGCATGTTAAAACAAGATGACCTGAGCATCGGGTCGAATCAATTAAAAGGGTATTTGAAAATACCTTGTTTGAAGTGATATTTGAATGTTAATTCAAATCAACTTCAACTTAAGAAATGGTAGTCACATTAGCCTACCACCTTTCATCTTCATTCCATGCTCATGCATCATCTTGTTGCATATGATTGATATTGATTGATGTCATTTCTATCAGTAGGATCCGCTCCTCCGGATTCCACCGAATATCCGACTGACGGATATTGTCCCTCTACTGAGCAACAAGGCAAGCAACCATTTTGATCATCCCTATAAATCCCATGTTCTCGCTCCTGCACTTACTTATTGCATTAGGATCAAATGCTTCAAATGATTTTGCCACGTTAGTTGAACCCACTTCCTTTGCATGACCTGTCTTTGTCACAGTAAATAGCTGAACCTTGCAACCTAGCATACGTGGTAGATGCTTGAGCCATGATGTGCCTTATCCTGATATGCATGCTATGCTTAGAGTTGTCTATGGTCTATCATCTGGGTGATGAACATAATTGTGAGAATGTGTTCAGTAAGTAAAGGATGTGTGTTGAACCTGATTAGGTAAAGGTACCGGTGAAAGGCTATGTAGGAGTACATGGCAGGTTGTTTCATTGGAACCATCCTGAGGAACTGAGTTCCGTGTATGTAATCCAAGACTAGATACTACCACACGTTGGGATACTTAATTGACCCTCTCGACTTATTAATCTCTTAGTACTCGATCCACGAGTTGCAAGTAGTTTCTGGTGTTTATAGTCATGCTGGAGGTCGTGCGTAGCGGTGACCTTAGAAGTGGGCTATGATGCGGTAGGCAGTGGCACGGTGTACCAAGTGGCACCCGGATGGTGGGCTTGGGAACCCTGCGCACATCATTTGGGGCCGTGGCGGAAACCTCGGCCGGACTTCCGTGCGGGTTACCCTCAGATAAGCAATAGACCTAGAGTAAGTATTAGCGTGGTCAACGGTCGTGGCCGACTCCCTCGCTGGGCTTCCGCTTGAAGGTTGCCGAGGTGCATGACGTGCACATGGCGATAAGTGGCGAGAGCGTGTGTGAAGAAGTACACCCCTATAGGGTTATGATCTATTCGAATAGCCACGTCCACGGATATGGACTACTTGGAAGCATATGTTGTTCATAGATAACTTTAATGACTACTCATAAAAATTGTCAAGATAAGCGTGAGTGCCGTGGACGGCATTTCTGTATGGAGACGGAATGATTCCATGATGGAGTATTGTTGTGGTGTTAGTGGACTCGTGTGCGAGAAATCAAAGTTGTCAAAACTAATTTAAAATGCAAGTTGTCTAGCCACGAGTCAAATGTTGGCTTTCCGCATGAAACCCCACAACTCCTTATTGATACATTGCATGAGTAGATAGCTTATCCTAAAGTCTTGCTGAGTACTTTTGTACTCATGTTTGCTTAATAATTGTTGCAGAGGTTGTTACTGACCCTAATGGAGGGTTCTACATAGACATCGATGACGACGAGTAGCTGGTATCCGAGCTATCATCTGGCCCTAGGGTGGGTCTGTAGATAGTTAGGCCATGTGCCTTTATCTTTCCATCTGTCTGTACTCAGACAGCTTTACTCTTCCGCTGGTTTGTAAGAACTGTGTGTATGACTTGTGATGATGGGTCGTGAGACCCTACCTTGTAATATTATGTGTGTGGCCATTCTGAGCCTTCTAAATAAAGTTGTATGTTATGGTTATGATGTGATGCCATTGATGTATCTATACATATCGGTATGCCATGCGTACGTGTGTTGTACTTGATATGTATGGGGTTCGATTACCTAGCCGTAGGCTTTAGTAGCATTCCTTACAGGGAAATGCCCCTTTGTGATCCAACGAGCCATGGTAGTTCGCTACTGCTCCGGACACATTGGTTGACCGGCATGTGTCCTTCTTAGTTGTTGTGTCTGTCCCCGTTGGGGAAATGCCACGCGATGTAATGGAGTCCTTGTAGCTTGCTACGACTCGTCTACATTCGCTGGTGACCGACACCTGGTTTGTTGGGTCATGTATACCTGTCCCTGTGCGGAACTGCCGCTTTGGTTTATGACTAGACATGTCGATCCGGGTTCTTTGTCATTGGATTGCTAGCAACACAATTGCATACGTGAGTCAAAAGGCGCAAACAGTCCCGGCTAAGGTAAGGTTGCAGCCGTGGGGATAACCGTGCGTGAGACCGCAAAGAGATGGGATGTGTTACAGGCTGGATTCCTATGGCTTAGGATCGGGGTCCCGACACTAAGAACGGAGCTTTTCTTGAGAAGGAGTTTCTCTCAAAAGAATTGAGTGGGAGGAAGATAGAACTTGATGAGGTGATAGAACCTCTACTCCCTCTAGATGGTGGTGCGGGGCAAGGGAAAACCTCTGTCGAGGCAACGCCAGTTGAGGAGGAAGCTAATGATGATGATCATGAAGCTTCGAATCAAGTTACTATCGAACCTCGCAGGTCGACAAGATCACGTACTGCTTCTGAGTGGTACGGTAATCCTGTCTTATCTATCATGTTGTTAGACAACAATGAACCTGCGAATTATGAAGAAGCAACTATGGTCCTGGATTCCAACAAATTGCTGGAGGCCATGAAGTCCGAGATAGGATCTATGTATGAAAACAAAGTATGGACTTTGGAAGTATTACCTGAAGGTCGCAACGTTATTCAGAACAAAAGGATCTTTAAGAAGAAGACGGACGCGGACGGTAATGTAACTGTTTATAAAGCTCGACTTGTGGCAAAGGGTTTTTCACAAGTTCAAGGAGTTGACTACTATGATAGGTTCTCACCGCAGCGATGCTTAAGTCCGTCCGAATCATGTTAGCAATAGCTGCATTTTTCGATTATGAAATATGGTAGATGGATGTCAAAACGGCGTTCCTTAGCGGTTTTCTTAAGGAAGAGTTGTATATGATGCAACCCGAAGGTTTTGTCAATCCTAAGAATGCTAACAAAGTGTGCAAGCTCCAGCGATCCATTTACGGACTGGTGCAATCATCTCGGAGTTGGAATAAGTGATACGTCTCCAACGTATCTATAATTTTTTATGGTTTCATGTTATTATCTTGTCAAACTTTGGATGTTTTGTATGCCTTTTATATCTTTTTTGGGACATACTTACTAACTCAGTGCCAAGTGCCAGTTCCTATTTTTCCGTGTTTTTGACCCTTTTCAGAGGAGGATTTTAAACACAGACCAAACAGAATAAAACTTCCGAAAAGATTTTTTCCGAAACAAAAGACGACCGGGAGACTTGAGAACCAAGGCAAAGGGTCACCAGGGACCCCACAAGCCCTCATGGCGCGGCCAGGGGGCTCGCGCCTCCCAGGCTTGTGGGCTCCCTGGGTCTCCCCTGCCCTAGGTCTTTCGCCAATATATTCCCTAAAATCCCAGAAAAAATCAGGAGATCCACGAAAATACTTTTCCGCCGCCGCAAGCTTCTGTCTCCGCAACACCATGACCTCTCCGATGATGCGTGAGTAGTTCACCAGAGACCTACAGGTCCATAGCTAGTAGCTAGATGGCTTCTTCTCTCTCTTGGATCTTCAATACAAAGTTCTCCATGATCTTCATGGAGATCTATCCGATGTAATCTTCTTTTGCGGTGTGTTTGTCGAGATCCGATGAATTGTGGATTTGTGATCAGATTATTTATGAATCTTATTTGAGTTTATTCTAATATCTTATATGCATGATTTCATAATTTTGTAATTCTCTTCGAGTTGGGGTTTTGTTTGGCCAACTTGATCTATGATTCTTGCAATGGGAGAAGTGGTTGGTTTTGGGTTCATACCGTGCGGTGACCTCACCCAGTGACAGAAGGGGTAGCGAGGCACGCATTGTGTTGTTGCCATCAAGGGTAAAAAGATGGGGTTTTCATCATTGGTTTGAGTTTATCCCTCTACATCATGTCATCTTGCTTAAGGCGTTACTCTGTTCATCATGAACTCAATACACTAGATGCATGTTGGATAGCGGTCGATGTGTGGAGTAATAGTAGTAGATGCAGAAAGTATCGGTCTACTTGTCTCGGACGTGATGCCTATATGTATGCTCATTGCCTTAGATATCATCATGACTTTGCGCGGTTCTATCAATTGCTCGACAGTAATTTGTTCACACACCGTAATATTTGCTATTTTGAGAGAAGCCTCTAGTGAACACTATGGCCCCCGGGTCTACTTCACATCATATTTTCAGCCTTGCTCTTTTACTTTGTTGCACTTTCCGCCTTCATATCTAACTTTGCAATCAATCTTGAAGGGATTGACAACCCCTTTGTAGCGTTGGGTGCAAACTCTTTTTTGTTTGTGCAGGTACTCTGGACTTGACGTGATTCTCCTACTGGATTGATACCTTGGTTCTCAAACTGAGGGAAATACTTACTGCTCCTATGCTGCATCGCCCTTTCCTCTTCAAGGGAAAACCCAACACAAGCTCAAGAGATGACAGAAGGTTTCTGACACCGTAGCCGAAGGATTTCTGGCGCCGTTGCCGTGGAGAAGGATCAAGTCAAGAATAGTCTCCCGTCAACGTGCCAATTTCTGGTGTCGTTCTCGGGGAGGATCAAGTCAAGAACTCATCCAAGTAAGTGTCGCAAACTCATCTCTTGCATTTACTTTTTTGCCTCTCGTTTTCCTCTCCCCCACTTCTGAAAAACCAAAATTTACAAAAATATTTGCCTTTTTCGTTTGCCCTTTTATCTCACTTGCTTTTTGTTCGCTTGTGTGCTTCTTTGCTTGCTGAAGTCACCATGACTGAAAACACCAAACTTTGTGACTTCTCGAATACTAATAATAATGATTTTATTACTACTCCGATTGCTCCCGCCACTAGTGCGGCATCATACGAAATCAATGCTGCTTTGCTGAATCTTGTTATGAAAGAGCAATTCTCCGTCCTTCCTAGTAAAGATGTCGCATCCCATCTTAATACCTTCATTGAGCTTTCCGATATGCAAAAGAAGAAAGATGTGGATAATGAAGTGATTAAATTGAAGCTTTTTTCCTTTCTCGTTGTGAGATCGAGCAAAAACTTGGTTTTCGTCTTTGCCCAAAAATAGTATTGATTCTTGGAATAAGTGCAAAGATGCTTACATATCCAAGTATTTTCCGCCGGCTAAGATTATCTCTCTCTGTAATGACATCATGAATTTTAAGCAACTTGATCATCAACATCTTGCACAATCTTGGGAGTGAATGAAATTGATGATTAGAAATTGTCCTGCTCATGGCTTGAGTCTTTTGATGATTATACAAATCTTCTACGCTGGCTTGAATTTTGCTTCTAGAAATATCTTGGACTCCGCCTCAGGTGGAAGGTTCATGGAAATCACGTTAGGAGAAGCCACCAAACTCCTCGACAATATCATGACGAACTACTCTCAGTGGCACACTGAAAGGTCACCTACTAGTAAGAAGGTACACGCTATAGAAGAAATTAACTCGTTGTGTGCTAAGATGGATGAGTTAATGAATTTGTTTGCTAGTAGAAGTGATCCTTTAGAGCATAATGATATGCCCTTGTCTTCCTTGATTGAGAGTAGCAACGCTAGCTTGCACGTCCATTTTGTTCGTAGGAATAATTTTGGCAACAACAATGCTTTTAGAGGAAACTGTGTTCCTAGGCCTTTTCCTAGTAACTCCTCTAATAACTTTGGCAACTCCTACAACAATACTCATGGAAGTTACAATAGATTACCCTCTGATTTAGAGGGTAATATCAAAGAGTTTATCAACTCACAAAAGATTTTCAATGCGTCCATAGAGGAAAAGCTACTCAAAATTGATGATTTGGCTAGGAGCGTTGATAGAATGTCTAGTGATAATGATGCTTTGAAAGTTAGATGTGCTCCTCCCAAGATCAATATGGATGAAACTTTGAAAGCTATGCGTGTTTCCAGGAGTGAGAGCAAAGAAAGAACCGCCCAAATTCGTGCTAGACATGAATGGATTAAAAAGGCGTGTTCTCGTGATAAGAATCACGAAGATCTTAAAGTGCTTGGTGTGACTCCCATTGAATCTTTGTTCTTTTGTGTCAAACCTAATGATGAGGGGGCTGGATATGAATCCACTTTGGTTGAAAAATGCCCCAATGATTCGGAGTCCATCTATCTTGATGCTAAAAGCATTGAAAGTGGAGTAGAAGATACTAAAACCTTGAGTAGTAATGAAATTACTACTTTGGATTTCAAGGAATTCAATTATGATAATTCCTCCTTGATTGAATGCATTTCCTTGATGCAATCCATGCTAAACTCTCCACAGGCTTATAGCCAAAACAAGGCATTTACCGATCATATCGTCGAAGCTATGATAAAATCTCTTGAAGAGAAACTTGAATTGGAAGTTTCTATCCCTAGAAAGCTTCATGATGAGTGGGAACCTACTATCAAAATCAAAATCAAAAACTATGAATGCAATGCTTTGTGTGATTTGGGTGCTAGTGTTTCCGCGATTCCGAAGTCTTTATGTGATGTTCTGGGTTTTAATGAGATTGAGGAGTGTTCTCTTAATTTGCATCTTGCGGATTCTACTGTCAAGAAACCCATGGGAAGGATCAATGATGTTCTTATTATTTCAAATAGGAACTATGTACCCGTGGATTTCATTGTTCTTGACATTTATTGCAATCCTACATGCCCTATCATTCTTGGTAGACCTTTCCTAAGGACTATCGGTGCTATCGTCAATATGAAGGAAGGGAATATTAGATTTCAATTTCCTTTAAATAAGGGCATGCAGCACTTTCCTAGAAAGAAAATAAGATTGCCTTATGAATTCATGATGTGGTCTACTTATGGTTTGAGCACCAAAGACGACGATACATGATTCTATCACTTTATGCCTAGCTAAGGGCGTTAAACAATAGCGCTTGTTGGGAGGCAACCCAATGAATTTATCTTTTTCCTTATGTTTTGTTGCGTCCACACCATCATAATTCTGTTATGATAGTGTCTTTTGTGTTTCTTTTTGTGTTTGAGCCAAGAAAAACCTTTATGACTAGTCTTGGTGATGGTTGTTTGATTGTGCTGGAAAAAGACAGAAACTTTTCGCTCACGAGATTATTTTTCATTTTTATTCAGAAAAATATTTTGAGTTGATTATTTTTGCTGCTGATTTTTATGCCTTTTTCCTAGGAAGTCGTAATGTTTGAGAATTTTTGAGGTACCAGAAGTATACGAAGTATACAGATTGCTACAGACTGGTCTGTTTCTGACTGATTCTGTTTTTTGTTGAGTTGGTTGCTTGTTATGATGAAACTATGGATAGTATCCGGGGGTACTAGACATGAAAAAGTGAGAATACAGTAATCTAACACCAATATAAATAGAAATCAAGATTGCTACAGTACCTAAAGAGGTGGTAGTTTGTTTTCTTGTGCTAATGATATCACGAGTTTCTGTTTAAGTTTTGTGTTGTGAAGTTCTCATGTTTTAGGTGATGTTCTCATGGACAAAGGGATAAAGAGTGGAAAGAGCTCAAGCTTGGGGATTCCCAAGGCATCCCAAACCAAATTTAAGGACACGAAAAATCCTAAGCTTGGGGATGCCCTGGGAAGGCATCCCCTCTTTCGTCTTCAATCCATCGGTAACGTTACTTGGAGCTATATTTTTATTCACCACATGATATGTGTTTTGCTTGGTGTGTCTTGTATCGTAGGAGTTTTTTTCTTTTTGTTGTGTCACAATCATCCTTGTTGCACACCTTTTTAGAGAGACACACATTCGTCGTGATTTTGCTAGAATGCTCATCACGCTTCACTTATATCTTTTGAGTTAGATAATTTTGCTCTATGTGCTTCACTTAGATCTTTTAGAGCACGGCGGTGCGTAACTTGATAGTTTACTTGTGCTATAAAAGTAGTCCCAAAGGTGATAGTGTAACATCCCAATTTTCCTAATTGGGAATGTTTTACATTGTAGCTAACCATCTATGCATATTGATTGAAATAAAGTTGCATTTGAATTCTTCCGACTTTTGCTTTTGAATTTCTATTTTTCTTCACACGAGAAATGCCGGGAAATGATCTCTTGCACGCAAGAGAGAGCGGAGCAAAATGACCCTCCAAAAATGTGAGGCATCTCTGAAATATTTGGAGCCAACAAAGCCAAGGTTTTATCGCGAAAATATTTGCAAAAATAAAATAAAGCATTTAGGGGATTTTCTGAATAAACATTTTTAAAAAGTTTTTATTTTTGCCTTGGAAAAATGTTAATCGCGTAGAGGACATTTTCCTGAAATTTTTGGTATATAATACCCTATATTAATTATTTTTGTTCGTTGCCTTTTTATTTGTTTTAGTTTCTGTTTCTGAAAAAGACTAAAAATAGGAAACGTTTTTTTTAAAGGAAACCGCCGAGGGCGGCATTTAAGAGTTGGGCCGAAATCCCACAGTAGCCGAGATCCGTGATCCTTCCGGATCGGCCGACCGCCCCGAGCTCGCCCCAGCCCCCTCTCCCTGCCCGTGGGCCCCAGCGCCCGATCTCATCCCCCCTCAGTCGCCTTCCTTCTCTCCCCGTAGGCCCCTTCCTTCCATGGCAGGAGCTACTGCCACGCCGGGATCCGCTTGGATCTCCCTGCCCCTTCCCTCCCGAGGCCCCCTCTCCCCCTATAAATACCCCACCGCACCGCCGCATCCCGTTCCCCACCTCGCCCCGCCGTCCCGCCGCCCCCAAGCTGCCCTGCTGCACCTCGCCGGAGCACCCGAGCTCGGCCAGCTTCGGCCACCCACTGCTCGCCTCCGGCCACGCCACGTCCGCACCCGACGCCACCAACGCGCCCGCCGTCCTCGCCCGCATCGACTGGAGTCTTCGCGGCCGCCGGAGACCCTCTGGAGCACCTTCCCCGTCCACACCCGAGCCGCCGCCGCCGTCAAGTCCTCGCCGGAGCAGAGCAACGCCGGTGAGCACCCCACCCCTCCTCCACCGTTAGACCAAGAACGTACGCGCTAGATTAGACGTAGGTACCCCTTCGGTTTAAGTTAAAAAAACCCGAACGGTTTTTTGCCCCACTTAGTTTTTAGCTGTAGATTTTCTTAAGTATCGGCCGTTTGCTCTTTACACCCGCAGCACACACCCCGCAGCCAATCTGTGAGCGCCACGTGTACCCCCTGTCCGTTAGCATCTGTTTTTCTTTTTTTTGTTTAGTTCCAAAAACAGAAAAGTTTCAATTTTGTTTTGAGCATAGTTTTTGATCCCGAAGTCCAATGAGGTTGATTCGTTTTCCAGTAGATCACAATTTTTCTGTAGTTTCTAAAAACACATAATTTGTCTATGTTTGAAATTTTCAAATTTGAATTAGATCAGATTTAGTTTAAACCTTTTTTTGCTTATTCCAGGAGTTTAAAAAAAGATTTTGAGTTGATTCTTTTTGCTACTGCTTCCTAGTGATTATATCTTACTGTGGTATAAGTTTCAAGTTTACTTGGGTGTTTAACAGAAACAAGTTTCTGCCATAATGACGTATAGTAAATTCTTTCACTTAGGCCATAGCAACTTTTACTTGTGATGTTAATTTTTACTTGTTGTTTGATTGTAGTGCTTATGGTGTGTATTTTGTTTGTATCGGTAGATCACCCAGAGTGCGAAGCTTGTTACTTAGAAGCGCTCGACCAAGACAACTATCATCAAGGCAAGTCATTTTGATCATACTATTCCCTATGTTTTTCGATGCATGGTAGTTTCACCTTTCTTTGCCCAATTGCATGCTGCTTAGGTACTTGGAAATTTTAGTATAGGTTGTAGTATCATGTGGTAGGCACACAACAACCCCGATACTTGGCCCCGGGACGACAAATTTCATATTGCTATGCTTGAGTAGACGGGATTTCGGTTGAGTGCATAACACGAGTGATGCGAGGTTGATTGAATAACCAAGACCTGTTAAGACAAGATTTTCAAGACCTCGGATGCAATGCAACTCTGGGTGAAGGACGGTTGATCGGCTCCCTGGAGAAACCAGTGGATGACCCGGGATGCTGGAGACGGCCATGACATCTTGCGGAAAGCTTCACCCAGGCTCGAAGAGACGGACGGAGGCTTCAAGACCTAAGGCTTACCTGCACAGCCACAAGTCATTATGGGCTCTGGCTTGGTTGGACAACGCGGCGACTCTGGACAGGCGGTGCTAGCAGATGTTGAAGAACGGTAGGAATGGATGGGCACCGACAAGGATTCAGAGGGACCCGTTGAAAGACCATGTTTTGATCATCCGGTCTTCAAACACCTTGAAGTGCGAGGACATACACGGAGGCGATCAAATCTTGTGGGGAACGTGTGCAAAACTCTGCAGAGTGCCCAACCTAATCGATTAGCCGTGTCCACGGTCATGGACAACTTGAGCCGAAGGCATTGAAATTCCCCTGAACTCTCGACACAACTTAATAATTATGTGGGTGTTAACAACAACTCGGGTACGAGTATTGGTTGGCGGAATCATCTCGTTAACAACAAACAATGTAGTAATATTTTGCTTTCCAGCCCCTCTTGTTGTAGGATAAAATTGGCTTTATGCAAAACTTACAGCCCCACCTGCCAAATATGCATGTAGAGATAGTTGATTATTATTTTACCCCTCTCTTTGATGACTTGCCGGCATATTCCATATGCTGACCTACACGGCTGCAACGTATCATGTTGCAGAGTACTTTTCTGACCAGGAGTGAGGCTACGATCTACGCTCAGCGATATGCCCTGGAGTCGGATGGACTCGTCTATCTGATGCTTCCGCTAGTCTTTGTTAGATATCTCATGAGTTAGCCTTCAACCACTTTATTGTAATCCATTATTGTAATAAAGTACTTGTTATGAGATTTCGATTAATAAAGCTGTGTGATTGAACTCTTGATATATACATTGATGTACTGAGTGTGTACCAGCATGATCTTGGGATGGTACGGAAACACCAGAGGCTTGACTCGTCTTGAGTCGGATCGCTACAGAAATGGTATCAGAGCACACGCTGACCGTAGGACGTAACCTCTAGGAATGGAAAAGCCTTAGGAAGAAAACTATTTTTTCTTATGTCTATAAATCCTCTATTTCCTCTTCTGATCATTTATGACTTCTCTCCGATTTTCCAATGTTTTAGATGGCCACCTTCATCCCCGTTAAGTTCACGGAGTTTTGCTAGCCCGACACCACTATGCCTTTCGGAAAGGAGCTGGTACAGATCACCAAGGACTTGAGGATTGCTCTGCCGACTATCACAGGGAAGCCGACTTCGTCTTACCCGGAGGATTCACGCTACAGGATCGAGGTGCATGTTCCCGGAAGGACATTCGAGCCGCGCACTGAGCCGGTGGATTTCAAGTTCATCGCACCCAACTGGAATCTCGGAAGGGACATGGCGGTCCATTGTGCACTCGGACGTATCAAGGAAGTGTACAGAGGCTGCCCTATTTCACCGGACCTATTCACCGTATCCCGGAGAAGAGAAGACGGAGAAACCATCTCAAGCAAGACCAAGGACGCTCTCCTATCCTATGCCCAGACCTTGGAGAAGCACAACGGGACTCTGGAGCATCGTGTGATCAAGGACGCCAGGAAGATCAAGCAACTGTCGCTCCGCGAACTTGAACTCGAAGAAGCAGCCCGGGAAGCCCACTATGAGCACGAACTGGAGGTGAAGGACTTTCTGGAGAGGATCGAGAAGCTGAAGACTCGAGTTGCATACCTGGAGGAGGAACTGGACATGGGCGAGAACCTTCATCCCGAAGGCGACGTAGCCCCCTTGATCAGCAATGACGAGGACTATGAAGAAAGCTCCACCGAAGGACCCATCACCATGCTTTTCTGAGGAGGACACTTAGACTAGACCACCAAATTTACTTTATCGTTAAACGCTTAGGCCGATGTTTAGGATTATCGAATTTTTGTATCCCCGTGTGAACCTTTGTGATGGTATTAAATAAAATGTGTGGTGTGATACTTGTTTGTTGCATTTCATATGGGTAGTGTAATTACTCTTAGACCATTGTTCTATGCTAATCTCACCCCTCTACAAACATCAGATGCCTCCGAGACGTGCACCTACTTCCAACTTTCCGCCGGAACTCACCCAGTTGATTCAGCAACAGAACACCCTGATGCAGCTGATCATCCAGAACCAAAACAATAACAACAACCATCATCCACCCCAGGCCGACAATCTCACCCGTTTCCTGAGGTTGAACCCTCCAACTTTCTCCAGCAGCATTGAGCCCATTGTGGCAGATGATTGGCTCCGCAAGATGGAGCGTGAACTTATTACTGCTGGTTGTACTGAAGCTGAGAAGGTGCGCTTTGTCGCGCATCAACTTGAAGGCCCTGCAGCTGCATGGTGGGAGAACTACACCACCACATACCCCATTGCTGGAGTCACTTGGGAGCAGTTCAAGCAAGCCTTCCGTACCGCACATGTCTCAGCTGGTGCAATGAGTCTGAAGAAGCGTGAGTTTCGCAACTTACGCCAGGGAAATCGCTCTGTGGCTCAGTATGTCGATGAATTCAGCATGCTCGCCCGTAATGCACCTGGAGATGTGGCCGATGATGCGGCCAAGCAGGAAAAAATTCTTGGAAGGACTCAATGATGAGCTGAGCATTCAGCTGACTGTTGCCACGTTCAACAACTACCAGGAGATGGTAGATAAGGCCCTCATCTTGGAGGGGAAACACCAGCAGATGGAGAACCGCAAGCGGAATTATGGGAATGGAAAGTTCAACTCTGGCACTCAGGAGAAGCCTCGCTACACCCCCTATTCAGGGAATACCGGGACTGGATCCAGTAAGTTTGGAGGACACGTCCAGCACAACCACCCAGTGCACAACCATGGAGGAAATGGGAACCACCGCAACAACAGCAACTTCAAGAATGGCGGTACTGGCACTCGGCAGCATTCAGCTCTAGCGCAGAAGGATCTGAATCACATCACCTGCTTCAAGTGTCAGAAGACAGGACACTATGCCACTGAATGTCCCCAGAACAAGCAAGGAAATGGAAACAGCAACGGCAACTCTGCAGCAAGGAAGCCCAATCCTTTTCCTCGAGCTCAGGTGAATCACATTGATGTTGAAGAGGTCTATGATCACCCCGATATTGTGGTTGGTAAGTTTTTGCTAAATTCACGTCCAGTATTGGTACTTTTTGATTCTGGTGCAATGCATTCATTCATATCAAGGGTAGTTGTGGAAAAGTATAGTTTGCCAACTCGAACCCTCAGCCAGCCTATTAAGGTCAGTTCCCCAGGAGGCATGATGACAGCCGGGATAGGATGCCATGCTTTGAGTCTCAACATCGGGAACCATAATTTTCCCACCGACCTCATCGTATTAGAGTCCCAGGGATTGGAAGTAATCCTAGGCATGGATTGGTTGGCCAAGCATGAAGGGAATATTGATTGTGCCCTTAAGTCTATTTTGCTCACCACCCCCAAGCAGAAGTGGATTAAGTACGTGTCTCAGCGCCCGACACGTAGTAAACGAGTAAACTCTCTCACGGGAGTAGTCCAGGAGGAAGTACCGATTGTACAAGAGTACCCAGATGTATTTCCGGAGGAATTGTCGGGCATGCCACCTGATAGAGAGATTGAGTTCTTGATTGAGCTATTACCCGGAACAGCCCCGATATCCAAGAGACCCTATCGGATGCCCGCAAATGACTTGGTAGAAATCAAGAAGCAAATTAAGGAGTTGTTGGACAAAGGGTATATTCGCCCAAGTTCTTCGCCTTGGGGAGCCCCAGTGCTCTTGGTTGAAAAGAAGGATAAGTCCTTGAGAATGGTTGTCGATTATCGTGCATTGAACGAGGTGACCATCAAGAACAAGTACCCCTTGCCGATGATCAATGATCTGTTTGATCAGTTAGTTGGAGCCCGCATATTCTCAAAGATCGATCTTCGATCCGGGTATCATCAGTTGAAGATTCGTGAACAGGATATACCCAAGACAGGCTTCACCACTCGGTACGGCTTGTATGAGTACACGGTCATCTCATTTGGACTGACTAATGCTCCGGCATATTTTATGAATCTGATGAACAAGGTATTTATGGAATACTTGGACAAGTTTGTCATGGTGTTCATCGATGACATACTGAATTCTCCAAGAACGAAGAGGAACACAAGGAACATCTGCGTCTAGTTCTGGAGAAACTTCGAGAGCATAAGCTATATGCAAAGTTTAGCAAATGTGAGTTTTGGTTGAAGGAAGTCAGATTCCTCGGACATGTCATCTCAGGAGAAGGAATAGCAATGGACCCTGACAAGGTCGCAGCAGTCACCGAATGGGTAGCACCCACTTCACTCAAGGAGATCCGTAGTTTCCTCGGACTTGCCGGATATTACCGGAGGTTCATTGAGAATTTCTCAAAGATCGCCAAGCCCATGACAGAGTTGTTGAAGAAGGAATCCAAGTATTTTTGGACTCAGGAATGTGAAATCAGTTTTCAAGAGTTGAAGAAACATCTGGTTACAGCCCAGTGCTGATATTGCTGAACATTCGGAAGGATTTCCAGGTTTACTGTGACGCTTCTCGTCAAGGACTCGGAGGAGTGCTCATGCAAGAAGGTAAAGTTGTAGCCTATGCATCCAGACAGCTCAGACCCCATGAGTTGAATTATGCCACACATGATTTGGAACTAGCAGCCGTAGTGCACGCTCTCAAGACCTGGAGACATTTCCTGATCGGAAATAGTTGTGATGTTTACACTGATCACAAGAGCCTGAAATATATCTTCACGCAGAAGGAGTTGAACCTCAGACAGAGGCGATGGCTAGAGTTGATCAAGGACTATGACATGAGATTGCATTGTCACCCAGGCAAGGCAAATGTTGTAGCCGATGCGTTGAGCCGCAAGAGTTATGTGAACACACTCATAGAAGGAGGGTTACCCCAGGAGTTAGCCAATGACCTCCCAGAGCTCAAATTGGAAATAGTTCCAAGAGGATTTGTTGCCACACTAGAAATTCAGTCCACTTTGACAGAAAAGATCCGCGAGGCACAGAAATCAGACAAGGAGATAGCTGAGATTAAGCAGAAAATGAAAGACGGGAAGGCTAAAGGTTTTCGTGAGCATGAACACGGAACTTTATGGTTTGAGGATCGCATTTATGTGCCCAATGATCCCGAACTCGGGAAGTTGATACTTCAGGAGGCCCATGATTCCCCGTACTCGATACACCCCGGCAACACCAAGATGTATCTGGATCTGAAAGAAAGTTTCTGGTGGACAGGAATGAAGAAAGACATTGCCGAGTTCGTAGCAATATGCGATGTTTGTTAGCGAGTAAAAGCCGAGCATCAGAAGCCAGCAGGTTTGCTCCAATCTCTATCGATACCCGAGTGGAAATGGGAAAAGCTTGGTATGGACTTCATCACAGGATTACCCAGGACCCATTCTGGCTATGATTCTATTTGGGTTGTGGTCGATCGTTTGACCAAGGTAGCTCACTTCATTCCTGTGAAGACTACTTACACGAGTGCCAATGTGACGCCCTCGGCTTAATCGTACGCTAATCATACACGCAAATGCGTACGATCAAACCCAAGGACTCACGGGGAGATATCACAACACAACTCTAGACACAAACAAAATAACATCAGCTTCATATTACAAGCCAGGGGCCTCGAGGGCTAGAATACGAAAGCTTGATAAACACACGAGTCAGCGGAAGCAACAAATATCTGAGTACAGACATAAAACATGGGGTGCCTTAGAGAAGGCTAGCACAAAAGATACAACGATCGAACGAGGCGAGGCCTCCTGCCTGGGAACCTCCTAACTACTCCTAATCATCAGCGGCCTCCACGTAGTAGTAGGCACCGTCGGGGTAGCAGTCATCGGTGGCGGGGACCTCCATCTCCTGGGCTTCATCATCTGGTCGCAGCAAATGGATCAAGGGAACAAGGGGGGAGCAAAGCAGCGGTGAGTACTCATCCAAAGTACTCGCAAGTCTTACATCAGAACTAATCTAATTATGCACCAGTATCAAAGAAGGGGGTTATATGTGGACTGACTGCAGCAATGCGAGAGTAGGGAGAGAAGGCCTAGTCCTATCGAAGACTAGCATCTTCAGGGTCTTGCAGCAATAGACGAGAGTAGAACAGGGGGGGTAACACATTAATAGTCATATTGTTGCAGCACTAATAAAGTGAGGTCACGCCTAAGGATCCTCCCTCGACTCCCTGCGAGGAAGCAGTCCCGAGGCAAACTAATTCCAGTTAAGTAACAATTGTAGTTGTATAAGATCGGGGCACAACTCCAAGTCGTCCTGTAACCGTGGACACGGCTATCCGAATAGTTAATTTTCATCCCTGCAGGGGTGCACCACATGTCCCGTCACGCTCGATAACACTCTGGCCGGACATACTTTTCTGGGTCCTGCCCGGCCTCGGAATATCGACACGTCGCAGCCCCACCTAAGACTAATCAGAGAGGCCAGCCCGCCGGTCTAAATCCTAAGCACAAAGGGTTCATGGGCCCAGTTCCCCTTCACGATCCTGCACGTGGCGTGGGCGGCCGACGTCAGTCCTAGCATCCCTTAATCACAAGCGCGATGCATCTCGGGACCACTCGGGCGCGCGCCGCTACACTGCTGGCATCTGAAAAGCTTTGGCTGATACCGCGACGCCGAGTACCCATAATTCTTCCCGCGTAGCCGGTTAGTGCGAAAAGGTCTCCGACCAACCCAGATCAAATACCCAAATCCATTAGCATGTTAATTAGGCCAACAACACAGGCTCACGGGAATCCACCCGGCTTACAACTAATCACCAATGATCCCAGTAACATGGTCGAGTAACTGTGTGGTCGTAACATCGGGGGGAATCCGAGGTATCACCCTCGTTGGATCCCGAACGATGTACCCGTCAAGGTGGGCTTAGAGGAATCACCCTCGGGGGTCCCACACTCGCGGGGTTGCACGACAGAGGCGTCATCGGGAATGGTGAAAGAGGAATCACCCTCGATAACCACGACCGACTAGCTATACTATAGAGATATCATCAGGAGTACTTAGCGAGGTGTCACCCTCGGTACCCGATAGTATCCCTATAGCGTCGTACAACGAAGGGGGGGGGTGAATGTGCTGTGTCGGGTCTGGCTCGTCGATCAGAGATCGAGATTTGAAAACAAGCGGGGCAACTGAGCTACGGGGTCAGAGGGGATGACTGCTCCACCTATACTAAGCATATTAAAGGTACAAGACTGAAAGTAGCAATTCATCAAAAACAGGCTATGCATCAGATATAGGAGCTAACTACAACAGTAGCAAAATACTAATGCAAGCAGTAGGAAGAAAGACATAGGCGATATAGGAATGATCAAGGGGAGTTTGCTTGCCTTGCTGCTCTGCGGCAAAGGACTGATCGGCAGGGTCGTAGATGTACCCGGCAGCAGCGTCAGTCTCGGGGTCTACCGGTAAGAAGAGGGGGGAAGAAACAATAAATAATAGCACCGATGCAACACAAAGCATGACATGAAAAGATGCAGGCTAGACATGAGCTAACGCAGCAACATCCGTCATAGACGGGTCGGAAGAATATCTGACGATATTTTCCGGGTCTCGGGCTACTACCTGTTATACTGGAAACGATAGAAAAGATCCAAGTTTGCTATGCTAGGGACGCGTGACAGACGAACGGACCGTGTATCCGGGTTCGTCTCGCTTTGCTGATCAACTTTCATGTACAAATTATTTTTATCAGAGTTACGATTTATTTTCTATTAATTTTCAAAGTTTTAATAACTTTTCTAAAATTAATGGATTATTATTAATTCAAATTAAAATCAGTGAATATTTTCCTCACCTATCGTCACTCTACCCAGAGTGTATTACAAATGGGGTCAAGGGGTTGGGTTGATCCAATTAGTTTGACTAGTCAACAGGCTGTATGGCCCACATGTCATGTCACATGTGTTAATAAAAGACCCAACTAATTAAATCAAGCAAGGGGGTCTCATATGCCATAGACTACTAGCTAAACTAACACTAATTAACCGCTAAATTAACCTAAACTAATTAGGCCTACCAATTAGGCCGGCCACTAGCGTGCTTGCCATGTCCAGCACAACACGCACGGGTGCATAGCAACCATGGCCATGGCAAGCATCAGCAGCAGCTAGTGATTGAGTAGCAATAGCAATAAGCAGGCACCGGCATGAGTAGCACCGGCATGAGGAGCAGAGCAACATCGTCAGCTCAAGGTTTCACATAGCAGCAGCACTACGCGGGCGCGCGGGACGCAAGAGTCGCGGGCGGCCAATGCAGGAAGCGCAGAGCAACAACACGTACGCGTACATTCGGGTGAGCTCGGTGGCGGCAACTACGGCGACGGATCGAGTGGAAAAAAGGGGGGGATCGGCAAAGGTGCTCACCCTGGTTCTCGTGGACAAGGTTAGGAGGTCGGGGGAGGCCCGGAGCAGGGCAACGAAGATGAGGTGGTGGCGTCCGCGGCGGAGAAGAGCTCGATGGCGAGCACAGAGGCCGTCCCGACTTGAGCTGGTCCTCGGAACGGACGAATCCGGTAGCGACGGACCTCCCGGACGTGCTCCCTCACGCCAGAGAGACCGTTGGACGCGTCAGCGAGGGCGAGGCAACGGTGACCACCTGAGCTCGTGAGCTCGAATTCAAGACAAAGAGGTGGGGGAACGAAGGGGGTCGAGGGGGGATGGTAGAGGGCGATTTAGGGTTTTCAGGGGATGTATTTGTAGGTCCAAGGGGGCTACGTGGTGGCCATCGAGCCGTGGTGGCCGTGGATGGCCTCCATGCCATGGCCTCTACCTCCTCTGTACGAGAGGTAGGGGAAAGGCCAGGGTGGGCTGGGCCAAATGCACTGTGCTCACTTATGGCCGAGTAGCACACTAGATCTTATATATTTTTCTTTTCTGTAATATTTTGCACCCCATTTCTATATTTAGGTTATGCAGCAAATGATTTTTGCTATAACTGAAACTTCGCACATAAATCAAGAACAATATTTTGGGATGGCAGAAAAAGATTCAAAGTAATTTTTTAACGTTTAAATATTTTTCAAAATTTTAAACGATCAATTTAATTGCTTCTGTCCGAGTGTTAAAATTCCCACGAGCATTTTGGTAGTCCACATGATGCTGTTTTCCCTAACATAATTACCTATGGAAAATTTACAACCAAACCAAGATTTTTCTTTTACGTTCTGAGGAAATAATTCATTTTAAATTATTATAAACTTAAAATTTGGATTTGATTTTATTAAGTGACAATCTAGCTTAGTTAAACATGATGACCTCGCATCATTAGGGTGTCTTTACTGTAGCCTAACTACATTGCTTAGTGTAGCTTAATCCGGGGATGTCACAGCCAAGCTCGCCAAGATATATATGACCAGGATCGTATGTCTGCACGGAGTACCGAAGAGCATTGTGTCAGATAGAGGGACTCAGTTCACATCAAAATTTTGGCACCAACTGCATGAAACCTTGGGAACGAGATTGGAGTTCAGTACAGCTTTTCACCCACAGACAGATGGACAGACCGAGAGAGTCAATCAGATTCTGGAGGACATGTTGAGAGCTTGCGCACTAGACTATGGGTCTAGTTGGGATGACAATTTACCTTATGCCGAGTTCTCATACAACAACAGCTACCAGACCAGTCTGAAGATGGCCCCTTTCGAAGCTCTATACGGAAGGAGGTGCAGAACACCGTTGATGTGGGATGGAGTTGGAGACCGACAACTTTTTGGTCCCGACCTTATCCGAGATTCTGAAGAGAAGGTCAAGCTAATTCGTGACCGACTCAAGATAGCTCAGTCTAGGCAGAAAAGTTATGCCGACAGCAAACGCAAGGAAGTAACATACGAAGTGGGAGATCGAGCATATCTTCGGGTGTCTCCACTTCGAGGAATCAAGAGATTTTGTGTGAAAGGAAAGTTAGCACCCCGATTCATTGGCCCCTACAAAATTCTTGAGCGTAGAGGCGAAGTTGCATATAAACTAGAACTGCCGGCAGGATTGTCCGGGGTTCATGATGTCTTCCATGTTTCCCAGTTGAAGAAATGCCACGCTGAGATGGCCGATGTTCCGTTGAGAGATACAGTGCCCCTAGAGGCCATACAGCTTGACAGTGATCTGACGTATGAGGAGAAACCCATCAGGATTCTCGAGACTGCCAACAGAGTTACCCGCAGCAAGATCATCAAGTTCTGCAAGGTGTTGTGGAGCCACCACACCGAGGAAGAAGCCACCTGGGAACGGGAAGAGAATCTTCGTCGAGACCACCCGCACCTATTTTCTAACCAACCCGAATCTCGAGGGCGAGATTCATCTTAAGGTGGGTAGGTTTGTAACATCCCAATTTTCCTAATTGGGGATGTTTTACATTGTAGCTAAGCATCTATGCATATTGATTGAAATAAAGTTGCATTTGAATTCTTTCGACTTTTGCTTTTGCATTTCTATTTTTCTTCACACGAGAAATGCCGGGAAACGATCTCTTGCACGCAAGAGAGAGCGGAGGAAAATGACCCTCCAAAAATGTGAGGCATCTCTGAAATATTTCGAGCCAAGAAAGCCAAGGTTTTATCGCGAAAATATTTGCAAAAAGAAAATAAAGCATTTAGGGGATTTTCTGAAAAAACATTTTTAAAAAGTTTTTATTTTTGCCTTGGCAAATGTTAATCGCGTAGAGGATATTTTCCTGAAATTTTTGGTATATAATACCCTATATTAATTATTTTTGTTCGTTGCATTTTTATTTGTTTTAGTTTCTGTTTCTGAAAAAGACTAAAAATAGGAAACGTTTTTTTTAAGGAAACCGCCGCTGGCGGCATTTAAGAGTTGGGCCGAAATCCCACAGTAGCCGGGATCCGAGATCCTTTCGGATCGGCCGACCGCCCCGAGCTCGCCCCAGCCCCCTCTCCCTGCCCGTGGGCCCCAGCGCCCGATCTCTTCCCCCCTCGGTCGCCTTCCTTCTCTCCCCGCAGGCCCCTTCCTTCCATGGCAGGAGCTACTGCCACGCCGAGACCCACTCGGATCTCCCTGCCCCTTCCATCCCGAGGCCCCCTCTCCCCCTATAAATACCCCACCGCACCGCCACACCCCATTCCCCACCTCGCCCCGCCGTCCCGCCGCCCCCAAGTCACCCTGCTGCACCTCGCCAGAGCACCCGAGCTCGGCCAGCTTCGGCCACCCACTGCTCGCCTCCGGCCACGCCACGTCCGCACCCGACGCCACCAACGCGCCCGCCGTCCTCGCCCGCATCGACTGGAGTCTTCGCCGCCGCCGGAGACCCTCTGGAGCACCTTCCCCGTCCACACCCGAGTCGCCGCCGCCGTCAAGCCCTCGCCGGAGCAGAGCAACGCCGGTGAGCACCCCACCCCTCCTCCACCGTTAGATCAAGAACGTACGCGCTAGATTAGAAGTAGGTACCCCTTCGGTTTTAGTTAAAAAAACCCGAACGGTTTTTTGCCCCACTTAGTTTTTAGCTGTAGATTTTCTTAAGTATCGGCCGTTTGCTCTTTAGACCCGCAGCACACACCCCGCAGCCAATCTGTGAGCGCCACGTGTACCCCCTGTCTGTTAGCATCTGTTTTTTTTTTAGTTCCAAAAATAGAAAAGTTTCAATTTTGTTTTGAGCATAGTTTTTGATCCCGAAGTCCAATGAGGTTGATTCGTTTTCTAGTAGATCACAATTTTTCTGTAGTTTCTAAAAACATATAATTTGTATATGTTTGAAATATTGAAATTTGAATTAGATCAGATTTAGTTTAAACCTTGTTTTGCTTATTCCAGGAGTTTAAAAAAAGATTTTGAGTTGATTCTTTTTGCTACTGCTTCCTAGTGATTATATCTTACTGTGGTATAAGTTTCAATGTTTTTTATTATGTATACTTGGGTGTTTAACAGAAACAAGTTTTTGCCATAATGACGTATAGTAAATTCTTTCACTTAGGCCATAGCAACTTTTACTTGTGATGTTAATTTTTACTTGTTGTTTGATTGTCGTGCTTATGGTGTGTATTTTGTTTGTATAGGTAGATCACCCGGAGTGCGAAGCTTGTTACTTAGAAGCGCTCGACCAAGACAACTATCATCAAGGCAAGTCATTTTGATCATACTATTCCCTATGTTTTTCGATGCATGGTAGTTTCACCTTTCTTTGCCCAATTGCATGCTGCTTAGGTACTTGGAAATTTTAGTATAGGTTGTAGTATCATGTGGTAGGCACACAACAACCCCGATACTTGGCCCTGGGACGACAAATTTCATATTGCTATGCTTGAGTAGACGGGATTTCGGTTGAGTGCATAACACGAGTGATGCGAGGTTGATTGAATAACCAAGACCTGTTAAGACAAGATTTTCAAGACCTCGAATGCAATGCAACTCTGGGTGAAGGACGGTTGATCGGCTCCCTGGAGAAACCAGTGGATGACCCGGGATGCTGGAGACGGCCATGACATCTTGCGGAAAGCTTCACCCAGGCTCGAAGAGACGGACGGAGGCTTCAAGACCTAATGCTTACCTGCACAGCCACAAGTCATTATGGGCTCTGGCTTGGTTGGACAACGCGGCGACTCTGGACAGGCGGTGCTAGCAGATGTAGAAGAACGGTAGGAATGGATGGGCACCGACAGGGATTCAGAGGGACCCGTTGAAAGACCATGTTTTGATCATCCGGTCTTCAAACACCTTGAAGTGCGAGGACATACACGGAGGCGATCAAATCTTGTGGGGAACGTGTGCAAAACTCTGCAGAGTGCCCAACCTAATCGATTAGCCGTGTCCACGGTCATGGACAACTTGAGCCGAAGGCATTGAAATTCCCCTGAACTCTCGACACAACTTAATAATGATGTGGGTGTTAACAACAACTCGGGTACGAGTATTGGTTGGCGGAATCATCTCGTTAACAACAAACAATGTAGTAATATTTTGCTTTCCAGCCCCTCTTGTTGTAGGATAAAATTGGCTTTATGCAAAACTTACAGCCCCACCTGCCAAATATGCATGTAGAGATAGTTGATTATTATTTTACCCCTCTCTTTGATGACTTGCCGGCATATTCCATATGCTGACCTACACGGATGCAACGTATCATGTTGCAGAGTACTTTTCTGACCAGGAGTGAGGCTACGATCTACGCTCAGCGATATGCCCTGGAGTCGGATGGACTCGTCTATCTGATGCTTCCGCTAGTCTTCGTTAGATATCTCATGAGTTGGCCTTCAGCCACTTTATTGTAATCCATTATTGTAATAAAGTACTTGTTATGAGATTTCGATTAATAAAGCTGTGTGATTGAACTCTTGATATATACATTGATGTACTGAGTGTGTACCAGCATGATCTTGGGATGGTACGGAAACACCAGAGGCTTGACTCGTCTTGAGTCGGGTCGCTACAGATAGGTACCCAAAGATGATACAAAAACCTCCATCTTCATGTGCATTGAGTAGAAAGAGAAGTTTTGATTCCTCTCAACTAGTTTTGAGACGTTGATTTGGTAATATTAAGAGTTATGTTAGTAGGGTGTTGTGAATCTAGAAATACTTGTGTTGAAGTTAGTGATTCCCGTAACATGCACGTATGGTGAACCGCTATGTTAGGAAGTCGGAGCATAATTGATCTATTGATTGTCAACCTTTGTGTTGTGGTCGGGATCGCACGATGGTTAACACCTACCAACCCTTCCCCTAGGAGTATGCGTTTAGCACTTTGTTTCGATTACTAATAAAAACTTTCGCAACAAGTATGTGAGTTCTTCATGACTAATGTGAGTCCATGGTGTAGATGCACTTTCACCTTCCACCATTGCTAGCCTCTCTAGTACCGCACAACTTTCGCCGGTGCACAAACCCACCATTTTCCTTCCTCAAAAAAGCCACCATACCTACCTACTATGGCATTTTCATAGCCATTCCGAGATATATTGCCAGGCAACTCCCACCGTTCCGTCTCATGACTTGTGCCGTCACTCTCATATTGCCATTGCATGATCGTAAGATAGCTAGCGAGATGTTTCAACGTCATACGCCAAGCTAGATCGTTGCACATCCAGGTACACTGCCGGAGGCATTTTCCTAAAAAGTCATCATCGTTCTAAGCTTTGAGCTGTGAGTAAATAAAAGTGTGATGATCGTCATTATTAGAGCATTGTCCCATGTGAGGAAATAAAAAAAAGAGGCCAAAGTTGGCCACAAAAAAAAGAGATATGGAAAGAGGCCAAAGAGCCCAAAAAAAGAGAGAAAAAGAGAGAAGGGACAATGCTACTATCTTTTTCCACACTTGTGCTTCATAAAAGCACCATGTTCTTCATGATTGAGAGCTTCTTGCTTTGTCACCACCATATGCTAGTGGGAATCTTTATTATATAACTTGGCTTGTATATTCCAATGATGGGCTTCCTCAAATTGCCCTAGGTCTTCGTGAGCAAGGAAGTTGGATGCACACCCACTAGTTCTCCTTTTGAGCTTTCACATACTTATAGCTCTAGTGCATCATTTGTATGGCAATCCCTACTCATTCACATTGATATCTATTAATGGGCATCTCCATTGCCCTTTGATACGCCGAGTCAATGTGACCATCTCCTCCTTTTTTGTCTCACAACCACCACCACACTCTATTCCACCTATAGTGATATATCCATGGCTCACGCTCATGTATTGCATGATAGTTGAAAAAGGTTTGAGAAAGTAAGAGTGCGAAAACAGTTACTTGGCCAATACCGGGGTTCTGCATGATTTACATTAGTTGTGTGAGGATGATGGAGCATAGCCGGACTATATAATTTTGTAGGCATAACTTTCTTTGGCCTGGTTATTTCAAAAGTTCATGATTACCTTGCTAGTTTGTTTGAAGTATTATTGTTTTCATGTCAATAGCAAACTATTGTTTTGAATCTTACGGATCTGAACATTCATGTCACATGAAAGAAGTTACAAAGGACAACTATGCTAGGTAGCATTCCACATCAAAAATTCAGTCTTTATCACTTCCCTGCTCGAGGATGAGCAGGAGTTAAGCTTGGGGATGCTTGATACGTCTCCAACGTATCTATAATTTTTGATGGTTTCATGCTATTATCTTGTCAAACTTTGGATGTTTTGTACGCCTTTTATATCTTTTTTGGGACCAACTTACTAACTCAGCGCCAAGTGCCCGTTCCTATTTTTTTCTGTGTTTTTGACCCTTTTCAGAGGAGGATTTTAAACAGAGTCCAAACGGAATAAAACTTCTGAAAAGATTTTTTCCGAAACAGAAGACGATCGGGAGACTTGAGAACCAAGGCAGAGGGTCACCAGGGACCCCACAAGCCTTCATGGCGTGGCCAGGGGGGCCCGCTCCTCCCAGGCTTGTGGGGTCCCTGGGCCTCCCCTGCCCTAGGTCTTTTGCCTATATATTCCCTAAAATACAAGAAAAAATTAGGAGATCCACGAAAATACTTTTCCGCCGCCGCAAGCTTCTGTCTCTGCAAGATCCCATCATGGGCACATTCTGGTGCCCTGCCGGAGGGGGATTCGAATACGGAGGGCTTCTTCATCAACACCATGACCTCTCCCATGATGCGTGAGTAGTTCACCATAGACCTACGGGTCCATAGCTAGTAGCTAGATGGCTTGTTCTCTCTCTTGGATCTTCAATACAAAGTTCTACATGATCTTCATGGAGATCTATTCGATGTAATCTTCTTTTGCGGTGTGTTTGTCGAGATCCGATGAATTGTGGATTTATGATCAGATTATCTATGAATCTTATTTGAGTTTCTTCTGATCTCTTATATGCATGATTTCATATCTTGTAATTCTCTTCGAGTTGTGGGTTTTCTTTGGCCAGCTTGATCTATGATTCTTGCAATGGGAGAAGTGCTTGGTTTTGGGTTCATACCATGCGGTGACCTCACCCAGTGACAGAAGGGGTAGCGAGGCACCCATTGTGTTGTTGCCATCAAGGGTAAAAAGATGGGGTTTTCATCATTGGTTTGAGTTTATCCCTCTACATCATGTCATCTTGCTTAAGGCGTTACTCTGTTCTTCATGAACTCAATACACTAGATGCATGCTGGATAGCGGTCGATGTGTGGAGTAATAGTACTAGATGCAGAAAGTATCGGTCTAATTGTCTCGGACGTGATGCCTATATGTATGATCATTGCCTTAGATATAATCAGGACTTCGCGCGGTTCTATCAATTGCTCGACGGTAATTTGTTCACACACCGTAATATTTGCTATTTTGAGAGAAGCCTCTAGTGAATACTATGGCCCCGGGGTCTACTTCACATCATATTTTCAGCCTTACTCTTTTACTTCGTTGCACTTTCCGCCTTCAGATCTCACTTTGCAATCAATCTTGAAGGGATTGACAACCCCTTTATAGCGTTGGGTGCAAGCTCTTTTGTGTTTGCACAGGTACTCTGGACTTGACGTGATTCTCCTACTTGATTGATACCTTGGTTCTCAAACTGAGGGAAATACTTACTGCTCCTGCGCTGCATCGTCCTTTCCTCTTCAAAGGAAAAACCAACGCAAGCTCACGAGACGACAGAAGATTTATGTCGCCGTAGCAGAAGGATTTCTGGCGCCGTTGCCGGGGAGGAGGATCAATTCAAGAATAGTCTCCCGTCAACGTGCCAATAAGCGCTTTGATGAGGTGATCAAAGCATTTGGGTTTATACAAGTTGTTGGAGAATGTTGTATTTACAAGAAAGTGAGTGGGAGCTTTGTAGCGTTTCTAATATTATATGTGGATGACATATTGATGATTGGAAACAATGTGGAGTTTTTAGAGACCGTAAAAGATTACTTGAATAAATGATTTTCAATGAAGGACCTAGGAGAAGTTGCTTACATATTAGGCATTAAGATCTATAGGGATAGATCGAGACGCCTAATAGGACTTTCACAAAGCACATACCTTGATAAAGTTTTGAAGAAGTTAAAAATGGAGAATTCCAAGAAGGGGTTCTTGCGATTTTTACAAGGTATAAAGTTGAGTAAGACTCAGTGTCCGGTAACTACGGAAGATAGAGAAAAGACGAGTACCGTCCCCTATGCTTCAGCCATAGGGTCTATCATGTATGCAATGTTGTGCACTAGGCGGGACGTCAGCCTGGCCATAAGTATGGCAGGCAGGTTTCAAAGTAATCCAGGAGTGGATCACTGGAAGGCGGTCAAGAATATTCTGAAGTATCTGAAAAGTACTAAGGAAATGCTTCTCATTTATGGAGGTGACGAAGAGCTCGTCGTAAAGGGTTACGTCGATGCAAGCTTTGACACTAATCCAGATGACTCTAAGTCTCAAACCGGATACGTATTTATTCTTAATGGGGGTGCGGTAAGCTGGTCCAGTTCCAAGCAAAGCTTCATAGCAGATTCTACATGTGAAGCGGAGTACATGGCTACCTCGAAGGCAACTAAGGAGGGTGTTTGGATGAAGAAGTTCATGACAGATCTTGGAGTGGTGCCGAGCGCACTAAATCCAATAACTATGTTCTCTGACAACACTGGTGCCATTTCTTTAGCAAAGGAACCAAGGTTTCACAAGAAGACCACCCACATGAAATAATGCTTCAACCTCATTTGCGACTACGTCGAAGGACGGGACGTAAATATTTGCAAAGTGCACACAGATCTAAATGTAGTAGATCCGCTGACTAAACCTCTTCCACAAGTGAAGCATGATCAACACCAGAACTGTATGGGTGTTAGATTCATTCCAATGTAAATTGCATGGCGATGTGAGACTAGATTATTTACTCTAGTGCAAGTGGGAGACTATTGGAAATATTCCCTATAGGCAATGAAAAAATAGTTATTATTACATTTCCTGTTTCAAGATAATCGTTTATTATCCATGCTATAATTGTATTGAATGAAAGCATAGATACATGTGTGGATATATAGACAAAACAATGTCCCTAGTAAGCCTCTAGTTGGCTAGCCAGTTGACCAAGGATGGTTAAGGTTTTCTGACTATATGCAAGTGTTGTCACTTGATAACTGGATCACATCATTAGGAGAATGACGTGATGGACGAAACCGAAACTATGAACGTAGCATGTGATCGTGTCATTTTGTTGCTATTGTTTTCTGCGTGTCCAGTATTCATTCCTATGACCATGAGATCATGTAACTCAGTGGCACCAAGGAATACCTTGTGTGTATCAAACTTTACAACGTTACTGGGTGATTATAAAGGTGCTCTACAGGTATCTCCGAAGGTGTCCGTTGAGTTAACATGGATCAAGACTGGGATTTGTCACTCCGTGTGATGGAGAGGTATCTCGGGGCCCACTCGGTAATACACCATCAAATATAAGCCTTGCAAGCAATGTGACTCAATTGTAAGTCACGGGATCTTGTATTATGGAATGAGTAAAGAGACTTGCTAGTAACTAGATTGAAATAGGTATGGAGATACCGACGATCAAATCTCGGGCACGTAACATACCGAAGGACAAAGCGAATGTTATACGGGATTATATGAATCCTCCGCACCGAGGTTCAACTGATAAGATCTTCATAGAATATGTAGGATCTAATGTGTACATCTAGGTCCCGCTATTGGATATTGACCGAGGAGTGTCTCGGGTCATGTCTGGATAGTTCTCGAACCCGCACGGTCTGCACACTTAAGGTTCGGTGACGTTTTAGTATAGTTGAGTTATATGTGTTGGTGACCGAAGTTTGTTTGGAGTCTCGGACGAGATCACAGACGTCATGAGGGTTTCCGGAATGGTCCAGAAACGAAGATTGATATGTAGGATGGTTTCATTTGGTCACCGGAAAGATTTCGGGCATTACCGGCAGTGTACCGGGAGTGACAAATGGGTTCCGGGTATTCACCGGGAGGGGCCCACCCACCTGGGAGTGAGCCCAGTAGCACTAGGGTGGTGCACCAGCCCTTAGTGGGCTGGTGAGGCCAACCCAAGTAGGCTATGGCGCCACAAGAATAAAAAACCAAAGGAAAAGAAAAAAAGGAAAGAGGGAGGTGGGAAGGAAGGAGTGGACTCCTCCTTCCGCAAACCGAATTGGGGTGGGAGTCCACCTCCTCCTCTCGGCCGGCTCCCTTGGGGCTCCCTTGAGCCCTAAGGCTAGCCCCTCCCCTCCTCCTATATATATATTGATGGTTTTAGGGCTTTTGAGACACAACTTTGCCACATGCAACTCAAACCTATACCTCGTAGTTCTTCCTCTAGATCGGATTTCTGCGGAGCTCGGGCGGAGCCCTGCAGGAATAGATCATTACCATCACCGGCGCGCCGTCATGCTGCCGGAGAACTCATCTACTTCCCCGTCTCTCTTGCTGGATCAAGAAGGCGGATATCGTCATCGAGCTGTACGTGTGCTGAACACGGAGGTGCCGTCCGTTCAATCCTAGATCGGGACGGATCGTGGGACGACGATGATTTGAATCACGAAGCTGTACCACTACATCAACCACGTTTCTTAACGCTTCCCTCTTAGCGATCTACAAGGGTATGTGGATCTGATCTCCCTCTCGTACATGAACATCACCATGATAGGTCTTCATGTGCGTAGGAAAAAAATTATTTCCCATGCAACGTTCCCCAACAGACACTGGATCTCCTTGACGCAATCCTTTAACATGTCTGGATTTCCTACACGGGAAGCCATTAACTTGGACTCGGGAGCTTGCCGTTGAGAGGAGGATGGCAAATCTAGAGCACCATAGCTTCGAGAACCCTTTGGCCCGCAGCACTTCGAGCAAGAACGACCAGGATAACGAGTCAAAAGCATGGGAGATGTCCAGCTTCACCAAAATTCCTTTGGCCTTCTTCTTATGTAAGTGTTTGGCCACTTGTCGAACCGACAAGAAGTTGTCGTGTAGGTTTCTGTCACGGATGTATGCCGATTTGTTAATTTGGACAAGTTCGTCCATCCGCGGGCACAATCTTGAGGCCATCAATTTGGCAATGATCTATGGAATGCTATGTAGTAGACTAATAGGCCAAAAGTCACCTATTCTACATGCATCAGGTTTCTCAGGAATGAGCGTGATTATCGCGTGGTTGAGTCTTCTAGAGCCTCTCCCATTGCCAAGATGGAATTTATGAATGGCTGTCATAATGTCTCCTTTGATGATGTTCCACGTTCTATGCAAGAACAAACCAATAAATCCATCTGGACCCGGAGCTCGCTCTTCCGACATGCTCTTAATGACCGTGAACACCTCCTCCTCCGTGTAGATATCATCAAGCTCATGAAGGTCCAGCGGTGACATACCCAGGAATTCAAGATCGATCGAGTGCTCCCGTGCATGATAAGTGCCAAGTAGCGCCTTGTAAGCAATGAAGAAATCGCCTTCTTTTCCACCTTGGTCCATGATGACCGCGTCATCGATGTGCAGTGCAGGGATGAAGTTTCCGACTTTCCGACCATTAAACACTAGGTGAAACAGCTTAGTATTGGCGTATCCTTTAGTAAGCCATCTAATGTATGACCTTTGTCACGCAATTGTTTGCTCAAGCGAATCGAAGCTTAGTATTGGCGTATCCTTTAGCAATCTTGATGTTGACCACAATCCTCTGCCCCACACTGTAAGATCATGCGGAGTTTTCTGCAACAAGAGATCCAGTCTTAGGAAGGGGTCTATAATGTTGGGATCACAAGTCCATGCTTCTTGTATAGCCTTGTCAAAACCCTCAAGTTTAGTCGAGCACAATTCAAAACGGAATCATCTGTGCGGCTATATGTGGTCGTCCAGAGCTAGGTGCAGCGGGAAGTGGTCCTACGTGGCCGTGGATAGTGCTTGCAACACACAATCTGGGTGGTCCAGCTCCCAGTCTACCGATACCAACGTCATGTCAATTTTCGTGAGCGTGGGCACCTCTCTTTCATTACTCCAAGTAAATGCACGTCCATGCAGAAAGAGCTCCTTAAGGCCATTGGAATCCACGAATCGTCTAAACTTGCTCATCATCCTCCTGTCAAGGTTGGTATTATTCTTGTAAGTCCCTTGCAAAATGAGATTAAAATTAGAGCCACAACCCTCACTGAGACGCAGGTGCACATTCTTGAAGAGATAACGAAGACGTAGTGGTACGCGCACACAAGATTAGTGCATCGATAGGATCCTTCACGCACTCCTTAATCAACGATCTCCACCATTGTGAAACAATGAGAATTTTGAAAATGCAGTCAGTCGGTGTGTTTGAAAAGACATGCCCAATAGTAAATTTATTTCGTGTAGTCCACAAAGTCAAGCACATAGCAGCCAAACCGGGCATATTTTGGCCCGTGTGAGACAACAACAAAGGTCGTGGCTCATCAAAAGAGAGAGGATCCCAAGAAACCCCAAGCCATGACCAGGTGCAGCACCAGAACATAGAAGCAAGGTGACAATTATAAACAATGTGGTTCGATTCCTCAGCCAAACTACACACAACACAATGGTGGGAGCCTCAGCCATTTAGTTTCTTAATTTGTCCCACTGCTGAAAGCTTCCCATGAATTGCTTGACATAAGAAGATTTTAACTTTAAGAGGGATACAAGCATGCGAGACATCTTCAAATTTGTTAGTTGTGTTTCCCTTGATCAATTTTGAATAAGCAGACATGACCAAAAAATAGCCTGAAGAAGCGTGGGGTGAGGATATCACGTCCTTGGCATCCAAGAGCAATGGGATTAAGGCAGTGAGACGATGATTGTCCTGCAATTCTACAAGCAACAAAGCACGACAAAAACCAAAGTCCCAATTGCCATGAAAGAGTTCCGAAATGGAGAATCACAATACGAGAAAAGCACCGGGAAAGAACTAGATAAAGGACTGTCACTGCACCACCAGTCCAACCAAAAATGTGTTGAAGCCCCACTTGCCACAAAGAACTAAAGATGTGAACATATGACTAAATTTAAGCAGATGGCACTAGAAATGGGATCCTCCCAAGCCACGAGCAAAAAGAGTGTCGCGGTTAGGGAAGTATTTAGCTTTAATACTATCGAACAACAACACCCCAGGGTCACAGTGCACAATCTTCCGCCGTCACTTTAAAATGAGATAAAGATTAACTGAGGTGTTAACAATGCCCAACCCACCAAGGTCCTTAGGCCTGCACATAATGTCCATTTAAACCGTTGGTATTTCTTGTTCTTCGCAAAGCTCTAGTAGAAACCACTACAATGGTTGACATACCGATCATGGGTTCCCTCATGAAGACGATAGAAGCCCATCAAGAGCATAAGTACAAGGGGTTTCCATTTCTGTGCCCCTCATTGCTTACTTGTGCTCAGTTTTGCCCAAGGAGTCTAACTTTGCTCACGTGTGCCCTCCACCAATCGGCACACTCTCACAAAAGGCCAATCGGAGCCTTGTTGTTGGGTCAAAGGAGTTGAATGTTCTCTACTCAGTTACTGACATGTGGGGCCGTATATCTTAGGACAGGGCCGCGTATGATAGGTGGGTCATGGCCTTGACTCTTTCTGATGAGTGGGACCTGGTCTAGGTGATCTGTCACTTTCTTTTGCCTAAAATATCCCTACCATGAGCGAGCGTCACATTCCCCACCCAGCCCCACACCATCGCCACCACCGTTGTGCCCCCTGGCAGCCCCATCGCCCACTCCGACCGTCCGCCTGAGCTCCCACAGGGTAGTGAAGTGGTTCTACCGGCACGCAACCCTTCCTCACATATGCATGAACAAAGTGATTGTTGGTTGACCGGTACATCTCTAAAAAACCCTAGCAATTAGGACTCGTTTATAAGTCGTCTGAACGGGCGATTGAGTGATTTTGGAGCCCATTTTAATTCTTTGATTTGTCGATTTGGTATTTGATTGTTGGCTAGCAGGTCTGAGCTCGAAGAGGGCAGGGCGGCTCTGTGATTTCAAAGGCCATGGTGCGAACTCCACCAATGGGCCCAATAGAGAGAAAAATCATATACGATACATGAACATGTACAATTGCTATAAATTCACAAAAGTAATCATTTTTTACTAGAATAAAAAAATAGTTATTGTCCCTGCCTTTGTTCCAAATCAAGTATCATGGAAGTTATAGGCTACAAAAAAACATATAGAAGTAGCATGCTAACCTCCACTAATCATGAGAAACGAGACTTTCGTGCATTTTTGACGCAAAATCATCTATGAGAGTGTCAAGATTAATGCTATCCAGCATATTCTTCTCAATGCGGCACATGGCCAGACCATTCAGTATTTCTTGAGACATTGTTGACCTCAAATAATTTGTCAGTAGCTTCAGCTTTGAGAAACTCCTTTCTGTTGATGCGACAATCACGGGTACGGTCAAAAGGATACAATAAGCAATTGATACGTTTGGTTAAAAATCCACATCTCTAACAAACTCAAATATCTGATCCGCTGAAATGAATGTTTTTGGCAATGTCATCTGCAATAATTATAGTTCAGAAACGAAATCATCTAGATCAACATCTACTGACTTACCATGAGTGCATTTGTTAACAATATTAGTGTAACATCTTCTTAGATCATTATCACCCAGGGACTTCAATTCTCTCGAGTTAAACAATAAGCCAAATATGCTCCCAAATGCATTGAGTTCCTCAAATCTAGTAGCGAGGAAATCAATTGCAACATCAATCATCACCAAAAAATATTTGACTCTAAATGATTCCAACTCACTTCTTGTGTTTATTAATTCTAAAATTGTCTTTTTCTGGTAATACATCTTTTGATAGGAAATAAAGGTTCTACACCCATGTCAATTGCAATAGAACTTACAAAATCCAAACTAGTTGCAAAGCCTTCATTTGTGTACTTCTCAAAATATGAGATGGCACCTTCAATATGTTTAAGAGTAACATCAATGCACACAAATTTAGATTGCAACTTCTTGCTCACCATGTTTACAGTGAACAAAATGTCATGCCGAATGACCATGCCAAGTAAGAATTCAAATTTCTCAAGTGCGGTAGCCAAAGATTTTGCGTTCCTCTTAGTATTGGCGTCATCTGTAGAAGTTGTCTTCAATTCCAGTAATGCTTTTCTTAACTCGGGTGCTTGATATCTGATAGCATGAACACTCTGTATACGACTCTCCCACCGAGTGTTACACAAAGACTTAATTGTCACTTTTGGAACATGATCAAGTAATAGCTGCATCTTTTAGTAGAGCTTGAAAACAATATATAAATTCCTTGCACAACACCAAATAAAGTAATAGCTTTACCACAATATTTTGCCATATCACTAAGAGTAAGATTCAGACTATGACAAGCACATGTCATGAACTATGCTCTTGGATTAGTTTCAAGTAATCTTCTTTGTACCCCTTTGTGTTTTCCCTTCATGTTCGAACCATTGCCATACCCTTGCCCGCGAACATCTTTAACATCCAAACCAACAAATTCAAGTGAATCTATTAACCCAATATAAAGCCCAAGTCCCGATGTATCATCCACCTTCAAGAACTCCATAAAAACTCCTCTATTTTGTAGTGGTACTTGACATGTTTACGCACCTCACAATTAGAGTCATTTGTTCTTCATGGACCGCATTAGGTGTACAGTCCAAAATGACAGATAAATATGTTGCATCTTTAATCATCATCAAGAGAGAACATTCAACAGTCCAGCCAAGAAGGGAAACAAAGTCATTTTGAATATTATGGCCAAGATAATGATGATGAATTTCCCTATTCTTAATGCGCCGAAGATGCTCTTGCATTACAGAATCAAATTCTGCCATCATTTCAATTACTCCCAAAAATTTCCATTGTTATCTTGATATAATTTCTCATTCGATCCTTGAAAATCCAAACTATGTTTAGCGAGAAATTTCACAACAGCAACAATTCTAATTAGAACTAGTCTCCATCATTCCTTCTCCCTTGCAATCTCTTGTTGCAAATCTTTATCAGTCGTTTCCTTCGTTCTTAGCCTGAGCCTTACCTCATTCCAAGTATTCATGTTAGTGATATGCTCAACACTATTCTCATGCAATTTGAGCTTCTAACTAAGATGTCTCCAATCCTTCAATCCCTCGGATGCTAGCAGACTTCTACTTTTTGCAAATTTGAACAATTTGCAACAAAAAAATAGACTTTATTCACATGTTTAGAGTACACTAACCATATACGATCACTGAACTCACCATTCCTTAACTTTCTTGAGTAGTAATCATATAAAAAATGCGTGCCACCAATTTCATCTTGAGGAAACTCAAGATTGTATTCCCTTATAGGTCCTTTTTCAATGAGAATATCTCTTGATTTATTGTCATGAATGTTCCAAGTTCTAGGATCATAAATATCAAAAGAAGAAGCATGCTCATCTTCATTTCCAAGATTCTCATGGTCACTAAAATTTTCAGTGTTTTGATTGGCATCAACATTGGCATGATTTTCCTCGCCATGATTGTCCTCAACTACATTCTCACTATGATCAGATTGTTCTTCACCATCTATGATATATAGTTGCTCAGAATTTGTAAAAGAATTTAATATTATATAGCTAAATAGTTAGCTCCGGGAAATTTATGTTGAGAAAAATCCACATTATAACCCTCAATTTTCACCAAAGTCTAAAAACAAACTCGAACTTCAACACCATCTACTTTATAACCTCAAACTTTCAAAACCGGAAAAAATAGACCATATCTCCATGCCAACCGATTTCATCCTTGTTTTTGACTAGTTTTAACGTGTCAATAGCATTGACAACAACCCTATCACCCCACCACGTTAGTGAATTTTCATGAACATGTATTTCATTATAATATTTTATCTATTTGGCAAAACATTTTGAAACTTTCCTAGATTAAATATCATGTTTGTGTTCATTATTTTAGTTTTCTTCAAAAATGTATGGATACTTTCATGTTTTTTTGTCAAATTTTGATCCAAAATGGTCCTGCATATGTATTTCATTCAGTTTTTTTATTTGTTTGGAAAAAAATTAGACTTTCGCAAACTGAATAACATGGTAGTGTTCATTTGAGAGATTGTTTTTCAAAAAAAATCCTGAAAACATTCATTTGTTCGCCATATTTTGAGTCGAACGGTCCTAAATATATGTTTTCCTTCTAATTTGTGTTTGTTTGGGAAAAATGTTTTGACACTTTCCTAGATTGAATATCATGGTCGTTGTCACTTTTTGGTGTTCTTTGAAGAACATTGGAAACTTCCATTTGTGGGTGAATTTGGACACTAAAATGGTCTTGCATACGTATTTTCCAAATAATATTTTATTGTTACTTGGCAAATTGTGTCAAAACTTTCCTAGATTTAATATCATTGTAGTGTACATTTTTAGAATATTTTAAAATATTTCTGGTCACTTACATATTTTGGGTGCCTGAATGGGTGGGGTGACTAGGATGCTCACTAGGCTTTTGGTTCATCAAAACCAGTTAAAACAGAGATGGAAGTGGTTTTACTAGAGACAAGGCTGAGTTGTGTCCAGTTTTAGAGTTTCAAATTTTAAAGTAGATGTTTTTAAAGTTTGGGGTTGTTTCGTATATTGTGATGACAATTCAGCGTTGTAGCATGAATATCTCTCATTTATGTTAGGGAACATTTAGCTATGTCACATTACACCTATCAAGGAGGAAGGAGTACCCGCCTCTATAGGATTGAAAGTATGTCTAGAGCGGGGTGATTAGACAACTTGACAATATATTTTTTTGGAATTTTCCCAATTTATTTGAGAGGCAGCTTTGGCAGTTATAACAAGTCAAGTACACCCTACACATGCAGTTCTAAGAGTATAGCAGCGGAATGTAAAACATGCAATTCTAAAGTAAAGGAGTGAGGTAGGGAAATCAAACGCATGAGGTTGACACGGCGATTTTTGGCATGGTTCCGATGGGTTGTCCTATTGTACGTCCATGTTAGTGGTGACTTCAACCCACGGAGGGTAACTGCTATGAGAGTCCACGGAGGGCTCCATCCACAAGGGGTCCACGAAGAAGCAGCCTTGTCTATTCCACCACGGCTTCCGCCCACGAAGGACTAGCCTTACTCACGGTAGATCTTCACGAAGTAGGCGATCTCCTTGCCATTACAAACATCTTTGTTCCACTCCACAATAGGAAGTAGGAGGCTCGCAAGCAACACCTAACCAATCTAGGAGGCACCACTCTCCAAAAGGTAATAGATGTGGTAGATCAATGAACTCTATGCTCTTGTGCTTCTAAAGATAGTCTCTTCAACACAAAATCACTCTCTCACAGAATATGCATGGGTAGGAGAGATTGATTTGGTGGAAAGCAGTTTGGGGAGGCTAGAGCTCAAGTGTCAAATGGTTGGATTGGAATATCTTGGTCTCAAAACAGAGTAGTTGGTTCTCTCTCAGAAAATGAATCTGACAATGAAGTGTGTGTTCTGAGTGCTTCTCCCACGAGTGAGAGGTGGGTGAAGGGGTATATATAGGCAGCACACAAAATCCAACCGTTATGCCTAAAGTGGCAAACTCGGTGCCACCGAAGTTACAAACTCGATGGTATCGATTAGCACAAAAGGAAGAACTTTTGAATCTCGGTGGACCGAAAAGGTGGCTAGCGGTCAGATGCCCAAACTCGGTGACACCAATACTCAAACTCAGAAATTCCGATTTCATGTACCGATGCAACAGAATGTTGGTCACACTGAACTCGGTAGCAGTGATATGGATTTTGTTGCACCGATTTGGTGGGAATGGCCAGGGTTTCTATCTGAGGTCAAACTCGGTGGGTCCGAAATGTGGAAGTTTGTGACACCAAATTTGAGTATGTGGAATTTGATAGAATGGATATGTGGGAAAATGACTGAGTATTTTGGTGCTAACTTTGAGCACCTTGAACAGTGAGTTCATTTTACTACCTCACCCCCTTTTAATAGTATTGTCTTTCCTATGGACTCAAAAGTGATTTCTCACAAATATAAAATGATGAGTCTTCTAGCTTGAAGCTCGAGCCAATACTATTCCTTTCTTGCACCAAGAGGCATCTCCACATAAGCTTATAGCCATAGCATCTTTTAAACTTTTCTGAAATAGACTTGGAAACCATATTAGTCCAATGATGCATATGTTGTGATCAATTATCAAAACCACCCTAGGGAGCAATTGTTATTCCTATCTCCCCCTTTTTGGTAATTGATGACAACATATAGATCAAAGCTTCGACAAAAGATATAATCAATGATTAGCATCGACGCTTTGAAAAGTACGTGAAAAGCAAGAGCTCCCCCTAAATTTGTGCATTATTTAAAATTTGCATTTGAATGCAAATGCACAACCTATCAGGATCATGGGTTACTCTTCCATGTCACACACATCTTGGTGATGCGCATACAATATAAGAATAAATAGCAATGCACATGACACCAACAAGATAAGTGAATGATCATCACATAGATAGCTAAAAGGATAATAAGTAGCATCAACCAAGCAAAGTGTATGATCAAACACATATAACGGGATAAAGTCATCCAAAAGACCAAAGTTTTTGAAACCAAATGAGAGCAAACAAAGTCAAAAGCTCTTTCTCTCTCTCGAAGTCCATGATCTATTCATTTCTCCCCCTTTGGCAACAAGTTACTAAAAATTCAAAAGGTATAGAACTACTCGTCTCTCTGGGCAGCTGATGACGGAGTCAACAAAAGAGCGTCCACGAAGGCATCTGCTGAGTGTCCTGGAGCTGGAGGAGTGGAGACTGGAGATGCTTGAGCTGGAGCTGGTGCTGAAGGTTCTGATGCTTGAGCTGAAGATGTCTGTCTTGTCTCCTGAGCAGGAACAACAGCTGATCTAGGTTGAGTGTTGAACCGTGTGGAAGTGAGAGGAGGTGACTCTTATTCATCATCGTCATCATGTGAGCGCAGGATCTCCACTGAGTCAACTTCATGTTGAAGCTGTTTGAATATAGTGGTCAACTCAGTAACCTTCACATCCATGTCATGAAACATAGTTTCCACGACTCTCTCAAGGCTTTTCTAACTTTGCAGTATTTCCTGAATGTTCTTCTCTGTGCCTTGGACAGAGATAACTAGAAATGTCATTTGCTCAGCTTGAGTTCTGAGCTGTGGAAATGGTGGTGGCCTATTTCTAGCAGCCTCAGCATCTGCTGCATGTGCTGCCATTCTTGGTGCAGCTGATCTGGAATCATTTTCATCCATCACCACAACATTGTCTTCAAATTCTGGTGGAAGGGGCAGATGGGGATGATCAAGGAGATATGCATGCTTGCCTAGCTTGGCATTGATAAGCATACGAATGTAAGGGGCATATCCACATGATTTTTTCTGATCAGTAGCAGTCCTCCGGATAGTCTCTACTATCAAGTCCATCACTCTCAATCTAGTGTGAGAGTCCAAATGGTGCAGTAGATTGATGGAGTGTCCTCGAATCATCCTATCATCACCTGATTTAGGCATCAAGGTGTGTCACATAATAGTGTTAGTGGTGGGTATCCCTTCTTGCAAGAAGTATACTGAGCCCATCTTGTGACTAGCCAAATAATCGTGAGGAATTGGCTTGTACATATTGGTCATAGTGTTGTGGCTCATCTTTGCTTCAGAATACACATCCACATCACTCTCTTTCTGCTTGGGGCACCAATGATAGTGGCCCACTCATCAATCGTAGACTCATATTTGTGATCATCAGTCATCCATACCAAAGAGACATCTCCATAGGAATGAACAGTTGAGTAGAATTTCATGATCATCTCATCAATCCATGGGGTCATCTATTTTCCAACAAAGTCTTTAATGTCCACTAGCCTGAAGTTTTCTTGGACATGGGGAAAGAAATTCTCATTCTCCTTGATATATTCCCAGTCAACATATCTCATATCACTGACAATGGGACTCTTGTCAAACAGGACAGACTCATAAAAATCTTGTTGTTCCTTGGTGTAAAACCTTGGATCAACAACAGTTCTTTTTCTGACAGCATATGGGTCAACAGCTCTCCACTTCCTGAAACTTGTATCTTTCCTCTTCCTCATGTCTTCTGCTGTTGGGTGAGCAGCATTGTGTACTGGCAGGATTGCTCAGAGCTTCCTGAGAATAGGTGCATTCTCATCTTCTACCTCCTCTACAACAGGGTACTAGAAGCATGGCCTTTCTCCTTGGCAGCTGCAGGAATATCCTTTGTAGTCTTTCGACAAGCTACAACCTTCTTTGCCTTGGATGGAGGCTTAGGAGCAGATTTCATGGCATGAGCCATGAGCTTCTTCTTCTTAGGAGGAGCTGAGATCTCATCTTCTCCAACATCTTGTACACGATCCTCATACATGGAAGTCTGTCTCCCACCAACATGAACTATCCGTTTCCTGGGTCTCTTCACACCAGCCTTCTTGGCCAGCTTGTCAATGGAAAGTGCAATGCTCTGCCTTGCAGATTCAGGTGTTCTAAGATCATCAGGTTTAGCGTATTCTTTCCTGACAGACTTCCTTGGAGCCTTAGGAGGAGCTGATGTTTCCTCCAACACAAGTTTGAGTCTTCTTCGTCTGAGTTCAGTTTCTTCCTATGCCTGGTGGCTTCCTTGGGCAAGCCATGGGAGCTGTAAGATCCAGGGTCAGAGTCAGTCTTCTCTGAAATCATTCTCGCTATTATCTGATCCAAACATCTTGGCAGACAAGCAGAAACTCAGCAGCAAACAGCAAAACCTATGATGTAGTTATTGGAAAGACAGAAGGGTTGACCATCACAAAATTCAGATGTTCTCTAAAATTTGAACAAAGAAATCCTTAGTTTTAGCTTTCTCCAGATCACATCTCGATAGCACCGAGTTTGAATTTTTGAAATGACCGAGACAAATGAACTCCTTTACAGAAACTTGGTCATCACTTCGGTGGCACCAAAACCGACAACTCGGTCTCACCAAGTTCATTCTCTGTAACCCTAGATTCAAATCGGTGGAACCGAGTTATGCAACTCGGTGGAACCAAGATGGGTTCCGCGGACGGCTAAACCTAAAAACTTCTAGTTCGCTAATCTACAGGAACTTCTGGTGGATGGAGAGGTTTGCACACTATGGCTTGTGGATAAAATTTCTAATACGCATGAGATAGATCAGGGGAGTGCAAGAGAAAGGGGGATCCATACCCTAACTCGGTGATGGTCCGGCTACGGCGGCGACGACGGTGAAGAATCCGTCAGCAGTGGCAATTACCAGCGGCGGAGACGCACGGGGAGTGAACGGCGACGTCCAGGGGTCCAGGGAGCAACTTAGGGCTTGAGCGAAACAGTTTTGACAATTTGAATTCAAAGATCCGGTCCGCTGGAATATATACCCTTTCGCTATCGGTGTCACCGAGATTATGAAATCAGTGTCACTGAGTTCCTCTACTGTCAGCTAACACAGAAACTTGGTGTAACCGAGTTTGTGATTTCAGTGGTACCGTCATGGAAAAACCAGATCAGCTTTGGAAATTCGGTGGAACCGATTTTGTGAAGTTGGTCTCACCGAGATTTTCAAAGAGGTTTTGCAAGGCAGCCTTTGACGATACGGAACTCCAAGTGCACCTTCACACAGAGGGGTCGACAAGTGCTTGTTCAGGTCTTGTGATGAAGCATGAATAGAACTTGAGATGAGATAGCATAGATAGCTAGAGAAGGGTCCTAGGCATTCTTGTCCATCCAATTGGCAAAAGATAAATCAAGAGCCAAATAAAAACAATTGGATGTCCTCGAATGAGCAAACACATGCAGACCAACATGCTCACACGATAAGAATGATGGATAAAAACATGGTGAACATGCACAAACATCTTAGCAGCTATCAAGCACTTGGGCGATGACAAAGTGATCTATATATGAGTATATTGACTTAGGAGCCAAGTAAGAATACTTTATCATAGGTCATATTCATCGTTAAGCACAAGTGGGGATACCGCTTTTACATAAGCATTAATGTGTTCATATCCTTAGGAGATGCTTATACTCAAGATTTAGAGTAAAGCTCCCCCTTGATATGACATCCCCCTAAGAGGGATCAACTAACCTTGGGTTTTTTCATAGAAGACTTCAAGTAGGTGAAGTATTGGTTGATGCTCAATGTTGATGAAGATCATCTTGAGCTGGGAGCAATCCTTGTTGTTTCTTACTCTTCTCACCTACATGGGTTAGTCCCAAAGAAAAAGGAACATATGCACAAATATCTATGGACATGGAGTGAAACACACATGGGATGATGTCCAAAGATGCATTAATTACCTTGTTCCTTGCTTACCTTTGAGGGAATGTGTGACTCCTTGAGCCAATGCATATGGTTGAGGTTGATTTCATATAGTTCTTGCCAAAATGAATAAGAGTGAATTTCATTGGCGGAGTCACCCCTCAAGAACTTTCTAGTTCTTCCTCTTGGGGATCCACATCAAATTGATGGGCATCCTTGGATTTGTGGTAGCACTTGTTGAGGTAGAGCTAGTAGTGTCCTTGGGAATCCACTTGACCTTGGCTTGGGGTTCTTCTTCAAATAGGTCAATGTCATCTTGAAGCTTTCCCTCGCCTTTATGGTCTTGTGGTAGAAGGCCATCTTGTGAGCTTGTTCCTTCGGGAGGAGTAGGATCATACTTCTCCTCTTGGGGAACAAACTTAGGACTGGGGTATGGACCTTCTTCCCAATCATCTCCGTTGATGTTGAAGTAGCAAACACCTTGTTTCTTCCGATGTCCTCCTTGCTTGCGCAAAATTTCCTCAAATTTCTTACTTCCGGCAAGACTCTTGAAGACACCTCTCTCTATAATCCCTTTTCATATATCGTTTTCTTCCTCAAGTGTAACTTGGCTAAGAGAATCATTAGTGGAATCAAGAGATCCACTAGCAACAACATTATTGGATTTAGCTTTAGCGTTGTTGTTACTAGATGAGAAAACTTTCTTGCCTTTGTTACTAGTGTTCCTAGGTTTAACTTGTGGAACAAAATTAGACAAGAGTAATCGTTTGGCTAGATTAGAAGAACTCTTCTTTCAAAGATCATCATTGATTGCTTTTAAGAACTCATGTTCTTGCTCCAAATTGAGATTCTCAAAGCGTAGCTTCTCATGGGTTCTTGCAAGCTCTCTATGATCTTCTAGAGTAGTCTCATGAGCTAACTTAAGAGTTTTTAATTCTTGGATTAGCCGTTCATTTTCTTTATTATCATCATCACTCGATTTCTTTTGACTAGCATGATAATTAGCAAGTTCATTTTCATTGCAATCACTAGTTTTATAAAAGAGCAAGTCATCTTATCCTAAAAAGTCATCCTCGTCACTATTAAATCAAGATACTCGGGGTGTGATACCTTGGGGACTTTAGCCATGAAGCAGTTTCCGAACCCCCCATTTGGTGAATCAAATAGGTCATAGGAGTTGCAGGAAACAAGTGCAATGCTGGCAACACCTTCATCATGACTATAGTCGGAGTTGGAGTGATAGCTTCTGTCGTAGTAGTCTTCTTATTGAGCTGCTCTTGGTGTATTTGTCCTTCTCTGATTCCTTGCCTCCCCGTGAGTGTCTTCGTTCATAGTGATCTTCGGTACTCCTTCTTTCTCTACGAGGTGATTCATCTCTTGATTGTCTTCGAGGTGATGATACGTCCCAAACGTATCTATAATTTCTGCTTGTTCCATGATCTTTTGGGTGACATTGTTATATGTTTTGCTACACTTTTATATCTTTTTACACATATTTGGACTAACCTACAAACTCAGTGCACCCAGTGCCAGTTTCTGTCTGCTGATGTCTTTTTTGCCGGGACTTTTACCCAAATTTTTAGAGTCCCAAAAATCCCGAGAAAAATATATGAAAATCAGCGTGACAGAAGATTCTAGAGCACCGAAGATGGGCCAAAGGGGAGCCAGGGGCTGCCCAGGCGGCCTCCCTGCGCGGCCTACCCCTGTTCGCGCCCATAGGTAGCCTGGGTGGGCCCCACCTCCTCTAACGCCCTCCTTTGGCCTATATTTACCCCTCCGATCGGAAACCCTTCCATCTTATCCAGAATCATGAATTTGCCATCGTTCCGCCGCTGCAGCGCTTCCAAGATCGGGAGCGTCACGCGACCTCTTCCCGGCACCCTACCGGAGGGAGGACTGACCTCCGGGAGCTTCTCCACCGCCATGGACGCTTCCCGGACGTGCGGTGAGGATTCCTCCTTGGACCATGAGTCCATGACCAGTAGTTATGTGATGTATTCTCTCCAATCTTGTGCTTCAATGATTAGTCCTTGTGAGCTGCCCTACATGATCAAGGCACCTATGTAATTTTCCTGCTACTGCTATGCTTGGTTTGTTGGGATCCGATGGATTATGAGATTATGTTCAGATTGTGATGAGTTATATATTTAATTATCCTTTTATATTATGTTCTTTAGTGATTCATGCATGTTCTTCGTTGCTCTTTATTGATTTGGCCGAGTAGTAGATTGTAACTCCAAGAGGGAGCGTTATGCATGATTGTGGGTTCATGCCCCCTGATGTCTAGCTTGAGTGACAGAAACATGAGACTAGGGGATGTGTTGTTGCCACCAGGGAGAAAACAACGGTGCTTGTGACCGCGGTTGCAAGGATTGTTTACCTTATGCAAAGTTCGTTAATGCAGTTGTCCGTTGCTTTGAGTTTACACTTTGGGTGGAGCTCGCAACTTAATACCAGCGAGATGTTCTGGATAGATATCTCAATATGGATGATTAATAAGTAGACACTGATGAATAAATGGTCTACTTGTCTTGGCGTATTGCCCATTACTATTGAGCCTCTAACTTTCAAGTAGCATAATTAGCATTGCGGTGCATTTATAATTCTCTCAATTGCCCAGCTGTAATTTGTTTACCCATGCATAGTTGTTTATCATCATTTGGGAGAGATACATCACTAGTGAACATCATGTGACTCAGGTCCATATCATCACCATTGCTTACACCTCCATCATTTACTGCTTTCATTTACTTTTTCGTTGCAATCACTATCACTATTGTCGCTTGTGTTTTGATCCTTTGCAAACTACAAGGCCGGAGAGATTGACAATCTCTCTGTACTCGTTGGGAGCAAAGTTATTTGTTGTGTGTGCAGGTCCACGTCTTCTGCTAGCGTCAGAGGAGAGGACACCTACTTGTTGATCCTCGGAGTCCTCCTGGTTCGATAAACCTTACATTCCCCATGTAAGGGAAATCTGTTGCTGACTACATCTCCACCTTCCACTTGGGGTAACCAACGAGGGGCAAGAAGTATATCCATCAACTTGTCATCAGGTGACTCTTCTCTTTAGTTGTAGGGAGCCGAGCACTCATTGAAGTAGTGTTCGGGCTTCGCACAATTGTAGCAATTTCGGTCACGATTGGATGAACGCTTCTCATCATGTCTTGAGCTTGAGCTTCTCTCTTTGCCTCTACTCTTGTAGAACTTTTTGAATTTTGTGACCATGAGACTTATCTCTTAATGAGTGACAAGATTTTCCTTTGAAGTAGTGGGAGCATCACATGAAGCTTTGTAAGCACCGATTGACTTGTTGTGCAGCTCATCTTTGTCCTTGAGTGACATCTCATGAGCAACAATCCTACCAATGACTTCAGTTGGCTTGAGATATTTGTAGTTTGGCATCATTTGGATCGATGTGCACACTCTGTCATACTTTCCATCAAGAGCTCTAAGTATCTACTTGATGATGAATTTGTTGGTCATATCTTCTCTTCCTAAGCCGACAATCTCATTGGTGATGAGAGCTTGCCTAGAGTATATTTCAGCGACACCTTCACCATCCTTCATCTTGAACTTGTCAAGCTCACTTTGAAGCACATCCAACTTAGATTCTCTGACAAAATCAGTACCTTAGTGCATATCAACCAAAGTGTCCCAAATTTCTTTTGCATTCTCAAGATGACTAATTTTGTTGAATTTTTGGGGCATAAACAGTTGAAGATGATGTCGCAGGATTGAGCATTGAGTTGCAACATCTTCAGTTCATCAGTTGTCGCATCACGATTAGGTTCATGCCTTTCTCCAAAGAAGTTACCTTCCACACCAACACGAATAACAACCCAAACATGAGGATTCAAGTGAAGAATATGCATTTTCATCTTATGCTTCTACCTAGCAAAATTAGTGCCATCGAAATATGGACCTCTATAGTGATAATTTCCCTCACTAGACGCCATACTCTCCTAGGTTGTGAAACCAATGCGATGGAGACCAAAGCTCTGATACCACTTGTAGGATGAAAAGTATGTCTAGAGGGGGGATGATTAGACTACTTGACAAGATATATTTTTTGCCTTTTCCCAATTTTAGTTGAGGCAGCTTTGGCAGCTATAGCAAGTCAAGTACACCCTACACATGCAGTTCTAAGAGTATAGCAGCGGAATGTAAAACATGCAAGTGTAAAGTAAAGGAGTAAGGTAGGGAGATCAAACGCATGAGGTTGACACGGTGATTTTTGGCATGGTTCCGATAGGTAGTGCTATCGTACGTCCATGTTAGTGGAGACTGTTGGAATTATGACTTCAACCCACGGAGGGTAACGGTTGCGAGAGTCCACGGAGGGCTCCACCTACAAGGGGTCCACGAAGAAGCGGCCTTGTCTATTCCACCACGGCTTCCGCCCATGAAGGACTAGCCTTACTCACGGTAGATCTTCACGAAGTAGGCGATCTCCTTCCCTTATAAACATCTTGGTTCCACTCCACATCATGAAGTACGAGGCTCTCACGCGACACCTAACAAATCTAGGAGGCACCACCCTCCAAAAGGTAATAGATGTGGTAGATTGATACGTCTCCATCGTATCTACTTTTCCAAACTCTTTTGCCCTTGTTTTGGACTCTAATTTGCATGATTTGAATGGAACTAACCTAGACTGACGCTGTTTTCAGCAGAATTGCCTTGGTGTTGTTTTTTGTGCAGAAATAAAAGTTCTCACAACGTCCTGAAAATTTACGGAGAATATTTTTGGAAAATATGAAAAATACCTGCGCAAAGATCCACTGAGGGGGTGGGCCAGTGGGCCACAAGCCCTGTAGCCGCCACCCCCCTGGTGGCGGCTAGCAAGCTTGTGGGGCCCACGTGGCTCTACCGCCCCCAATCTCAGCTCTATAAGTTCACTTTCGTCCCAGAAAAAATCAAAAGAGAATATTTCGTCGTGTTTGCGATACGGAGGCGCCGCCAGATCCTGTTCTTCATCTGGAGGGCAGATCTGGAGTCTGTTTTGGGCTCCGGAGAGGGGAAATCGTCGCCATCGTCATCATGAACCTTCTTCCCTCTCCAATTCCATGAAGCTCTTCGTCGTTCGTGAGTAACCTATTCGTAGGCTCGCTGGGCGGTGATGAGTAGGATGAGATCTATCATATAATCGAGTTAATTTTGATGGGGATTGATCCCTAGTATCCACTATGTTCTGAGATTGATGTTGCTACTATGTTGTCATGCTTAATGCTTGTCACTAGGGCCCGAGTGCCATGATTTCAGATCTAAAATTATTATGTTGTCACCAATATATGTGTGCTTTAGATCCGATCTTGCAAGTTGTAGTTACCTACTATGTGTTATGATCCGGCAACCCCGGAGTGACAATAACCGGAACCACTCCCGGTGATGACCATAGTTTGAGGAGTTCATGTGTTCACCAAGTGCTAATGTGTTGGTCCGGTTCTTTATTAAAAGGAGAACCTTAATATCCCGTAGTTTCCTTTTGGACCCCGCTTCCACGGGAGGGATGGACAATAGATGGCATGCAAGTTCTTTTCCCTAAGCACGTATGACGACACACAGAATGCATGCCTACATCACATTGACGAACGGGAGCTAGCCACATATCTCTCCGTGTTATAACGGTTGCATGATGAATATCATCCAAACAAATCACCGACCCATTGTCTACGAGTTTGTCCTACTGCTGCTATTACTTGTCTTGCTCTACTGTTGTTACTTGTCTTGCTCTGCTGCTACTGTTGCTACTACTGTCGTTTGCTACTGTTGCTACTTGCTACTGTTGTCACTACTGCTGTTCATTGCCACTGCTATTACTCGTTACACTGCTGCTACCTGCTACAATACTTTTTCTCGCGCCATTGACGGGAAAGAATATTTTCCGTCCACGGGCAACTTCTGGCGCCTTTGATACAATTGTTAGGAATAGTCTGTCGTCGACAAATCGTTTCTGACACCGTTGTTATCATACTACTTTGTTGTTACTACTTTGCTTGCAGATACTAATCTTTCAGGTGTGGTTGAATTTGACACATTCAGCTGCTAATACTTGAGAGTATCCTCTCACCTCCTGCCTGGCGATCAACAAATTTGGGTCGAATACTCTACCCTCGAAAACTACCGCGATCCCACGCACTGGTGGGCCGTCAACAACATTCTTCTAGTTTTGATTGCCGAAGAGTGCTAGCAGCATTCTTCTGGTGTCGTTGCAAGGGAAGGTTTGTTGTCACGGAGTCGGCATTTTTCTGGCGCCGTTGCCGGGGAGGTATTGCTATATTCTCCGAGTCACTTGGGATTTATATCTGCTGATCACTATGAAGAATCTAAAGGATCCAAAAACCAAAGTCTTGCCCTCAACTACGAGGGGAGGTAAGGAATTGCCATCTAGCTCTGCACTTGATTCACCTTCAGTTATGAGTAAGTTTGCGACATCACCTCCTGCTATGCTTGATACCGCTAGGATGAAATACGACCCGAAGTTTGCCACTTCACCTATCTTTATCACCGATAAGGATTATGAATTCTCTGTCGATCCTGAGATAATCTCTCTAGTCGAATCTGATCCTTTCCACGGTTATGAGTCTGAGAAGGTCGTAGCCCATCTTACCAAACTACACGATATAGCCACCCTTTTCACTAGTGAGGAGAAGATCCGCCACTACTACATCCTTATGATGTTTCCTTTCTCTCTAAAGGATGACGCTAAAGCCTGGTTCACCTCTCTTGCTCATGGATGTGTGAGTAGTCCCCAGGATATGGTATATTACTTCTGTGAGAAATATTTCCCTGCCCATAAGAAGCAAGCTGCCTTGCAGGAAATATAATACTTTGCTCAACTCAAAGAAGAGAGTCTCCCACAAGCTTGGGGGAGGCTCATCCAGGTACAGAATGCTTTGCTTGATCACCCTCTTAGGAAGAACGAGATACTTGATATCTTCTATAACGGACTTACCGATGCTTCTAGAGACCACTTAGATAGTTGTGCCGGTTGTGTTTTTAGGGAACGAACTATTGAACAAGCTGGGACCCTTCTGAATAACATCTTGATCAACGATAATGCTTGGACTATTCCCGAACCACCTCCTAAGCCAACTCCTAAGAAAAGAGGTATTCTATTCCTCAGTCCCGAAGATATGCAAGAAGCCAAGAAATCTATGCAAGAGAAAGGCATTAGATCTCAAGATGTCAAAAATCTACCACCTATCGAAGAGATCCATGGTCTCGATAACCCGATACAAGTAGTAGAAGTGAATTCTCTGCGTAGGTTTGACGAGAGTGATATTCCTTTTGACAAACCTGCTAGCCTATGCTTTGATGAATTTGACAACTTTGTTGCCAAACAACAGAGTTTCAATGATTAGTTAGCAGACATTTGGAACAAAGTACTCGTATGCTTAGCCATCTAAGTGCTTGTGTAGACAGAAATGTCAATGATCTGAAGCTTCTGAGTAAACATGCCTCTATGATTACTACTCGGGTAGAACAAGTACTTAAAGCTCAGAATGACCTGCTCAATGAATTAAATGACAACTCTGTCAGAGTCATTACTAAAGGAGGCAAAATGACTCAGGAACCTTTGTATCCTGAAGGTCATCCTAAGAGAATTGATCAAGATTCTCAAGGAATTAATGCTAATACACCCAGTCATCCTAAGGAGAAGAAGAAGGATGATAGAAACCTACATGCCAGTTCACCAAATACTGTCACACCTGAAGAATCTAATGATATTTCTGCGTCTGATGCAGAAACACAATCTGGTGATGAACATGAACCTGGTGACAATAAGGACAATGATTGTTCATAATAATGCCCAACCTAGCAATGATGAGGATGTGGAGATTGAACCTACGGTTAGTCCTGATAACCCACAACCTAAGAGATACGATAAGAATGACTTCACTGCTAGGAAGCATGGTAAAGAAAGGGAGCCATCGGTTCAGAGATCTATGCCCTTTCCTCCTAAGCCATCCAATAAAAAGGATGATGAAGATTTTGAGCGCTTTGTTGAGATGATAAGACCCATCTTTCTGCAGATGCGGTTAACTGATATGCTCAAGATGTCTCCGTATGCCAAGTACATGAAAGATATTGTGACTAATAAACGGAAGATACCAGATCTTGAGATCTCCACCATGCTTTCCAACTACACTTTCAAAGGTGGAACTCCTAAGAAACTTGGTGATCCCGGAGTGCCCACTATACCTTGCTCCATTAAATGAAACTACGTAAGAACTGCCTTATGTGACCTTGGAGCCGGTGTTAGTGTTATGCCGCTCTCTCTTTATCGTAGACTTGAATTGGATAAGTTGACACCCACTGAAATTTCTCTGCAAATGGCCGACAAATCAACTGCTTTCCCTGTCGGCATTTGCGAGGATGTGTCTGTTGTGGTTGCTAACACCACTATCTTAACAGACTTTGTTATCTTGGATATTCCCGAGGACGATGCCATGGCTGTCATTCTCGGAAGACCCTTTTTAAACATTGCAGGGGCTGTTATAGATTGCAACAAAGGCAATGTCACTTTCCATGTCAATGGTAATGAGCACACGGTGCACTTTCCTAAGAAACGATATCAAGTACATTGCATCAATGCTATTGAAAAGACTTCATCGATTCTTATTGGGAGCTTTGAATGCCCTATTCGTTGTGTCAAGATGAAGTACGATTTGCTTGTTGGGGAGATACATATCCCCATTGAGGTGACTTAGTAGCTATCCGAAAATTCTCTGTTCTCTCTTGCGATTTGAGAAGGTTTTTTCATGAGGACTTGATCAACCCCATTGACGGATTTGTTTCGATGACCATGGAATGGATGAATCAAAGAGTCACCTACCTCTATTTTGAGATTTCATTTTCTGTTGCTTAGAAGAAAAATGATAGATTTAGTTCAGTTTTCCTGTTTTCTGTTTTAGCGTCCCGGAGAAAAATACCCCGAAAATAAAAGTTCTCCGATGGTCCTGAAAATTTAGTATGAATTTTTCTGGAATATTTGAAAAATATTGGGCCTGAGAGCTGGCCTGGGGGCCAGACCAGTGGGCCACAAGCCCTGCCACCGCCACCCCCCTGGTAGCGGCTAGCAAGCTTGTGGGGCCCGCAGGGACCCCCTCCACTCATTCCAGCTCCCATACTCTTCTTCCACCTCTAGAAAAAATTGTTTCGCAGCTCAAACCCGTGTTCTTGCTCATTTGGCTGTGATTTTTGATCCCCTTGCTCAAAGCACCATTCTCCGAACCGTTTTGGGGAAATTACTCCTTGGTAAGTGACTCCTCCATTGGTCCAATTAGTTTTTGCTCTAGTGCTTTATCCTTCGCGTATTCTTGCTACCTTGGTGACCCTGTTCTTGAGCTAGAAATGTTGATTTTAGCTGGTCCCAAGTAGTTTTAGCGCGTGATACGGTCTCTAGGCACTAGTAGGAGTAGTTGCTACAAGGTGTGGTTGGTCCTCATTCAGTTTTCTCTTGAACTTCAAAAATTTCAGCAAAAGGAAATTATGTTCACGAGGAAGTTTCATGGTGGTTCCTCAAGTAAGAAGGGTCCCCGTCTTTCTTTTCGGGAGCCCGGACCTTTTCAACTAAGGGACGCACCAGTACAACCATGTGAATGGCCTTCCGATGAGTTCATGATCGAAGCAGGTTTCAAGGATGAGTTTGATACACTTGTCCGCAATGCCGGGTTAGAAGAATTCCCCTCAGATAAATGTGAATAGTATGCTATGCTCACTGCCTCTTTCGTGCGTAGATTTAAATTTTCAGTTAGCCGTGACTCATCCATACTGTTTGATCTGTACAATAAATCCTACGCCATGGATTTGGAGGATTTCAATAGGATTTGCAAGATACCTGATGGGGGTAGTATTAATGATCCTTCTAAGTCTTCGGTCAGAGACTTTGTCTCCAGTATAACTGTTGGAGAAACCAGAGATATCACGCAAGCTACCATAGGAAGCATCCATTTCCCTGCCTTGCACTACTTTGCCCTCTTCATAGGTAGGTGCATTAACGGCAAGGGTGCACATTGTCACCTATGCGCTTCCGACCTTAGTATCCTTAAGAGCACAGTAACAGGTGACAGGAGCTTCAATGTGGGAGCTATAATAGCAAGGAGGCTGAATAATAATGCCAGTGAGGGGGATTTCTTTGGTGGAGTTTATGCTACACGCTTAGCAAATTTTCTTGGAGTATCCATCCATTCAGAAGACCCTCCTCTCCGTACAGCCTACCTTGATCGTGTCGCTCTAACACGCTACCAGTTCCTTGAGAGAGATCATGGATCTCTCCTATACCGTTTTATATTTAACCGGTAGCGTGTTTTCCATATTACCCTTTCTGCTCCTGCTTTCTTTGACTTTCAGGTAAAACGAAGATACTACATAACCATAGGAGAGGCACAGGAGTATGAGAGGGAGGCGACGGTTGCTCGACTACGTGAGGCAGCTATTCAGGCAGTGGCTGCAGCACTCCCGTATAACACCCATTATGATTTTGGGTTTCGCCAGGACCATCCAAGGGAGTAGACCAAGCTAGGCCAAAAGCCTAAGCTTGGGGAGTACGTGTTCTCACCGACTTTACATTCATGCTTATGCTTTCACTTTGTTAGTCGGTGTTCACACTTTGCCACTGTATTACCCATGCTAGTTTATTTTCGTTTTCTTGTTTTCTTGTTTTGTGTCCTTTTAAGAAAACCCAAAAAGATTTTTCTTTTTTCTTTTGCTTGTTGGGAGTTTTCCCGTGTAAATAGTTTCCTTTTTCTTTGGGTTAAGGTAGAAGATATTGGTTACAATGTTTAGTGGTTCTTGCTTGTCTACCTGTTTAGCTTTCAAAGAGCCATATTACTTTGTCTTCTCCTTTGTGTTTGCCTGCAGATTCAGCTTAGTCCAATGCACGAGCACTCTTATTATTGTACACATCGTTCGATCGTGCAAGTGAAAGGCAATAATGATGATATATGATGAAGTGACTGAGACTGAAAAGATGGTATGAACTCTATCTATTTTGTTTTTGTAAATATGACTAGCTTGTCGATCGAGATTCAGCTTTGTTGTGAGAGAACCATGTTTGCAATGAAAACTTAGAGATCATAGTTTCTGATGCCATGCTTATTTAGCTAGGAGCTTATAATGGTTTGTCTTGAATGCCAACATAGATTTTGAGATGACTATGATGTAGTATGATAGGATGGTATTCTCCTTTGAATGATTCGAGTGGCTTGACTTGGCGCATGTTCATGCATGTAGTTGAAACAAAATCAACATAGCTTCTATGATGTTCGTGTTCATGGTGATTTATATCCTGTTCATGCTTGCATTCAATGTTAGTCAAACTCATTGCATCTTGACGACTGTTGTCGCTCTCTAGTTGGTCGCTTCCGAGTCTTTTGCTAGCCTTCACTTGTACTAAGCAGAATACTGCTTGTGCATCCACTTCCATAAACCCAAAAGTTTTTCCATGAGAGTCCACCATACCTACCCATTTGCGCTATCTACCTGCCGTTCCAAGTAAATTTGCATGTGTCACTCTCTAAACCTTCAATAAATAATATGTTTTGCATGCCTGAACCGCTCATGTGGTGACAGGGGGCTATTGGTAACTTCCATGCTAGGAGTGTTATCCTCGACATGTGTTTATTCACTATCATTCAAGAGAAAGGGGCCCGTAATTGGAATGCCCAGTTCCACGCTTATATCAAAAACATAACTGTAAAACAAGACTCCCCCCGGATTGATGTTAGTATGGACGGTACCCGAGGATTCGGCTACCCGTGGAGTGTGATTGATTGGTGGTGGGGGAGTTAAAACTTTACTTTTCTGTTTGGGAACCGCCTATAACATGAGTAGCATGGAAGATATTGAGAACTCTTGGTCATTGCATTGACAATGAAAGCATGCCACCCAAAATTATTATCTCTGTTTTCAAAGCTTGAGCTCTGGCACCTCTGCAAATCAATGCTTCCCTCTGCGAAGGGCATGTCTATTTATTTTCCTGTCGAGTCATCCTCCTCTTTTATAAGCACCAATTAGAGAGCACCTCTGACATTTTTATGCTTTGCTTTTGATTGATATTGAGTATGACTATGACTGGATCTTCGTTGATATGAATTACAATGTCTAGTCAGCCCTCGATCTTTGAAAGTGCTCTGCATTTATGTTTTGCGGTCTCAGAAAGAGCTAGCAAGATACCACCTATTCATGTTGCATCATGCTTGTTTTGATTGAAGTGTTGGTATTTGAAACTCATTATTATTTGCTCGTTAGCTGATTATGCCATTAATATAAGTTTACCATGAGCCCTTTGTGTCACTTGCTTATATGGTTAACTTGTGATCTTGCTGAAATTCTGGTTATGAGTCAGACATAGTTGCAACAACAAGATCAAACAGAGTTTGTCAAAGTTTTTCTTTCTCTCTCAGTTTGTCAACTGAGTTGTTTGAGGACAAGCAAGGTTTTAAGCTTGGGGGAGTTGATACGTCTCCATCGTATCTACTTTTCCAAACTCTTTTGCCCTTGTTTTGGACTCTAATTTGCATGATTTGAATGGAACTAACCTGGACTAGCGCTGTTTTCAGCAGAATTGCCTTGGTGTTGTTTTTGTGCAGAAATGAAAGTTCTCGGAACGTCCTGAAAATTTACGGAGAATATTTTTGGAAAATATGAAAAATACCTGCGCAAAGATCCACCTGAGGGGGTGGGCCAGTGGGCCACAAGCCCTGTAGCCGCCACCCCCTGGTGGCGGCTAGCAAGATTGTGGGGCCCACGTGGCTCTGCCGCCCCCAATCTCAGCTCTATAAGTTCACTTTTGTCCCAGAAAAAATCAAGAGAGAAGATTTCGTCGCGTTTGCGATACGGAGGCGCCACCACATCCTGTTCTTCATATGGAGGGCAGATCTGGAGTCCGTTTTGGGCTCCGGAGAGGGGAAATCGTCGCCATCGTCATCATCAACCTTCTTCCCTCTCCAATTCCATGAAGTTCTTCATCGTTCGTGAGTAATCTATTCATAGGCTCGCTGGGCGGTGATGAGTAGGATGAGATCTATCATGTAATCAAGTTAGTTTTGATGGGGATTGATCCCTAGTATCCACTATGTTCTCAAATTGATGTTGCTACTACTTTGCCATGCTTAATGCTTGTCACTAGTGTTGGGTAACGTAGCATAAATTCAAAATTTTCCTACGCATATTCAGATCTGCCTATGGAGAGACCAGCAACGAGAGAGGGGTAAGAGCATCTTCATACCTTTGAAGGTCGCTAAGCGGAAGCATTGCTGGAATGCGGTTGATGGAGTCGTACTCGCAGCGATTCCGATCTAGTGCCGAACTACGGCACCTCCGCGTTCAACACATGTGCAGCCCGGTGACGTCTCCCGCACCTTGATCCAGCAAGGAGGAGGGAGAGGTTGGGGAAGAACTCCAGCAGCACGACGGCGTGGTGTCGATGGAGAGACGAGGTCTCCCGGCAGGGCTTCGCCAAGCACCGGCACAGAGGAGGAGAAAGAAGAGCAGGGCTGCGCTGAGGGAGAGGGAAAAGTGTGTCTCTCAATGGCCAAAACCCCTCTATATTTATAGGAGGAGGGGGAGGGTTGCGCCACCCCTAGGGTTCCCTACCTAGGGGCCGGCGGCCACCAGATGGGAGAGGGGGCGGCGGCTAGGGTGGGAGGGGGTGTGGCGCACCACCTGGTGGGCCTAAGGCCCACCTGCGCCTAGGGTTGCCCCCTCTCCCCACCACTTGCGCATTGGGCTGGGTGTGGGAGGCGCACCAGCCCACCTAGGGGCTGGTTCCCTCCCGCACTTAGCCCATCTAGCCTCTCGGGGTCGTTGCCCCCCTTCGGTGGACCCCCGGGGCCACCTCCGGTGGTCTCGGTGGTCCCGGTACTTTACCGGTGACGCCCGAAACACTTCCGGTGTCCGAAACCATCCGTCCTATATATCAATCTTTACCTCCGGACCATTCCGGAGCACCTCGTGATGTCCGGCATCTCATCCGGGACTTTGAACAACTTTCAGTAACCTCGTATAACAATTCCCTATAACCCTAGCGTCATCGAACCTTAAGTGTGTAGACCCTACGGGTTCGGGAGACAGGCAGACATGACCGGGACACCTCTCTGGCCAATAACCATCAGCGGGGTGTGGATACCCATGGTGGCTCCCACTTGCTTCACGATGATCTCATCGGATGAACCACGATGTCAAGGATTCAATCAATCCCGTATACGATTCCCTTTGTTTGTCGGTATAGAACTTGCCCGAGATTCGATCGTCGGTATACCTATACCTTGTTCAATCTCGTTACCGGTAAGTCTCTTTACTCGTTCCGTAGCACGTCATCGTGTGACTAACTCCTTAGTCACATTGAGCTCATGATGATGTTCTACCGAGTGGGCCCAGAGATACCTCTCCGTCACACGGAGTGACAAATCCCGATCTCGATTCGTACCAACCCAACAGACACTTTCGGAGGTACCCGTAGTGCACCTTTATAGTCACCCAGTTACGTTGTGACGTTTGATACACCCAAAGCACTCCTACGGTATCCGGGAGTTGCACAATCTCACGGTCGAAGGAAAAGATACTTGACATTAGAAAAGCTTTAGCATACGAACAATACGATCTAGTGATATGCTTAGGATTGGGTCTTGTCCATCACATCATTCTCCCAATGATGTGATCCCGTTATCAATGACATCTAATGCCCATGATCAGGAAACCATGATCATCTATTGACTAACGAGCTAGCCAACTAGAGGCTTGCTAGGGACACATTGTGATCTATTTATTCACACATGTATTACTGTTTCCTGTTAATACAATTATAGCATGAATAATAGACGATTATCATGAACAAGGAAATATGATAATAACCATTTTATTATTGCCTCTAGGGCATATTTCCAACAGTCTCCCACTTGCACTAGAGTCAATAATCTAGTTACATTGTGATGTATCGAACACCCATAGCATTATGGTGTTGATCATGTTTTTCTCGTGGAAGAGGTTTAGTCAACGGGTCTGCAATATTCAGATCCGTGTGTACTTTACAAATATCTATCACTCCACTCTGGACATGGTCCTGGATGGAGTTGTAGCGGCGTTTGATGTCCTTCGTCTTCCGGTGAAACCTGGGCTCCTTGGCTATGGCAATGGCCCCAGTGTTATCGCAGAAGAGTGCCATTGGACCCGACGCGCTTGGAACCACTCCAAGGTCGGTGATGAGCTCCTTCATCCAAATTCCTTCATGAGCTGCTTCTGAAGCAGCTATGTACTCCGCTTCACATGTAGATGCTGCCACGACTTCTTGCTTGCTGCTGCACCAGCTCACTGCCCCACCATCAACAGATATACTTATCCGGTCTGTGACTTAGAGTCATCCGGATCTGTGTTGAAGCTAGCGTCGACGTAACCCTTTACGACGAGCTCTTCGTCACCTCCATAAACGAGAAACATTTCCTTAGTCCTTTTTAGGTACTTAAGGATATTCTTGACCGCTGTCCAGTGTTCCATACTGGGATCACTTTGGTACCTCCCTGCCAAACTTATGGCAAGGTTTATATCAGGTCTGGTACACAGCATGGCATACATTAGAGAGCCCACGGCTGAAACGTAGGGGACAGAACTCATCTTCTCTCTATCTGCTGCCGTGGTCGGCGACTGAGTCTTACTCAATCTCATACCTTGCAAAACTGGCAAGAACCCTTTCTTTGAGTTTTCCATATTGAACTTCTTAAATATCTTGTCAAGGTATGTACTTTGCGGAAGTCCTATGAGGCGTCTTGATCTATCTCTATAGATCTTGATGCCTAATATGTATGCAGCTTCTCCAAGGTCCTTCATTGAAAAACTCTTGTTCAAATAGGCCTTTATGCTCTCCAACATCTCTATATTATTCCCCATCAATAATATGTCATCCACATACAGTATGAGGAAAGCTACAGAGCTCCCACTCACTTTCTTGTACAGACAGGCTTCTCCGTAAACCTGTATGAACCCAAACGCTTTAATTACCTCACTAAAGCGAATGTTCCAACTCCGAGATGCTTGCACCAGCCCATAGATGGAGCGCTGGAGCTTGCACACTTTGTTAGCACCCTTAGGGTCGACAAAACCTTCTGGTTGCATCATATACAACTCTTCCTTAAGGTTCCCGTTAAGGAACACTGTTTTGACGTCCATTTGCCAAATTTCATAATCATAAAAGGCGGCAATTGCTAACATGATTCGGACTGATTTCAGCTTCGCTACGGGAGAGAAAGTCTCTTAGTAGTCAACTCCTTGAATTTGTCGAAGCCCCTTTGCGACAAGTCGAGCTTTGTAAACGGTTACATTACCGTTTGCATCAGTCTTCTTCTTGAAGATCCATTTATTTTCTATGGCTCGCCGGTCATCGGGCAAGTCCACCAAAGTCCATACTTAGTTCTCATACATGGATCCTATCTCGGATTTCATAGCCTCAAGCCATTTGTTGGAATCCGGGCCCGCCATCGCTTCTTCATAGTTCGAAGGTTCACTGTTGTCTACCAACATGATTTCCATCACAGGGTTGCCGTACCACTCTGGTGCGGAGCGTGCCCTTGTGGACCTTCGCGGTTCAGTAGTAACTTGATCCGAAGCTTCATGATCATCATCATTAACTTCCTCTTCAGTCGGTGTAGGCGCCACAGGAACAACTTTCCGCGCTGCGCTACTATCCTGTTCGAAAGGGGGTGTAATTACCTCATCAAGTTCTACCTTCCTCCCACTTACTTCTTTCGAGAGAAACTCGTTCTCTAGAAAGGATCCGTTCTTGGCAACAAAGGTTTTACCTTCGGATCTAAGATAGAAGGTATACCCAATAGTTTCCTTAGGGTATCCTATGAATACGCATTTCTCTGCTTTGGGTTCGAGCTTTTCTGGTTGAAGTTTCTTCAAATAAGCATCGCAGCCCCAAACTTTAAGAAACGACAACTTAGGTTTCTTGCCAAACCATAGTTCATACGGTGTCGTCTCAACGGATTTAGACGGTGCCCTATTTAAAGTGAATGCTGCAGTTTCTAATGCGTATCCCCAAAATGATAGCGGTAAGTCGGTAAGAGACATCATAGATCGTACCATATCTAATAAAGTGTGATTACGATGTTCAGACACTCCGTTGCGTTGCGGTGTGCCAGGCGGCGTCAGTTGTGAAACGATTCCACACTTCCTTAGGTGTGTGCCAAACTCGTGACTCAAATATTCTCCTCCACGATCAGATCGTAGACATTTGATTTTTCTGTCACGTTGATTCTCAACCTCACTCTGAAATTCCTTGAACTTTTCAAACGTCTCAGATTTGTGCTTCATCAAGTAGATATACCCATACCTACTCAAATGATCGGTGAGAGTGAGAACATAATGATAACCACCACGAGCTTCAACGTTCATTGGACCACACACATCAGTATGTATTATTTCCAATAAGTCGGTTGCTCTCTCCATTATTCCTGAGAATGGAGTCTTAGTCATCTTGCCCATGAGGCACGGTTCGCATGTGTCAAATGATTCAGAGTCAAGAGACTCTAATAGTCCATCAGTATGGAGCTTCTTCATGCGCTTAACGCCGATATGACCAAGGCGGCAGTGCCACAAGTATGTGGGACTATCATTATCAACTTTACATCTTTTGGTACTCACACTATGAATATGTGTAACATCACGATTGAGATTCATCAAGAATAAACCATTCACCAGCGGAGCATGACCATAAAACATATCACTCATATAAATAGAACAACCATTATTCTCTGACTTAAATGAGTAGCCGTCTCGCATTAAGCAAGACCCTGATACAATGTTCATGCTTAAAGCTAGTACTAAATAACAATTATTAAGGTTTAAAACTAATCCTGACGGTAGATGTAGAGGTAGCGTGCCGACGGCGATCACATCGACCTTTGAACCATTCCCGACGCGCATCGTCACCTCGTCCTTGGCCAGTCTCCGCTTATTCCGCAGTTCGTGCTTTGTTGCAAATGTGAGCAACAGCACCGGTATCAAATACCCAGGAGCTACTACGAGCGCTGGTAAGGTACACATCAATAACATGTATATCACATATACCTTTAACGTTGCCGGCCTTCTTGTCCGCTAAGTATTTGGGGCAGTTCCGCTTCCAGTGACCCTTTCCCTTGCAATAGAAGCACTCAGTCTCAGGCTTGGGTCCGTTCTTTTTCTTCTTCCCGGCATCTGGCTTACCGGGCGCGGCAACAGTTTTGTCGTCTTTCTTGAAGTTCTTCTTACCCTTGCCTTTCTTGAAACTAGTGGTCTTGTTGACCATCAACACTTGATGCTCTTTCTTGATTTCTACTTCTGCAGACTTGAGCATCGAGTACAACTCGGGAATGGTCTTCTCCATGCCTTGCATGTTGTAGTTAAGCACAAATCCTTTGTAGCTTGGTGGGAGAGACTGGAGGATTCTGTCAATTATAGCATCATGCGGAAGTTCGACTCCAAGTGAAGTCAGACGACCGTGTAACCCAGATATTTTGAGTATGTGCTCACTGACAGAACTGATCTCCTCCATCTTGCAGCTAAAGAACTTGTCGGAGACTTCATATCTCTCGACACGGGCATGAGCTTGAAAAACTAGCTTCAGCTCCTGGAACATCTCATATGCCCCGTGTTGCTCAAAACGCCTTTGGAGCCCCGTTTCTAAACTGTATAACATGCCACACCTAACCAGAGAGTAGTCATCACTCCGCGTTTGCCAAACGTTCAGAATGTCCTGGGCTGCTGCGGGAGTGGGGGGGTCACCTAGCGGCGCATTAAGGACATAAGCCTTTTTAGCTTCTTCAAGGATGAGCTTCAAGTTGCGAACCGAGTCCGCATAGTTGCTACCATCATCTTTCAGCTTGTTTTTCTCTAGGAATGCGTTGAAATTGAGGTTGACGTTGGCCATCTACAATATTTATAAAGACAACTTTTAGACTAAGTTCATGACAATTAAGTTCATTTATTCAAATTAAGTATGAACTCCCACTTAAATCGACATCCCTCTAGTCATCTAAGTGATACATGATCCATGTTGACTAACCCGTGTCCGATCATCACGTGAGACGGACTAGTCACCATGGTGAGCAACTCCATGCTGGTCGTATTCAACCATACGACTCATGTTCGACCTTTCGGTCTCTTGTATTCGAGGTCATGTCTACATGCTAAGCTCGTCGAGTCAACCTAGGTGTTTCGCGTGTGTAAATCTGGCTTACACCCGTTGTATGCGAACGTTAGAATCTATCACACCCGATCATCACGTGGTGCTTCGAGACAACGAACCTTCGCAGCGGTGCACACTTAGGGGAATACGTTCTCGAAATTTAAGAGTGATCCTCTTATTATGCTACCGTCGTTCTAAGCAATAAGATTTAAAACATGATAAACATCACAATGCAATCATATAGTGACATGATATGGCCATTATCATCTTTGCTCTTTCGATCTCCATCTTCAGGCATCGCATGAACATCATCGTCACCGGCGTGACACCATGATCTCCATCATCATGTCTCCGTGAAGTCGTCACGCCAACTACTACTATCACTACTACTATAGCTAACCGTTAGCAATGAAGTAAAAATAGTAAGCACATGGCGTTGCATCTCATACAATAAATTAAGACAACTCCTATGGCTCCTGCCGGTTGTCATACTCATCGACATGCAAGTCGTGAAACCTATTACAATAAAATGATCGTCTCATACATCATACATGCAACATCACAACTTTGGCCATATCACATCACATGCCAAACCCTGCAAAAACAAGTTAGACGTCCTCTAATTGTTGTTGCAAGTTTTAGTGGCTGATTTGGGTTTCTAGCAAGAACGCCTTCTTACCTACGTGACAGCCACAACGATGATATGCCAAAGCTATTTACCCTTCATAAGGACCCTTTTCATCAAATCCAATCCGACTAGAGTAGGAGAGACAGACACCCGCTAGCCACCTTTATGCACGGTGTGCATGTCTGTCGGTGGAACCAGTCTCACGTAAGCGTACGTGTAAAGTCGGTCCGGGCCGCTTCATCCCACAATACCACCGGAAAAGAATAAGACTAGTAGCATCAAGCAAATTGACAAATCATCGCCCACAACTTTTGTGTTCTACTCGTGCATAGAATCTACGCATAGAAAACTTGGCTCGGATGTCACTGTTGGGTAACGTAGCATAAATTCAAAATTTTCCTACGCATATTCAGATCTTCCTATGGAGAGACCAGCAACGAGAGAGGGGTAAGATCATCTTCATACCTTTGAAGATTGCTAAGCGGAAGCGTTGCTGGAACGCGGTTGATGGAGTCGTACTCGCAGCGATTCCGATCTAGTGCTAAACTACGGCACCTCCGCGTTCAACACACGTGCAACCCGGTGACGTCTCCCGCACCTTGATCCAGCAAGGAGGAGGGAGAGGTTGGGGAAGAACTCTAGCAGCACGACGGCGTGGTGTCGATGGAGAGACGAGGTCTCCCGGCAGGGCTTCGCCAAGCACCGGCACACTGGAGGAGAAAGAAGAGCAGGGCTGCGCCGAGGGAGAGGGAAAAGTGTGTCTCTCAATGGCCAAAACCCCTCTCTATTGATAGGAGGAGGGGGGAGGGATGCGCCACCCCTAGGGTTCCCTCCCTAGGGGCCGGCGGCCACCAGATGGGAGAGGGGGGCGGCGACTAGGGTGGGAGGGGGTGTGGCGCACCACCTGGTGGGCCTAAGGCCCACCTGCGCCTAGGGTTGCCCCCTCTCCCCACCACTTGCGCATTGGGTTGGGTGTGGGAGGCATACCATCCCACCTAGGGGCTGGTTCCCTCCAACACTTAGCCCATCTAGCCTCTCGGGGTCGTTGCCCCCCTTCGGTGGACCCCCGGGGCCATCTCCGGTGGTCCCGGTGGTCCCGGTACGTTACCGGTGACGCCCGAAACACTTCTAGTGTCCGAAACCATCCGTCCTATATATCAATCTTTACCTCCGGACCATTCTCGAGCTCCTTGTGACGTCCGGGATCTCATCCGAGACTTCGAACAACTTTCGGTAACCTCGTATAACAATTCCCTATAACCCTAGCGTCATCGAACCTTAAGTGTGTAGACCCTACGGGTTCGGGAGACAGGCAGACATGACCGAGACACCTCTCTGGCCAATAACCATCAGCGGGGTCTGGATACCCATGGTGGCTCCCACTTGCTCCACGATGATCTCATCGGATGAACCACGATGTCGAGGATTCAATCAATCCCGTATACGATTCCCTTTGTTTGTCGGTATAGAACTTGCCCGAGATTCGATCGTCGGTATACCTATACCTTGTTCAATCTCGTTACCGGTAAGTCTCTTTACTCGTTCCGTAGCACGTCATCGTGTGACTAACTCCTTAGTCACATTGAGCTCATGATGATGTTCTACCGAGTGGGCCCAGAGATACCTCTCCGTCACACGGAGTGACAAATCCCGATCTCGATTCGTACCAACCCAACAGACACTTTCGGAGGTACCCGTAGTGCACCTTTATAGTCACCCAGTTACGTTGTGACGTTTGATACACCCAAAGCACTCCTACGGTATCCGGGAGTTGCACAATCTCACGGTCGAAGGAAAAGATACTTGACATTAGAAAAGCTTTAGCATACGAACAATACGATCTAGTGCTATGCTTAGGATTGGGTCTTGTCCATCACATCATTCTCCCAATGATGTGATCCCGTTATCAATGACATCTAATGCCCATGATCAGGAAACCATGGTCATCTATTGACTAACGAGCTAGCCAACTAGAGGCTTGCTAGGGACACATTGTGATCTATTTATTCACACATGTATTACTGTTTCCTGTTAATACAATTATAGCATGAACAATAGACGATTATCATGAACAAGGAAATATGATAAAAACCATTTTATTATTGCCTCTAGGGCATATTTCCAACAACTAGGGCCTGAGTGCCATGATTTCAGATCTAAAATTATTATGTTGTCACCAATATATGTGTGTTTTAGATCCGATCTTGCAAGTTGTAGTTACCTACTATGTGTTATGATCCGGCAACCCCGGAGTGACAATAACCGGAACCACTCCCGGTGATGACCATAGTTTGAGGAGTTCATGTGTTCACCAAGTGCTAATGCGTTCGTCTGGTTCTTTATTAAAAGGAGAACCTTAATATCCCGTAGTTTCCTTTTGGACCCCGCTGCCACGGGAGGGATGGACAATAGATGTCATGCAAATTATTTTCCCTAAGCATGTATGACGACACACGGAATGCATGCCTACATCACATTGACGAACGGGAGCTAGCCACATATCTCTCCGTGTTATAACTGTTGCATGATGAATATCATCCAAACAAATCACCGACCCATTGCCTACGAGTTTGTCCTACTGCTGCTATTACTTGTCTTGCTCTCCTATTGTTACTTGTCTTGCTCTGCTACTACTGTCGCTTGCTACTGTTGCTACTTGCTACTGCTGTCACTACTGTTGTTCCTTGCCACTGCTATTACTCGTTACACTGCTGCTACCTGCTACAATACTTTTTCTCAGGCCGTTGACGGGAAAGAATATTTTCCGTCCACGGGCAATTTCTGGCGCCTTTGATACAATTGTTAGGAATAGTCTGCCGTCAACAGATCGTTTCTAACACCGTTGTTATCATACTACTTTGCTGTTACTACTTTGCTTGCAGATACTAATCTTTCAGGTGTGGTTGAATCTGACACATTCAGCTGCTAATACTTGAGAGTATCCTCTCACCTCCTGCCTAGCGATCAACAAATTTGGGTCGAATACTCTACCCTCGAAAACTGCCGCGTTCCACGCGCTGGTGGGCCGTCAACAACATTCTTCTAGTTTAGATTGTCGGAGAGTGCTAGCAGCATTCTTCTGGTGCCGTTGCAGGGGAAGGTTTGCTGTCACGGAGTCATAGATCAATGAACTCCTTGCTCTTGTGCTTCTAAAGATAGTCTCCTCAACACAAAATCACTCTCTCGTCGAATATGCATGGGTAAGAGAGATTTTGATTTGGTGGAAAACAGTTTCGGGAGGCTATATATCAAGTTTCAAATGGTTGGATTGGAATATCTTGGTCTCAACACATGAGTAGGTGGTTCTCTCTTACAAAATGAATCTGGCAATGAAGTGTGTGTTCTGAGTGCTTCTCTCACGAGTGAGAGGTGGTGAAGGGGTATATATAGGCAGCACACAAAATCCAACCGTTACACCTAAAGTGGCAAACTCGGTGACACCGAAGTTACAAACTCAGTGGTACGGATTAGCACAAAGGGCAGAACTTCTGAATCTCGGTGAGACAAATATACACAACTCGGTGGCACCAAAAAGTTGGCTAACAGTCATATGCCCAAACTCGGTGGCAGCGATACTCAAACTCGGAAATTCCGATTTTGTCTACCGATGCAACAGAATGTTGGTCGCACTGAACTCGGTAGCACCGATATGGATTCGGTTGCACGGATTTGGTGGGAATGGAAAGAGTTTATGTGTGAGTTCAAACTCGGTGGGTCCAAAATGTGAAAGTTGGTGACACCAAACTTGAGTATGTGGAATTTGACAGCATGGATATGTGGGAAAATGACTGAGTATTTTGGTGACTAACTTTGAGCACTTTGAGCAATCAGTTCATTTTACTACCTCACCCCCTTTTAATAGTATTGGCTTTTCTATGGACTCAAAAATGATTTCTCACAAATATAAAATGAAGAGTCTTCTAGCTTGAAGCTTGAGCCAGTATTATTCCTTTCTTGCATCAAGGGGCATCTCCACATAAGCCTATAGCCATAGCATCTTTTGAACTTTTCTAAAATATACTTAGAAAACATATTAGTCCAATGATGCATATGTGTGATCAATTATCAAAACCACCCTAGGGAGCAATTGTGCTTTCAGCCTCGTGAGGTATCCTCAAACACTCCTCGTTGTGATGCCTTCCTCGCGCCCTCCCCGTCATCTGATCTTCCCACGCGCTCCACACCGCGTCTATTTCCTCAGGGTCCATGGCACATGTCACCTAAATCCGATAAATCTCTAGGTAGAGGGTCCCAAGCTAGATGTCTTGGAACGGTGGTAATAGTGACACAAAATTTAACTATGAGCAATCAACTACTATCAGAGAGTACAACTTATACAACATGGGAAATACACTTCACGTATAAGAAAAATGTGACCAAAACCTATCTCTACGATATCTAGTGTCAAAAAATCTATCCAGGGGCACAATGGTGAAAAATAGTCAGAATTTGAGTGCCCGTTTTAAATATATTTTAGTTTAAAATTTAAAAATCCAAACTAGTTACAAACAACGGCATGTCCATCTCCTACTAGTGGGAAAATCTTACGAGATGACCCCAACACATTTTGGAGGGAATGACCCTAGCACCATGAAGCGACCACATAACATAACTACAGCGCATCGTGCCCTTGGTCAGTGATTACAAAAAACTAATATGAAAGGAAATAGGAATTATAAACCCATAAACCTTCCTTTATTAGGTCGGCCGGATTAGCGTTGGCTAACAAAGTCTCCTTCAATGTGGCGAGTCGAAACAAAATAGAGCGCTACAATTGGCATTTTTGATAGTTGGATTGTTCACACATCTCATGCCATCTGTCTTCCTGCATTTTGTAGACATTTTTAAATTCATTATTTTTTAAATAAGTGAACATTATGCAATGTTTGTGAATTTTTTAATCCACAAACCAGATTTTGCCGCACGATTTAAAAAATAAAAGATTGTGGCTGGTATTTAGAGCTCGAGCAACAAAGCAAAAGGAAAGCCGAAAATAAACAAAGTAAGAATGGGACCAGGCAGCGAGCGGGCATGCGAGAGGAAGTTGGTGCTACTAAGCAGGCGCTCATGAGTTATTAGGGGCGAATGGCCCCATAAAATATGAAGTAGGAGCTTCCCTTCAATATGGGAGTCCTATTCTCCACGTACAACGGGGGATACCCATGTATCACAAGATGTTGATTTACCTCGCTTCTAACGAGACCGAGTGAAACGTCATCCAAATACAATCACGAAATGGGCTGGCCCGGGTGCCCGGGAGGCCTTCGCCTTGCATTTTTAGGTTTTTATTTTGGTTTTATTTTAACTTTTTTATTTTTTTTACAATTCCAAATTATGTAAATATACTAAAAACTAATTCTGTAAAATATTTGAAAAGAATGTTAACAATGCATTTTACTAATATTAAATGTGTATAGAGAAAATGTTTCTTATGTATATAAAAAATACAATTTATGTGAAAAAATTGACCATGTATTTTCAAAATATTAATAAAGCATTTGAAAAGTAAATTGTATTTTATTTTTTAATCAACCATTTGGAAAAAGTTCAATATGTATAAAAAAGTGTTGACCATATATTCCAGAAATGTTAATCTTGTATTTGAAAAATGTTAATCAAATGTTTAAAAATATTAAATGTGTATAGGAAAAATGTTAACCATGTAATAAAAATGTTAGTATCCTATTTGAAAAATATTAGCCAAGCATTTTTTAAATGTGTATGAAAAACATATCTACCATGTGTTCAAAAAATATTAATCTTGTATTCAAAAAAGTTAAATGTGTATTAGAAATGTATTAGATATGTACTCTAAATATGCAATTTATATGGAAAAACGAAACATCTAAAATTATTTTCTAAAAATTAAATCATTTATTTCAAAAATATTTAACATGTATCTACACAGGGTTTCTGATGTATAATAAAAAATATGAACATGTACTCAAAAAAGTTAACATATGCTAAAAATGATGATGTTCCAAAAAATTACAAAATTGACAAAAAGAAAAGCAAAGAAACAAAAAATGAAACAAAGAAAACCATAATACAACGAGGAAATATGTAAAAGCGGAAGACGGAGAGTGGAAAAAGAAAATAAAACCAAATTTATAACAAAGAAAGAAAAAAATGTTGAAAACCCAAAATGAAGCAAAGAAAAATCAAAAACAAAAAAAGGAAGAAGTAAACCGGACCGGTGCAACTATTGTACATGAAAGGAAAATACAATCCCTAGAATGAGCTAGTGACCGAGCGAGGCAAGTAAATGTGTTACTCGGCCGTCCAATACGTGCGTACTCTTCACGCGAGACGAGAGTTACACTCATTATCACTGAGATCAGGATGCCATCTAAGGTCAAGATTTTCCTTTGGAGGTTAGCTAGACACTCTTTGCCAACCATCGACGTTCTTGAGAAGAGGAACATGTCTCCATCTGATGCTTGTGCACTATGTGGTTGTCAGAATTCATGGCGCCACGCGCTTATGGGCCGCAGTATGGCTAGATGTATTTGGGCGCTCGCACATGAGGCCCTAGTAGAGAGTATCACCGAGAATCATGAGCCTAGTGCGAAAAAATGGCTGTTTGAGCTTCATGAGAATCTAAGCAACGATCAATTCACAAGACTAGTAGTCACCCTTTGGTCCATCTGGTATGCACAGAAGAAGGCAATATATGAGTTTGTATATCAAAGCCTGCAACAAACAGACTCTTTCATCAAGTACTATTTGCACAACCTAGGAGTAAGTGCAGCTCCAGAGAAAAATCAACCATCCAATGCCCAAGTGGCTCCAGTGGAACGTGGAAGGTGGTTGCCACCTCCTACAAATTCTTCAAAGTTTAATGTTGGCGGTGCAGTCACAACAAACGGCCAGCGTGGAGCAGCCGCTGTCATATGCGGTGATGAAACGGGCACGTACTTGGGAGCTTCAGCGGTACTATTTCATGTATCCGACCCAACCAGGTTCGAGAATTTTGCTGTCAGGGAAGCTCTTTCTTTAGGGGAAGACTTGAATCTTTTTTTTTTTTGAAACGGGCAAAAGATTTGCCGTATATATTAATTAAAGAGTAAATATAATGTTTTTATTACAAGCCCGCAGACCACAAGGATGTTGCTCTCCCGAAATGATGCTCCCTAACTTTTTGGCGTCGACGCTCACCCAAAGCCTAGCTTCAATTTGGATGTTGTTGAGCAAGATTGTTGGTGGTGAGGACTTGATGCGGAAGACCATTGCGTTTCGTTCATTCCACACAACCATGATATTAGCATGGTAAGGGGGGCTCATGCCTTGCGATTTGGCATGGTGACGATGGAGCGGTTAACCCACCATTCTTTGATCGATTGCTCAAGATGCCATGTAAACGTGTCTAGGTACTCAATATGCAGCCATTTATTGACCAAAGTCCACAGGCAAAGAGTAAACCTACACTCGTAGAAGAGGTGAGCATGTGTCTCTTACACTCTCTTGCAAAGGGGACAAAGGTCGCAATTTGGCCACCCATGCTTTGCCAATCTGTCGGCAGTCCAAATACTATCTTGGATAGCCAGCCACGTGAAGAACTTAACTTTAGGTGGTGCCCAGGCTTTCAACACCGCATGTGGCATCGAAGAGTATGTGGTGCCCAATAATTGGGTCAAGTAAGCGGTGTCCGACAAGTATTCTCCATTCTTCACATGCTTCCAGATGATCTCATCCTCGACGCGCTCCTCAATATGGAATCCATTGATGAGATCCCAAAGATTTGTGAATTGCCAAATGTGCTCAACGGTGAAGTTTATTGTGACCTTGATCTTAGAGATCCAAGCATCATTGAGGAGTGCATCCTTGACTTTTCAATTTTTCCTCGTGGAAGCCTCGAAGATAAGGGACGTGATTTCCTTTGGCTTCCGGTCTTGTGACCAAGGAGCTTCCTAGAAGGGGGTTCTCGCCGCGTCACCAACCGTGATTGTTGTGTGTGCGTAGAAGAGGTTTAGGTCCATCTCGTCGTGAGGGTTTCCAATGAAATTGCACATTCTCGTTGGTTCTTTCCACTCGAAGCAAGGACATCTCAGTCTTAGGGCTCTTGCAAATTTTGTTGTGTTAAGTAGTCCAAGACCCCCCCCCCCTCTCGAAAGGCCGGCATACCATGTCCCAGTTGACCTTGCACTTGGCACTAGTCATCTTGTCTGCTCCAGACCAAAGGAAAGCCCTCTTAAAATTTTTTTATATTTTGCAGGGTGCTCGGGGGACTCTCAATGGCATGATACAGTAAACCATTTGCGATGCGAGAGAAGATTTGACAAGCGTGGTGCGCCCAATGGTGATGATGTTGTTACCCTCCCGAGGAATGAGCTTGGCCGCCACCTTGTCCTCAAGAAATTGAAAGTCCACTTTCTTGAGTTGCCACACAGAGAGTTGTAGGCCCAAATATCTCATGAAAAATATGTCCTTGCCGCCGGTAAGCTTTGGGTGATATGCTCGAGGTTCAGGTGTGTATATTTGATTGGAACGATTGAGCTCTTGTTGAAGTTGGTTTGAAGACCTGTGACCTCAGCAAAGCCTTTGAGAATGGCAGCAAGGTTATCAATGTCTTTTTTAATGGACGACATGAACACTCAACATTGTCCGCATATAGGGAGGTTCGCATAATAGTGCCTCTATCCCGAATCAACGATTATATGTTGCATTAGACTGCTTGGGAGTCATCAATGATATCTACAAACGAGCTGGAGGAAGCAATGGAGCAATCATAGCAGAAATTGTTGAGCGGTCAACCTTTTTTCAGTCATGTACTTCTGTTCATGAGGGTAGGAGTTTAATTTTCAAGCACACAATCTCGCAAAAATCACACGTAATGTAGATATGGTTGGGTTCTCCCCCGGACCAGCTTGTACCCTTGAACATTATTCAATAAATAGATGCGAGATTTCTCAAAATATATATTTATCAGTGTGATATAGCACTAGCATTTTTTTAGAATCAGCTCTACCGCATATCGCACACCCTTCAATGGTGCCGCTACATCAGTTGGCCCGCCCAACTAGCTGGGTCTTTCGGGTTCTGAGAACGTTCTATCGCTTTTCTTTTCTTTTTCTCTTTGGAGTAATTTTCATTGTTTTTGTTCTTCTTTTATTTTCGGTTGTACTTTTCCTTTTGTCAATTTGTGAACATTTTTAAGAACTTTTATGGTTTTTAAATGCTAGGACATTTCTGTAAATTCACAAAATAATTTTTGAAATCCAATGATATTTTTTGAAATCACGAACATTTTTGGAAAATTCTCTAAATAATTTTTGAAATCCAAGGCTATATTTTGAAATCATGAACATTTATCAAAATGTGTTAACATTTTTGAATCCTAGAACATTTTTTAATATTCAAGAATTTTTCGTATATTTTCAAATCCATGAATTTTTTTTGTTTGTGATTTTTTAGTTTACAGAAAAAAAATCAAATTACCACCCTACGCAGGAAATAGTAGCCCCCTGCAATAGGCCACCTATAGTGGGCAATACACCTTTCTGCCCACGCCTTTGAGATAGTTCAATACTAAAAGTTGGCATCAAAACAATTATGCTTTAAAAGTTTCAGAACTGTATGGCCATCAGAAGGTAATTTTTGTATCTATTTTATTTGTTAAGAATTGATTATTGTAGAAATTGTGGTTTTATAAATACGTTCATGTATTTTTTTAAAAAAAATTATGAAATCTAGAACATATTTTAAAGATGTTCATTAAAATGTATTTACCTATTTTGAGAAAGTTGTTCATTCATTTTTAGAAATATTGCCCTGTATTAGAACATAATTTTTAGTATGAATTAGTTATGAAGTTTTTAAATTGACGATCAAACGGTTAAGGAGCAAACGCATAAGAACTGCAAAGAAGTTTGGACAGACCATGTGAGTTTCTGGAATTAGGAGTAAAACAGCCGATGGGGACACAACTAGGGGCATAAAACTAATTATCCCATTTAAGAATGCTTAAGGGAATTTGGAAAAAGTTCATGTATTTTTACAAGATAATTCATGTATTTTGAAAATATGCTCATAAATTTTAAAAGTGTTCATCTTTTAAAAAATAGGCATTTAAATTTTGAAGAACTTTACTTGCTTTTAATAAACATACCACTGCATTTTAAAGAAAATTTGTCATGTCATGTAGAAAGAATGTTCTTGGAATTTGAAAAACTGTACACATATTTTAGAATTACTCGTGTATTTTTATGAATTATACACATGTTTCTAGGGAATGTTTATGTAACTCAAATTGTATTTTTTGTCCAAAATTATCTGTATGCGAAAGTGCTATCCAATCAGTCTGTTGCAACAAAATCATTTCTACTTTTGGAAAGAGTGGATGCCCTGTCAAGCTTGTCAAACCAATCGATTTGCACAAATTTCGCTTTGTTTATGCAAAAGTGCTAAGCAATCAATCTTTGTCTCTAGGATTAGGTGATCTTCGTGAGGTGATAAAAGAGTCTGACTAAACAGAAAGTATGAATCTCCATTAGGTTATAATCACCATGTTATTTTGTCTTCTTCACGTTGATGCTGATTCCAGATGACATGGAGAAATACATGGATTTTTTATTCTTGCGGCGAGGGACACGTGAATTAACACTGACTCTACATTCGTGCACTCGTCGTCTAATTAATCAGTTTTTGATTTGGTAAGCAGATTGCTCTGTAACAAAATTTATTGTAGGCATGAACTCAGTTATACTCCCCACAAAAACAAAAACTAAACTCAAGTATACAAAACTTACAGCAAAGAAAATCAGTATCCGAATTCGAACACACATATGCAATTTGATCCGATAACATTATGAGAGCAAATTTTGAGATAGATGGGCCACAAAAGTTTCATGAGGACTGCATCATAAAGTGAAGTTACAAATCCCCTGAAAGAAAAAAAAAAGGTGAAGTTACAAATACAGGGCGCCGGTAGAATTGAAACACACACACCGACACGCGACAAACACCGACGCATGAGGTGTGGGAGCCACTGCATGAACAGCAACCCCGCTTATTCAGCACGCGGAAGATAGCACGCAGAGAAAATCACGCACAGGCGAGCACGAGACCGGGCCCACGTCCCAGCCTCTCTCGCTTATGGAACACACGTAAGCACACGCACGCCGGCGGCCCGCGCGTCGGCGACGATCTAGCCGAAGTGGTGGTGCTTCTTCTCGCCGCTGGCCTCCTTGGCCTCCTTGTGGTCCTGCTTCTTCTCGTGGTGCTCGTGGAAGACGAAGCCGCCGGCACCGACGGCCGCGGCGGCGGCCAGCTCCTCCTCGATCTTGTGCTTGTGCGCGTGTTCCGGGTCCTTCTTCGCCTCGTGCTTCTCGTACTGCACGTGGACAAGCAGTTCATTAGCCAAGCCCGGAAAGACATGAACTACGTATATATCTATATACGCGTATGGGTAAATAGTTACGATGAGAGAGAGAGAGCGTACGAGGGCGAAGGCTCCGGCGGCGACGGCGCCCATCTCGCCGAGGTGCTCCTTGTGCTTGTGGTGCTTCTCCTCCTTGGTGATCCGCTCGTACTCGCCCTCGTTGCCGGTGCCGGTCACCACCGTCTCGGTCGAGTACCCGTACACGTCGGCGCCGCCATCAGCGGCGGGCTGGAAGTCCTCGCCCTCCTTCTTGTGGTGGAACAGGTGGTGGTGGTGCTTCTCCTCCGCCATGGCCGCCGGCTGATCGATTAACTAGCTTGTATGTGTGCGTGTATGTGACAGTGGGACAGCTTCTTATCTGCTTGGTCTGTGTAGGCTTCCTACTGGCCGGGTTTTATAGGCTGAGGCGACTGTTGGAATGGACGGTGGAACTAACCGTTCCGTTCCACGGGTTATGGATACTGGATCCATCAAATATACAGTACGTATGCATACGATTGTGATCTGCTTTATGTACGTGTCCCGGAGTCATTGGAGGCTTGGAGCCCAAGCACTCAGGCAACCACAGGACAGGGGGCCACGTTCTGATGGCCAACGGTGCAGCGCCCCACCACCTTCTTGGCACTTGGCAGAGTTGCAGCTTGGGGTAGCTTACATGTGAGTAACAAAAGTTTAGAGAAGTGTCGGCATGCACGGATTGGCTGACGGTGATGTGGCACCGCGCACGCCTTTCCCTGCTCCCCGCGTCCACTATCCAGCAACCTTTACTCGTATGTAATTACGTGTGCGCATTATTACTTTTTCTTTTTTGAGAAGTACTCCGTAGTACTATTTGTGAAAAGTAAAAACGAGAGAGAGGATAAAAATGATGGAACCGTTGCTTTCATTGATGGATTGGGAGTATATATACCCCTGATACAAGGCAGTTACAAAGAGGCAGTTGCTACTAGTAGCAACCGACATAGCGGGGATTAACCCTTTAATTAATCTAATTAATTTATTTCTAACACTCCCCCTAATCACTGCTTGTCTTGGATATTTATTATCTTGATAAAGACTCCTCTTTGTATGTGTCTTTAAGAATGTCCATCATCTTCGTGAAAGCCTTTGTATAATCTTGAAAGTCTTCCCAAAAAACCCTGTGGGAAAAAATATGAGGAGAATAGTGTAGGTATGTTGCTAAAACTCCTTTAAACCCGGTGGGAAAATAATAAGGAGAAAATAATGCAACATATAATGATTATTGTCTCTTGATAACTCAATCGAGAAAACCTTTGAAGAAGGAGAAAAATCAATTGTGAGTTTAGAGAACAATTAATATGTCTTTAATACTTTCTTTAAAAAAACCCAATAGGGAAAATAGAAAGTATGGCATATGATTTTGATAATATATTGCCTCATTAAAAACCTTTTTATGAGAAAACTGATGCAAAACTCATAAAGGAAAAGAGTACAATTATTATCTGATGATAATTAATGGGTTATGAGTCTAGGAATTTCTCCCCCTGAAATTTGCAAATCTCGAAAACGTCTCATACCAATTCCATGAATATATTTCTGGAATGTTGAATTTGGTAAAGACTTTGTGAACAAATCTGCTAGATTGTCGCATGATTTGGTTTGCAAAATATCAATTTCTCCATCCTTTTGTAATGCATGAGGATAGAATAACTTAGGAGAAATGTGTTTTGTGATATTACTTTTCACATAACCCATTTGCATTTGAGCAATGCAGGCTGCATTATCTTCATATATAATAGTTGGTGATCCTAATGAACCAACACCACATGAAGTTTGAATATGGTTAATCATCCTGCGAAGCCATACACATTCTTTAGATGCTTCAAATAATGCAATAATTTCAGAATGATTAGTGGATGTTGCTACGAGAGTCTGTTTTGTTGACTTCCATGAAAAAACAGTTCCACCATATAAGAATACGAAACCTGTTTGTGACCTGGCATTGTGAGGATCAGATAGATAGCCAGCATCAGTATATCCTACCATAGTCATATCTTGGTTTTTCTGATAGAATAAGCCAAGATCTTTTGTGCCATGTAAATATCTAAGGATATTCTTTACTCCCGTCCAATGACGTTTTGTTGGAGCAGCGCTATGTCTAGCTAGTAAATTTACCGCAAATGCAATATCAGGCCTGGTGCAATTTGCAAGGTACATTAGCGCACCAATGGCACTGAGATACGGGAACTCAGGTCCTAATATCTCTTCGTCATCATCCCGAGGTCTAAAAGGATCTTTATTCATATCAAGGGATCTGACAACCATGGGTGTTTTGGTTGGATATGATTTATCCATATTAAATTTTTCCAAAACCTTTTGAATATATGCAGGTTGGTATACTAAAATTCCTGAGGGAAGATGCTCAAGCTGTAAGCCTAAGCAGAATTTGGTCTTTCCCAAATCTTTCATCTCAAATTCCGCCATTAGATGATTGCGTGCTTCTTCGATATCAGGTCTACATCCAATGATATTGAGGTCATCAACGTACACTGAGATGATGCAAAATCCATTTGGGGATTTCTTTATAAATACACAAGGGCAATCATCATTATTTGAGTAGCCTTTTTGAATAAGGAACTCACTCAGCCGGTTATACCACATTCTACCCGACTGTTTTAAGCCATATAGTGACTTTTGTAATTTTACACAATATGCGTTGCGATTTGCTTTTGGATTCGGCATTTTAAGTCCTTCAGGGACTTTCATATATATATCCGATTTGAGTGACCCATATAAGTATGTTGTCACTACATCCATCAACTGCATAGATAAATTCATTTGTACTGCCAAAGATATTAAGTATCGAAACGTTATTCCACTCATTACAGGAGAGTATGTATCATCGTAATCGATGCCGGGTCTCTGCGTGAACCCTTGTTCTACAAGCCTCGCTTTGTATCTCACCACCTCATTGTTTTCATTCCTTTTTCGAACAAAAACCCATTTTGCTCCAACAGGGAAGACATTGTGAGGAGTAGGTATTACTGAGGAAAATACCTCTCTTTTGTTGAGCGAGCGCAGTTCTGCCTCAATTGCTTCCTTCCATTTAGGCCAATCAGGACGCTTGAGGCACTCCCTGACGGTCTTTGGTTCTGGATCCAGTTGAAGGGTTTCAGCAATTTCAGAGGCGAAATATATGTCGACAATTGTAGTCTCTCTATTATATGATTCTCCTAATTCTGTATAGTTTATGGAAATTTCTTTTATACCTTCAGACTCTATGTGATTTCCCACAACAATAGAATCATGGTGTTCCGATGTCCCAGCAATTATGTTTTTATGCGCATTTATGCTTGGTTCAAGATGTTGAGCATCTGGTTGGTGTCCTTCAACTTGAGGTTGAATTGCATTTACTGGTAGAGGATTTGATTTCCTCTGTTTCCGCGGAGGCTTTTGAGAAGCTATATTCCGACTAACCAGATTTCTCCCCCTCTTACTCTCATTTGGGGTTTGAGTGGTTTTAGTTGGTACCTCCACTCGTTCTGGTGCATTAACAGCGGGAATATGTGATTTAGTGACACCTTTATGGTGAGTAAATGCATCTGGCAGATTATTTGCAATGTGTTGCAAATCTATGATCCTGTGAACTTCAGTTTCAGATTCTTTAGTACGTGGATCTAAGGACTGAATGCCTGTTACATTCCAATCTATTTCCTGGCATTCTTTGTGGTTTGATTCTCCCCCTAATGCCGGGGAATGGTCCTCATCAAAAATAGAATCAGCGTAACGGGCAGTAAACAGGTCCCCTGTAAGAGGTTCAAGATATTTAATAATTGACGGAGAATTATAACCCACATAGATCCCTAGTTTTCTGTGGGGGCCCATGGATGTACGCTGCGGTGGTGATATCGGTACGTATACTGCGCAACCGAATTTTCGCAGATGGGAAATACTTGGCTGAGTGCCACGTACTAGTTGTAGCGGGGAGGTTGTATGATATGCAGTTGGTCTGATTTGTATCAGATCTGCGGCGTGTAATACCGCATGTGCCCAACAAGATGCTGGTAAATTACAATTCTGTAATAGTGGTCGAGCAACTAATTTTACTCTTTTGATGAGAGATTCAGCCAAACCATTTTGAGATTCTGCGGCGGTTCTGGCGGTGGTTCCCGGCGAAGAAGCGGCGATGAGGGCCACTCCGGTTCTGGCGGTGGTTCCTGGTGAAGGAACGGCGGCGAGGGCCATTCCTTGCACCAAGGCCCTCACGGCGACGTGCAATGCGGTGGCGCTGCGTGCGAGTGAAGCGGCTGTCTTCTTTCTGCAGGAAACGTGCGAAAGCAAAAGCAAGCGAGGACAAATCTCTCCCTGCCATTCTCACCTTTCTCTTGGCTCTCTGTCGCTCTCGGCAGAGCAAGTGCTGATAACGTGTGAAAAGTAAAAACGAGAGAGAGGATAAAAATGATGGAACCGTTGCTTTCATTGATGGATTGGGAGTATATATACCCCTGGTACAAGGCAGTTACAAAGAGGCAGTTGCTACTAGTAGCAACCGACATAGCGGGGATTAACCCTTTAATTAATCTAATTAATTTATTTCTAACACTATTATTGGAAAACATGCATACACATGCAGATGTTTGGATTTTTTCACTGTTTTGACCTTACATGTAAACATGAGCACAAAATGAACTCAGTCTGAAAATATTTTTGGATCTGACCTTTCTTTAAAACGCCAGAGTCCGTCGCGTTGCTGCTCCACGTAGAAACGCCAGACTAACGTGGCGTTTTTGATCTACATTCAAACGTCAGTCTACTGGACGTTGCAGCATATATAGAAACGCCAAGTTCAGTCTGTTGTAAGTTGAATCGAGAGAAACAAATGAATCAATTGTCACTTTATTCCTTGATGATTGAACACTTTATATGCCAGGGAAAGACGGTTCCCGGAGGCGACGCTCCAGGAACAATACGCCGGTTCCGCATCGTGGGGGGAATTCACGTGCGGTTACAAGTAGAGATTAATTTAACTAATTACATAATTAATTAAATTCTAACACTCCCCCTAATCTATACTTGTCCATGAGCGTGTCCATCATCTTGAAATAGTCTCCTCCAAAAACCCTGTGGGAAAAATATAAGGAGTGGTGTAGTATATGCGGCTAAAACTCCTTCAAACCCTGTGGGGAAATAAGGAGAAAATGATATAGCATATAATGCGTATTGCCTCTGTTAACTCTATATGAAATGTATCCATAGAATAAGAGGACAATAAATATGTCGTATATACTTTCCTAAAAACCCCGGTGGGGAAAACAGATAGTATGACATATGATCTTATGTTGATATTACCTCATTAAAAACCTCGATGAGAACCTATAAAGTAAACTCATAAAGGGAAAAGAGTGTAATATGATGCTTTGAACAGGAAGAGTTCAGGAAGAGACTCCCCCTGACTCTTGCAAATCTCGGAGCCGTCGCATACCAATTCCATGAATGTATTTCTGGAATGTTGAAGCTGGTAGAGACTTCGTGAAAAGATCAGCTAGATTATCGCATGACTTGACTTGCAAGATGTTGATTTCACCACTTTTCTGGAGTTCATGGGGATAAAACAACTTAGGGGCAATATGCTTAGTGATATTGCTCTTTATGTATCCTGTTTGCATCTGTGCAACACAAGCCGCATTATCTTCATAGATAATGGTAGGTGATTTGATAGAACCAATTCCACGTGACTGTTGTATGTGGTTTATCATTCTGCGAAGCCACGTGCATTCACGTGATGCCTCATATAAAGCAATTATTTCAGAATGATTGGTAGATGTTGCAACTAGGGTCTGTTTTGAAGACTTCCATGATATAGCAGTTCCACCATGTAGGAACACAAAGCCGGTCTGCGATCTGGCATTATGGGGATCAGATAAATAGCCAGCATCTGTATATCCAATTATACCAGAGTCTAGTTTTTTCTGGAACTGAATAGGCCAAGATCCTTTGTGCCTTGGAGATATCGAAAGACATTCTTGACTCCCGACCAATGGCGTTTGGTGGGAGCTGCGCTGTGTCTAGCAAGTAGATTTACTGCAAATGCGAGGTCAGGTCTCGTGCAATTTGCTAGATACATAAGCGCTCCAATTGCACTGAGATATGGAACCTCGGGTCCAAAAATCTCTTCACCATCATCCCTTGGCCTGAACGGATCTTTCTCTACGTCTAGAGATCGAACCACCATGGGAGGTTTAGATGGGTAGGATTTGTCCATATTGAATTTCTCCAATATTTTCTGGATATAGGCAGCTTGGTGTACCATTATTCCTGAGGTAAGGTGCTCGAGTTGGAGACCCAAGCAAAATTTGGTTTGGCCCAAATCCTTCATCTCAAATTCCATCTTTAGGTGATTGCGTGCTTCATCAATATCTGGTGTACAGCCGATGATGTTGAGATCATCAACATACACAGAAATGATGCAAAATCTTGTAGACGACTTCTTGATGAAGACACATGGGCAATCATCACTATTGGAGTAACCTTTCTGAAGAAGGAACTCACTTAGTCGGTTGTACCACATCCGCCCCGACTGTTTTAAGCCATACAATGACTTATTCAGCTTTACACAATACATGTTGCGTTTTGCATTGTTACTCGGGACAGAGATTCCGTCAGGAACCTTCATATATATGTCCGAATCTAGTGACCCGAAAAGATATGCGGTCACGACGTCCATCAACTGCATGGATAGACGATTTTGTACTGCCATAGATATAAGATATCGGAAAGTTGTTCCACTCATTACTGGAGAGTATGTCTCATTGAAATCAATGCCGGGTTTCTGCGTAAAACCTTGTGCTACGAGCCTTGCTTTATATCTCACCACCTCATTGTTCTCATTCCGTTTCCGGAGGAAAACCCATTTGAATCCCACAGGGAAAACATTGGGAGGTGTAGGTATTGCTTCAGTGAATACCTTCCTTTTGTTAAGCGAGGCAATTTCTGCTTGGATTGCATCCTTCCATTTAGGCCAGTCGGAGCGCCTTTGGCATTCGACGATAGACCTTGGATCATGATCAGTGATAAGGATATCTACAATCTTTTCAGCAAAATATATGTCGACAGTCGTAGTCTTGCGGTCAAATGATTCTCCAGAATCAACATAGTTGATGGAAATTTCTTGCACCCCTAGAGACTGTTCGTTATTTCCCAATACGATTGAGTCTAGGTGTTCCGATGTTCCAGCTAGTTTGTGCATACTGGAGCTGGGTTGTGAAGGTCTCCCTTCCACTGGGTGTAAACTACCCATAAGGTGTTCATCAACGTTGAGTTGACTTGCATTTACTGATTTTGAGGATCTTCTCCTCTCTCTCCTTTGCTGCTTGCGAGAAGCAGGTTCCGGGTCAGAGGTCGTACTACTCCCCCTCTTTTTAGGAACAGGGAGTTGAGTGGTTTTAGTTGGTACCTCCACTCTTTCGGGCGCATTTCTGGCTGGAATCAAGGATTTTGTAACACCTTTTAGATCAGTAAATGAATCTGGCAGATTATTTGCAAGATGTTGCAAATTGATAATTTTCCGAACTTGTAGTTCGGTCTCTTGAGTACGTGGATCAGAGGCTGAAATGGCAATGGCATTCCAATCAATTTCCGAGCATTCTTTCTGGTACTTGAAATCTCCCCCTAATGCCGGAAAATGTTCCTCATCAAAAATGCAATCAGCGTGACGGGCTGTGAATAGATCCCCAGTAAGGGGTTCCAGGTACTTGATAATCGACGGCGATCTGTACCCCACATAGATCCCAAGTTTCCTGTCTGGGCCCATGGATGTCCGCTGTGGTGGTGAGATTGGGATGTACGTAGCACATCCGAACTTACGCAGATGGGAAATGCTGGGAGGATTTCCACGTACCAATTGCAGAGGGGAAGTACTGTGATATGCAGTAGGTCGCAATTGGATTAAGTCAGTAGCGTGTAAAATTGCATGACCCCAACACGAAGTTGGTAAGCTGCAATTCATTAACAAAGGTCTTGCAATGAGTTTGATCCTTTTAATTAGAGATTCGGCCAAACCATTTTGAGTATGAACGTATGGGACAGAGTGCTGAACTTCAATCCCCAAGGCCATGCAATAGTCATTGAAAGCACGTGAACAAAATTCTGCAGCATTGTCCATGCGAATTGATTTAATTCAACTTTCTGGATAATGGGCCTGTAACTTAATTACTTCCCGCATTATCTTGGCAAATGCATGGTTTCGTGTGGATAGAAGGCACACGTGTGACCATCGTGTAGATGCATCAATCAGAACCATGAAATACCGAAATGGTCCAGATAATGGTTGGATAGGACCACAAATGTCACCTTGAATGCGTTCAAGGAAGTGAAGTGGTTCAGCTTGTATTTTAAGGTGTGATGGCCTTAAAATTAGTTTCCCTGTGGCGCAGGATGTGCACACAAAGTCTGATGACTGAGGAAACTTTGACTCGAGCAAATTATGACCAATAGAATTGCTAGTAATTTTCCTCATCATCCCAACACTGGGGTGGCCAAGGCGATCATGCCAAGTTTGGAATGCATTAACATTCTGAAAAATTACCTTGTAAGCAACATGTTCTACGGGCTTGATGTACGTATAGTACAGTCCGGACGATAGTGAAGGAATTTTTTCAAGTACTTGCTTGCCATATCCGTAATCTTTTGTGAAGAGTAGAAACTCTTCTGTGTTGTCCTCATGGGTTTCAATGTGAAAACCATTTTTACGGATATCTCAAAAACTGATTAGGGTACGGGATGAATCAGGATACAGCAAGGCATCCTCAATTGTCACTTGTGTACCACCTCGGAGGGTAAATATGGCACGTCCAGTGCCAACAATTACCGTATCGCGTCCAACGATTGTCAAAATATCTCCATTCATCTTTTTCAGAGTCTGAAAATATTTCAACTCCCTTGGTATGGAGTTTGTGGTAGCACTGTCCACAAGGCATAATTCCTCTTCCATCGGATTGTCCCCATAGAAAGCTATATATAAAAATGAGGAATTTTCAATAAGAAAGCCTTATTTCAATACATAGAATACAATCTTATTATATCAAAGTGCTGATACAATATATAAATGACAACAATACTTATGTTCTATTACAATCATCACACATGGATATGATTTATTTAATAAATCGACCACTAAGGAGATAATGGGACTAATCGAAGTCTCCAAACATGTCGGTTGAGGTGTACTCAACCATCATGTTCTCCGTGTCTGTAGGATCCTCTAATGTATGGAGTGTCATGGTGTTGCTAGATCCGGGAGGAACATCTTGCGAACAACCAGCTCCATTGGTGCCATCTGGATGAAGGTTGAAGTTGGCTTGAAACCTTTTCCCTTGAGGTACTTTGCGTCCCTGAGATTGCTGATACAGAATTGCCAGATGCTTCGGGGTCTTGCACTTATTGGTAGGATGCGTGTAGCATCCACACTTGTCACAAAGCTTAGTTTGGTCAAACTTGGGCTTTGCGGTGCCTTTCCCATGGTCCGAGTTTCTAGGCTTTCTGTTCCGGTTGCGCTTGCATTTACCCTTGAAGTTCGATGGCTTGCCATGGGACGCACCATCAAACTTTCGTCTGTTCACGACGTTCATATGAACTTCAGGCAGAGGTTGGGAACCAACCGGACGCTGAGAACCATTCTTAGCGAGTAGCTCATCATGCTTTTCAGCCTGAAGTAGGATATGAATGAGGTCGGAATAGACTTGGTAGTCATGAGCGCGGTACTGTTGCTGGAGGACCCTTTCATATGGGAGCATAGTAGACATAGTTTTTTCTATCTTTTCCGCATCAGTAGGTTCCTTCCCGCAAAAGCGTAATTTGGAACATATCTTATGAACCTCGTGATTGTACGCCCCGATGGACTTGAAATCCTGGAGTCGGATATGCGTCCAATCATGGAGTGCTTCCGGCAGGACAACTGCCTTTTGCTGTTCATACCTCGTCTTGAGGGCCTGAAACAGAGTAAGTGGGGATTCCTCCTCCAAATATTCAGATTTGAGATCTGGGTGGATATGGTGCCTTATGATGTATAAGGCGGCATATTTCTGTTCATCTCTCAGCGGCGTGACTCCATCCGGAAGAGGATCTTCCGGAGTCTGGATTGCACACACTAATCCACGAGATGCAAGAGCGATCTTGATGTCCATGGCCCAGGTAGGATAGTTGTGGCCATTGAGGTCGGGTGCATCGAACTCTCTTCCAGCCATTGGTTACCTACATGGGTAAACCAGAGATTATTAATTTACACCAGGTAAATTAAAACCTTCATGGTTACGTTGTATTGAACGTTGCAAAATTAATGATAACTTCAAGAAATGGGCTTGAAATCATTAGTGTGACTTTCAAATTGTGAAGTTTGACACATTGTAGATACGCCCCAAACGAAAATTCGGGGTCCATCTCTCAGAACTAGGGAGTATAATCTGATAAAATCAGTAGATACTCATGTTTCTAGTACCTTATGTCATAACTTAATAAAATGTATCGGAGGGCACAATATTAAGCAATCATCATATCAATATGATAGAATGTAGGCTTAATCGTAGTGGCGATAATCTGCTATGCATTAGATCAACACACTTCTTTGTGGTCCCAAAACATCAATTTGAAAGAAAATCACTTTGGAATTTTGCATATCAACTCGTGCTCGTATTAAGCCAAAGGCTCAATTAAGACGAGGGGTTGATTTTTATTTGCAAGAAATTTGAAATCTCAATTACAAATAATAGAGGTAATAAATCTCAACATGTAGCAAACATGGAAATATATATTACATCACATATGTTCTAGAATACAAAGTACTCTACAGAAAACAAAACAGTACTAGAAATAGACGTACTGAAAACAGGAATTAAACAGGATCTAAGACAGGGATTAGTCTACTGCTAGATCTACTGTTGATAGTACAGGAAGTAATCTAAAACAGAGAGCAAATAGTGCTGGAAAATACTACTAAAGTGTGCTGGAGTGCTGCAAGACCACATGTGCCATCGAACCAAGGCCACATGTGTCCCAAGGATGTGCACATGTCGTCTGCAGCGTCCACTTTATTCAAATCACGGGAGGATAAGGCAGAGCCAGCTCTAAAAAAACAAGAGCGGCACCGCATCAGGCAGAGCCCCGCGCCAGGGAGAACTCCGCGTGTGCTGCTTCACAGCGTTCACCAGGGACGGGCGAGAGAGCCTCCGCCGCGCTCGTCCTCGTCTTCGTCGGAAGGCCCGCCCGGGGGCAAGGAGCGAGGCGAGGTGCCGTCCACGAGCCCAAGGGCGGCCGGGCTCCAGGATCCAGCGCGCGGGGCGCGGCCGCTCGACGGAGGGCTCGAGGCCGCGAAGCCAAAGGGCAACAGCCTGCGGCGAGGCGGAGTCGCGGCCGGCGCTGCGGATGGCAGGCGCGCGGGGGTGGCCGGCGTTGGAGACGGCAGGCGCGGGGGCGTAGCCGGCGTTGGAGACGGCAGGCGCGGGGGCGTAGCGGGCGCCGCGGGCGCGATGGCGTCGACGGCCGCCGCGCAAGAGAAGCTCCGGGCGGCGGAGCCAAAAGTGAAGGCGGAGGCCCCGGTCTGCGCAGGCACGTGCGCGGAGGAGCCGCTCCCCATCTCGACAACCGCGAGGGTCAGAGACGGGAGGCGCGGCGCGACGGCGTTGGAGTTGGCAGCCGCGGCGCTGGTGGAGCCCAACTCGAAGACGGGTCCGGGCGCCTGCTCGACGGTGGCGGCGTCATCCCCATGAAGTGGGCAGATGACCCACCCATGGGCAGAGCACCAAAAACCCGGCGGCGGTGCTCCCTGTGCCGCGTCGGCCCCGAGCATTGGCGGGGCAGGGCCGGCGAGGAGCCAGTCGAGGGCATCCAGCGCGAGCGGGGCAAGGGACGCGGCGCCGTCCGCCGGATTAGCACCGCTCAGGGAGCGGGTGCCCAGGCCGTGGAAACGGGGCACTCCTTGGCGGAGCGCACGGTAGCCACCGGCGCCGTGGCGGCAGCCGATGTAGCGACCCTCTCCGAGGCGCCGACCGTCGAAGCGGCGGCGCTCTCCAAACCTGCGGTGGAGAGCAGCGAGGCGGCGACGACGGACGTAGTTCTGCTGCAGGCGGCGAAGGTTCGTCGGCGTTGAGCGAGGCATCCTTCTCACCTTTTGCTTCTTGCCTGTCGATCTCATCGATCTCGTCGAAAGCACTCTGGAAGAGCAGTGCTGATAACGTGTTGTAAGTTGAATCGAGAGAGAGATAGCGAGAGAAACAAATGAATCAAATGTCACTTTATTCCTTGATGATTGAACACTTTATATGCGAGGGAAAGACGGTTCCTGGAGGCGACGCTCCAGGAACAATACGTCGGTTCCGCATCGTGGGGGGAATTCACGTGCGGTTACATGTAGAAATTAATTTAACTAATTACATAATTAATTAAATTCTAACACAGTCTACTTAGCGTTTCAGGCTATGTAGCAACGCCAAGGCGCATGGCGTTTCAATGCATGCGCTACTGTTCGCAGCATGCAGGCAGGCATGCACGCATGCGCCGCTGTTCGCAGCTACTGTTTGCTACTGGTCACTGCCCCTCTCTGCTCGTTTTTGAGTCTTGCATGCCAGCTACACTGTGTATGGAGTCTTGCATGCGAGCTACACTGTGTATGGGAGAAAAAATAATGCCCAGTAAAGAGGATCGGAGGGAGTACACTGCATCCATGCATGCAGGCAATGCAGAGGCAGGCACGCACACACACATAACTATGGGATGTGGCTATGGTGTGGCGTAGAGTAGCATGGATGATGAGCAGGAGTAAAATAAACTATTGTTGCTCCTACTGGCACGGTGACACCGGCACAGTAGCTCATGCATGGTTATTTGCCTCAGAAACGCCAACTCGCATGGCGTTTCACTGAAGGCCAAAAACGCCACACTATACAGGCATTTCTTAATAGGTCTGCAACGCCACGTTAGAGTGGCGTTTCTTAATAGGGCTGCAACGTCACGGACTATGGCGTTTTAAGAAAATGATCAAAACGTGAAATTGTTTTCAAACGAGTTCGTTACGTGATTATCGTAGCCCCCTCGGATCAAAACAGTGAAAAAACCCCAGATGTTTCAAGCTACTGGCTTCCTTTAATCCTTTCCAACATGATTTTTTAGGAACTTAAAAGCAAACAATTTAATTGCAAATCAATATATATATGGATGGTCTGAGCATCTACAACCACGGATCCACCCCTCAAAAGTCCGCGGACGCGTCCGCGGACATAGACCGGGCGCGTCTTATTTTTTGCCTTTCACATCTGCGTCTCTCATATTCGAAACCTCATATCCATACAAATGCATGCAACGTCACGTAAAACAAGAGATAACCATTCTCCATTGGATTGGATTGATTCGTCGAACAAAAGCATCATAGTTCATCGAACTTCATCGGCAAATTAATACTAGAAACTACTTAAGCATAATTAAAATGTACACAACACGGGGCGCTCACGGTCGAACGTCGCGCGGCCAGCGCCTCCCCCTTTCCCTCTCCCATTGCCGCTCTAGACGCGCTGCACGCGTCTTGGACTCCGACGTCCTCTCGCGCCCCGTCCCCGACACGGGCACGAGGACCTAGCGTGGCCGGGTACCGCTTTCGAAGCAGAAGGTGGTGGAGGTGGGCAACGTACCTAACCTGGAGCGGACCGGCCGGAGCGGGAGCGACCAAAGCTGTATGCCTTGCGGGAAGGGCCTGCTACGTCGGCGTGCGATGAGCCCGAAGGATGTAGGACCACAGTCGGGGCCGCCTTGGTCCTGCAGCAACCGGCGTAACGCGATACGGAGGGCCACCTCCTCTACATCGACGTTTGATCCATCAGAGTTGCTTCTGTCGCCGATCATCGGGTCGGAGGGTGGGGGATTTGAAGTGGAGTGGACAGAGAGTGAACTGCTGGATGTCTAGAGTTTTTGGATTGGGGTATTTAGTGGGTCCGTGGTGGGCGGGCTAACATGGCCACGGGGTCGACGGTGGGCCAGACCTGACAGACGGGGCATGCCCAGGCGCGCCCGGGCTTTCCCATATCCGTCCTATATTTGAAATGGACATGAGGAGTACCGCTCAGTCTAGACGTTTGAGACGAGTTTGAGAGACTCGTCTGGATCGAATTTTTGTGACCGGACAATGACCGGACGGCCAGCCCGATATTTTAAGGAGCATTTAAAGGGTCTGGCTATAGATACTCTAATACTCTCTTGGACCCTTTTATACGTTTTAAAAACCATAAAGTTGATCGTTCAATTTCTGGGAGCAGTCGTTCATATGAAAACACCCTCGTTATCGGACTAAGGCGGCCACCATATTCTTTACCAAAGTGTTCATGTGTTTTCCTATTTTTTGTATCACGTTTCCTGACTTATCCGTCCTGGTGCGGCCGTCGTGGGTGATGCATGAGAGCCAATGGTTTTAGTACCACATATGGTGTTCTTGTGGATAGGTATCTTATGTTTAACTTGTCTTGAGAGATGTGACGGTGTTAATGATGTCTACATGCTCTTTTTTGTCCGTTCTTCCTTTTTTCTACTATGATATTTATCTTTTTCCTTAATAATATGAAGGTAAATTTATTGATGCCAGTTTGCCATGTGTGGGATGTCTACCTCACAACAAAATATTCAACGGCATTAGTTTCCCCAACTCTTAGGGCAGATGGCTCATATGGCTTGAAGACCTATGAGGTTAGTCGAGGTTATGTAGGTTTTTTTTTGGTTTTAATTATTAGGATATACCTTGTGAGGGCTTCGGTTGCCTTTGTTATTCACTTCAATCAAATGTGCCATTTTTATGAAACAAGCTCCTTATGTTCTTCTTAATAACAAATGAATCGAGGTGGTCTTTGAAGGCATCTTCGGGTGGAATGGACGATGCGGCTTGGTGTCTTGGTCCTATGGCTCCTTCACGAGCGGCGATGTTTGGCATGCTTCTAGTAGCTTGTGGTGTAATCTCACTTCATATCTGTCTGGTGTAATTTGTAGTAGTCGCTCTACCTTCTTCGTCCTCTTCTTCTCTAGGATGGCGAATTATTTCGCAGATCTTGCTGGCGTTGGCGTTTGCTTCCTCCGACCATCGACTTCCTAGTTGTTGCTTAACAATGTCCTCCTGACATTGATGGGTTTTGAAGGTAAAGAGAAAGCATCGAGCTTTTCTCACGGTGCGCCGCTCGCGAGTTCACCAGAAAGATGACGACGATTTGTCCAAAGACAAGTGTGTAACTATTAATTTCTATAAGAATGACCTTTAAGGGTTTGTGGACTTCAATATATGGTCTTTGGCCTTCTTATGGAATTGTTTGTTTGAATATGCCGAAAAGAAATCATAAACTTGTGGGTCACACACATATTTCCCCAAGGAATTAAGCTCCACGAAATTCCATTTTGCAGTTCGGAGCAAAGCCACAATGCAAGAGAGAGATCTAATACCATGTACCAAACAATCTAAGAATGAAAATATGATGGTCGCACTTGAAAGCAAGTTATAATTATCATAACATGAAAACTATTAGTGCAAAAGCCCCTCAAAGGTTATAAAAGTCCATAAACCGCCTAATCGACACCACCATGTAAAACTTTCTTGTGCTTTCACTCCCACCCTCCTTTATTAGCAACAAAGAGTGTTAAACAATTGAGAGCATCTCAAACAGCAGCTGCAAAAACCGCACACGCGGGGAAAATAGTCTTTTAGCACGTGTGGGGCGGTTGCGTGCGCTCCAGCAGCCGCGGAATAATCGGCCGCGCGGGAAAAGGTAGCCCGCCGCGCGATAGATTTGGCGTGCAGCGCTCGGCGCGCCCTATAAATGCAGTACTCGACCACGCGTCCTTCCACCGCTCTCACTCGCCTCTCTCCCGCCACGCGTCCTCTGTCGATGTCTCTCTCGCCTCGTCGCCCTCGCGCCGTCGCGGAACTTCGGGATACCGTGACGTCCGTTCTGCGCTTCGCCAAGATCCGCTCCGGCGACATGCGCCTTGGCCTCGACACGTTCGACGCCGCCGACGATGACGTCCGTGCGTATGACGCGGCAGCGTTGCGCCTCAACATGCCTCTTAGGGAGATGAATTTCCCCGAGGTGATGACGCTGGAGTGGGCGCAGAACCCCACGCCTCGTCCATAGGTTGTCACCGAAGAGGACCATCGTCGGAACCGGAGGCGGGAGCGCCGCCTCAGCATTGTTGAGATGGACGAGCATGCCATGACAGAGTGGCGCCGACAGTTCCTGCAGGACGACCTCGATGAGCGCTAATTCTTCACGCAAAGGAGGATGGAGCAAGCCGCCTATCGTGAAGATAGGCGTACGCGGAAGCAAGCTGCACTGTTCTAGATGGAGCTGAAGGAATCGTCGATTTGGCCCTCCGACGATGAACGCTGGGCTGACACCTTCATCATGACGGAGGAATAGGATACCGGCCCGTCGGAATCCGATAACGACGACGAATAGTCTTCTATCTATCTAGACTATCTATGGTTTGTATGTACCTTTTTTTATCGTTTTCTATCTATCTAGGCTATCTATGTTATGTATCATTTATTAAAAATTATGCTATGTATCGTTATGTATCGTTTAAAAATATACTATGATCAAAAATGCATATTGCAAGCGCTGAAGTTTTTACGCGTTTGCTGGAGTGTCCCGCGCGCGTCAAATTTTGCGACTTACGCTCGAGCCAGCGTTTGCTGGCGCGCTAAAATTTGTTGTCTACATGATGTAAACTCACTTTTTATGCGCCGTGCGTTGCGCACGTGTTGGAGATGCTGTGACACAGATAGAAACTATGCAATTAAGAAATTACAACCTTCCAAATTAGAGCTGAGCAATCCATGGTTATACCACGAAGTTACAATAGTTATCTCTATAAACCAACCCACTAAAAAATAAACAAAAGGGAAAAAGCAATACGCCAGACCATCCTACAAAAATGAGACGGTCTCTTGATAATTAGTTATCCATAGTATTAAATAGATCTTTTTTTTCTTTAGGAACTCTACAAAGGGCTATAAAAATTACATTGCCATGTTCATTTTAGTTATATTATTTTCAATAATTTTAATAAAAAAGAAGAAAATCCTGTTTTTTCTTTCTAAAAATTGGCATTGGCCGAGAGTGAATCAAATGAATTTTCTCTTTAGTTGGCATTTCTATATAGAACTTAATATAATAAAACAATCAAGTTACACATAGAACACTTTTTTGTCGATTATATTCATCAAGAAAGCAAAACTGACCAACTTGTGTTGTAACAGATCAGCTAAAACAATAACTAACTCAGACTAGGCCCATATATATATTGTTTATTATACTGTATATGTCGATATCATCTGAATGCGGATTAAAGTTACTTCGAGAAAATAAACGAATAATGGGTACGGGCATACGGTACCTGTTGTGGCAGAAATAAAATCGTTGCATGTGACTGAAGTAATCGTCGGCTATTGGAGGTGTGGGAAAATTGCAGCGAATCTGATCTGCTGAATAATTAAAGCATCATTTTATAGCAAAGTTGATTTAGTAGTGATCACGATGTCCAACGACTTCAAGCTAACAGCGATATGCTCCACACATATATAGTTTCTTTTGGGGAAGAATATACACACTAGTGAGGACGGGGCCTTTAGCCCCGGCCCGTAAGGGGCTTTAGTTCTGGTTCACCAATCGGGACTAAAGGGCGGGACTAAAGGGCCAACCTTTAGTCCCGGCCCTGTAAGGTGCTTCACGTGGGCGCCTCGTAGCGCTTCATGGGCAGACCCTTTAGTCCCGGTCCGTGTACGGACCGGGACTAAAGAATTTCAGATTTTTTTTTTTTGAATGAAATTAGTTTTGGGTTTTAGGGTTTTAGGGTTTAGGTGTTCGGAAGATTAACGTGATGCCTCGTTTGGTGTTCGGTAATTAGTTTTCATACAATTTAAATAGAAATAATTATGCATATATATATATAAGATTTACTTATCTTACAAGCGAGCATATATATACAATTATATGGAGATCTGAATTATCGGGACTAGAGCCCGTCTATTCGATTACATGGACGAACATCAGTAATGGCCCCTAGCTACACTAAATCGTCTATAGCTCCGTCCTCAGAAAGGTCGCAAGCTCCTCTGCAACAGCAATCGCGCGTTGCTCTGGTAGGACCTTCGTCCTCATGGCCGTGTACTATATAAGAAGAGGAGATGAATATGAATATCAATCATGACAACAAAGAATGACGGGTAAAAATAGAGGTGTGAATGTTCATTGCTTACGTCGAATCTGTGATCCTTGTGCTCAGAGGTAAACGTACGAATGGTCTCGCAAACATAGTATCCGCATAGATGCGTTCCCCGTAGCTGCTGGTCGCACTTTCCGAGAATAGAATATATATAATCAAAATAATAATCTAGCATCATAAATGTATTGAAAATAGAAGTATATCATACTACTACTTACCTGGGCCACTCTAAAGGTCAGCTTCTCAGGCTCGATACCGGGAGTCACGCACTTGAACCGCTTCCAAACCCTGCCCGACAAGGATAATGATTTGCTAAGTTTTTCATTAATTGATATATCAGAAAATCATCGAAAGAGACCGATAGAGCGCAAGAATGATTGAAATTACCCTTGGAGCATGTCCTGCAGGCTTTGGAACTGTTCCAAGGGTCTCGATAATGGGTCGAAGGCATCGACTCTTCCCTTATCAACTTGAGCATAGTATTCAAAGTAGGAGTACTTTTCCAATTTGAGCATTCAATAAGCAAAACCAAATCCTAAAATAAAGTAGTATTCAAATTAGCATGCATTCAATTATAAGCAAATACATCATCTCTTTTGTCCGTACATCGTCGAATATTATCACTAATACTCCTCGAATACTATCATACATATAGCATCACTGATACATCTAGAAAGTAGCGCCCGACGGGTATCGGCGCGGGCGGTGGACACCCAAAGAGAAGGAACCATCACAGGATCATAGCTCCAGTGAGATCCCCGAAGAACCTGCCAGGTATGCTCGAACCTGCCCTCCAACGCAACCATGTAGCGACGGACGTGCTCATCCTCCTCGCTGACACGGTGACGTACCACCTCCGCGGTGTCCGGAAGCCTCGGCACCCTCACTGGCCCACGCGACCGCCACCAAACAAGGATCGGGTCAACGACGGGCTGGCTCCTCACCAACCTACGCCCCCGGAAGGTAGCACCTCCCAATACCAGCCGGGCGGAGCCCAGTCCCGGACAGGGCCCCTCTGATCAAGCAGGTGTCCTCCGCCGAGTCGACGACGAGGATGCGGGATAGGCATTGTAAAATAAACTAAAAAATAAACTAGTTCTATTAATTTTCTTGCTAAAAATAAACTATTAACACTTAAGCATGTATAATAGCAAAATTAAACTATTAACACTTAATCATATACAATAGCAAAATTAAGCAATAATCTAAGAAACACTATTAACATTTAGGCATATACACTATACAATAGCAAAATTAAATGAAAAAAAAATATTTCTTCTTCTTGTAACCCTAAACTAATTTTTTCTCTTCTTCTATTTCTCCTCTTCTTCTACTTCTCCTCTTCTTCTACTACTTCTCCTCTTCTCTTCTTCTACTTCTCCTCTCCTCCTCTTCTAATTTTTTCTCTTCTTCTACTTCTCCTCTTCTTCTATTTTTCCGCTTCTTCTCCTCTCCTCCTCTTCTTATTCTCCTTTTTCTTCTTTTCTTCTCCTCATCTTCTTATTTTCCTTTTTCCTAATTCTAAATATTACTAACCCTAATAATCTAGCACAAACCTAATAACAATAGGAATTAAATGACAAAAAAAATCTGTTTCTTCTTTTCTTCCCTTTTTCTTCCTTTCTTCTCCTTTTTCTTCCTTTCTTCTCCTTTTTCTTCTTTTCTTCTACTGGCCGGAGTGTTGGGGAGGAGGGGGCGGGGGGCTTACCGGCCGGAGGTGTCGACGGCGCGCGGCGAGGAGGACGGCGGCGCACGGCGAGGAGGACGGCGGCGGCGAGGAGGACGACGGCAGGCGGCGGCGAGCAGGACGGTGGGCAGCGTGACGGCGTCGTCGAGTTCGTCGCTGTGCCGCGCCGGGCAGAGAACGAGAGGAAGAAGAAGAGAAATGGACGATTTGGGTGGGAATTTTTCAAAGTCCCGCTTATATAGGTGGATCTTTAGCCCCGGTGCGTGGCTCCAACCGGGACTAAAGACCCCCTTTAGTCCCGGGTGGAGCCACGACCCGGGACTAAAGGCCTCTTTTCGGGCAGACCAGAAGGCGGGAAGCAGGGGCCTTTAGTCCCGGGTGGAGCCACGCATCGGGACTAAAGCCCCTCCTCGGCAGGCGGCAGGCGAGGGGCTTTAGTCCCGGGGCGTGGCTCCACCCGGGACTAAAGCCCCTCCTGGGTTGCACGATAAGTTTAGTCCCACCTCGCCCAGCGAGGGGGACTAACACTTGTTTATAAGCCCCGTCGCAGCTTCTCCATCGAGCTCCTCTCTAAAGCAGGCTTACGGACCTAAACTCACTGAAAATTGAAACTATATTCGAAATTATGGAGAAAATTCAACCTGAATTCAAAGTGAGTTCAGTTTGAATTTAGATTGAATTTTCTCTATAAATTCTCATATAGTTTCAATTTTTTTCTATTTTCATAATTAATAATTTTGACTATCCAAACTATTATCTATTTTGTTATTTTCAATTAAAAACTATGTTTATTAAAAATTCTTTTTGCATATTTGAGAATTTGACAAAACTATGATAATGAAAAGTGTTTGACATTGAATAAATAATGCAAAACTATTTTCTATTTTCAAAAGTAATTATTTTGACTATCCAAACTATTATCTATTTTTCTATTTTCAATTAAAAAATATGTTTATTAAAATTCTTTTTGCATATTTGAGAATCTGACAAAACTATGATAATGAAAAGTGTTTGAAATTGAATAAATAATGCAAAACTATTTTCTATTTTCAAAAGTAATTATTTTGACTATCCAAACTATTATCTATTTTGTTATTTTCAATTAAAAACTATGTTTATTAAAAATTCTTTTTACATATTTGAGAATTTGACAAAACTATGATAATGAAAAGTGTTTGAAATTGAATAAATAATGCAAAACTATTTTCTATTTTCAAAAGTAATTATTTTGACTATCCAAAATATTAACTATTTTGTTATTTTCAATTAAAAACTATGTTTATTAAAATTCTTTTTGCATATTTGAAAATTTGACAAAACTATGATAATGAAAAGTGTTTGAAATTGAATAAATAATGCAAAACTATTTTCTATTTTTAAAAGTAGAAGCGACCCCCACAATAAGAGACGACATTCTTCTTCTCTCATATATGGTGGACACTAGCTCAACCATCGATGATGGTCGCTACTCCTACTTCCCCTAGTGCATAACCAATATCTAGCACAAGGAGAAGAAGGAGAAACGACCCCCACAGCAACAGTCGACATTCTTCTTCTCTCATGTATGGTGGACACTCCCTCACCTGATTTTTCGACCGTCGATGATGGTCGCTACTCCTTCTTCCCCTAGTGCATAACAAATATCTAGCACAAAGAGAAGAAGGAGAAGCAACCCCCACAACAACAGTCGGCATTCTTCTTCTCTCATGTATGGTGGACACTCCCTCACCTGAATTTTTGACCGTCGATGATGGTCGCTATTCCTTATTTCCCTAATGCATAACAAATATCTAGCACAAGGAGAAGAAGGAAAAGCGACCCCACAACAAAAGTGGTTCCGCGGCACGCCACGTGGTTCCGCTGCACGCCACGTGGGACTAATGGTCTTTCATTTTTAAATGACTGTTTTAATCAAAAACAGATCTGTTACAAAAGGGATTTCATTTTTTAAACTTATTTGAACTGAAGACTTTTTGTATATATATGTGGTCGAAATGCATGATACCATGAAGTTAGAAAGGGCTAAACCATTCAAAAGTAGTAAATGAAGTTAGAAAGGGCTAAACCATTCAAATTTGGAAACTATAATGGCACAAACAGAAACTAGACATATATAAATTGGTCCAAGCAGCACATGATACTAGTCCAAACAGTACATAATAATAGCTATCATAGATATATATATTCGAGGTGACGCTGGTCATAGTTGACGACTCGAATCAGAATGTCCACCTTATTCGAGGTGACGCTGACCATAGTTGACGACTCGAATCTTGCGGTACAACTCGTATGAAACGTATGCATCTTTTGCTGCATACTCAATGTTGATACGATCAAGTGGGGCCTTCTCCCAAAGTTTGTGCTGAGACTTTGGGAAATTGGTCTTCATATTACCATATTCCTCGTCGATCAAGGCAACTGCCATATGAGCCATCGAAGTCCTGATATGTCGAAGCCTGAATACCGTTTGGAGATCAATGAGGCAACCAGTTGGTATCTCAATACCGAAGCTGTACCTCATCTTCAGCTTGTCGTTCGTTATGTCAACGGTAGCAAACGTGATGCCGTTGCGAAGGAAGTCCATGAGTTCTGGACAATGCTTGTCACTACTGCAACAGAAACAAATTAAAATGGAACAAATGTTACATACTGCTGCAATAAGGAAACATGTTTCACTACAACTAAAGAGAAAATTATCTTTAGGATTCAAATAGAACATATTGCTATCCTATGCAATTTTCATATCCTACGAATTGATCAAGAAACCGTAAATTAACTATGATATATATATATATATATATATATATATATATATATATATATATATATATATATATATATTCTCCCACGGTTTTGCAAATATTCAATAAGCTAGACATGTTGCATATTGCTATCCAATGGAACCTAGAGAGATCACTATATCTATCCAATGAAACCTAGAGAGATCACTAGCTATATGCAATTTTCATGACTATGACATATCATATTGCTATCCAATGGAACCTAGAGAGATCACTAGCTATATGCAATTTTCATAACCTTGGATCAAAGAACACCGCATAAAATTGTATCACTACAACTATGATTTCAATGGAACATATTGAACCAATCAGATTTTTCAGATTATGGAACACTATTCCAATGGAACATATTAAACACTAGTCCCTTCAACTATCACTACAACTATTCCCTTCAACTAATCAAAATTGTTTCACTACAACTATTTGAAGCGAACCAACTATGATTCCAATGAAACATATTAAACACTAGTTGATTCTAATACGATTTTTCAGATTATGGAACACTATTCCAATCAGATTGTGTTCCCCTTCAACTAATCAAAATTGTTTCACTACAACTATTTGAAGGGAACCAACTATGATTGAAACAAATAAACTTACAATGTCATTACCTTGGATCAAAGAAAGCCTCAAAACTTACCTCGCCCATTGGAAGATCAAGACATGGTGTGCGAAACATAGTTGGATGACGGCAACACCGCGTTGATCAGCCATGTACTCCAGATCAAGCCCCAAGAACTTCTCATGATCCACTGCGGCTTCAAGCCATCGTTCCTTCAACTGTCTAAGAAAATGCGGCACCTCCCTGCTCTCGTTCGTGTACACGACATCGAGCTTGGTCTTGCCATGTGCGAGCACCTCTCCAAAGCGAGTTGGCATGGTGGAAGAAGAGAACGGAAGAAGAGAGGAGAAGAACAGGGCGAGAGCGAGAGAGGAAGAAGAACAGAGAAAGAAGGGCGACGCGACACAGACTGTGTTTCGGTTGTGGTTTTGTGAAGCGGGATGCAAACCGTTTCGGGCCTTTAGTCCCGGTTTGAGCCACCAACCGGGACTAAAGAGGCATACCAACGGTTGCCACCACTACGGCATGCCACGTGTTAGGCCTTTAGTCCCGGGTTGAGCCACCAACCGGGACTAAAGGGGGATACGAACGGTTGCCACCACCACTGCCCACCGCGTACCCCTTTAGTCCCGGTTTGGGACACGAACCGGAACTAAAGGCTCCTTACGGGCCGGGATTAAAGCCTCGAGGGAGGCATTGAGAATTGGGGCGACGTGGCCGGGCCTTTAGTCCCGCCCAGAGGCAGGCCGGGACTAAAGGGTCCCGATCAAAGGCCCGTTTTCCACTAGTGACATATATACTCCCTTTGTACCTAAATACTTGTAGTTGAGGAGAACTAGTCTAATTCACCCCAACTACAAGTATTTAGGTACAGAGGGAGTAGTTTCCTGCATATACTGTTAGCTTTGAGCGATTTTTGAAATATATACGACAAAAACCAAAATTTAACAAAAAGTAAAAAAAAAAACAAGGTTGAACGCTTATATATTTGTTTTTGTCAACTGTAAATTCCATCGTGGGTCATGGCATGCATGCGTGTGCTCCATATACATCATCCGGAACTAGAAAATCACAGATTTACTTTAGAAAACAGATCACAGCATGATATTTTATCTTTCGGTAGTTTATTATGTTTATTACTCGCTCCGTCTTAAAATAAATGTCTCAACTTTATATTAGCTTAAGTATAAAATTATACTAAACTTGAAACATTTATTTTAAGACGGAGAAAGTATTAAACTATCATAGTTTTCCTTGTGTTTCCCTTTCGGTAGTTTATTATGTTTATTATTAAACTATCACAGTTCTACCCGTGTTTTTTGTCATTTACATATCTGTCTTTTCTGTGAAGATTTGTTCGATTCAAGCCACGAGCAGAAACTGTCGGTCACTTGGATGACGAACACCAACGACATCAATAGATGGGCGGTCGCCATGAAGGCGACCCTTCTCCTATATATCATCGTCAATCTTTCGTCAATCTTATTACTTGATCAACCATAATCAGCAGTGTCGTTGTTGCTAATGAATTCGTGGGGCGCTAGAGCTAGTTTCAGCCAAACAATTGGGTGTTTACCTCCCGTGAAAACACAGTGATCAGGTGGCAAATATCAGTGTTGGCCGCCTTCTAAACTGCAGCAAATAGCAATATATCTGGTCCTAAGCGCAGCAAAGGCCACAATAATAAGTTCAGCATGTAAATTAGTCAAATCAAGTCCATCCATCTCCCATAGCCCGTGATGTGGGGCGTAACAATGTCGACACCCAAAGGGCGTAATAATGATAAATAAAAAGCAGAAGAAAGGAGAAACGAAATCGCGATCATCCGGTGACCGTGCCTTGCATCCAAAGCAAGCTCGGCCGATCCGGATATTCCTCTTTTGCACCGAGCAATAATGCGGACTTGCAAGGACAACCACTCCACGATTCGCAGCGCCCCGACGGAGTAAGTACATACACCCTACAACTTGGATGCGAGCTTTGACGTTTCTGCGCATCCTGAAAGTGATTCCGCGGATATGTTAGAGCAACTCTATCAGGCCACGCAAAAGAGTCAAATCCGTAAAATTTTGACGAGTATGCGGGTTTGATCCATTTTTTCATCAGAACAAAGCTCGCATACTCGCCCGACTCGTAAAAAAGTTTACCGGGGCCCGCAAAACGCACGTCCCGACCATTATATCTACGGTTCCGCGACGCGTTTGCGGGTCGAAACCATATCCCCCGCCGTCGCCGAGCCCCCGCGATTCCCCACCCCTTCTCCACATTTCTCGTCGCCGGCGACCACCTCCCCCGCCTCCAGCCGCAATGTGGAGCTCCAGACGCGGCTCCGGCAGCAGATCCGACGGCGGAAGCGACCCGAAGCGCGAGCGGCGCGTCCGCTCGGACGCCGCGAGGAAGCGCGGGGCCCGGAGGTGGACCAACCGCGGCATGTCGCCGCCGGCGAGCTTCCTCGTCCGGGAGACGGAGGAGTACGACTGTCGGCATGGCTCGTCCTCGGTCGCGGGCTCGTCCTACGCCGGTAGCTCCTCCTCTTCCGGCGCGCGCCCTCTCCCTGTGAAGAGGCAGTGGTCGGAGGAGCCGGAGGAAGTCATCGTCGTCAAGAAGGAGCCCGAGGAGCTCGGCCGCCGCAGAGTTATCGGGCTGGAGGACTTTGTCGCCGACGTGGACGCAGTTGAGGCCGCCATTGCCGAACGTAGCTTGCACGATGAGGCGGAGCGCCGGCGCCACGACGAGGAGATCGAAGACCTCCAGTTGCGGCAGGCGGTCGAGGCCAACCTCGCCGCCAAGGCCAAGGACGAGGAGTGGCGGCGCATCCGCGAGGAGCAGAGGACGATGTACATCGATCTCTGCAGCTCCGGCGAGGAGGACTGAGCTCGTACTGATGTAGTATGTAGTATGTAATATATGTAGTATGTAGTATGGACTTCCTACGAAACTATATTTTCAAATCATGTAGTTTCATCTACGGTTTCTGTTCGGCCACGCTAATTTTCGGCCCGTAAACGAGATCTTCGTGAACCTGCAAACGCGTTTTGCCGGTCGAGATTTTGCGGGGTCCGCTAGTGTTGCTCTTAGCAAATTCGACTCCTCAAACGTTCGCGAACGCAATGAGGCGCGTCAACGAACACTGATCAGTCATTCTTAAATTTTAAATTTTAACTTTTATAATCCTTCCGTCCCAAAATAAGTGTCTTAATTTTATACTAGCTTTAGTATAAAGTTGTATTAAGTTTTAGACAGTTATTTTGAGATGGAGAGAGTAGTTATGTTTCTCATTTTTTTTTTCTGTCATATGCATAAAATTGATGGAGACAAAATGAGAAAAAAAGAATAAACAAAAACAAAATGTGGGTTAAATTCTATGTGACGGATGCAGAACCACTGATCGGATATGTTCGGACTCGTTTCATATTCATCGCATATATGAGAACAATATGAGGGTTGCCGGAGAATTCAGACATTTAAGAAGGCTATGAGAGGTTCGGTTGGGTTAATTTTTCTCTTTCTTTCCTCCCGCGAGTGATCTCCGCGCTAGTTCAGTCAATACGAGGCGTCCGACTATTGGCATCTCGAACCGACGCCTGCAATCGCGTCTCGACGCCCGCAACCGCGGCACGCAAAAAGATAAAAATGAACGTTGAAATAGCGTTTTAGCGCTCGCAGACACATGATAGCTTTTCCAGACACACTAAAATTTAACGCGCCGTTGTAGCGCATCAGCAAGCACGGTAAAATACAACGCACGTCCGACCGCCGCATGACACATATGAAATTTGTGAACAAAAAACAACATGATTTTAAACATTTTTTTTACAAAATGAATAGGTTGAGCAACATAGCGTAGTTCAAATTCATGACATAGTTTAAAATCATCTACACAAGCAAGTTCATGACAAATAAGTTTACACAAATGAATAAAATATCAAGAATCAAGCTACATCATCTTGCTTCTCTTCTTCTTCCTCTTCATCCTTCCCGTCCTCCCCTTCTTTTCCCCCCTTTCATCATCTTCAAGCACCTGCGTGTCAACGAAAGTACTCCTCCATCCTATCCCAATATGTATCTCTAGTTTGATCACCTGCAACGGTGGTATCTATAGACACATTCAACCATGTGTTGCATAGCAAGATGTCTTCGTCCATGACGTAGTTTCACGCCCTTCCTCTCGGTGCATCAACCATACCCTCATCCTTCTCATCCACTTCATATTCATGATCATATTGATGCACTTCATTGGTTTGAGACCAATCAAAAATGTTGGAGCCAACACCCATAGTTGACAAATATGATCATCATTGAAGTATTCACTACAAAGTATGATAAAGAAAACTATATCAAGCTATTCATATGTACACATTTCTAGCAACAACAAAAAAGGAAAAAAATTCTTACCTTGTGGCCATTTTATCGAACCCCATTTGAGCATCGGTCGTTGACGCACCAAATTACGGCTCTTCAGGCGCTTTCGACGACGGCGGCGGAGGCGGGACCAGGGGCGCTACCGCCGCTACCGATGCCAACGCCATTGTCGCCGCCGCCAACACCATCACCATCGCCGCCATCGTTCACTTGATGACGGAGCTCCGTGGCTTCAAGGAAGGCGGCGACGCGAAGCCACCCTGAGGGTTCGTCCGAGGCACCATGAAAAGGCAGTGCGCAAGACTGGTGCTTCGAGCCGGTGCTTCGACAACGACAAAACTGGAGGTGAACCCTATGCAAGGGTTTGCGGTGGGAGCGGCGGCTGATGGGTCGCGGGCGTAGGGATTGGTCGATGCGATGTCGGTGCGACTGTCCATCATCGGCAGTTGAAAGTCACGCGTGATTTGTTTTGTCCATCGTGCTGGAGCGGATACACCAAATTTACTAGGCATGATGTAGTTTTTTTCTAACGCGCTGGTGTCTTTTTACCCTGCTCGGCAATATTACGCGCTTGCTAGAGCGCTTTTTTAGGCCAACTCCACCGCGCGACCCCAAACGGACGTCCGGTTTGGCCGGATTTTGTCCGTTTGGGGCGGCAGTGGGTTCGCCCATGTCCGTTTTTGTCCGTTGGGTTGTGCGTGCGCCCACTGCGCGGTCGCAACCCAAATCGTGTCCGTGTTGAAGGTGATTAAACAAAATAGAAAAACTTAAATTAAAAGTAAATAAACGCAGTTAAAAAAACTTAAAACATAACATTAAGGGTCACGGCCACAAAACGGCCCAGTTTCACCGTCGTTGACATAATTAACATGAAAAAACGCTCGTCGATGCCGTGGCCGTCGCCGTCATCAGTGGCCGCCGGTGTCGTCGTCGTCGCTGACGAGGTCGAGTAGGCCAGCGGCATCCAGAGGTGGGCCGGCGGTCCGTGGTGCGCGGGGCGGGCTGGAAGCTGGCAGGTGCGTGCATCACCTCCTCCCGTGGCGAGGCGTCCTGCTTCGGTGAACGCGGCGGCGTGGGGCACCAGTTCACGCCCCCACTGTGTGCGCCATCTCCGACGTCGTGCATGACCAGCTCCACTGCTGGCCCACCAGATCCGAAGGTAACGCGGCCACCGGGGCGTCCTCCATCACCTCCTCCTCCTCCATGAGCTCGGGAATGGCGACGTCGCTGGCCGCAGAGAGGGCCATCATGTCCTCTAGGCCTGACCATTGGCGTTCATCGTGCGTGATCATGGAGTCCTCCATGACACGCTGCATGAGTCGGACCTCCTCCTGCGCTGTCATGCGAGGAGGTGGAGGTGGTGACGGAGACGGGGAAGGCGACGGCGTGGGCGTCAGGCCGCACACCCGTGTACGCTCGCGTACCTCCCGTGGCGGCCGTGGCCCTGACACCGTGCCGGCAAAGTACGAGGCGCGCCGCATGTCGTGCTCGTCCCTGAGCCACGTGTCCCAGAGCACGGAATCGGCGGCGTACCAGTTGTCATAGTACAGGTCGTCGGGGAGGAGGCGTCGGCGGCGCTCGATCTCGTCGCGGCGCTCACGGCCGCTTGTCGGCACCGGGGGGATCGGGACCCGGTCGACGGAGAGGTGCCAATTGTTGGGGAGGTGGACGTCGCTCCACGGGACCGACGTCCTCGTCTCCCAGTAGCGCCGGCATACCTCAGCGCTGAGGTACTGTCGGTCGCGCTGGCCGACGGGCCTAGGGCCGATGGTGAAGGGAGCAGGCGCGGAGGCCTGACGCGGTGGCGATGCGGCCTCCTCCTTCACGGAGCCGCGGTGGCGTCCCGACGAGGAGCCAGCCTCGCGGTCGTGCTTCCCCTTGCGGCCGTAGTTCCAGAGCCCCATGGCTGCGAGGCGGCCGGCCGGCGAGTTCGAGGCTAGGGTTTGGGGTGTCGGGTTTCGAGAAGGCCGCGGGGCGTAGTGGGAAGTGTGGACGACGACCGGTCCACGGCTTCCCCATTTAAGAAGGACCGCGACCGTTCCTTGGACGGATGACAGGCGGGCCCGGCCGTTCATGCGCATTGATGTGGGCAGATGGGAGGTAGGTGACCGCGTGCCACGCGGCCCCGATGCGGACGAGCGCGCGTCCGTTTGCTGTCCGCCGCGACCCAAACCCCGCGCAAGTTTGCCCTCGAAATGGATCGCCCTAAACGCAAAACGGACAAGATGGGTCCGAGCCGTCTCACGTTGGGCCGTTCGGTTTGTTCCTTTTACCCCCAAACGAACGGACCGGGCAGGACGGTGAAGTTGGCCTTACCTGCGTGTCTATGATCGTTGTTTTGGACGCAGTTTATTTAACGCCTCTATTGCAAGATGCTCTGCCCTCTTTGATCCATACAGATTCATACAAGTGGATCGAGTGGCGAGAGCGACGCACACTACGAAGCACCGATACGGCGACACTGATACGGTGATACGGGTACGTCGATACGGGATACGGCAATTTCTAAAAACAGCAATACGGCGATACGTCAAGCATATATAAATAATGATAAAATAACATGTAAAAAAGTTAACATAATAAAATGTATGAGATGAGATTAAAATACGGCATTACTGGTTGCCTAATTGATTACATACCTTCGTGTTTCTCATTCTAAAAATCGCATTATCATCAATGGGGTAACACACTCAATCGATCATAGACGGCCACAATTTAATTTGGATTGTAATACATATTAATATGAGAACATAAAATCAACAAATCTTTTAGAGTTAAAAACTTGAGATTGTCAAATGACAAACATATATAAAGAGCAACCTTAGATTGCATGAGTTGGCCAAATAATGAAGGGATACTACACTTCTTCTAATATTTTAAAAGTTTTTCCTTAATAACGATATAGAGAGCACAATATTCATTCAGCTCTTTATTCTCATAATAGTAAATATATAGAAACTCTCATCTATGAACATGATGATAATTAAAATCATCAAGCAATACACATCAATAATGCTCAAAGGATGATGCAGAAAGTTAAAAGATGCCATGATTTATACTTGTATCTTCTTTCCTAGCAATAGGAGGCAGCAATAACATCAGCAAGTAATTTTACGCCACAAAAATCAACAAGTAACAAGCCAATAGCATCAACAAGCAATTTTATCCAACAAACAACGTCCTTAGGAAGCACTTTTATCCAACTACAACATCAATATAAAGTACATGTACACTATCTATATGAACAGATCAACGATACATCAAGTTATGAGCAATACTCAGTGACGATACTTCAAGGATATCCGTATCGTCATTTTCTTATTTTATTTTTAAATTAAAAAAAGCGATACTTCGGGGATACCCGTATCGAAGACGTATCTCACGTATCAAAGTATTGGTGAAGTACGGCGATACACAGATTTCTAAAGTATCGATGCTTCGTAGGACCGCACATCTGCCTCTCGCGAGGGTCGTACATGCCCGGCCTGGCCATTTTCTGCAAGGACCACAAAGTGGTTGGTGTCTAATCAACGACATCATCACTCCGGAGCCGGACAAGTTTGATTAACAGTTGCTGCCGTTTGCCTCTAGGCTCGTGGATCGTTCGTCCAATCAAGGATGCTCCACCATTTGCCGTCGCCGTAGAGACACACAGGCAGATCAAATAATGCGAGTTGGATATCACACACACACAAAAAAAAAATAGATCGCAATATCCGGGAAGCATTTTCTAGGAGTGTTTTCTTTCTCCGAGCGAAGTTTGAATTGTCATGCAATTTTAACTAAAGTTGTCATACAATCAAACACATTAAGCATTTGGCAATGGGATTTTTTTTTATTTTTTTAAGTTTTCTTAAAAATGAAAGTGAGACTTCTTTTTTTCTTTTCAAGAAAAGTTTTTTTTTGTTTCTTTTTTCTTTTTGAGATGGATGTGATGTTAACATGACATGTATATACATTTTTAATTTCGAGATGAAGGTATCATGCGCACAACTTTCTCATAAATTGTCCGCAATGATGGCCCCAACCACTAGTTTTATAACAATTATCATGCTGGGAAGTAAAAGTTGTCAAGCAATTTCTATATTTTTTTTTGCGATCATTACATTTATTAGTCGATTCGAATGTACGTGCCCAAAAAATAGGATCTCTTGCTCCTCCCGAGTCGCCCTTGCGTGGTGGCCGGGAGGCAACCCCAGATCCCACCGTCCATCCTCCCTCTATCCTCCTTCTCCTCCCTCGCCGTTGTCCGAGGGCGCGCCCAGGCGAAGCCTTGCCGTCATCGACGGCAGCGGGGACTTGGGGTCCTCCCGCTTGGGTGGGACAGGCTCGGGCCGATGCCCCCCCAGCAGGAGCGTGTCGTAGGCAAGACGTCACAGAGGGTAGCGGTGGCACTCCGGCGATTCCGCTCTTCAGCGGTAGGCGGTTACGTGGTCTGGTGCGTTACGGTCATCATGGAAGGCGGCGGCGCGATCGGATTGGTCGGCTGCGGCACGACTGGATCTGGGCCCATTCACCAGGTTATGGTCACCGTGATGGTGGGTGCGACACGCCGACAGCTGAGCAGATGTTTTCTACCCTTGTCTGTTCCTTGATAGCATGAGTAACTCCACGAAAAACCCTATATCTCCTTGGGATCGAATGATGGCGGTGCTTTTGCGTCGTAGTCCCTCTTAAGGGCACCGTTTCTGGAGTTTTCTCTGGTTGAAGGGACCAGTGACTCCGGCGATGCAACTGTCGATGAAAATTGTGCCTACTATGGTCATTGCGAACGATGACGTCGTCTCCGATGTTGTTCCCTTGTCAAGGCATCATCGTTGAAGATTGCCTCATCATGCTCGGGATGCTCCTAGGGAAACTCTAGATCTGGGTCTCCTGGATCGAACGATGGAGGCATTCTTAGTGTCGCTTTCCCTCCTGGGGGCATCTTTTTGAAGGAAGTGTTGGCTGGAGGGTACAAGAGGAGGAGCGGTGTTACATCTACCACAAGGCTGACGGCAGATCCCGACGGCATGGCGTCGCGGAGTTTCGGCGACGACCGCATGTGGATGGATACATGCAGGATGATGGTAGTGTCCAACGTCGTGGTGATGTCGATGGCAGGGCTATCATGGTTGGTGCGTTAGTACCTGTTCTGGAGATGGATGAGTGGAAGACGATGGTCGCGACCTCTGAGAGTGTGCTGGGCCGGTGTGTGACCGTGTCCCGACATAGTGGTTTGGCTGGGTCATCCGGAGTTAGATGTTTGGCTCTAGTGCAATGTCTATTTCGTATTAGGCTCGGACATTTGGCACCCTTTCATCAAGGGGATAGGAGTAGCGACAGGTGTGTTGCCAAAATGGTGACTTCAGGCATACTAATGTATTACTTTGTGAGGTCTTTGTGAATAATTAATAAAATGGCTGCATGCATCATCCAGATGCAAATGCCTCGAGTATATCCTCCTTTTCTAAAAAAACATTTATCAGTCAAACTGATGATACAGAGATACATGCCTGCCTTATAAACTGAAGAAAGGAAGTGTAGTATTATTGCTTATAGCACCAACACAGACTCGTAGTCTGCACTAATCAACTCTTAGGGCATCTCCAACACTAACCCGCAAACCTGTTGGAAACATGCCCTAGCGACAATACTAAATTGATTATTATCATATCTCCCTCTCCACGATAAACATTTATTATTCATGCTAAAGTTTTATTGACCAAAAACTTAGATACGTGTGTGGATTCATAAACAACACCGTGTTCCTAGTGAGCCTCTACTAGACTAGCTCGTTGATCAAAGATGTTTAAGGTTTCCTAATCATAGACATGAGTTGTCATTTGATAATGTGATCATATCATTAGGAGAAAGATGTGATGGACAAGACCCAACCGTAAGTATAGCATTCGATCGTATCATATAGTTTATTGCTAATGCTTTCCTCATGTCAAGTATTTGTTCCTATGACCATGAGATCATGCAAATCCCTGACACTGGAGGAATGCCTTGTGTGCTATCAAACATCACTTCATAACTCGGTGATCATAAAGGTGCTCTACAGGTACCTCCGAGGGTGTTTGTTGGGTTGGCGTGGATCGACACTTGGATTTGTCACTCCGCATGACGCAGAGGTATATCTAGGCCCTCTTGGTAATACAACATCACAAGAAGCTTGCAAGCAATGTGACTATGGAGTTAGTCATGGGATCTTGTATTACGGAGTGAGTAAAGTGACTCGCCGATAACGAGATTGAACTAGGTAAGGAGACAACGACGAGCGAATCTCGGACAAGTAACATGCCGATGCACAGAGGAAACTGCATACGGGGTTGATTGAAACCTTGACATCATCGTTCGACCAATAAAGATCTTCGTGGAATATGTAGGAACCAATATGGGCATCTAGGTCCCACTATTGGTTATTGATCAGAGAGGTGTGTCGGTCATGTCTACATCATTTTAGAACCCGTTTGGTCCGCACACTTAACATTCACTAACGCTAGAGTATTATTGGGATATGTACGTTGGTGACCGAATGTTGTTTGGAGTCCCAGATGAGATCCCGGATTTCATGAGGAGCTCGAGATTGGTCTGGAGGTAAAGATTCTTATATGGGAATTCATATTTTGGCTATCGAAAAAGTTTTGGGTTTTGCTAGTATTGTACCAAGGAGCTTGTGGCAGGTTTCAGAGGATTCCAAAGGGGTCCGGAAGTCCATGGAGGGTTCCACCACACCCCTTAGGATTGCATGGGATGTAGGGGGCACCCTAGCGTTATTGGGACAGCCCCCCAAGGGCCCATGCGGCTAAGGGGCTAGAAACCCTAAGGCGCAAGGCACCTAGGGGGGAGGGGAGGAGAAGGCTGAATATAACAAGTCCTCTCTCTTGAGTCAGTCCTCTCCCTCCCGTTTCTCTCGTTCTTCCTCGTTTAGTTCTGGAGGCGTTTGGTGTAAAGCGCATGAAAAAACTCCATAATGATGGATCTTTGGACTCGCTCGATTTTGAATCGTTTGAGACATGTGAACCATGCCTCATGGGCAAGATGACAAAGACCCCGTTTTCCGGTCCAATGGAGTGGGCAAGTGACTTATTGGAAATAATACATATTGATGTATGTAGTCCAATGAGTGTTGAAGCATGCGACAATATCGTTATTATCTTACCTTCATAGATGATTTTAGTAGATACAGGTATATTTACTTGATGAAACACAAGTGTGAAATTTTGAAAAGTTCATGCAATTTTAGAGCGAAGTTGAAGATCATTGTGACAAGATGATAAAATGTCTATGATATGATCATGGAGGTGAATATTCAAATCACGAGTTTGGTATGCATTTAAGACAATGTGGAAATTGTTTCACAACTCACGCCACTTGGAACACCACAATGTAATGCCGTGTTCGAACGTCGTAGCCATACTCTATTGGATATGGTGCGTTCTATGATGTCTCTTACCGATTTGCCACTATCATTTTGGGATTATGCATTAAAGACAAGTGCATTCACTTTAAATAGGGCACCATGTAAATCCATTGAGATGTCATGTTTGAATTATGGTTTGGCAAGAAACCTAAATTGTCGTGTCTTAGAGTTTGGGGATGCGAGAATTATGACTGGTAAGCTCGAACGCAAAGCGGAAAATTGCATCTTCATAAGATACCCTAAAGCAACAATTGGGTATACCTTCTATCATAGATCTGAAGGCAAGTTCCTTGTTGCCAAGAATGGATCCTTTCCAGAGAAGGAGGTTCTCTCGAAATAAGTGAGTGGGAGGAAGGTACAACTCGATGAGGTTATCGAACCTTCACTTGAATTGGAAAGTAGCGCAACACAGAAAGGTGTTCATCTGATGTGTACACCAATTGAAGAGGAAGCTAATTATGATGATCATGAAACTTCAGGTCAAGTTACTACCAAATCTCGTAGGTCGATAAGCATATGTACTACCCCGAGTGGTACGATGATCCTATCTTCGAAGTCATGTTGTTAGACAACGATGAGCCTACAAACTATGAGAAAGCGATGATGGGTCCGGATTCTGACAAATGGATAAAGCCCATGAAATCTAAGATAGGATCCATGTATGAAAACCAAGTATGGACTTTGGTAAACTTGCCCAATGATTGGTATGTCATTAAGTACAAATGGATCTTTAAGAAGAAGACAAATGCTAATGGTAATGTCGCCATTTATAAAGCCCGACTTGCCGCAAAGAGGTTTTCGACAACTTGAAAGAGTTGAATACGATGAGACTTTCTCACTCGTAGAGATGTAAAGTATGATGGGATTATCTTAGCAGTTGTTGCATTATTTGATTATGAAATCTGGCACATGGATGTCAAAACAGTGTTTCCGTAATAGTTTCCATGAAGAAAGGTTGTATGTGATACAACCGGAAGGTTTTGTCGATCCTAAGGATGCTAAAAGGTATGCAAGCTCCAACAATGCTTCTATGGACTAGTGCAAGCTTCTCGGAATTGGAATATATGCCTTAATGAGGTGAACAAGGCTTTTGGGTTTATACAAAGTTTCTGAAGAAACTTGTATTTACAACAAAGTAAGGAGGAGCACTATAGCATTTCTGTTAAGTGAAAGGATCAATATGGTTGACTAGAGGGGGGGGGGGTGAATAGGCAACTACCAATTTTTAGCTTCTCTTAAAAAATTAGGTTTAGCAACAAATAGGTTGTCTAGATATGAAACTATGTGAACAACCTTTATGATGCTAAGAACATTAAGGATACAAGCAAGCAAAGGATACAACACAAGTAAAGCTTGCAAAAAATAAAGGTAAGATATAACCGTAAGTGGAGCCGGTGAAGATGATGATGTGTTACTGAAGTTCCTTCCCTTTGAGGGGAAGTACATCTCCGTTATAGCGGTATTTAGGCACAATGCTCCTCAAGATGCCACTAAGGCCACCGTATTCTCCTCACGCCCTCACACAATGCGAGATGTCGTGATTCCACTGGTGGTGCACTTGAAGGCGGCGACTGAACATTTACAAACAAGGTTAGGGAAATCTTCACAACTTAATTGGAGGCTCCCAACAACACCATGAAGCTTCACCACAATGGATTTTGGCTCTGAGGTGACCTCTTTATCTAGGGTGCTCAAACACCTAAGAGTAACAAAATCCACACAAGAAAGTATGGGGGAATCAAGTTTCCTTTGGTGGAAATGTAGATCTAGATTTCCTCCTTCAATCCCTAGGAAATCAACAAGTTTGGGTAGATAGGAAGAGAGATCAGGCAAGAATGCTTGAAGGGCATTAATGGACGAGAGAGAGAGAGGTAAGAGGTAAGAAGGTAGGTGGAAGAACCATCCTCTTATATAGTGTCCCCCATTTACAACCGTTATAACCATTTTTTACACAGCAACGGTACAACCGGTATGTGCACCGGTACAACCACTGCACACAGGTATCCAACAGAAAACCGTAGAGAGCGGTGCAACCAATGGCCGGGGTGGTAGTATCGGTCGCAACAATAGCTCGGAACAACTGCTCCACCATCATTGAACCATTGTTTTGAAACAGAGAGGAGTCACCCTCGAGCGATGGTTGAGGCGGTGGTTGCCCTAGTGCAACCGCTAGGACAAAGTATGGGAGGTGGCTAAATCTTGAGCAGTTCAACCGCTCACGACGCTGGTAGTACCGGCCAACTTAGCCTGACCGGAACAACCGACCCAGAATCGCCCAAGTACCGCACCATAACACAGACTTGCCCGATGGTAAGGCGGTATTGGGCCAATACAACTGTCTAAAGCCACTTCCTAGGGTTGACCACATTGTTGGCGGTACAACCACACAGAGGTGGCGGTACAACCGCTGGAAAGTTCCCGAGAGGAGCAACACTAGGGTTTCTTGTAAAATCCCGAGACTGACGCTCGAGGAGGTTCCCTTTTTTATTTCTTTTTCGCCCTATGATTCATTTGGTTGTCGCACTCATCATCTCATCATTATCATCATCTTCGTAGCATCGACACTTCATTGCCGTCGTTTTGAAACTTGCATCCGTTCGTAGTTGCCGGTCCTCTCCGTTATTGTCGTTGACCATTTCGAGACCAATCACACACGCACGCGCCTGTGACATCATAAAATATTGTTTTTAAAGGTGGGTATAAATCATTTTTGGAATAGGTCGAAACTTGGCAAGCGTCCAATTATATTGTAGGTAGATCACCTACCAAATTTCATCGCATTCACACATTGTTTGATACCCCAACAGAAAACTCTAGCGTCACCGTCATCTGTTTAATTAGGAGACGTTTTCGGTGTTTTAAAACTTCTTCATAGGTTGCAAATCTCCCTCTCTTCTCAACCCACAACCCCCCATACATAGACCACTAGCCCAGCACGCCCCCTTCCGCTTCTGGATCGTCCGATCGGGATCAAATGGTCTGAATTTGGGTAAAAGCCCCTAACCTAGCCCCTCCCTATAAATAGAAGGGCAAACCCTCCTACTTAGGAAACCCTAACCCACTACCTGATTTACCGTGCCACCCCAATAACCAACCGCCACCATCCCCTCGAGATCCGGCGCCCCCAGGTCGCAGTAGCCAGTTGAAGCCGTCCCACTTGCCACGCCGCCACCTCATCGATGGCCGGCCAACGGCAACTCGTCACGTCGCCCCGCAGCTGCCCCAGCACCGCTACGGTCCGCTCTGGCCCAGGCCAGGCCCGCCCAGGCCCAATTGGCCCGCCCGCGCGTGCAAGCCTGGTGAACGATCGAAGGATCTCGCTGCTCCCGCCTTCGCTCACCTCCCTCGGCCGTCGCAACGCCTCACCACGGTGTGCGTCCACCTCGTCTCCTCCTCGCCCCACACCGTCACTAGGTCGCCGTACCCCGTTGACTCGCCGGATCTCCTTCGTCCACCGTGCTTGGCTTTGGCACCGGCCTCCTCGTGTTGCTCCGTTGCCGCCGTGAATCCTGTTGCCCCGCCGCCAGCGCTGCCCCGCCTCGCCTTGCCCCGACGCTTGGCCACCAGCCCGAGCTCGTTGGACATCGCCGCCGATATCTTCTCCGGCCTGATCCCGGCAGGAGGCCTCCGGACCCGCCTCCTCCAACCGCCGTCGCCGTCCATGGAGATGCCAAGCTCCTGTGTCGCTGATCTGCATCACGTGTCCTTGCACCGCCCGAGCCCATGCACCAAATGGCCACTTGGATCCCTCCATCCCGAAATGTGAGATCCAGTTTTCCCCGGGGTGAGAAATTTAACCAAGTCCCCAGGTGCCTAGTTTTAACAACGTATATGCATTTTGTAACGACTACAACCTTGTCCATGTTCATCCTATGATAGTGAAATTTATATGAAAATTATCTACAAGTTGTCCTCTATAGAGTGGTGCCATTTGCATGCATAATAGGTTGCATATACATGCTGAAATATCTGTTTCAAAAGTGCTTCACATCGTAATTGAAAAAACAATTAAAACTTGCAAACTTTGGTTAATGATTCCATCGAATTCGTTGGTCTTTTGCATGTGGTTCCTTCATGAGTATTGCTCTATGTTATGTGTACTTTGATGCCATTCCTCTGGTGTCCATGTAAATCATCATTAGCATGTCCATTTCTGCTCTCAAGTGGCCTTCGTGTCAAAACTGCTAATCTGGTAACGACAAGTTTCGTTTTGTGAAGGTCGTATTAAGCAATCCATGCCTCTTTTGAACTTGTGCCAATGAAGTAATTTGTAGTATGCCATGTCTACTTTTTTTAGTATGTTTTCCATGCCATGAAATCCATGTTTAGCTATTTACTTCTTGCTGTGAACATGCTTACTCAGTGATGCTGTTTTGAGATGCTAAGATAATTCTAAATCTGAAACTGTTGTATTTTGTTGTTGTTTTGCCATGTGAATTGCGAGTGATCTACAACTCCTTTGGTGTTGCCCCCATGGAGTGTTTTGTTAAGCATGTTATGATCTATCATATTGTTCCATTAGTTTTCATATATAGGATTTACATCATAGATATTTATTTTGCCAAACATGCCAATCTGTTAAAAACTGCTGCTCTTGCACCCTGTTATTTTCACTAAGTCTGAGAATCTATTTTCTTCAGATTGCCATGTTGTGTTGATGCTAGCCATGTTTCTGCATATATTTTGATGATGCCCATGTGGAGTTATTTGTATCGCATCATTCCCACTCTCGTGTTGTAGATTTTTCTGCCATGACAAGTTTCTTGCTGCCAATATGCCTTCAGATTAAACTTCTCTGTTAAAACCTGTTATTTTCACAAAGTCTTAAACTGTGTCCAAGTAGCCATCTTGTGAGCTCATTTCCTATTGATCCATGCTTCTATACAATTTTATTATTTGAGATGAATTATTGTGCATCATGTCAACTACTTCCCCATGTCTTGTTTGTGTATTTTAGATTACTGTAGCTTGTTGTTTTGATGTGTGCAAAATGCCATGTTGTTGTTTAGGACAGATTATATTTATAACTTGTGTTGGTTGTATTTGTTAAACCGTTGCTCCATTTTAAACATGCCTTATATGAAACTTGCCTAGAATTTTAAGTAGTTTTGAAATATCTTGTTGCGTCCATGGTTAAAAATGTTTGTAGGTGTTGTTTGCATGCATTTTGCATTCATGACATATTACCTTTTGTTCGTCATATCTTTTAGGCCGTAGCTCCGTTTTAAATGATCTATATATGTAAATCGCTTAGAATGACGTGTAGAATCACATGGCGCATTCTATTTTCCTGTTTAATAAATATAAAATATGATTACTTAATATATGGACCAATTTCGAAATTAACATATTGGGATGTTTCAAAATACTATAAGTTGTTCCTACCTCATTTAATATGTCTAGATAGATAGTTTAATTATTCTTCAGCTCTTGCCATGTTTAACAACATTTAAACTTGCCATGTAAATAAACATGAGTGGACTAAATCTTTGAATGTGGAGTTGCATTAATATGCAACTCGTTGCATATTAAGCTTCACTTAATTTGTAGCATTTGATTGTTGTGATTGCCATGCTTTGCGTATTTAAACCGGACAGGCATCATACTTGTTTGCACATCAGAATATGATGTGGTGTTTACCATGTCTTTTGTTTGTTTCCAGATTACTTCTTCTCGATAGAGTTTTGAAAGCGTTTGAAGTGTGAGGATTTGTTCGACTACGTTGGTTCATCTTCTTCATGGATTCGTTCTTCTTCCAAGTGGGGTCCCATGAAAGATGACCATTTCCCTGGATACCACTACTATCATTGCCATGCTAGTTGTCTCGTTTCTATCACTATGTCTCGCTCCCTACCACTTGTGTGTTAAGCTTCCCAAAATCAATGAAAAGCCTCTAACCCCTCCACATCCTAGCAAATCATTGTTTGTCTAAATTACCGCTTGCCAACACTTCTTATAGCGTTGCTAGTTGCAGGTGCAGGTTGTTCCATGTGACAACATGGATATCTTTGGGATATCACAATATTATTGCTATTTAATTTAATGCACATATATACTTGGTAAAAGGTGGAGGGCTTGGCCTTTTGCTCGGTGTTTTGTTCCAACTTTGCCACCTTAGTTACTTGTGTACCGGTGTTATGTTCCATATTGAGCGCTCCCAATCTGCTTGGGGTTGTCATGGGGACCCCCTTGATTATTCCTTTTGTGATAAAACTCTTCTGGCAAGTCCCAACATTGATACTATATTTGCCCAACAAAATAATACTCATCACCGTTACTAAAGCATAGGGCATCATGAACCCATGGATTAATTCAACATAATACAGGGAGGGCCAGTACTGATGGTGCTAGTCCTAAACACAACATAGTGTGGGGCCACATCGAGGCAACTAGGGGGATTTCTACCAGGCCACCGTACGCGCGTGCTAACATCAGTCCTTGGCAACGACACTAGAAGAATGTTGTTGACGAGTCCCTGGCTTGATGCCTTCGCGACAACAGAGCCAGAACTGCTCCCAGTTGCTCAACAATTAACAATTGTCTTGCAATGGCCCACCAGCGCGTGGGTTCGCGGTAGTTTTCGAGGGTAGAGTATTCAGCCCAACTTTGTTGGTTCGCATGGAAGGAGGTGAGAGGATGCTCTCGAGTATTAGCAGCTGAATGTATCAGATTCAACCACACCTGAAAGATTACTATCTGCAAGCAAAGTATTAGCAGCAAAGTAGTATCATAACAACGGTGTCAGAAACGATTTGTTGACGACAGACTATTCCTAACTGTTGTATCAATGGCGCCAGAAGTTGCCCGCTGACGGGAAATATTCTTCCCCGTCAACGCCATGCGAACAAGAATTGTAACAGGTAGCAGAAGTGTAACGAGTAACAGAAGTAGCAAGGAACAATAGTAGTGACAACAATAGCAAGTAGCAGCAGTAGCAAGTAACAGGAGTAGCAAGTAACAATAGCAGCAACAGTAGTAACAGCAGTAGCAGCAGAGCAAGTAACATCAGTGACAGCAGCAGAGCAAAACAAGTGACTGCAGTAGTGGGACAAACTCGTAGGCAATGGGTCGGTGATTCGTTCGGATGACATTCATCATGCAACGGTTATAACACGGAGAGATATGTGGCTAGCTCCCGTTCATCAACGTGATGTAGGCATGCATTCCGTGTGTAGTCATACGTGCTTAGGGAAAATAACTTGCATGACATCTATTGTCCATCCCTCCCGTGGCAGCGGGGTCCAAAAGGATACTACGGGATATTAAGGTTCTCCTTTTAATAAAGAACCGGAACAACGCATTAGCACTTGGTGAACACATGAACTCCTCAAACTATGGTCATCACCGGGAGTGGTTCTGGTTATTGTCACTCCGGGGTTGCCGGGTCATAAAACATAATAGGTAACTACAACTTGCAAGATCGGATCTGAAACACACATATATTGGTGACAACATAATAATTTCAGATCTGAAATCATGGCACTCGGGCCCTAGTGACAAGCATTAAGCATGGCAGAGTAGTAGCAACATCAATCTCAGAACATAGTGGATACTAGGGATCAATCCCCATCAAAACTAACTCGATTACATGATAGATCTCATCCTACTCATCACCGCCGAGCGAGCCTACGAATAGATTACTCACGAACGATGAAGAGCTTCATGGAATTGGAGAGGGAAGAAGGTTGATGATGATGATGGCGACGATTTCCCCTCTCCAGAGCCCAAAACAGACTCCAGATCTGCCCTCCAGATGAAGAACACGATGTGGCGGCGCCTCCGTATCGCAAACGCGACGAAATCTTCTCTTCTTATTTTTTTCTGGGAGAAAGTGAATTTATAGAGCTGAGTTTGGGGGCGGCAGAGCCACGTGGGCCCTACAAGCTTGGTTGCCGCGGCCAGGGGGGTGGCCGCGACAACAGGGCTTGTGGCCCACTAGCCCATCCCCTCCGGTGGATCTTTGCGCACGTATTTTTCATATTTTCCAGAAAAATTCTCCGTAAATTTTTAGGACGTTCCGAGAACTTTCATTTCTGCACAAAAACAACACCATGGCAATTCTGGTGAAAACAACGTTAGTCCGGGTTAATTCCATTCAAATCATGCAAATTAGAGTTCGAAACAAGGGCAAAAGGGTTTGGGAAAAGTAGATACGATGGAGACGTATCAACTCTCCCAAGCTTAAAACCTTGCTTGTCCTCAAGCAACTCAGTTGACAAACTGAAAGAGAAAGAAAAACTTTGACAAACTCTGTTTGATCTTGTTGTTGCAACTATGTCTAACTCGTAACCAGAATTTCAGCAAGATCACAAGTTAACCACATAAGCAAGTGACACAAAGGTCTCACGGTAACTAATATCAATGGCATAATCAGCTAGCTAGCAAATAATAATGAGTTTCAGATACCAACAATTCAATCAAAACAAGCATGAAGCAATATGAATAGGTGGTATCTCGCTAGCTCTTTCTGAGACCGCAAAACATAAATGCAGAGCACTTTCAAAGATCAAGGGCTGACTAAACATTGTAATTTATAGCAATGAAGATCCAGTCATAGTCATACTCAATATCAATCAAAAGCAAAGCATAAAAATGACATAGGCGCTCTCTAATTGGTGGTTATATAAGAAGAGGATGACTCAACAGGAAAATAAATAGACAAGCCCTTCGCAGAGGGAAGCATTGATTTGCAGAGGTGCTAGAGCTCAAGCTTTGAGAACAGAGATAATAATTTTGGGTGGCATGCTTTCATTGTCAACGCAATGACCAAGAGTTCTCAATATCTTCCACGCTACTCATGCTATAGGTGGTTCCCAAACAGAAAAGTAAAGTTTTAACTCCCCCACCACCAATCAATCACACTCCATGGCTAGCCGAATCCTCGGGTACCGTCCATACTAACATCAATTCGGGGGGAGTCTTGTTTTACAGTTATGTTTTTGATTTAAGCGTGGAACTGGGCATTCCAATTACCGCCCCCTTTCTCGTGAATGACAGTGAATAAACACATGTCGAGGATAACACGCCTAACATGGAAGATACCAATAGCCCCCTGTCACCACATGAGCGGTTCGGGCATGCAAAACAGATGATTTCTTGAAGGTTTAGAGAATGGCACATGCAAATTTACTTGGAACGGAAGGTAAATACCGCAAATAGGTAGGTATAGTGGACTCTCATGGAAAAACTTTTGGGTTTATGGAACTGGATGCACAAGCAGAATTCCGCTTAGTAGAAATGAAGGCTAGCAAAAGACTGGGAAGCGACCAACTAGAGAGCGACAACAGTCATCAAGATGCAATGAGTTTGACTAACATGGAGTGCAAGCATGAATAGGATATAAATCACCATGAACACGAACATCATAGAGGCTATGTTGATTTTGTTTCAACTACATGCATGAACATGCGCCAAGTCAAGCCACTTGAATCACTCAAAGGAGAACACCATCCTATCATACTACATCATAGTCATCTCAGAATCTATGTTTGCATTCGAGACAAACCATTATAAGTTCTTAGCTAAGTAAGCATGGCATCAGAAACTATGATCTCTAAGTTGTCATTGCAAACATGGTTCTCTCACAACAAAGCTGAATCTGGGACGACAAGCTAGTCATATTTACAAAAACAAAATAGATAGAGTTCATACCAGCTTTTCGAGTCTAATTCACTTCACCATATATCATCATTATTGCCTTTCACTTGCACGATCGAACGATGTGAACAATAATAAGCGTGCTCGTGCATTGGACTAAAGTTGAATCTGCAGGCAAACACAAAGGAGAATACAAAGTAATATGGCTCTTTGAAAGCTAAACAGGTATGCATGCAAGAGCCAGTAAACATTGTAACCAATATCTTCTACCTCGACCCAAAGAAAAAGAAAACTATTTACACGGGAAAGCTCCCAACAAGCAAAAGAAGAAAGTAAAACCTTTTTGGGTTTTCTCAAAAGGACACAAAACAAGAAAACAAGAAAACGAAAATAAACTAGCATGGATAATACAGTGGCAAAGTGTAAACACCGACGAACAAAGTGAAAGCATAAGCATGAATGTAAGGTCGGTGAGAACACGTACTCCCCCAAGCTTAGGATTTTGGCCTAGCTTGGTCTACTCCCAAGGCGGGAAATAACCAGCTCCGGGATACTCCGGAGCGGACTGTGGATGCCACTGCTGTGTGAGCTCCTCTGGCTCCCACTGATAAACTGGCGTCTGGTACTCGACTGGCGGCTCGGGCACGGGCACGTGTGGTTGGGCCAAACCCCAATATGCGTAGATGTCCGAGGGCATAATAGTGTATCTGCCTGCATGAAGATCGAACAAAGAAGGAGCAGGCAAAGTAATAGTCTCTCGAGTACCCTGACTAAATACCAGGTTATAAATCATCCGTCTACTAGCATCTCTATCCAGAAAAACATGGTGAACCATGCTGTCATAATCCAGATATTTCTCAGGAAGAAGCATCTCTTCTTCCTCGCGAAGTCTAATGGGTATCTCAAAGTGTCTAGCGAGACGAGTAGCATATATACCTCCATAGACGACACCTTTGGAACGATTTGTGTTCAACCGCTGAGCTACTATAACACCTAGGCTATAAGTCTTAGTGCTATAAAGGCCTTCGCGCAAAACCGCAAGGTCTGGAGAGCTAAGTGATCCAGCCTCCCCACGGCCAATCAAACATTTTCCCACAAATAATTAGAAGTACCGAAGCACGGGAAAATGTATGCTAGCAATTCTAGCGCGAGACACTCCTCTCTCCTCTCCAACAACAATAGTACTTATGAAATCCTCCAAGTCCCGTGGACGAGGATCATGAATATCCCCGACATAAGGTAATTTGCATGCATTGCAAAAATCCTGTAGTGTCATGCATTGGGGATATCGTACAACATGAACTCAACCATGGGAGGATTCTTCCTCGGATAAAAGTTGAAGCTTTGAACGAAAATATTGGTGAGGAGGAGGTATTGTGAACACTTATCTTCAACGAACGCGGTAAGACCTGCGTTCTCCACCAAGTAATAAAAGTCTTCATGAAGCCCGGCGGCGCGCAAAAATTCATCACTTGGCCACTCGCACGCTCGAAGTTCTGTGACTCAAGGAACCACGTACTTGGGGTGGTTCTTCTCATCCTCCTTGGGGTTACGACTTGAAGAGCCTCTCAAGAACCTCCTCATCTTTTTCCTTTTCTATCTGTGAAAAATTCTGAAATTTTTAGAGACTTCGAAAGAAAAGTGAATAAAGATTAACCCAACTCGTAGGAACTACTCCTACTAGTGCCTAGAGATCGTATCACGCGCTAAAACTACTTGGGACCAGCTAAAATTAACATTTCAAGCTCAAGAATAGGGTCACCAAGGTAGCAAGAACACGCGAAGGATAAAGCACTAGAGCAAAAACTATTTGGACAAATGGAGGAGTCACTTACCAAGGAGAAATTTCCCCAAAACGGTTCGAAGAATGATGCTTTGAGCAAGGAGATCGAAAATCACAGCCAAATGAACAAGAACACATGTTTGAGCTGCGAAACAATTTTTTTTGGAGGAAGAAGAAGAGGATGGGAGTAGGAATGAGTGGAGGGGGCCCCTGTGGGCCCCACAAGCTTGCTTGCTGCGACCAGGGGGGTGGCCGCAGTGATAGGGCTTGTGGCCCACTGGGGTGGCCCCCAGGCCAGCTCTCAGTCCTAGTATTTTTCAAATATTGCAGAAAAAATCATACTAGATTTTCAGGACCATCGGAGAACTTTTATTTTTGGGGTATTTTTCTCCGGGACGCTAAAACAGAAAACAGGAAAAACTAAACTAAACCTATCATTTTTCTTCTAAGCAAAAGAAAGTGAAAGCTTAAAATAGAGGTATGTGACTCTTTGATTCATCCATTTCATGGTAATCGAAAGAAATCCGTCAATGGGGTTGATCAAATCCTTATGACAAAACTTTCTCGAATCGCAAAAGAGAACACAGAATTTTCGAATTGCCACTAAGTCACCTCAATGGGGATATGAATCTCCCCAACAAGCAAATCATACTTCATCTTGACACGAGGAATAGGGCATTCAAAGCTCCCAATAAGAATCGATGAAGTTTTTTCGATAGCATTGATGCAATGTACTTGATATCGTTTCTTCGGAAAGTGAGGTATGCTCATTACCGTTGACATGGAAAGTGACATTGCCTTTGTTGCAATCTATAACAGCCCTGCCGTGTTTAAAAAGGGTCTTCCGAGGATGACAGCCATGTCATCGTCCTCGGGAATATCCAAGATAACAAAGTCTGTTAAGATAGTGGTGTTAGCAACCACAATAGGCACATCCTCGCAAATGCCAACAGGGAAAGCAGTTGATTTGTCGGCCATTTGCAGAGAGATTCCAGTTCGAGTCTACGATAAAGAGAGAGAGGCATAACACTAACTCCGGCTCCAAGGTCACATAAGGCAATTCTTACGTAGTTTCCTTTAATGGAGCAAGGTATAGTGGGCACTCCGGGATCACCAAGATTCTTAGGAGTTCCACCTTTGAAAGTGTAATTGGCAAGCATGGTGGAGATCTCAAGATCTGGTATCTTCCGTTTATTGGTCATGATATCTTTCATGTACTTGGCATACGGAGACATTTTGAGCATATCAACTAACCGCATCTGCAGAAAGACGGTTCTTATCATTTCAATAAAGCGCTCAAAATCCTCATCATCCTTTTTCTTGGATGGCTTAGGGGGAAAGGGCATAGGTCTCTGAACCCATGGCTCCCTTTCTTTACCATGCTTCCTAGCAGTGAAGTCATTCTTATCGTATCTCTTAGGTTGTGGTTTATCAAGATTAACCGTAGGTTCAATCTCCACATCCTTATCATTGCTAGGTTGAGCATCATTATGAACATCGCTGTCCATATTGTCACCAGGTTCATGTTCATCACCAGATTGTGTTTCTGCATGAGACGCAGGAATATCATTTGGTTCTTCAGGTGTGACAGTATTTGGTGAACTAACATGCATGTTTCTGTCATCCTTCTTCTTCTCCTTAGGATGACTGGGTGCATCTGCATTAATTCCTTGAGAATCTTGATCAGTTCTCTTCAGATGACCCTCAGGATACAAATGTTCGTGAGTCATTTTGCCTCCTCTAGTAATGACTCTGACAGAGTTGTCATTTAATTCATTGAGCAGGTTATTCTGAGCTTTAAGTAGTTGTTCTACCTGAGTAGTAATCATAGAGGCATGTTTACTCAGAAGCTTCAGATCATTGTCATTTCTATCTACACAAGCACTTAAATGACTAAGCATACAAGTACTTTGTTCCAAATGTCTGCTAACATAATCATTGAAACTCTGTTGTTTGGCAACAAAGTTGTCAAATTCATCAAAGCATAGGCAAGCAGGTTTATCAAAAGGAATATCACTCTCATCAAACCTACGCAGAGAATTTACTTCTACTACCTGTATCGGGTTATCGAGACCATGGATCTCTTCGATAGGTGGTAGATTTTTGACATCTTCAGATCTAATGCCTTTCTCTTGCATAGATTTCTTGACTTCTTGCATATCTTCGGGACTGAGGAATAGGATACCTCTTTTCTTTGGAGTTGGCTTAGGAGGTGGTTCGGGAATAGTCCAAGCATTATCGTTGATCAAGATGTTATTTAGTAGAGTCTCAGCTTGTTCTATAGATCGTTCCCTAAAAACACAAGCGGCACAACTATCTAGGTGGTCTCTAGAAGCATCGGTAAGTCCGTTATAGAAGATATCAAGTATCTCGTTCTTCTTAAGAGGGTGATCAGGCAAAGCATTCTGTAGCTGGATGAGCCTTCCCCAAGCTTGTGGGAGACTCTCTTCTTTGAGTTGAGCAAAGTTGTATATTTCCTGCAAGGCAACTTGCTTCTTATGGGCAGGGAAATATTTCTCACAGAAGTAATAGACCATATCCTGGGGACTACTCACACATCCAGGAGCAAGAGAAGCGAACCAGGCTTTAGCGTCATCCTTTAGAGAGAAAGGAAACAGCTTAAGGATATAGTAGTGGCGGATCTTCTCCTCACTACTGAAAAGGGTAGCTATATCGTGTAGTTTGGTAAGATGGGCTACGACCGTCTCAGACTCATAACCATGGAAAGGATCAGATTCGACTAGAGAGATTATCTCAGGATCTACAGAGAATTCATAATCGTTATCGGTGATAAAGATAGGTGAAGTGGCAAACTTCGGGTCATATTTCATCCTAGCTTTCAGAGATTTTCCTTCCACTTGAGAAGTAATTTCTCAGCGTTATAGGCATCCTTACATGCAAGAAAATCCTCAGCGATCTCTCCCTCCATAACGTAACCCTCAGGTATATCAGGCTATTCATATCTAGGAGAGCTAGATCTAGCAGGAGCAAAAGAAGGTTCTATCTCAATAGTATCGGCAGTTTCAGAAGCATCACGATCATTGTCAGTAACTCTAGCAATATGAGCATCAAGGAATACCCCTAGTGGCACATCAGGCAAAGTAGTATCTCTAGCAGTATCAAGCATAGCATCTCTAGCAATATCAAGCATAGCATCATCAGGCAAAATAGCATCTCTAGCATCATCAGGCAAAATAGTATCAGGCATAGCATCTCTAGCAGTATCAGGCATAGGCAACATATCAAGATTTCTAGTAGGAGGTGATGTCGCAAACTTACTCATAACTGAAGGTGAATCAAGTGCAGAGCTAGATGGCAGTTCCTTACCTCCCGTCGTAGTTGAGGGCAAGACTTTGGTTTTTGGATCTTTCAGATTCTTCATAGTGATCAGCAGATATAAATCCCAAGTGACTCAGAGAATATAGCAATCCCTCCCCGGCAACGGCGCCAGAAAAATGCTGCTAACGGCAGTCCCCGGCAACGACACTAGAAGAATGTTGTTGACGAGTCCCTGGCTTGATGCCTTCGTGATAACACAACCAGAACTACTCCCAGTTGCTCAACAATTAGCAATTGTCTTGCAATGGCCCACCAAATTTGTTGGTTCGCCAGGCAGGAGGTGAGAGGATACTCTCGAGTATTAGCAGCTGAATGTATCAGATTCAACCACACTTGAAAGATTAGTATCTGCAAGCAAAGTATTAGCAGCAAAGTAGTATGATAACAACGGTGTCAGAAACGATCTGTTGACGGCAGACTATTCCTAACTGTTGTATCAATGACGCCATAAGTTGCCCGTTGACGGGAAATATTCTTCCCCGTCAACGCCGTGCGAACAAGAATTGTAACATGTAGCAGCAGTGTAACGAGTAACAACAGTAGCAAGGAACAACAGTAGTGACAACAATAGCAAGTAGCAGCAGTAGCAAGTAACAACAATAGCAAGTAACAGCAGCAACAACAGTAGTAACAACAGTAGCAACAGAGCAAGTAACAGTAGTAACAGCTGCAGAGCAAAACAAGTGACATCAGCAGTGAGACAAACTCGTAGGCAATGGGTCGATGATTCGTTTGGATGATATTCATCATGCAATAGTTACAACACGGAGAGATATGTGGCTAGCTCCCATTCGTCAACGTGATGTAGGCATGCATTCCGTGTGTAGTCATACGTGCTTAGGGAAAAGAACTTGCATGACATCTATTGTCCATCCCTCCCGTGGCAGCGGGGTCCAAAAGGATACTACGGGATATTAAGGTTCTCCTTTTAATAAAGAACCATAACAACGCATTAGCACTTGGTGAACACATGAACTTCTCAAACTATGGTCATCACCGGGAGTGGTTCCGGTTATTGTCACTCCGGGGTTGCCGGGTCATAACACATAGTAGGTAACTACAACTTGCAAGATCAGATCTAAAACACACATATATTGGTGACAACATAATAATTTCAGATCTGAAATCATGGCACTCGGGCCCTAGTGACAAGCATTAGGCATGGCAGAGTAGTAGCAACATCAATCTCAGAACATAGTGGATACTAGGGATCAATCCCCGTCAAAACTAACTCGATTACATGATAGATCTCATCCTACTCATCACCGCCGAGCGAGCCTACGAATAGATTACTCACGAACGATGAAGAGCTTCATGGAATTGGAGAGGGAAGAAGGTTGATGATGAAGATGGCGACGATTTCCCCTCTCCGGAGCTGAAAACGGACTCCAGATCTGTCCCCGAGATGAAGAACAGGATGTCGCGGTGCCTCTATATCGCAAACGCGACTAAATCTTCTCTTCTTATTTTTTTCTGGGAAAAAGTGAATTTATAGAGCTGAGTTTGGGGGCGGCAGAGCCACGTGGGCCCCACAAGCTTGGTTGCCGCGGCCAGGGGGCTGGCCGCGGCAACAGGGATTGTGGCCCACTAGCCCATCCCCTCCGGTGGATCTTTGTGGAGGTATTTTTCATATTTTCCAGAAAAATTCTTCGTAAATTTTGAGGGTGTTCCGAGAACTTTCATTTCTGCACAAAAACGACACCATGGCAATTCTGCTGAAAACAACGTTAGTCCGGGTTAGTTCCATTCAAATCATGCAAATTGGAGTCCAAAACAAGGGCAAAAGAGTTTGGAAAAGTAGATACGATGAAGACGTATGAGCGCGCTCATTCGACTTTGTCCTAAGAACGAGATACACGGTGATATGTCGCCAATGTATCTATAATTTTTGATTGTTGCATGCTATTATGTTATCATTTTAGAACACTTTTTAGGCACTTATCTACTAGTTTATATTATTTTTGAGCACTAACCTATTGACCCAGTGTGGAGTGCCAGTTGCTGTTTTCTGAATGTTTTTCCATTTCTTATGTTCCAGTACCAAACAAAGCCCAATTGATATGAAACTTTTATGATTTGTTTTGTGGACCTAAAGAAGACTGTGGAGCATCAGAAGAAGGCCGGGAGGCACACGAGGCTCCCACAAGATGTGAGGACGCGACCTAGGGGGTGGTCGCGACTTGATGGCTTGTGGCCGCCTCGTGGCTCAACCGACCCCGTTCTCTGGCTTATAAATTCCTATTTACCCTAAAAACTCTAGAGGAGGTCCCGAAAAACTTTTTACGCCGTCGCAAGTCTCTGTTGTGACGGGAGGCCATCTAGAGCTCCGTTTTGACACTCTGCCAGAGGGGTATCAATCACAAAAGGCTTCTTCATCAACCTTGCTGCCCTCATGATGATGTGTGAGTAGTTCACCACAGACCTACGGGTCCATAGCAGTACCTAGATTACTTATCTCTCTTTCTTTGATCTTCAATACAATGATCATCGCATCTTCGCTTTGATCCATATGATGTAACTCTTTCGTATGGTGCGTTTATTGGGAAACGATGAATTCTGGGTTTATTTTCAGATTATCCATGATAAATATTTGAGTCTCCTCTAATATATAATATGATTCTTATGTTCATGATTATGATAGCTTCATAATTCTCTCCGATCTATTGAAATAGTTTGGCCAACTTCTTCAATGAGAGAGGTGCGTTGTAGTAGGTTCAACCTGGCGAGTTTCTATATCCCACTAAAAAAAGGGGACAAGTTGCGTATTTGTGTTGCTACTACTAAGGGTAAAACGATGTGATTTATTCATATTAGTTGAGTTTACTTTGTCTAAATCATTTCGTCTTACTCCAAGCATTACTTTGATTGTTATGAACTTAATACGTAGAGAGGCAAGCATAGAAGCACTCTTCAAGTAGTAATAGCAATAGGTGCAGGAAGGAGTCAGCCTATTTGTTTATGGACGTGATGCTATATTTACACGATCATTGCCATGAAAAATGCATAACTATCCACTCTTCTATCAATTCCAACAGTAATTTGTTTACCCACCATATGCTTATTTTCATGGGAGATGCCATTATGGAAAGCTATGGCCCCCGGGTCTATTCACAACATATTGCTAAAACCTCCAACACCTTTCTGCCATTTATTTTATTTTGCATTTTGTAATTATATACAATTATCTACACACGTCATTTGCTTGCAAATAACGAGACCAAGGGGATTGACAACCCTCTTGCCCGCGTTGAGTGCAAGCTGTTTGTTCTTTTGTTTGCAGCCGCTGAAGACGGTTGTGGATTGATATTCCAATTGGTTTGATAAGCCTTGGTTTCATAACTGAGGGAAATACTTACCCACATTGTGCCGCGATAACCTGTTCCTCTTCACGGAAAACCCAATGGAGATCACGAGTATGAGGAAAGGATTTCTTGTGTCGTTCCCGGGGAATATCATCACCAACTATCAAGTAAATCCACACAAATATTCATTCACCTTTTCCTCTTTTTATTTGTTGGTATATTTAGTTTGTCTTGTATAAAAAATAAAAATACAAAAATATTTATCTTTGCTTGCTTGGCTTATCACTAGATTGCATCTTTGCTCTCTAGTTTGCTTGTTAGACTTGTTACTTTGCTTTCGTAGTCACCATGTCTCAGGATACTACTAAGCTGTGTGAATTTTCAAATACTAATAACAATTATTTTATTATTACTCCTATTCCACCCGCCACTAGTGCGGATGCTTTTGATATTAATGCGTCATTGCTAGATCTTGTCATGAAAGATCAATTTTTGGGAAGTCCTAATGAGGATCCCACTTCACATCTCAATACTTTTGTGGAACTTTGTGATATGCAAAATAAAAAGACATGGACAATGATATTGTTAAATTAAAATTATTTCCTTTTTAACTTAGAGATAAATCAAAAGCTTGGTTTTCATATTTGCCATGTAATAGTATTGGAACATGTGATAAGTGTAAAGATGCTTTCATTGCCAAGTATTTTCCCCCTACTAAGATCATCTCCCTAAGGAATCAATTAATGAATTTCAAACAACAAAAACGTGAACATGTTGCTCAAGCTTGGGAGAGTATGAAGTTGATGATAATAAATTGTCGAACTCATGGTTTAAACTTATGGATGATTATTCAAAATTTCTATGCGGGATTAAACTTTTCATCCAGAAATCTCCTAGATTTTGCCGCACGTGGTACTTTTATGGAGGTGACCAGATAAAAGGCCACCAAACCTTTGGACAACATCATGGGCAACTATTCTGAATGGCATACCGAATGAGCTCCAACAGGTAAGAAGGTAAATTCTGTTGAGGAAATCGCTACTTTGAGTGAAAAAGTGGATTCTCTTATGAACTTGTCTGTCAATAAAAATGCTCATGTTGATCCCAATGATATTCCTTTGTCTACATTGATTGAATAAAATAATGATTCTATTTTTGTTAACTTCGTCTCTCGAAATAGTTTTAACGACAGTGCTTATAGAGGTGATTTCAATTCTAGGTTGTATCCCCGGAATTCTTCGAACAACTATGGAAATTATTATGGTAATTCCTATGGAGATTCTTCTACAAATTATACTAGGATACCCTCTAATCTTGAGAACACAATTAAGGAACTCATTAATTCTCAAAAGCTTTTCAACACTATGGTAGATGAAAAATTGCATATTGTCGATACTTTGGCTAAAAACGTGGATACCATTGCTCTTGATGTAGAAAATCTTAAAAGTAAAACTTTGCCTCCTAAGCATTATTTTTATGAGACTATTAAATCCATCCAAGTTTAAATCAATCATAGTAAGGAGAGGACCGCTAAATTCAAAGCTGAGCGAGAATTCCTAGAAAAGGTTCTTCCACCCATTTTTTTTACCATAATCATGGTAAAGAACTTAAAATGATTTGTACTTCTCCAATTGAATATTTGTTTACGACTCTGAATACTAATGATAAAGGGACTGGAGATGAGTCTACTTTATTTGAGGAGAATCCCGTTTTCTTGGAGTGTGATGATCCCAATGATAAAATTGAAAAACGTGGGTTTGGAGACGCTAAAACTTTAACTAGTGATGTGCCCACTATCTTGGATTACGAGGACTTTAATTATGATAATTTATCTTTAGTAGAATGTATATCCTTGCTGCAATCCATTATTAACTCACCAACGCTTATGAACAAGATAAAGCTTTTACTCAACATATAGTAGAAGCTATGGTAAAAGCTTATGACGAGAAACTTGAGCTTGAAGTTTCTATTCCTAGAAACTTGCATGATGAGTGGGAACCTACTATAAAAATTATGATAAAATATGAATGCAATGCTTTGTGTGACCAATTGGTGCTAGTGTTTCAACTATACCTAAAGCTTTATGTCATGTGCTTGGTCTCACTTATATTGAAGAATGTTCCCTTAACTTGCATCTTATGGATTCTACCATTAATAAACCCTTAGGTAGAATTAATGATGTTCTTATCATTCAAAATAAAAATTATGTGTGTGTAGATTATATTGTGCTTGGTATTGCTTGCAATCCTACTTGTCCCATTATACTTGGAAGACCTTTCTTACAAACTATAGGTATGATAATTGATATGAAATAGGGCAACATAAGGTTCCAATTCCCATTAAAGAAAGGGATGGAACACTTCCTTAGAAGTAGAATCAAACCACCTTATGAATCTATCATGAGAGACACTTGTGGATTAAATGTCAAATCCGACAACACTTGAAACTATGCAATGTCCCTAGCTAGGGGCTTAAAAAAATAACGCTTGTTGGGAGGCAACACAATATTTATCTTAAATTTGTTTCCTTCATTTTATGTTAGTGGGTGATAAAATGACTATTTCTGTTGTAATAATTGTGTTCTGATGTTTTAATTAGAGTTTGTGCCAAGTAAAGCCTTTGGGATGATTTGCATGATGAGTAAAATTGCTACTGTTAAAAAAGAAGAAACTTTCATTATACTGGAATGCCTAGTGCATAATTTCTTTCATTATACTGGAACACCTTTGTAAGTTGAATTCTTACACATTACTGATATAATAATTCCCGAGGTCTTCCTGATGTTTTAGAATTTTTGGAGTTATAGAAGTATTGCAATTAAATATATTACTACAGACTGTTCTGTTTTAAACAAATTTTGTTTTTGCATGCATAGCTTGCTTGTTTTGATTATGCTATGGATTATATCGGGGGGTATAAGACATAGAGAAGTTAGAATATAGTACCTTATGCTAAAATAAAATAAGAATCAGTTTATAACAGTACCTAAAAGTCTTTATTATGTTGCCTATACTAACGGATCTCACGAAGTTTTGTTGAGTTTTGTATGATTGAAGTTTTCAAGTTTTGGGTATTATCTTGATCGACAAAGGAATGAGAAGTGCAAGAGCCTAAGCTTGGGGATGCGCAAGGAACCCCATGTTAATATTCCATGAAGACTCGAGTGTATAAGCTTGGGGATGCCCCGGGATGGCATCCCCTCTTTCGTCTCAATCCATCGGTATGTTACTTGGAGCTACATTTTTATTCATCATAGGATATGAGTTTTTCTTGGAGCATCATTTGCTTTTGCTTACTTTTACTTTGAGTTTGCCACAATCATTGTTTGCTGGACACACCTATTTGAGAGAGAGACGCTGATGGGGTTATAGTCCTAGGGTAGGGTCATAGGCCTGCCCTGTAAGTCCTACCCAAGGACTACCCCCCATAAAGGGCAAGGCCCTTAGTCAGTTCCGACTGAACTAAGGAGTTTCCATCATCCAGTCGGTAACAGGCCCTCGACCACCTAGTCGGAGACTAGCATTCGGAGAGTATCAAACTAACCGACTGGATTCCACTCCGTACATCATAACCCCCCTGGAGGGAAACGGTCGTACGTTTCCAGGTGCATTTATTAGCATTTAGGACGTGCGTTACCTGTAACGTAGGCATTCAATCGCCACTACTCCACCCCTGTATCAGAACCGTTGTGGAGGGCAGCGCACTCTATATAAGCCACCCTCCCCCGCTGGTGCAGGGGTTAGGAAATCATTGTATTCCATATTCCACTCCACAACAAGCTCCCAGAGCACTGAGACGTAGGGCTATTACCTCCACCACAGAGGGGCCTGAACTCATACAACCTCGCCGTAGCTGGGACTCTGCCCATCCTTTTTGTACCCTACACATCTACTGTCAGGCTTATACCCACGACAGTTGGCGCCCACCGTGGGGCAGGCGTCTAAGCGACTTCCGGCGAGTTTGCGACTACTTCCTTTCGTCATGTCGTCCGGTGGAGATTCGAGCATGGTCATCAGATCTTCTTCGGTGCTCTCTCCTTCATCGTCGATGATTCGGCGTGGCTTCGGGATGCTCCTCTCGACGTCGAGGCGCTTCCCCGTCGCGGGGCTATGCACTTACGTGCCGGCGCCCGCGGCATTATTCTTCTCCAGCAGTCGGCTCTGGTGTCGACCTACACCGCCGTCACGCGCCGCAACAAGCGGTCCTGCCGTCCGCGGCTCCAGCGTTGGGTGCAACACGCCCAGGCGCGCCAGAACGCATCTTCACAAGTGGCGGTTCTAGAGTCAGTTGTGGTTGCCCCGCCGTCCCAGCGCTCGGGCTCGGTTCCGACTGAGTTTCCTTCCGAGTACGCGGGTCGCGGGCCTGCAGCAGAAGTACACATGGCCAATTCCCATGAAGATCCCCGTCAAGCTGGCCGGAATGAGTACGAGATCGGCGAAACGTCCGGCGCGCGTCATCTGCCTCGCCGTTCTGCCAGTCGGCACACTCGACGGAGCAACGTGGAGCTGTTCCGCACACCTCTCCTCAACTTGGCCGCGGCTGCCAAGATAGCCGATTCCCTTCAGCCGACTGATTCAGAGGCTGACAGGGGAATCGAACAAATCCGCGCCCTGTTGCACACGGGGCAGCAACAAAATTCGCCGGTCTCGCAGTCGCACAACATGATCTACAATAGTTCTGTTCATGCGAATACGCATCGGTCAGTTCATAGCCCTGGTTCTCATCAGCGACACAGAGGAGGCAGTCGTTCCATAAATCCCGAAGATCGTCGCCGTTCACGCACCCCTCCGCAGGGTGGGCCCTACGGGCCCCGACATCATGATGATCGGCGTTCAGTCGGCGGCACTTACGACCCAAGGCCCGACGCAAGAGGGAATATCTCCCAGCGGAGGGTCGACAGGGGCCGAGCCCACCGCGATGGTCACGATATTGACCGTCCGAGTGGAAGCAGGACCATCGTTTCTGGTCCCGAGTGTTTCAGTCGAGCCATCCGTTCGGCTGACATCCCTCCCAACTTCCGATTGGCGACGGGAATTAGCAAGTTTACGGGGGAGTCCAAGCCAGAAACGTGGCTGGATGATTACCGAGTAGCAGTCTAGATCGGAGGAGGAGACGACCACGTCGCCATGAAGCACCTCCCTCTGATGCTCGACGGCTCGGCGCCAGCGTGGCTGAACCAGTTGGCCCCCTCAAGCATCTACAGCTGGGCAGATCTGGCCCGAGTGTTCATCAGGACCTTCGAAGGGACATGCAAGCGCCCTGCTGGCCTCGTGGAGCTCCAGCACTGCGTGCAGAAGCAGAATGAGCCCCTACGTGACTTCATTCAGCGTTGGACAACTCTTTACCACACGGTGGAGAACGTCACTGAGCATCAAGCAGTCTGCGCCTTCAAGGCAGGCGTGCGGTACAGGGATCTGTACCTGAAGTTCGGCCGAACAAGCGACATATCCATGAGCAAGATGATGGAGATAGCAACATGCTATGCAAATGGCGAAGAAGAGGACCGCATCCGAAGCGGCAAGCACAAAACAGTCGCTGATGGAGATGGGGGCAACACTCGGAAGCAGAAGCAGAAAGCTCCGACCGCTCCGCAAGCAGAAGCTTTAGCCGTAACCAATGCCAAGTTCAAGGGCAAAGGGAAGGCTCAGTTCACCCCCAAGAAGAAGCAGTTCAATATCCCCATCCCGGACCAGCCATGTTCGGTTCATATGAAGATGGATGAAGAGGGCAACCCCATATATGCGAAGCATACCACTCGACAGTGTCGCCTCCTGATCAAGGGGTTCAGCGAAGGGCAACCGATTGAGAAGGACCATGAACATGATGAGGAGGATAAGGAGGATCCGTTCCCCCAAGTCCATGCAACCCTGATGATTTTTGCTGACATTGAGAGCAAGAGTCAACTGAAGCTGGTGAACAGAGAGGTGAACATGGCCACCCCTACCAACCCCAAGTTCCTCAAATGGTCTCAGACTGCAATCACCTTTGACCAGTCAGATCATCCAGCACACGTACCCACCCCAGGGAGACAGGCTCTGGTCATCGACCCGGTGGTGGAAGGAGTCCGACTGCGCAAAGTCCTCATGGACGGCGGCAGTGGCTTGAACATCATGTATGCCGACACTCTCAAGGGGATGGGCATTCCGATGTCCAAACTCAGCGAGAGCAGCATGCAGTTCCATGGAGTCGTCCCTGGACGAAAGCCTAAGTCACTCGGCCAGATCGTGTTGGACGTCGTTTTCGGCTCCGACAAGAGCTTCCGCAAGGAAAAGCTGACGTTCGAAGTGGTTGACTTCCAGAGCGCTTATCACGCAATTCTGGGCCGCCCAGCGTATGCACGTTTCATGGCCTGTCCCTGTTACGTATACCTGAAGCTGAAGATGCCAGGCCCGAAGGGTGTGATCACCATCACATGCAATCGGCAGCGGGCCGAAGAGTGTCTGCAACAGGGATCAAGAATCGCCGACCAGCAGATGGCCGTCCTCGAGCTCGACGAGTACAAGAAAACAGTCGACCCCGCCGACCTGATGCGCTCGAAGAAGCCAGCTTCAGAGTCTGCATTCCAGTTGGTGGGAGAAATGAAGAAGGTCAGCATCCACCCGACGGACGCCACTGCCCCGACGTACATCTCCACCACCCTCGATCCTAAATAGGAAGCCGAGCTCACCCAATTCCTCTGTGAGAACTGGGACATCTTCGCATGGAAACCCTCTAACATGCCAGGTGTACCCAGGGAGTTGGCTGAGCACCGACTGCATGTGGATCCCACCGCCGACCTGTCCGAGAACGCCTGCGTCGATCCGCCGCGCATAAGAGGAAGGCAATCGGAGAAGAGGTGTCCAAGCTGTTGGCAGCCAACTTCATTCGCGAGGTTCACAACTCCGAGTGGCTCGCCAATGTTGTCAGGGTGCCCAAGAAGGACAAGTCGCTCCGAATGTGCATCGACTTCAAGCACCTCAATAAGGTCTGCCCGAAAGATCATTTTCCGCTCCCCCGCTTCGATCAAATCGTCGATTCGACTGCGGGTTGCGAGCGTCTGTCATTTCTTGATGCCTATTCGGGCTATCATTAGATCCATCTGTACGGCCCCGATGAATTAAAAACAGCCTTCATCACCCCATTCGGGTGCTTCTGCTACATCACTATGCCATTCGGTTTGAAGAATGCAGGAGCTACCTTTATGCGCATGATCCAAAAATGTCTCCTCGACCAGATCGGTCGGAATGTGGAGGCGTATATGGACGATATCGTAGTCAAGTCACGCAAAGGCTCCGACCTGCTCACTGACTTGGCAGAAACATTCGCCAACCTTCGTAGGTACGATATGAAGCTCAACCCTGCCAAATGTTCATTCGGCGTTCCCAGCGGGATGTTACTCGGTTTCTTCATTTCCGAACGAGGGATCGATGTCAACCCCAAAAAGATCGGGACCATCATCCGAATGGAGAGGCCGGTCAGAATACACGATGTTCAACGGCTCACAGGTTGCCTAGCGGCTTTGAGCAGGTTCATCAGTCGACTTGGCGAGAAAGCACTTCCTCTCTACCGACTCATGAAGAAATCAGATACTTTCGAGTGGACACACGAAGCCCAAGTCGCATTCGACGACCTCAAGGCCCTACTTTCCACCCAGCCGGTTCTTACTGCTCCGCTCAGTAAAGAGTCCCTTCTTCTGTATATCGCGGCTACAAATCAAGTCGTCAGTACTGTTCTTACAGTCGAACGAGAATAAGAAGGCAAAGCATACAAAGTTCAACGGCCAGTGTACTACGTCTCCGAAGTCCTGACTCCTTCCAAGCAGAGGTATCCCCACTATCAAAAACTTATCTACGGGATCTACATGACTGCGAAGAAGGTGGCCCATTATTTCCAAGACCACTCGGTCTCTGTCGTTTCTGATGGTCCGTTGTCGGAAATTCTCCACAATCGAGACGCGTCAGGCCGAGTGGCGAAGTGGGCAATGGAGATGCTGTACTGCGATATCAAGTTCGAGGCCAAGAAATCTATTAAGTCTCAAGCTCTGGCTGACTTCATAGCAGAATGGGTAGAACAACAACAACCGACCCACATCTACTCGGCCCATTGGACAATGTTCTTCGATGGGTCCAAGATGTTGAATGGCTCCGGCGCTGGCGTTGTGATCATATCGCCAAAGGGCGACAAACTCAATTACGTGCTACAGATACATTTCGATTCCTCCAACAACGAGGCAGAGTATGAAGCTCTCCTCTACGGATTGCGCATGGCCATCTCACTCGGCGTCTGTCGCCTGATGGTCTACGGCGATTCGGATTTGGTGGTCAATCAAGTGATGAAAGAGTGGGACGTCAGGAACCCCACCATGACCACATACTGCAATGCAGTGAGGAAGCTTGAGAAGAAGTTTGAAGGTCTAGAACTTCACCATGTTCCGAGACTGAAGAACCAAGCAGCTGATGAGTTGGCAAAACTTGGATCCACTCGGAGACCAGTCCCAAGTGACGTCTGCCTCGAGCACCTTCACCTTCCCTGAGTCAAAGAAGATCCTTTTACAGAGGAACCAGTACAACCAAAGAGTTCAACAGATTCGACTGAAGTCGATGTACCTGCGGTGGTTGATCTGGTCATGGAGATTCTTACTGTCATCCCCGATTGGACTGTGCCGATCATTGCATATATCCTGAGGCAGGAACTACCAGAAGACGAAGTCCAGGCCAGGCAGATAGTCCGCAGGTCGAAGTCATTCACTGTCATTGATGGCCAATTGTACAAGGAAAGCGTTTCAGGCGTTCTTCAACGGTGCATCTCCCCAGAGGAGGGGCAGCTAATCCTAGAAGATATTCACTCAGGAACCTGCGGTCATCACGCCTCTTCGAGAGCAATCGTCGCCAAGGCATTCAGGGCTGGTTTCTTCTGGCTGCAGGCAAACGAGATGGCTAAAGATATGGTCGACCGATGTGAGGGCTGTCAGTTCTACTCCAACAAGTCCCACAAGCCGACATCTGCGTTGAAGACAATCCCTCTTGTTTGGCCTTTTGCAGTATGGGGATTAGATACAGTCGGTCCATTCAAGACAGGCCAATGAGGATACACACATCTGTTGGTGGCAGTCGACAAGTTCACAAAATGGATTGAAGCCAAGCCCATCAAGAAGATCGATGCCCTAACAGCCATCAAGTTTGTCAGGGACATCATCTCCAGATTTGGTGTGCCTCACAGCATAACCACGGACAATGGAACAAACTTCGACTCGGACAGATTCAAAGGTTTCTGTGCAAGCCAAGGTATTCGAGTGGATTTTGCTTCCGTAGCACATCCTCAATCCAATGGACAAGCAGAGCGGGCGAATGGACTTATTCTCCAAGGTTTGAAGCCCCGACTCCTGCGAGAGGTGGGACATGCTGCTCGCGCATGGGTCATCGAGTTACCTTCAGTGCTTTGGGGTCTCCGCACAACCCCGAACAGATCTACAGGACGATCACCGTTCTTCCTCGTTTATGGAGCAGAAGCAGTCCTTCCGAGTGACTTGCTTCACAATGCTCCACGAGTCGAACTCTTCTCCGAAGCTGAAGCAGAACAAGCAAGGCAAGACGGAGTGGACCTTCTAGAGGAGGAGCGCGAGATGGCACTGACTCGCTCAACCATTTATCAACAAGATCTGCGGCGTTTTCACGTGCGACACGTCAGGAGTCGTACGTTCCAAGCAGGCGACCTAGTGCTCCGAGTGGATCAGCAAAGACCTCACAAGTTGGCTCCTGCCTGGGACGGACCCTTCGTCATCTCAAAGGTGCTGAACAATGGAGCATACAGACTCTACAACATCGACAGGGAGATAGACGAGCCGTGAGCATGGAACGGAGATCTCCTGATGCGCTTCTACACGTGACCGTCGACTGAAGCAATGTAAAGAACAAGTATTGGTGAAATAATATAAAGCAGATTGAGTTTTTTGCAGGTTCAAAGTTCTTCCGCGGTCCCAGACTCCGGTCTAAAAAAAAAACTTAGTTGCGATCCAGAATCGCCTAAGTATTAACTTTCTCCGAGTGTGCACTTAACGTCACACTCGTTGACTTAGCTGCGATCCAGAATCGCCTAAGTATTAACTTTCTCCGAGTGTGCACTTAACGTCACACTCGGGGACTTAGCTGCGATCCAGAATCGCCTAAGTATTAACTTTCTCCGAGTGTGCACTTAACGTCACACTCGGGGACTTAGCTGCGATCTAGAATCGCCTAAGTATTAACTTTCTCCGAGTGTGCACTTAACATCACACTCGGGGACTTAGCTGCGATCCAGAATCGCCTAAGTATTAACTTTCTCCGAGTGTGCACTTAACGTCACACTCGTTGACTTAGCTGCGATCCAGAATCGCCTAAGTATTAACTTTCTCCGAGTGTGCACTTAACGTCACACTCGGGGACTTAGCTGCGATCCGGAATCGCCTAAGTATTAAGTTTCTTCGAGTGTGCACTTAACGCCACACTCGGGGACTTAGATGCGATGCAGAATCGCCTAAGCACCCACATGCCTTCGACTGTATCCTACAGGTACACTCGGGAACTCAACAGACCCTCATTGAGGATCATGTGGATGTCAAAACAACTGACAACTACATGAGTTGCAGACCCTCATTGAGGCTCATGTGGATGTCAAAACAACTGACAACTACATGAGTTGCAGACCCTCATTGAGGCTCATGTGGATGTCAAAACAACTGAAAACTACATGATTTGTAGACCCTCATTGAGGCTCATGTGGATGTCAAAACAACTGACAACTACATGAGTGGCAGACCCTCATTGAGGCTCATGTGGATGTCAAAACAACTGACAACTACATGAGTTGCCGACCCCCATTAAGGCTCATGTGGATGTCAAAACAGCTGACAACTACATCAGTACCAACTCGCCCCGAGTGTGACCTGATAGTCGCACTCGACAACCTAGCTGCGATCCCGGATCTCCCAAGTACTCTTTGACCTCCGAGTACGTCCTACTGATCCACTCGGTGATAATACAGATCCAATCAGAAATTCCACGGACCCTCAATGAGGCTCATGCAGATGTCAAGACAACTGACATGTTCCGAATGTTTGCCTTTGGCTTCACCAGGAAACGGCAAACAAAAACTCGAGTCAAAATTGCAACCGAAGAGCAAAGGATTCGATTCAAAGTCCACACAAAGATAGTAGCTCGGTGTGGATCAAGCTTACCTACACCGAAACAAGAATGTGACGGCCAACAACAGTGGCCAAAGTTTCTTACAAATCAACACTCGGCATACCGAGGATAAAGTTTTCTTACGCGTCGTCTGGATTGGCGCCTGGACTGGAGGGCTCCACAAAGGTGTCCAGGTCGATTCCGTCGGCGATGCGGGTGGCACTTTCAAGGAAGGTTTCCATGAAGTCTTCGAATCGAAGTTTCTTCGTGTTGGCGACCTTCAACGCTTTCAGCTTCTCCTCGCGCACCTCCTTGCAATGCACTCGGACCAAGGACAGAGCAACATCTGCACCACAGCGAGCCGCAGATTTCTTCCATGACTGCACTCAGTTGGGGACCTCCTCCAGTCGACTCATCAAGTTTTCCATCTCCTGCCGCGACTCATCTTCCGGCCAAAGCTCCTTGTCGATCCGGCCGACGACTTCTCTCAGTCGACCGATGAAAGGACCAACTTTACCCACGCGAATGTGCGCTGCGAGCAGGTCTCGATTGGCGTCTTTGCCGAGTGGAATGTTCTCGCGAATCGACCGCTCCATGCCAGCTGCTTCAGCTTCAGCGTCGACGCAAAAATCTGCAAACACATGGCAAGCAAACAATTAGCACCGAGTGTAACGCACGTACCACAAGCACTCGGAAAAACAGGACTTACCACCCAGACGCGTCATCATCTGCCGAGCCCAGTCACTAACGTATTTCTCCTGCGCTATACACCGTTTGTTCAACACATCCATTTGTCCCATCAGCGTGGACCTTTACTTCCCCATCTTCTCAACTTCAGCAGTCAGCGCTTTGTTCACTTCACGAGCCTGCTCCAACGACTTCTCTCGTTCCGCCAGCACTTCCTTCATTCCAGCCATTGCAATCAGTGCCGCATCCATCTCACCAGCAAATTGCACCTTTTCTGCCCTGAGAGTCTCATATGCTGTCCCCATCTCGCAAGTTTTCTGCCAGTCAGCGCCAAGAGACGATTAGACAAATTCAAAAATACCAAGTCTAAGTTCTTCAGACCCCTACCGACGCAAGCAGTCGACAGCGGTCTCGGGGACTACACCCAATGGGTTCACTGAGAGTGACCCCACTGGCATGCAACTCAAACATGTCCGCCCTATTGAGATTCAGGACATCACCTACGCCTACAAGGCTAATACCACCCGACCTGAGTAAAATTACTCTCGGAGACTCTTGCAGTAGGTGCACTCCGAGTGCCCCAACTGTTAGCAGTCGACCATATTATTTACGAATTCAAAGACAATGTGCATAAAGACAACTGCCGGTGCAAGCACTCGACAGAAGTCTCAGGGACTACACCCACTGGGTTCACTCAGAGTGAACCCATTGCAAACATCATACGGTATCCGAGCACACCCAGTGGGTTACAAGAGAAAAGCAAATACTTACTAGACTACTTACTCGGATATCGTCCGCAGCTCCAAGCTTCGCTGGTACAGAGAGGCGATGGAGTCGTACGCCTTCTTGGCTTCTCCCGCCATCAGCTCTGCCTGCACCATGGCTCCCTTGGCCGCTGCCACCTGATCCTCCGGGAGGTTTTTGATGTTGAACTCGACATTTGACGGGCCTGGCATCGTTGGAAGCTCCTTGGGCATCCCAAGGCCTGTCCTAGTCGGTTCAGCAGCCACCAGCGCCTCCTCAGTCAGCGGCACGACCGCGGCGAGAGCAGTAACTGGCGGGGCAGCCTCAAGGACAGGCTCCGCAGCTTGCTCAGGTCTCCCCTGGTCGCCCTCATCCACATAAATTGCCCCTGCCGGACCGAACGGTGCGGGATCTCAGAAAAAGAAAGGGGCAAGACCAAAGACAGAAACCGCGATGCGATAGTATAAAACTCTCGAAATCTCTACAACGCACCTGGCTGGGACGAGACGACGTTGTCCGCGTCAATGGGATCATTCTCCTGGCGCGCCGGAGAGGTGGCAGAGGTGGCAACCCTGTTGAGTGAAATTCATTCGACCAATGAAATAGCAGTCCAATCGGATATCACAGGAAGTTAGAGGAACAGTACACTTACGTCGAGGTGACGGGAACGACGACCCTTATCCGCGGCAAAGCCTTCCGAGGTTTAGACCCAGTCGGTTTAGCCACCTTGGAAGGTTGACCCACGGGCTCGACAGCAACGTCCCTGACCCTCTTGGTGCTCCGAGCACTCGGAACCACGGGAGCAGCAGGAGGAGCACTCGAGGATGCCGGAGGGGCCGAGGGAACCGCAGGTTCATGTCGGCGTTTGGTCCGGTGCTCTGGCAGCGGAGGCGGCGAGTCCTGCTCTTCGCCTTCCTCCTCTTCTTCACCAGACTCCTCCTCCGTCTCCCCACTGTCGGAGACATACTCGCCGCTCTCCACACTGCCCTCCTGGCTGCCTTCTTCCTCCTCCTCGGTCGGGTCCCCGTTCGAGACAGGAGAAAACCAGTTGGTCCACTTCTGCGTAAAATACAGTCGGCGACATCAGACGACAGGCAGAGATTCAAGAAAGCGATAAAACTAAGGCAGATATGTGCACTCGACAAATAGTACTCACCTGGTTCGGAGGAGGATTGCCCGCGCTGAAAGCCCTCACTCGCCGAAACCCTCTGGGGTTCTCACAGGCGCCTGTGATCTGGAGCACCCACGACGCCACCGTCTCCTCGGTCACGCTCAAGACGTTGGTCCGAGTGGAGTCTTCGGGCCCCGTGTAGTGCCACATGGCATGGTCGCGAGCCTGTAGTGGTTGTATGCGCCGACCAAGGAAATTCTCCAGCAAATCTATGCCGGTGACTCCCCTTCTGACGACGTCTACGAGTGCGTCGACCAGGGGCTGGATGTCGATCTTCTCCGCCTTCGTGAGCGCAAGCTGCTTAGGTGGAGCAGGACAATCTAAGCTAAAGGGAGGCAACCCTGTCGAGGCATTCGGGCACGCAGCGTCTTGGCAGTAGAACCACGTCGACTGCCAGTTCCTAACTGACTCACTCAGCTGAAGAGCAGGATAATTACTCCGACTTTTTTTCTGGAAACCTAAGCCTCCGCAGAGTTGGAGAAGATGTGTTTTATCATCCGACTGGCTGAGTCATTTGATAGTTTGAGATCTAGAAGAGAATATATGTTTGAACAGCCCCCAATGGGGAGAGCAGCCGATGAAGCACTCGCACATAACTATGAAAGCGGAGAGATGGGCAATAGCATTCGGGGGAAAGTGGTGAAGCTGTGCCCCGAAGTGGTTCATAATGCCCTTGAAGGAAGGATGCGGGGGCAGAGAGAAACCTCGATAGACATGGCTGAGCAGCAGGACGCGCTCCCCCTCCCGGGGCGCCGGCTCGACCTCATTCTCCGCCAGCAGCCTCCAAGACCAGTGCACGATCATCCCGTGCTCCACCAGCTGTAGCAGATCCCCCTCCATCACCGTGGAGGGGAGGAAGTCGCCTTGGATCCACCCCGCCGGCAACGGCCGCTGCCGCCGCTGAGCAGGAGCCGCCGCCTTCCCCTTCTTCTTCCTCGCCTCCATCTTGCTGGTCTGACCCTTGGTCATGGCGGAAGCTGCGAATCCGCGGAGGGAAAGGAGGAGTGGAGAGGTTAGGTGCGCTGGAGGCGGCGAGAAGGACGAAGCAAAGGCAAAAGATTCGGTGGGCGTAATGAAAAACCCTTGCCGCTGGGATTTAAATAAGGTTCCGACTGGGCCACTGGCAGGTGGCCCCGAAACCTTATCCCCCGACCGACCGCGGCGATATCAGTGGAGAGGATGAAGGCGCGAGAATCGAGGCGTTAGGCGCTACTCGAGTGCGCTGGCGTCATCCCCGCTGAGCGCGCGGAAACCGAAATTTGAGGATCCGAGAAAATCCGCCGCTGTCAGTTGACTGGCCACGTCAAGAGATACCATGGAAGCACTCGGTTTCCGACAGTTTGTTCCACAAAGATTTCCACTCGGATCGTTGGTCAGAGAAGATAAAATGGATCGAGGCAAGCAACGCCAAAGTCACATCCGTTCCAGTCGGATCCAAACTTCAAGCATCGCTTCGTCGTTCCAACCCCAATCCATTCGGGGACTAATGATGGGGTTATAGTCCTTGGGTAGGGTCATAGGCCTGCCCTGTAAGTCCTACCCAAGGACTTCCCCCATAAAGGACAAGGCCCTTAGTCAGTTCCGACTGAACTAAGGAGTTTCCATCATCCAGTCGGTAACAGGCCCTCGACCACCCAGTCGGAGACTAGCATTTGGAGAATATCAAACTAACCGACTGGATTCCACTCCGTACATCGTAACCCCCCTGGAGGGAAACGGTCGTACGTTTCCAGGTGCATTTATTAGCATTTAGGACGTGCGTTACCTATAACGTAGGCATTCAATCGCCACTACTCCACCCCTGTATCAGAACCGTTGTGGAGGGCAGCGCACTCTATATAAGCCACCCTCCCCCGCTGGTGCAGGGGTTAGCAAATCATTGTATTCCAGATTCCACTCGACAACAAGCTCCGAGAGCACTGAGACGTAGGGCTATGACCTCCACCATAGAGGGGCCTGAACTCATACAACCTCGCCGTAGCTGGGACTCTGCCCATCCTTTTCGTACCCTACACATCTACTGTCAGGCTTATACCCACGACAGACGCCATCATCATGATTTGCTAGAATACTCTATGTGCTTCACTTATATGTTTTGAGCTAAGTAGTTGCTCTAGTACTTCACTTATATCTTTTCTAGCATGGTGGCGTGTAGATTTAATAGAAATAATTGATACGTCTCCAACGTATCTATAATTGTTGATGGTTTCATGCTATTATCTTATCAAACTTTGGACATTCCGTATGCCTTTTATATTTTTTTTGGGACTAACTTATTAACTGAGTGCCAAGTGCCAGCTCCTGTTTTTTCCGTGTTTTTGACCCTTTTCAGAGGAGGATTCTAAACGGAGTCCAAACGTAATAAAACCTGCGAAATGATTTTTTCCATAATAGAAGACACGTGGGAGACTTGAGAACCAAGGCAGGGGACCTCAGAGGAGGTCACAAGCCCACCAGGCCCGGCCTAGGGGGGTCTAGCAGGCTTGTGAGCTCCCTGTGGTTCCCCTGCCCTAGGTCTTTCGCCTATATATTCCCTAAAATCCCAAAAAAAATCACGAGATCATCGAAAGTACTTTTCTGCCGTCGCAAGCTTCTGTCTCCGCAAGATCCCATCTGGGGCACATTCTGGTGCCCTGCCGGAGGGGGGATTTGGATACGGAGGACTTCTTCATCAACACCATGACCTCTTCGATGATGCGTGAGTAGTTCAACATAGACCTACGGGTCCATAGCTAGTAGATAGATGGCTTCTTCTCTCTCTTCGATCTTCAATACAAAGTTCTCCATGATCTTCATGGAGATCTATCTGATGTAATCTTCTTTTGCGGTGTGTTTGTCGAGATCCGATGAATTGTGGATTTATGATCAGATTATCTATGAATCTTATTTGAGTTTCTTCTGATCTCTCTTATATGCATGACTTCATATCCTTGTAATTCTCTTCGAATTGTGGGTTTTGTTTGGCCATCTTGATCTATGATTCTTGCATTTGGAGAAGTGATTGGTTTTGGGTTCATACCATGCGGTGACCTCACCAAGTGACAGAAGGGGTAGCGAGGCACGCATCATGTTGTTGCCATCAAGGGTAAAAAGATGGGGTTTTCATCATTGGTTTGAGATTATCCCTCTACATCATGTCATCTTGCTTAAGGCGTTACTCTGTTCGTCATGAACTCAATACACTAGATGCATGCTGGATAGCGGTCGATGTGTGGAGTAATAGTAGTAGATGAAAAAAGTATTGGTCTACTTGTCTCGGACGTGATGCCTATATGTATGATCATGGCCTTAGATATCGTCATGACTTTGCGCGGTTCTATCAATTGCTCGACAGTAATTTGTTCACCCACCGTAATACTTGGTATTTTGAGAGAAGCCTCTAGTGAACACTATGGCCCCCGGGTCTACTCCACACTATATTTTCAGCCTTACACTTTTACTTCGTTGCACTTCCGCCTTCAGATCTCACTTTGCAATCAATCTTGAAGGGATTGACAACCCCTTTATAGCATTGGGTGCAAGCTCTTTTGTGTTTGCGCAGGTACTCTGGACTTGAGTTGATTCTCCTACTGGATTGATACCTTGGTTCTCAAACTGAGGTAAATACTTACTGCTCCTGTGCTGCACCACCCTTTCCTCTTCAAGGGAAAAACCAACGCAAGCTCAAGAGACGACAGAAGGTTTCTGTCGCCGTAGCAAAAGAATTTCTGGCGCCGTTGCCGGGGAGTATCAAGTCAAGAACTCATCCAAGTAAGTGTCGCAAACTCATCTCTTGCATTTACTTTTTTGCCTCTCGTTTTCCTCTCCCCAACTTCTGAAAAAAAAATTACAAAAATATTTGCCTTTTTCGTTCGCCTTTTTCGTTTGCCTTTTTTTGTTCGCCTTTTTCGTCCGCCCTTTCCTCTCGCTTGCCTTTCCTTTGCTTGAGTGCTATGTTCCTTCAATATGCTTCTTCGCTTGCTGAAAATCTATTGATATGGATCCTCACCCACTTGCTAATCTCTTTAAGAGATCCACTTATGTGGAACCAATTGCTAGTGAGTTGAGTGCACTTGACTTTCTCTATGGAGTTTTGCTTGAGATGCGTGAATCTGAAAATCGTGATGAAGAAATTTATGAAGTGATTCACGAGGGCTCCTTGAATTAAAAGCATGATTGCAATGATTTCATTATAAATTCTATTAATGAAAATCATGCTGAAACTATGCAAAACCCTAAGCTTGGGGATGCTAGTTTTGCAATGTCCACTACTTGTTGCAATGATCGTGATTGGGGTGATGATTTTTCTTATGATCTTGAAAATTTGTTTAAGCCTCATGATGATTATGATATTTGCAATAATATTGAAAGTGGGATTGGAGAAGTCATGACTGTAGTTGCTGATAACCCCACTATTTTTGAAGAGCGTTGTGACATCCCCGGATTAAGCTACAGTAGTCAATGTAGTTAGGCTACAATAATCACACGGTAATGATGCCACGTCATCAAGATTAACTAAGCCTAATTTCTACTTGATAAAAAAAAACTAGATTCAAATTTAAAATAAATTCAAATAAAATATTTATTCAAACTATAAAATACAAATCATGATTTGCTATGAAAAATTTCTCCTAGTATTTATCAAATAGGAACCAACATTTTACAAGGTATTTAGATGACCTAAAATGATTAAATGAAAGGCCAAATCATTTATTTAAATGCCTTTTTATTTATTTATTAAAATTTTAAACTTTTTCAAATGTCTACCAAACTTTTTGTGATAATGCTATATATTGCAAGTTGATTTATGGACCAAGTTCTATATTTTTGAAAAAACACATTTCTTATTTAAAATAGATGCAGATAGAGGCTGATTAAAGGAACAAGAAAAATAAAATGAAAAAAGGAAAAGGGGACCTAATCTACTAGGCATGTCGGCCTATCTAACAATATGACCACCCCACCCCACTTATCCCCTTCCTCTCGCTACTTAACAAGAGGTAGAGGCTGTGGCAGCCATCCATGTCGCCTGGCCACGTGCCGGCCATCCCCCGGCCGTCCTGGGGCTTAAAGTCGCCCCCACTCTCCCCCAAAACCCTAGCTTCGTCCGCCTCTTTCCCCCGTGCATTTTTTCTATCTACCCGCAACCACCAGAGACCACCGTCGCTATGTTGCCGTCGATCCCGTGGCCACCGACCCCCCCTCGTCGCACCAGCACGTCAAGGAGAACCGCCACCCTCGGCTTCGTCCATTCAGAGCAACAAATCAAGCCGGGAGAGTCAGTACGCTCGCCATCGAGCTCATCTTCATCGCGTACATCGTCGACGTTTGCCGTCATTTGCCACTGCTCTGGTCCGTCCCCAACCACCCCGACCACGTCCATGAGTTCGTTGTGAGCTCCTCTACCCGTGCCCCTTCTTTCCCCCTCGAATCCGTGCGCGTAACCGTCATTTCCGTTGCGGCCGAAGCTCGCCGTTGTTGGCTTGCCCGTCGTTGCCTTGCTTGCCGTTTCTCCTGCTGTTGCCCACACCGTGCCCCAGCTCCCCTCGTCGCTTCCTGGCCGTGCCAAGGTACGCGACTGCTGCCTGCCTTGCACGTGCGCGCCCGCTGCTCGCCGAGCCGCGCCTGCTGCCCCTGTCGTTGCTTTTGCTCTGCTGTCGCTGCTGCTGCTCGGTTAGCTACTGCTCATGTCGCGTCGTTGCCTGCTGCTTGCTGCTACTGTTGCGTACTGCAACCATCGCTAATTAGCTGCTGCTGCTGCTTGTTGTTGCTGCCGCATGCTGCTGCTGCTTGTGAATGGCCATGGCCCGGTGTGCATGCGTGTGTGTGTGCACAGCCACGGCTGGCTGTGCACCGGCCGGCCATGAGATAATTAGTTTAGATCTAATTAGGTGTTAATTAGCCTAGGCTAAGTAGAGCCCCTTTTAGTTAGTAGTTTAATTATTTATTTTAGTTAGCCTTGGCCCACTCACATGTAGGCCCCTAATTAAAGAAGTTAGATTTATTTATTTGCTTAATGAATAGTCTAGGACATGTGGGCCACACCTGCCCTTTTGACTAGTCAAATTGACTTGGTCAATTCGGTTGAATTAAATATAATAATCCCAGAAATTTATAAATATTAATAAAACTTTAAAAATTAATATTAAATAATCCGTAAGTCAGATCAAAATATTTTCAACATGAAAGTTGATCAGCAGAACAAGACGAAGCCGGATACACAGTCCATTCGTCTCTCACGCGTCCCTAGCATAGCAAACATGGAACATTTCCATCGTTTCTAGTATGAGCAGTAGTAGCCCGAGACTCGGAAAATATCGTCAGATATTCTTCCGACCCGTCTATGACGGATGTTGCTGCGTTAGCTCATGTCTAGCCTGCATCTTGCCATGTCATGCTTTGTGTTGCACCGTTGCTATTATTTATTGTTTCTTCCCACTCTTCTTACCAGTAGACCCCGAGACTGACGCTGCTGCCGGGTACATCTATGACCCTGCCGATCAGTCCTTTGCCGCAGAGTAGCAAGGCAAGCAAACCCCCCTTTGATCATTCCTATATCGCCTATGTCTTTCTTCCTACTACTTGCATTAGTATTTTGCTACTGTTGTAGTTAGCTCCTATATCTGATGCATAGCCTATTTTTGATGAACTGCTACTTTCAGTCATGTTCCTTTAATATGCTTAGTATAGGTGGAGCAGTCATCCCCTCTGACCCCGTAGTTCAGTTGCCCCGCTTGTTCTCAAATCTCGATCCCTGATCGACGATCCAGACCCGACACAGCACATGCACCCCCTTAGTTGTACGGCGCTACAGAGATATTATCGGGTACCGAGGGTGACACCTCGCTAAATACTCCTGATGATATCTCTATAGTATAGCTAGTCGGTCGTGGTTATCGAGGGTGATTCCTCTTTCACCATTCCCGACGATGCCTTTGTCGTACAACCCCTCAAGTGTGGGACCCCCGAGGGTGATTCCTCTAAGCCCACCTTGACGGATGCATCGTTCGGAATCCAACGAGGGTGATACCTCGGATTCCCCCCGATGGTACAACCACACAGTTACTCGACCACGTTGCTGGGATCATTGGTGATTAGTTGTAAGACGGGTGGATTCCCGTGAGACTGTGTTGATGGCCTAATTAAAATGTTAATGGATTTGGGTGTTTGATCTGGGTTGGTCGGAGACCTTTTCGCACTAACCAGCTACGCGGGAAGAATTATGGGTACTCGGCGTCGCGTATCAGCCGAAGCTTTTCAGATGTCAGCAATCGTAATGGCGCGCGCCCGAGTGGTCCCGAGATGCATTGCGCTTGTGATTAAGGGATGCTAGGACTAACGTCGGCCGCCCTCGCATCGTGCAGGAGCGTGGAGGGGAACTGGGCCCATGAACCCTTTGCGCTTAGGATTTAGACCGGCGGGCTAACCTCTCTGATTAGTCTTAGGTGGGGCTGCGACGTGTCGATATTCCGAGGCCGGGCAGGACCCAGAAAAGTATGTCCGGCCAGAGTGTTATCGAGCGTGACGGGACATGTGGTGCACCCCTGCAGGGATGAAAATTAACTATTCGAATAGCCGTGTCCACGGTTACAGGACGACTTGGAGTTGTGCCCCGATCTTATACAACTACAATGGTTACTTAGCTGGAATTAGTTTGCCTCGGGATTGCTTCCTCACAGGGAGTCGAGGGAGGATCTTTAGGCGTGACCTCACTTTAATATCGCTGCAACAATATGACTATTAATGTTTTATTCCTGTTCTACTCTCGTCTATTGCTGCAAGACCCTGAAGATGCTAGTCTGCGATAGGACTAGGCCTTCTCTCTCTATTATCGCATTGCTGCTGTCAGTCCACATATAACCCCCCCTTCTTTGATACTGATGCATATTTAGAATAGTTCTGAGGTAAGACTTGCGAGTACTTTGGATGAGTACTCACCGCTGCTTTGCTCCCCCCTTGTCGCCTTGATCCGTTGCTGCGACCAGATGATGGAGACAATGAGTGGAGTTTCCTGCCGACGCCTGCCGCCCCCATGGTGTCTTCTTCGTGGAGGCCGCTTATGATCAGGAGTAGTTAGGAGGTTCCCAGGCAGGAGGCCTCGCCTCGTTCGATCGTGTTCCTTTTGTGCTAGCCTTCTCTAAGGCACCCCATGTTTTATGTCTGTACTCACATGTTGTTGCTTTCGCTGACTCGTGTGCTTATTGAGCTTCTGTATTCTAGCCCTCGAGGCCCCTGGCTTGTAATATGAAGCTGATGTTATTTTATTTGTATCTAGAGTTGTGTTGTGATATCTTCCCGTGAGTCCTTGGGTTTGATCGTACGCATTTCCGTGTATGATTAGCGTACGATTAAACCGAGGGCATCACAAGTTGGTATTAGAGCCGACTGCCTGTAGGTAGTTCCCTTTCCAACTCCTTGTTCGAAGTTGAGTCTAGTGTTTGAAAAACTTTACTAACACTGATGTTGTGGCTTACGGGCCCACATCTCAATTGGGTGGTATTAGTATCTTTTACTCCTTTCCTATACTCTGGGCTCTACTCTCTCTTCTCTTTTGGGTTAAAGAATTTACTAACTCTAACATTAGGTTCGCGTAAATATTTCCTCCCGGGGAGTCTCGTATTTCAGATGATGGCTTGGTCCATCAGAAGACTTCGAAGTTACTCCCTGATGTTATCTCGAGAAGTTGTGCCCATTGCTCTTGCGATTTCCCTTCCTCCGTCGACCACTATGGATGACTACATACAAATGTCGTTCATACCTTCTTCTCCAATTGCTCTTACTTTACGAGGGGCAATGAATTTTCTTATCGGGGATTCGTCCATCATTAGTTGTCTTGGGTTTCGAGAGTTCTTTGAATTACTAATTGATCTTTCAGAATCCCCTGTAGCCTATTGCTTTTGACCTTTTTCACCTACTTGTGTTAGGGTTAAATCCATATGTCTAGCCGCATTCATTAAATTCCTTTGTGAATTTCCTTTGATCTTATCGATTCTACTTTTGTGTGAATACGCACAATCATTTGTTGATACTTATGAATTATCTTCCGGCTTAGACGTCCTTCCAGATAGAACTGGTTCGCGACAAATCAAGTTTGATTGATTGTCCATCTAAGTCCCTTCAACTTACTTGTGGTTGATCGGAGCATCTGATTATGATACACCAACCTGGAAATCCTAATTCCTTTGGTAATTAAATATCATCCTTTTTTCAGATGTTCTATAATCCGATGCCTTGCGTTTTACCCCCTCTGATTGAGTACCGATACTCACATCAGGTCCTTTGTGGATTGCCAAGACCATTGCTGGGTTACTAACCAACGGCATCCCTTTGCATTCAAAAATTCTTGTGATAGTGTTCCACTGATACATAGTGTCACTGGTAAATTGTGTCTTCTCCCTCTGATGAGTTGTACCCTACGCTTTTGTCAGCCATGCCCTTCAAGCATGTGTTAATTGCTCTTGGAGTGTATGGTATATGTTACTAAGTTGCCCCGACGGGTTGAACCTATGCCTTCCTAAATCAAGATGACTCGAAAAGTTTTCATGAGTCTTACTCTTCTGGCGCTTTGCTGAATATCCTTTTAAAGCTGCAACCTGATCAAAGGCGAGGAATAAATGGCAGGTGATGCATTGATGAAGTGGGAGTCGACCTTGAACTTTGTGTTCATGCCCATGGAAACGACGTTGATCCTATCATACAAATCCTCGTAACAATAATCAATAATTCTATGATTTGATCTGGTATCTGTCATTTGGTACCTTGCAATCGTGGTTCCGACCATGTTGTCCTACCTTGATTTTATTCTCAGACGAGTTAAAGTACTTGTCTTCTTCAGATCAATACATCGGTCCGAGCTTTAATGTTGATCGACCTCCGAGTAATATCTCTTGTAGATCGAGGATATCGCGGAGCTATGAAACTTCTTGTGAGCTCCTCATCAACTATGATTTTTTTCCTTAATTCCAGTTGCCACATTTTTGAGTTGTTGGCCACGCAAGTACATCGATAACTGAATCGAGTATGCATTGCGATTCAACAACTTTTATCAGTCTTCCTTGTTTACGAGTTTGTACTCGATCATGTCAGTCCAAGCTGTTAAGCTTACAACAATTTTTCAGCACCATGTTGGTTGTCTTAAAAGGCGATCTCAATTCTAAGCTAGCAGTCTTATCTGTGATTTCTACAACCTTCTTGCCTTCCCCCCTACACGAACATGTTTGTGTTTTGTCTTGTCCTTTGTGTTCCTCACTATACAGCTTATGTTATCTTCTACCTTGGAGTATTACTCTCTGGTATGTCAAGAATGTCGTGAGGATTGCACACGTCTTAAGAATTCTTGATATAATAATACTTCTCGCCATCATCATTCATCTATTGGTCCTATGTTGTTTCAAACCGGAATACCAACAGGTGAACTCTGATGTGTGATCCCAATACTTCTGGCAACCCTATTGCCTTGAGGTTAACGACTAATTATTTCATTCTTGGAGTATTGGTTGTTGACTCACCATTCCAGCATTGGTCGTGCTACTCATTCCGTATTTTTGAGTGCACCCTTCGGCCAATGTTTAATTGTTGATGTTCCCTCGAGCATACGACATTATAGCATTTGATTTGACAAATGCTATCTCCTTTATATTATAACTTTGGAAATTCATCCTTGTCAAAATCTTGAGGGATTGATGCTGAGCACATCTACCACACCCTCAACATAATCATGGTTCACGATGAAGCCCTTGAAAGCTTTATCTTTGTGCCTAGCTTGTGAAGAATATGTTTGATAGAAGAAGTGTATTTCCCCAAAGTTCACGTGCAATCTTTCCGCCGTGAATATGTGAAAGTTTTGTTTCGCTTCCTCTTGGGAAATACCAAATCATTCATGCATGTGCGAAGTGTTATATGTTTTGATGATTTGCTATTCTCACTGCATATAACTTGCTCAGCACGCCAAACTACTGACTGATTTGATCAAGGAAAAGAAGTTCTTTCATAAGAGCATATCCAGACTTACACATGGAACCTTGTCATCCTCGATGATGGTTCCCAAATGAGAACCCAGTTGCATTGTGAGATAGGAATTTCACGTGGGCACGAATGTCTTGACATGGTGTTCATGTGCCTTACCATCACACTCATATTTCAAGAATTGCTTGTGTAGTTCATATCATGAGAATCTTGCGTCTTCATTTTTCTTCTCAGGCATCTTGAGCCTGAGGTGTCCTGACCCCAATCAGATCTGAACCTCAGGCAGATATGATGTTTGGAACATTTTCCAATATTTATGACTTTGGTCTTATGTAACCCGGTACGGTGATGTCTTGTTTGGCACACCGGGACGCATGACCTATTGTTATAAATCCTTCCATATATAAGGTTCGCCATTTTACTATGAGGAAATTGTATGACTTAGCTTTGCAAGTTGTTCCTCCTGGTTCCTCTTTGTATACCCATAAGTCCAACCTCTATCTGATGACCATGTCGATGCTACCCCGAAGCACGAATGTGGTACTTTAGATTTCAACAGGAACATTGGAAGCCCAATGCTAAATTGTTCCTGATCAGTTATCCAAAACCGTATGGTATGGGTAAACATCATGATTCTTCTTGCCTCTTTGTCTGAATGGTTATGTACTTGATGACCTATCATGTATACGATACTTTATGTTTTCCTCGGGAATGGTATACTTTAATACCTGAGTGTGTGAACACTTTTTCCTTCCCATTGGTCTGTTTGACCTTTCCTGTGCCATAACTTATCTAAGCAATGTTAATTCCTTGCTTAGGTAAAATTCTCGGTATACAACTCTGTCACTAAGATCCTGTTACTATTGTGGATAACATTCCGGTAGCCACCGGTGGACGAGGACTTTGCCTATTGGTCCGCCTCGTTTCAGCGAGCAGGAAAATGGTTCTATTCGTCCCCCTCCCTTGATACCAATGTAGTTGCCAACATAACTGACAACCTATCCTCTGACATGTGTTGCTACCAATAACATACAAGATGTCACCACTCTGCCTACTCTTGGCCCGCATGATGGGCCCATAGCCCAAAGTTCCACATGATCAAAACTTGACTCTCCTGTACATCTTTGACTCCAAAGTATCCTTTGCACTTGGCTTTGTGTGAAATTCCCGAGCCATCGTCCAATGGGACGATCTATTCTTGTATCAGACGCAATATTTTTATTCGTTGCCCTAAACCCCCTCTCATATCTGTTTAAGCATCAAACAATTGCCTAATTGTTTGAAACTTTTGTACCATCGCTTGTTACTCACAATAAATTTTGAGAGTTACAAGTTGAGGAATAATTCATGTCCTCTATTGCGAGTTCGTCGTCAGGTGCCCAACTTTTTGTAGCTGCGTTCTTCCAATGTTTTTCCCTATTATCGCATTCGTAAGACGAGGAGGATCCCGAAAGAAGGATGACGAATTCATGAGGATGGCCTAAGTCGGAGAAATGGAGACTTCAGCGAAAAGGATAAATTTCTTTGGGAAAAGCAACCAAGGCAAGAAGAATCATTAGAAATTTGTGACCAAACATTTCCCCCTTACCCCTACTTCTTAATTCTCGAGACGACAATTTCTGCTAGTAGGGGAGAGTTGTGACATCCCCGGATTAAGCTACAGTAATCAATGTAGTTAGGCTACAGTAATCACACGGTAATGATGCCACGTCATCAAGATTAACTAAGCCTAATTTCCACTTGATAAAAAAAACTAGATTCAAATTTAAAATCAATTCAAATAAAATATTTCTTCAAACTATAAAATACAAATCATGATTTGCTATCAAAAAGTTCACCTAGTATTTATCCAATAGGAACCAACATTTTACAAGGTATTTAGATGACCTAAAATGATTAAATGAAAGGCCAAATCATTTATTTAAATGCCTTTTTATTTATTTATTAAAATTTTATACTTTTTCAAATGGCTACCAAACTTTTTGTGATAATGCTATATATTGCAAGTTGATTTATGGACCAAGTTCTATATTTTTGCAAAAACACATTTCTTATTTAAAATAGATGCAGATAGAGGCTGATTAAAGGAACAAGAAAAATAAAATGAAAAAGGAAAAGGGGCCTAATCTACTAGGCATGTCGGCCTATCTAACAATATGACCAGCCCACCCCACTTATCCCCTTCCTCTCGCTACTTAACAGAAGGTAGAGGCTGTGGCAGCCATCCATGGCGCCTGGCCACGTGCCGGCCATCCCCCGGCCGTCCTGGGGCTTAAAGTCGCCCCCACTCTCCCCCGAAACCCTAGCTTTGTCCGCCTCCTTCCCCCGTGCATTTTTTTTCTATCTACCCGCAACCACCAAAGACCGCCGTCGCTATGTCGCCGTCGATCCCATGGCCACCGACCATCCCTCGTCGCACCAGCACGTCAAGGAGGACCGCCACCCTCGGCTTCGTCCATTCAGAGCAACAAATCAAGCCGGGAGAGTCAGTACGCTCGCCATCGAGCTCATCTTCATAGCCTCGATCGACTGCACTCCACGCCTCAGGCGAGCCACACCAGGAGTCGCCACGAGGATTTGCCCGCGGTAACCAGCGGGCCACAGCGACTCCCTCAACCTAACCCGCTCGGGATGCCCGACACGCGAGCTCAAGATATCGTGGACGCGACGCGAGCTGCGCGTCAGATAGAGATAGCAGCCGCGGCGGGTCAGGCCTACCCGGTTTACACGTCGTCGCCTCCCGCGCTCTCGGACACTGGAGTCAAGCACATCGGTGTGTCATGTCTTGCACCAGTTCTGCGCAATGAGCGAATGCCGAAGGAGTTCAAAGGGCCTCGGAAGGTCCCCAATTACTCGCCAGATCTCGAGCCAAGGTCATGGATCAAGAGCTACGAACTCGCGATGGACATGCTCGACGTAAACGAGGTGGTTTGCGCTAAGTACTTCACTATGATGCTCGAAGGGACGACACGTGCGTGGTTGAAAAACTTGCCGCCCAACTCCATCAAGACTTGGCCAGAGCTAAAGGAGCGCTTTATCAAGAATTTCAGAGGGACTTGCAAACGCCTCATGACCATCGTCGACTTACAGCACTGCGTTCAGCGGCCTGATGAGTCGGCCCATCATTAGACCCGTCGAGTCGCGGAATTTATTCACTCATCAGAAGGCATCTCGGCGGCTCAGGCGGTGTTGATCCTGGAGAAGAACTACCATTACGAATCTCTGGTACTAAAGCTAGGGAGGCTCAAACAGAAAGTACAGGACATGGGCGAATTAATGGATACCCTTACTAGGTACGCTGAGTCGGACGACACCAAGGATCCCGGGGACGACGATGACAAATTAAGTACCGCCAGAAAGGGCGAGTTACAGAAGGGCCATTCTCAGTTTCAGGGCCGGGGCAACCACCATCATGGCGGGCACGGCAAAAAGAGACAACATGAGGGTCCTACAGAATTTGTCGCTAATACTAATACCGGCAACAGAAAGCCGCGCTAGAAAAAGCGGGGCTTTAGTGGGAAGAAACCGCGCAAATATCACGAGATGCTCAAAGGCCCTTGTCCGCAGCATGCCATAGCGGAGGGACCAGCGAATCACTCTTGGGAGGATTGCTACGTGATGCTGGAATTCCGGGCCGAGGCGCTCAGGAGAGGCCAAGGTGGTGAACAGGGCCAACGACAGGGACAACCCGGCGCATCCGGGTCACGCCAGATCCCGTTCGGTGGTTTTCCTAACCCGGGACCGCAAGGCGGGTCACAACCCAATGTTGGACAGTACCAAGATCACAATCAGCAGTACCACCCGCCGGGAATATTCCAGCAACCACCCCCAGAAGGGGATCCCCATCGACAGAAAGATCGTGGTGGGTTCCAGAATAACCCCAAACAATTGAACAACGGGCAGTATCACGTGTTCACCATGATGTCTACTACGCAACCTTCTCCTTGTAGACGTTGTTGGGCCTCCAAGTGCAGAGGGTTGTAGGACAGTAGCAATTTTCCCTCCAGTGGGTGACCTAAGGTTTATCAATCCGCGGGAGGCGTAGGATGAAGATGGTCTCTCTCAAGCAACCCTGCAACCAAATAACAAAGAGTCTCTTGTGTCCCCATCACACCTAATACAATGGTAAGTTGTATAGGTGAACTAGTTTGGCGAAGAGATGGTGATACAAGTGCAATATGGATGGAAGATATAGGTTTTTGTAATCTGAAATTACAAAAACAGCAAGGTAACAAATTGTAAAAGTGAGCACGAACGGTATTGCAATGCGTGGAAACAAGGCCTAGGGTTCATACTTTCACTAGTGAAGTTCTCTCAACAATGATAACACAATTGGATCATATAACTAGCCCTCAACATGCAACAAAGAGTCACTCCAAAGTCACTAATAGCGGGGAACAAACGAAGAGATTATTGTCGGGTACGAAACCACCACAAAGTTATTCTTTCTCATCGATCTATTCAAGAGTTCGTACAAGAATAACACCTTAAGATACATATCAACTAAGACCCTAATGTCACCTAGATACTCCATTGTCACCTCAAGTATCCGTGGGCATGATTATACAATATGCATCAGATAATCTCAGAATCATCTATTCAACCAACACATAGAACTACAAATAGTGCCCCAAAGTTTCTACCGGAGAGTCAAAACGTGTGCCAACCCCTATGCATAGGTTCCCAATGTCACGAACCCGCAAGTTGATCACCAAAACATACATCGAGTACTCACATGAATCAAACGTGTGCCAACCCATATGCATAGGTTCCCAATTGTTAGAAACCCGCAAGTTGATAACATCAGATAGACACGTGCAAGACATACATCAAGTGTTCTCAAAGACTCAATCCGATAAAATAACTCCAAAGGGGAAACTCAATTCATTACAAGAGGGAGAGGGGGAAGAACATCACAAGATCCAACTATAGTAGCAAAGCCCATGGTACATCGAGATCAAGACATCTCAAGAACACGAGAGAGAGAGATCAAACACATAGCTACTGGTAGATACCCTCGGCCCGGAGGGAGAACTACTCCCTCCTCGTCATGGAGATCGCCGGGATGATGAATATGGCCACCGGAGATGGATTCCCCCTCCGCCAGGGTGCCAGAACGGGCTCCAGATTGGTTTTTGGTGGCTACAGAGGCTTGCGGCGGCGGAACTCCCAATCTAGGTTTCTTTTTGGGGGTTTCTGAATTTATAGGAATTTATGGCGGTGGAATTACGTCGGTTGGGCCCACGAGGAGGCCACAAGCCTGGCCTGCGCCACCTAGGGTGGTGGTGGCGACGTTAGGGCTTGTGACTCCCTCGTGGCTCTTCTGGCCTTCTTCCAAAGCTTTGGGGGTCTCTTTTGGTCCAAAAAAATCATCGTAAAGTTTAATTCCATTTGGACTCCATCTGAAAATGGCCCAAAAACACGGAAAAAACAGAAACTGGCACTTGGCACTGAGTTAATAGGTTAGTCCCAAAAAAGATAAAAAATAGCATATTCATGCATATAAAACATCCAAAGTTGACAAGATAATAGCATGGAACCATAAAAAATTATAGATACGTTGGAGACGTATCAAGCATCCCCAAGCTTAACTCCTGCTCATCCTCGAGTATGGAAGTGATAAATAATGAATTTTTGATGTTGCATGCTACCTAGCATAGTTGTCCTTTGTAACTTCTCTCACGTGACATGAATGTTCAGATCCGTTAGATTCAAAACAATAGTTTGCTATTGACGTGGAAACAATAATATTTCAAGCAAACTAGCAAGGTAATCATGAACTTTCAAAATAACAAGGCCAAAAGAAAGTTATCCCTACAAAAGCATATAGTCTGGCTATGCTCTATCATCATTGCACAACAAATTTCAATCATGCACAACCCCGGTATTGGCCAAGTAATTGTTTCACACCTTTACTTTCTCAAACCTTTTCAACTCTCATGCAATACATGAGCGTGGGCCATGGTTATAACACTATAGATGGTGTGGAGTGTGGTGGAGGTTGCAAGACAAAAAAGTAGAAGATAGTCACATTAACTAGGCATATCAATGTGCTGTGGAGATGCTCATCAATAGATATCAATGTGAATGAGTAGGGATTTCCATACAAATGATGCACTAGAGCTACGAGTATGTGAAAGCTCTTAAAGAAAACTAGTGGGTGTGCATCCAACTTGCATGCTCACGAAGACCTAAGGCAATTTTGAGGAAGCCTATCATTGGAATATACAAGCCAAGTTATATAATGAAAATTTCCCACTCGCTATATGGTGGTGACAAAACGAGAGACTCTCAATCATGAAGATCATGGTGCTTAATATGCACAAGTGTGGAAAGGTGGTAGCATTGTCCCTTCTCTCTTTTTCTCTCATATTTTTTGGTGGGCTCTTTGGCCTCTTTTTTTTGGTGGGCATCTTTGGCCTCTTTTATTTCCTCACATGGGACAATGCTCCATCAATGATGATCATCACACTTTCAACTCAAAACTTAGAGCAACGATGACTCTATATGGAATGCCTTCGGTAGTGTACCGTGACAATGATCTAGCATGGCATAGACATTAATGGAAACATCATGCTAGCCATCTTACGATCATGCAATGGCAATGTAGACGTGGTGGAACATGTCATGGTGGTAGTTGCATGGTAATATATCTCGGAATGACTTTGAAAAAGCCATAGTAGGTAGGTATGGTGGCTGTTTTGAGGGAGGCTAATGGTGGGTTTGGTGCACCAGCAAAAGTTGCACGGCACTAAGAAGATAGTGATGGTGGAAGGTGAAAGTGCATATAAACCGTGGACTCAACATTAGTCATGAAGAACTCATATACTTATTGCAAAAGTTTTATTACTAATCAAAATAAAGCATTCAACGCATACTCCTAGGGGAAGGGTTGGTAGGTATAAACCATCGCGCGATCCCGACCGCCACAGAAAGGATGACAATCAATAGACTAATCATGCTCAGACTTCATCACATAGCGGTTCACCATACGTGCATGTTACGGGAATTACTAACTTCAACACAAGTATTTGTAGATCCACAACACCTTACTAGCATGACTTCAATATTACCGAAACCACAACTCAAAACTAATTAAGATGAATCAAACTTCTCTAACTATTCAATGTACATGAAGGTGGAAGTTTTCGTATCCCTTTGGATAACTACCCCTTTTGAGACTACTTTCAAAGCGTAGATCAACTACCAAGCCACGCACCGCTGCGCTCTAAAATATATCAGTGAAGCACATAGAGTAAAAGTATCTAGCTCAAAAGATATAAGTGAAGCACATGTGAGCTGAATTGTCTACCAAAGGATATAAGCGAAGCTCGATAAAATCACGGTGAGTGCATGTATCTCTCTCTAGGTGTGCAGAAAGGATGATTGTGACACAACAAAAATAAAAGACTCCTACGATACAAGACGCTCCAAGCAAAAGCACATAACATGTGGTGAATAAAATTATAGCCCCAAGTAACGTTACCGATGGATTGAAGACGAAAGAGGGGATGCCTTCCCGGGGCATCCCCAAGCTTAGGCTTTTACGGCATCCTTCAATCTCTTGGGGTGCCTTGGGCATCCCCAAGATTGATCTCTTGCCACTCTTTATCCCTTGTCCATAAGAACTTCACTCAAAACTTGAAAACTTCACAACACGAAACTTAAACAGAAACTCGTGATAACATTAGTATGAGAAAGCAAACCACCACTTCCTTAGGTACTGTAGCAAACTTAAATTCTACTTATGCTGATGTTGGGTTACTGTATTTCAATCTTCCATGGGTAATACCCTCCGATACTATCCATAGTTTCATCAAAATAAGCAACCAACTAAACAAAAACAAAATCTGTTAACAGCAGACCAGTCTGTAGAAATCTGTATATTTCGTATACCTCTGGTACTTCGAAAAATCTGAACAATTACGAAAGTCTGAAGAAATTGCATAGAAATCAGCAGCAAAAAGAATCAACTCAAAATCTCTCACAGAATAAAAATTAAAATTCTTTTTGTGAGAAGAAAGTTTCTGTCTTTTTCCAGCATGATCAAACAATCATCACCAAGACTAATCATAACGGTTTTGCTTGGCACAAACGCAAAAAGAAACAAAAAAAACACAATCATAACAGAATTATGATGGTGTGGAGAAAACAAAACAGGAAGCAAAAAAGCAAAGAAAAATTAATTCATTGGGTTGCCTCCCAACAAGCGCTATCGTTTAACGCCCTTAGCTAGGCATTGATTTGAATGATGCTCACATAAAAGGTAAGGATTGAAACACAATGAGAGCATCATGGAGCAAATGGCTAGCACATTTAAGTCTAACCCACTTCCTATGCATAGGGATTTTGTGATCAAACAATTTATTGGAGCAAGAATCAACTAGCATAGGAAGGCAAAACAAGCATAGCTTCAAAAATTTCAACATATGGAGAGGAAGCTTGATACTATTGAAATAAGTAGAAGCATGTGATCCTCTCTTATAGTAATTTTCAGTAGCATCATGAATGAATTCAACAATATAACCAGCACCTAAAGAATTCTTTTCATGATCTACAAGCATAGAAATTTTACTACTCTCCACATAAGGAAATCTATTCTCAACAATAGTGGTGGGAGTATCGTAAAAGACTTGAGCACTACAAATTGTGTCCACAATGAAAAAGAAAGGTTTAGCAAAGGGGTTCTCGAGAGTATGACAAGTTTTATCATCCCTCTTCTTTAAAGCATAAGTATCCTCACAATAGTCATCATAGATAGGGGGCATGCTTTCATCAAAATGATTTTGATCATTCAAAGTGGAAGAACTAAAAAGATTATCTTCATCAAATATAGCATCCCCAAGCTTGTGGCTTTGCATATCATTAGCATCATGGGTATTCAAATAATTCATGCTAAGAACAGTGCAATCATGCTCATCATTCACATATTCTATGCCAAGCATTCTATGTAATTCTTCTTTCAGCACCTGAGCACAATTTTCCTTCCCATCATGCTCACGAAAGACATTGATAAGATGGAGCATATGAGGAATCCTCAATTCCATTTTTTTGTAGTTTTCAGCGAAAGAACAGGAAACAAAAAGATTCGATTGCAAGATCTAAAGATATACCTTCAAGCGCTAACCTCCCCGTCAACGGCGCCAGAAAAGAGCTTCGTTGACGGGATGTTAGTGCCGCTTACCTAGCCTCCCCGGCAACGGCGCCAGAAAAGAGCTTGATGTCTACTACACAACCTTCTCCTTGTAGACGTTGTTGGGCCTCCAAGTGCAGAGGGTTGTAGGACAGTAGCAATTTTCCGTCAAGTGGGTGACTTAAGGTTTATCAATCCGCAGGAGGCGTAGGATGAAGATGGTCTCTCTCAAGCAACCCTGCAACCAAATAACAAAGAGTCTCTTGTGTCCCCAACACACCTAATACAATGGTAAGTTGTATAGGTGCACTAGTTCGGTGAAGAGATGGTGATACAAGTGCAATATGGATGGTAGATATAGGTTTTTGTAATCTGAAATTAGAAAAACAGCAAGGTAACAAATGGTAAAAGTGAGCACGAACGGTATTGCAATGCGTGGAAACAAGGCCTAGGGTTCATACTTTCACTAGTGAAGTTCTCTCAACAATGATAACATAATTGGATCATATAACTAGCCCTCAACATGCAACAAATAGTCACTCCAAATTCACTAATAGCGGGGAACAAACGAAGAGATTATTGTCGGGTACGAAACCACCACAAAATTATTCTTTCTGATCGATCTATTCAAGAGTTCGTACTAGAATAACACCTTAAGTTACACATCAACCAAGATCCTAATGTCATCTAGATACTCCATTGTCACCTCAAGTATCCGTGGGCATGATTATACGATATGCATCACATAATCTCAGAATCATCTATTCAACCAACACATAGAACTTCAAAGAGTGCCCCGAAGTTTCTACCAGAGAGTCAAAACGTGTGCCAGCCCCTGTGCATAGGTTCCCAATGTCACGAACCCACAAGTTGATCACCAAATCATACATCAAGTACTGACATGAATCCACCTGTGCCAACCCATATGCATAGGTTCCCAATTGTCACAAACCCGCAAGTTGCTCACAACAGATAGACACGTGCAAGACATACATCAAGTGTTCTCAAAGACTCAATCCGATAAAATAACTCCAAAGGGGAAACTCAATTCATTACAAGAGGGAGAGGGGGAAGAACATCATAAGATCCAACTATAGTAGCAAAGCCCATGGTACATCGAGATCAAGACATCTCAAGAACATGAGAGAGAGAGATCAAACACATAGCTACTGGTACATACCCTCAGCCCCGAGGGAGAACTACTCCTTCCTCATCATGGAGATTGCCGGGATGATGAAGATGGCCACCGGAGATGGATCCCCCCTCCACCAGGGTGCCGGAACGGGCTCCAAATTGGTTTTTGGTGACTATAGAGGCTTGCGGCGGCGGAACTCCCAATCTAGGTTTCTTTTTGGGGGTTTCTGAATTTATAGGAATTTATGGCGGTGGAATTACATCGGTTGGGCCCACGAGGAGGCCACAAGCCTTGCCTACGCCACCTAGGGGGGTGGTGGCGGCGTCAGGGCTTGTGACTCCCTCGTGGCTCTTCTGGCCTTCTTCCAAAGCTTCGGGGGTCTCTTTTGGTCCAAAAAAATCATCGTAAAGTTTAATTCCATTTGGACTCCGTCTGAAAATGGGCCAAAAACACGGAAAAAACAGAAACTGGCACTTGGCACTGAGTTAATAGGTTAGTCCCAAAAAAGATATAAAATAGCACATTGATGCATATAAAACATCCGAAGTTGACAAGATAATACTCCCTCCGTCCCAAAATTCTTGTCTTAACTTTGTCTAGATATGAATGTACCTAGTCACATTTTAGTATTTAAATACATTCATTTCTAGACAAACTTAAGACAAGAATTTTGGGAAGGAGGAAGTAGCATGGAACCATCAAAAATTATAGATACGTTGGAGACTTATCACACCACCAGCACCTGTAAGCGGGATCATAAGGTGAAGCATAGAACCTTCAGCATAGCTGAGCCCATGCTCCCCGGTACCTTCACTGGTCTGAACAACCCATAACCTGGAGCAGGGAAGACCATCCCCCTCGAGTAGACAACCCTGGCGACTTGGCTTTGGTTGTGGCTCCCCAAGTCGGAGGGTACACCCTTTCCGAGGTCCTCATGGACGGAGGCAGCAACATCAACATCTTATATTTTGACACTTTCCGATGGATGAACCTCTTGGAGAAAGACCTGATGCCATCCTCCACGGTTTTCCACGGCATCGGCCCTGGTAAGTCGGCGTATCCAATTGGGTGGATTAAACTTAACGTGGCCTTTGGTACAGAGTCAAATTACAGGAGCGAGTCTCTCCTGTGTGAATTGGTCAAAATCAAGAGCCCCTATCATGCATTGTTTGGACGGCCGGCGTACACCAGATTCATGGCCCGCCCCTGCTATGTCTATCTCAAACTCAAGATGCCCGACCCTAAAGGTCCTATTATGTAGCGACCCGACTCAAGACGAGTCAAGCCTCTTTTTTTGTGTGCCATCCCTGGATCAGTATGCTGGCACACACAGTACATCAATGTATATATGAAAGTGCAATCACATGTAAATAGCGTAAAACTGATATATACCTTAAATATCTCAGCGGAAGCAGTCAAGGGAGTGGAGTCCCAATAAACACCAATGGCAAGTTGAGTGTAGACCGTAATCCAGAATCGTACTCTTACTCGTCGAAGAAAATATCTGCAACATAAGACGTTGCAGCCGTGTAGGTCAGCATATTGAATATGCCGGCAAGTCACATAAGAGAGGGGTGAAAAGTAATCATCTATACTATATGCATATATGGCAGGGGTGAAAAGTAATCATCTATCGTAAAGCAAATTTTCTCCTACAACAAGAGAGGGGCTAAAAGCAAAATATTACTACGCTGTTGGTTGTTAATGAGATGGTTCCGCCAACCAGTTCTCATACCCATGTTGTCAATAATACCCACATCAATATTATTATTTGTGTTGAGAATTTCAGATAACTTCAGTTCCTTTGGCTCAAGTTGTCCATGACCGTGGACACGGCTAATCGATTAGGTTTGAGTACTCTCCAGAGTTTTGCACACGTTCCCCACAAGATTTGATCGCCTCCGAGTATGTCCTCGCACTTCTTATCTTAACTGTCCTTCACCCAGAGTTGCATTGCGTCCGAGGACTTGAAAATCTTATCTAAACCGGTCTTGATTACTTAATCAACCTCGCATCACTCGTGTTATGCACTCAATCGAAATCCCGTCTACTCAAGCATAGCAATATGAAATTTGTCGTCCCGGGCCATGTATCGGGGTTGTTGGGTGCCTACCACATGATACTACAATATGTAACCATAATTTCCAAGTACCTAGTGAGCATGCAAATGGGCATAGGATGGTAGAACTACGATGCATAAAACATAGGTGATACATGATCAAATGACTTGCCTGGTGAGGTTGACGAAGAAGAATTTCTCGAGAAATAACTTGATAGACTACTCGTCACTCTCCGATGAAATCTATATAACAAACATATCATTCACATAAGCACTCATACTAGCAATCATTCTAGCAATCAAAACAAAAGAGAGAGCGAATAAGAATCCGAAAGAAACTTCAACTAAAACTAGGAGTCTTCTACTACATCAAACACTAAATAGTTTTTTTTGTTCTAACTGAAAATAAAACACTAAAATAGAAAAAATAACAGAAAAAAATATAAAATAACTAAGATAACAGAAGTAAAATTTACAAAACAATATTATTTTATAAGTATTTTCAAAATAGGAAATCAAACTAGCAATGCAATCAATTCGCTAGTTATTGTAGAACTAGAATTAATTCCATTCAAACAAATAAAATAAAAATAAAAACTTGTTGAGGACCTAGTGTTATCTAACAGAAAACCAAATATAAACTTTCTCAAATATGAAAGAAACTAATTTAAAAACAAATATAGAAAAAGAAATAGCTATAATCCTAAAAGAACTAAAACAGAATCTGTTTTGGTAAAAACCCCAATGAAAAATATTTGTAAAAAATGAAACTTAAACTACTGAAAGATATGATCAATAGGAAGCAGCAGCAAAAAGAATCAAATTAAAAGCTATTTTTATACTCCCGGAATAAGCAAAACAAGCTTTAATTCAAATCTGATCTAACTCAATTTTTATAAATCCAAACATAGACAAATTATATATCTGCAGAAACTACATAAAATTTGTGATCCAACGCAAGAAGAATCACCTAATTCGGAGTTATAGACTAATAGATATGAATTTTCTAAGATTGCAATTTTCTGACAAAACTGCAATGCGGGGTTTCGTGAATCTCACCATGGGTGACAGAGAGGAAGAACTCCGGCGAGGTAGCTGCTCCGGCGAGGTGGGGAGGTCGCCGGCGGGGAGGGGGAACGGCGGAGGGGGTCCCGGAGGCGAGGAAGGGGGTGTCAGGGGCTCCTGGGCGTTCTTCTGTTCGGTTCCTTGCAGGAACAACAATGGTGGGGGCGTCGTGGCTACGGGCAGGGAGAAGGCGAGCTGATGGGGAAAATGGAACGAGGAGAGGAGGGCGTTCTTATAGGGGTGGTGGGAGGCTCGGGAAGGAAGTGTAGCCCGCGAATCGGGGGAGGTAAGCTTCCTGGGAAGCTTCTGCCATGGCCACAGAAGGAAGCTCGTGAGGAGGAAGAAGAAGGTGGGATTGGGCCAGATTGGTCTCCTAACGTGGTCCAAGTACATTCCTAAAATAAGAGATCTCTTTCCCTTTTTATTAAAATAGGAATTAATACGATTGTAGGAAATAGAATATCCTCAGAATATAGAGGTATAATATATTAAAATTTTCAGAAAAATAAATCCAAAAAGATGGGCATTTTTCCACTACCAAAATAAATACTTCAAAAAAAATATTTTTTAGAAAATCCCTAAAAGATTTATTTCTTTTTGCAAATATTTTCTCAAATAAATCTTGGGTTTCATAGCTCAAATATTTCAAAGAATATCCCCGGGTTTGGAGGGTCATGTTTCTCCTCTCTTTTTCTCTTGTTTGACAAAGTATTGTTCCCGACATTCCGTGAGTGAAGAAGAAAACAAAATGCAAAGGAAAAATCGAAAGGAAATTCAAGTGCCACCTTGGTTCAAATTCTTTGTAGTTGAAGAAGTCATGCTATCTCCTCTCTCTGGTTTTAAAAGATGAATTTGAACTCACAGGAAACGGGAAAGTCATTTTATTCCCTCTCATTCAAAAGTTTTTGAAAAGTTTCAAATTTCACTCAAGTTTCAATCACTCAAGCAAACAAACAAACAATCTAATAATTATTTTAACATTCCAAAATTTGGGATGTTACATATTACCATCAGCGGATATAGGAAGATAGCTCAAGAATGTGAAGAAGGAGACGCGGCTTATGCCGAGTCAGCTTGCGCGGCTGAGGAGCTCAAGTTTCACCAAGCTAATGTTGACCCGACGGACATGACACCGCTCAAGAGGCCGACCATCGATTTTGAGCTGCCCCTCAAGTGTAAACCAACAGACGACACCAAGGTTATAGACTTTACACCTGGGGACTCCACCAAGCAGTTCACTATTGGGGCGGGTCTCGACCCCAAATAGGAAAGCGCGCTCATCGAATTCATCCGTGAGAATCGGGACATCTTTGCATGGAAACCTTCTGACATGCCACGTGTACTGAGAGAATTCGCTGAGCACCATCTTAATACTGACCCTAAAGTTAAGCCAGTTCGACAGTACCTTCGCAGGTTTAATGAAGAGCGTCGTAAGGCGATTGGAGAGGAAGTAGCCCGGCTCCTGCCCGCTGGGTTTATCATCGAGGGTTTCCATCCTAAATGGCTGGCTAACCCGGTCCTGGTGCTAAAAAAGAACGTCACTTTACGCATGTGCATCGACAATAGTGACCTCAACAGAGCCTGTCCGAAGGATCCCTTCGCCCTTCCCCGCATTGATCAAATTATTGACTCGACGGCGGGTTGTGAACGTCTGTGATTCTTGGACGCTTATTCAGGATACCATCAGATCAAGATGGCGGTGGCGGATCAGGAGAAGACATCCTTCATAACCCCATTCGGGGCCTTCTCTTATGTGTCTATGCCATTTGGCCTCAAGAGTGCGGGGCGACTTATCAGTGTTGCATCCAAAACTGCTTGCAGAACCAGATAGGCCGTAATGTCCACGCTTATGTGGATGACATCGTGTTCAGGTCCCGCCGAAAAGAATCGCTCTTGGAGGATCTAAAGGAAACCTTTGACAACCTGCATGTTTACCAGATGAGGCTTAACCCCACCAAGTGCGTTTTTGGTGTCCCTGCGGGGAAGTTATTGGGTTTCTTGGTATCGGAGCGTGGCATTGAAGCCAACCCGGACAAGATCGAGGCAATTACCTCACTAGGGAAGCCGGCCAACGTTAACCAAGTCCAGCGCATGGCGGGTCGAATCGCAGCTCTGATCTCTTTTATAAGTCGCCTCGGGGAGAAGGCCATCCCTCTCTATCAGTTGCTCAAGAAAACTGATCGTTTCATGTGGACGGACGAGGCCGATGAAGCTTTTGAAGCCTTGAAGCGACAATTAGTTAACGCGCCAGTTTGGCAGCTCCGGCGGATAAGGAACCTATGCTCTTGTACATAGCAGCCAATTCCAAGGCAGTCAGCGTGGGAGTAGTTGTCGAGCGGAAGGAAGAAGGAAAGGAGTATCCGATCCAACGACCGGTATATTTCATCAGTGAGGTCCTCACCCTCTCCAAACAACGTTACCCACATTGGCAGAATCTTGTTTTTGGGGTGTTTATGGCGAGTCGGAAGCTGAAGCACTACTTCCAGGAACACCCGATCACGGTCGTCAGTTCCGCCCCCTTGGCAACATCATACATAATCGAGAGGCCACCGGATGGATTGCTAAGTGGGCCATCGAGCTCGGATCTCATCATGTGCGGTATACGCCTCGGACGGCCATCAAATCTCAAGCACTCGTGGATTTCATCAATGACTGGACCGAGTTACAAATCCTAGAGGAATGACCTGATCGTACTTATTGGACCATCCATTTTGATGGGTCCAGGCAATTGGAAGGCTCGGGGGCTGGCGTGGTGATCACTTTGCCTCAAGGTGATAAGTTTTGCTATGTCCTTCATCTCATGTTTCCATGTACCAATAATGCAGTGGAGTATGAAGCCTTGCTCCATGGTTTGCGACTCGCCAAAGAGATGAACCTCACGCGAGTCAGGTGTCCACGCGATTCAGATCTGGTGGCACAACAGGTTTCTGGTACCTGGGATTCACGAGACCCTTTGATGGCGGCTTACAAATGAGCTGTGTCAGATGTAGCGGGTCACTTCAATGGTTATCAAGTGGACCACATCCATCGGCGACTTAACGAAGCAGCGGACGCTCTTTCCCGTCTCGGTTCACAATGTAAGCCAGTTCCTCCGAATGTCTTTTTGGATGTATTGCATAACCCCTCGGTGAAACTGCCTTCAGAGGAAGATTTAGCGGTACCGAACCCCGAGTCTCAACTTGTGGCGGATCTTCACGCTACTCCAGACTGAGCGATTCCTTACATGGCATATCTCATGAGAGGCGAGTTACCAGCTGACGAGTTATTAGCTTGCCAAATCGTCCGTCGGTGTAAATCCATGGTCATACACAATGGCGAGTTACACAAACGAAGCACCTCGGGGGTATTTCAAAGATGCGTCTCTCCTGAAGAAGGATGTATGATCATCAATGAGATTCACGCGGGCGACTGTGGTCATCATGTCGGGTCCCGATCCTTGGTCTCTAAAGCCTGCATACATGGGTTGTTTTGGCTGATGGCTCACGCAGATGCAAAGGAGATCGTTCGTCGATGTGATGGCTGCCAAAAATTTGGACGCCACATGCACGTGCCGGCTGAGGAAACGCGGATGATACCAATCACTTGGCCGTTTGCAGTCTGGGGGCTTGATATGGTTGGCCCTTTCAAGATGTCTTCCACCAAAAAGACTCACCTATTGGTGGCGGTTGACAAATTTACCAAGTGGGTGGAGGCAGAACCTGTTAGCATATGTGATGCAGATACGGCCGTCAAATTCTTGAAGAAAATAATTTTCAGATTCGGATATCCTCATAGTACCATTACCGACAATGGTACCAATCTATCCAAAGGTGCAATGCAAGAGTTTTGTTCAGGAGAGCATATCCGACTTGATGTTTCTGCGGTTGCACATCCCCAGTCTAATGGGAAGGCGGAGAGGGTGAATCAGGAAATATTGCGAGGGATTAAGCCTCGGCTCATGGTACCTTTGGAACGTACTCCAGGATGTTGGTGGAAGGAGTTGCCGTCAGTACTATGGAGTATCAGGACAACTCCAAATCGCTCCACGGGTTTTACTCCCTTCTTTCTGGTCTATGGAGCAGAAGCGGTGTTACCAAGTGACATCAAACACGATTCCCCACGAGTCGCCGCCTACATGGAACATGACAACAAGCTGGCGCGACAGGACTCGCTGGACGCCTTGGAGAAGGAACGTGACTTAGCCGCATCACGATCGGTGATTTACCAACAAGACTTGCAATGTTACCACAGTCGCCGGGTCAAGAGCCGGACTTTCCAAGAAGGCGACTTGGTGCTCCGTTTGATTCAAGATCATATTGGTATGCACAAGCTATCACCTCCGTGAGAAGGACCGTTTGTCATCAGCAAGGCTCTTCGGAACGACTCATAGTACTTGGTGGATCTTCGCCCAGATCGGCCAACTACAGAGGTTGAGACAACTCGCCCGTGGAACATAGCCTATCTGCGGCCTTACTACACTTAGAGCTATGCACTCCCCTTTTCTTTACCAGTTTTCAGAAAATTGTAATCCATGAATTATGAAAGCAATAAAGCCGACACCCACGAATTTTGGGGTCCTTTGTCGTTTCAGCTTTTGAAAGCATGAGTCTTTATTGTTCTATAAGTCATCCAAACATGGACGCTATCAAGGTCAAAGAGCGTAAGTCGCCATGCTGCACTTACTTCAAAACTGGGCTTTGATAAAGCCAAAGAGGACCAACATTGCCACGTTGCGCGGTTCAAACATAGGCGCCTTATGTGGTTTTGAGAATTAAGCCGGCTTACTTGGGGGCTACTAGTTCCCAAGTCGTTTCGCGGTAAGAGCGTATACGCTTCTGTGATCCCATGCCCGGCTTTTTCCTGAATCATAGGTCACTTGGGGGCTTCCACTCATTGAGTTCAGCCTGAATACCCTCTTGGCTAGCGAAAAATTACCGCATTACAAATGGTTATACTGGACTATGTGTTGAACAAGTTGCCACATGGACCTATGTACTCAGGGCGAGTCAATATGTTATATGGACCTTGAACTCGTCTTGGTTAAAACATAAAAGGTACCGGCCAGAGTCACACATGGGAAATAGAGAAACCATTGGTTTATTGAACCTGCTTCACGGAATCTTGACTCACGCGTGCTCAGCCGGTCTAAAACAACAAGGCTTTTGCAAAAGCTTTCTAAGGGTAACACTAGAGTTTTGCAACCTCGTCTTACCCTATCGTAACTCACTGAGTCGATATTTTTTTTTCCTGATGGCAAGACCACAAGGTTTCTTAAATATTTTTGAGTCGGCTTTTGGTTATAACTCGCCCGGACTCATTTTTAACGACTATTTGCCATAAACCGGGGGGCTGATCTATTCTTTGCCATAACCCGGGGTGGGCTGATCTATTTTTTGCCATAATCCAGGGGGCTGGTTTATTCTTTGCCAAGCACTCACTGAGTCGGCTCATGTTTTTCTTGACACATAAGGCGATTCACGCATAGATTCAAGGAATAAAAGTGGTTCAGGAAAGGTTCCATCAACAGGTACTACTGACTGACTGTTGTTCCACAAAATCTAACAAACTATTACATGGCTCGCATGGCCAAAGCGGGTGTTACCCCCCCAAGTGAAGAAATGATCAGATGACGGGTCAAGCCGCCTCCGATTCACCTTGCCTTGAGCTCTCTCCGCCTTCGATCCGTAAGTCGCCCAGTTTCCAATTACACTTGGACAGGGCAATGAACTCATCTTGATCATCAATGAAGAGGGATAAGTCCATATCAAGATCAAAGGGATTCTTGGGTCGACGAGGAACCAAGCTAGCAGTTTCGTATCAGGGAGGCGTCACCTTCTTTTTATTCTCATCATAGGCGGCTTGGTATTTGCTCAGATCCAAGTTGGCCGCCAGTTGAGTTGCCGCGAAGCGAGATTCTATGATAATTCGGTGGTAGTCCACCTCGGTGAACTCTGACCCGTCATCCTTCAGCTCAGGGTAGCCGGCGGCTATTTCTTCTGGTTTGAGCTCTGGGGCATAGGCTAAACACCGACTCAGGGTATTCAGGATTCCTTTCCGGGCGGCTGATCTTTTTAGTACCTCTATTTGAGGGGGCAATGTGGACACATAGCCGAGCATGTGTTTGATGGTTCTGACTGGCTCCTTGCTGCCCATCACCGCCTTAATAGTCAGCACGCCCCCGGTATATAGCTACTCGGCGAAAGTATATATAGCCTTCAGCTTTAGCATGCAGTCGTTTGGAAGATTGGCGGCTCGTGAACCTACAAAGGACACATCAGTGTGTGATAGTTTTTTGGGAGACCAGATTATTTCTTCAACAAGGTAAGGGTTAATGCTTACCAAACATAGCAACAGTCATGTTGGAAATATGCTTTTTTAAGCCAGAAAACTCTTGTTGGGCGGCTTCCAATTTTTCCTCAGCTTGCTCAGCACGCTTGAGGAGGGCGACTTAGTAAGCTTTGGCTTTCTTCTCCAGCTTTTGGTGGTCATCCTTCATCCTCTCCAGCTCAGCCAGAATCGAGTGGTACTTTCTCTCCGACTCAGATTGTGCATCTTGTTGTTTCGCCAGATTCTTCCGTAAGTCGGCTAAAGCCGACTCAGTTTGGGTCATAGTCTCCTGCACATAAAATTTGGGGAGACAAGTTTCAACATTATTGCAAGCAATACTCCTGATACTTGGGGGCTAATGTATGATTTTATTCAAAAATCATACCATATTAAAGACCCGGCTCATTTTTCAAAAGATGACTCAGCCCTTGGGGGCTACAGGTTGAAGATTTTAACTATATTCAAGACCCGTCTCATCTTTCAAAAGATGACCCGGCCCTTGGGGGCTATAGGTTGAAGATTTTAACTATATTCAAGACCCGGCTCATTTTTCAAAAGATGACCCGGCCTTTGGGGGCTACAGGTTGAAGATTTTAACTATATTCAAGACCCGACTCTTCTTTCAAAAGATGACCCGGCCCTTGGGGGCTACAGGTTGAAGATTTTAACTATATTCAAGACCCGTCTCATCTTTCAAAAGATGACCCGGCCCTTGGGACTACAGGTTGAAGATTTTAACTATATTCAAGACCCGGCTCATCTTTCAAAAGATGACCCGGCCCTTGGGGGCTACAGGTTGAAGATTTTAACTATATTCAAGACCCGGCTCATCTTTCAAAAGATGACCCAGCCCTTGGGGGCTACAGGTTGAAGATTGTAACTATATTCAAGACCGGCTCATTTTTCAAAAGAACCTAACCCTTGGAGGCTACAGGTTGAAGATTTCAACTATATTCAAGACCCGGCTCATCTTTCAAAAGATGACCCGGCCCTTGGGACTACAAGTTGAAGATTTTAACTATATTCAAGACCCGGCTCATCTTTCAAAAGATGACCCGGCCCTTGGGGGCTACATGTTGAAGATTTTAACTATATTCAAGACCCGGCTCATCTTTCAAAAGATGACCCGGCCCTTGGGAGCTACAGGTTGAAGATTTTAACTATATTCAAGACCTGGCTCATCTTTCAAAAGATGACCGGCCCTTGGGGGCTACAGGTTCAAGATTTTAACTATACTCAAAACCCGACTCATCTTTCAAAAGATGAGCCGACCCTTGGAAGGCTAATGGGTGGAGGAAAATACATAAGTAGGCGTACCTCATGCCTAAACCTCATAAGATGAATCAAGCTCTTGTTCATCTCATAATCCCTCTCCACATGACTTGCGAAGCCAGAACAAAGTTGGTCAAATTACAGCTTCTCATACTGAGGGAGCTTGAATTTACCTGTGTCTTGATGAGGAGAAGGACGATATTCCTTGGAGGTATGCTTGGACAGTACCGCAACTGGAGGAGCGGAGTAGCCAGTACCAGTGACTATGACATCATCTGGATCTTCAGTCGCCTTGAGAGGGCTTGGCGGGATAACTTTGTCAGTAGTTTCCTTCAAAATTACGGGCGAGTCATCCCGGACATCGGGAATATCGTCCACAGGAATATCATGAGTCGTTGCTTGCTCTTCATCAACCTCTGGGACAGAGGTGCTCGTGCCTAAGGCGTCAGTTGTTTTAGGAGTAGAAGATAGGTCGCCAGTTTTCCTTCTCTTCGCTTGTGCTCTGAGACAAAGGCACCAAGATTAAAAGCACATATCGTTGTTTAGAAGAAATTGGGATTAACAAAGGGACTCACCCTTGTACACGAATCATCGGTGGGAGAGCTGATATTGCCGAGTCGCCAGATATAGGGGGAGAAGTCTGGTAGAACAAAGGCTTGAAGTTAAAGAAGTGGCGAGTCATATTTTAAACAAGAAAGGGTATGACAAAACAAAAGGTGTACCTCGCTGGTGCGTTTCCAACCGGTTGTCTTCTCAGGCAGTCCAGAGATTAAGTCGCCAGAGTGACTACGGGTTTTGCGCTTGGGGGTATATCTTGCTTTCTTCAAAAGGAAATCAGGGTCCATATAAGCATATGGGTGAGACATGGGCACTTTTCCACAGATCCGCCTGGCTGGTCTAGGAGAAGGAGAAGGTGAGTCAGAAGAAATTGAAATTACCTCGACCGCATCATCTTGGCTCTCATTGTCCTTGCCCTACACATAAAGACGCATGGTATAAGAATAAGTCGGAATACACACGTAATGAGTGAAGGGGAAGTCTTACCTCTCAGCGTTCATCGTCAGCTCGTGATTCGCCGACAACAGATGAATCTTTGCCGGCGGCTTTACCTTTGCTTGTTTTCTTCCTCTTCTTTGGTGGCGGCTTGGTGGTATTTTGGGCGGTCACTTTGGGGTCCCTTCGCCAAAATGGGTCACTTTTCTGATAAATAGAAGTGAATTTCAAACCAAGAGCATTGGTAAGTATAAAGAAACGAAAGGCGGCTTGGATTCTTACTGGCGGCACCGGGTTGGAGCGGCAGAAGGCCTTGAGCCCAATCTTGGCACATTCTTCCAAAGTCTCACTGGTTAGTTTCTTGATGATTCTGACAATTTCACTCTTCGAGAGTCTTTTGCGATTGAAGCACTGCGGATGGTCTACCGTACCATCATATTCGTACATCAGCCCGTCTCGACGAATCAAGGGAAGAATGTTCCACTCCACCCAGCAACGGAACAGATCAATCCCGATGAGCCCGTTGTTGGTCAAAGACTTTAGCTCAGAGAAAATGGGGATAAACTCCAACTCTTCTTCTTCTGTGAGCTTCTCGGGCAGTTTAAAATCCATAGGCAGGCGATCTGCTCTGAAACCCGGGAGTGGGTTTTCGCCGGGTGGAGAGGTGTCCCGGCAATAAAACCATGACTCGACAAAGCCCTTAGGATGGCTAGGCAGAAGAACTGATGGGAATCCACGCTCGCGGCATCTTTGAATGTTGACTCCTCCGAGCTTGTCGTTGGGACCATTGGGAAAGTCGGTCTGGCGATTCAAATGGAAGAAGTTCCAAAATAAAGGAACTATGGGCTCTCTCTGCAAGTATACCTCACAAAAGACCTGGAACTGACACAGGTTGCTGATGGAGTTTGGTCCCAGATCTTGAGGATGAACGTTAAGGAAATGCAGGACGTCTCGAAAAAACTTTGACCCGCGCGGTTTAAAACCTCGTTCAAGGTAATCGGTAAAGATGACTAGTTGTCGTGCAGCGGGATTGGGAGTCAACTCGCCCGGGGGAGTTCTCCAACCGATGGTTTCCTTATTGTCAAGAAGACCCGCCTTAACAAACTTCTCGAGAGTGGCATCATCGATTTTTGTTGGTAACCAGTTGCACTTCGAAATGGCCATGACTACAAAAAAGAGGGGAACGAGGCGGTTCAGTAACAACTATGAAGTATTCTAACTCACCAGTATGGGTCTGCAGTATGTTCAAAAAGGATTTGGTGACTCGCCAAATGGGTGACATACATAATAACCTGATATTCGGGTGATTCATGGAAGTATCTTTGAAGTATTGTAACTCGCCCTTCAATTGGAAAGAGAGGGGTTGTAGCTATGGTGATAAATTTAAGTCGCTATGGAAGCTGGAGCTAAACGGCCACTCTCAGGGGTGCTTTTTTCCTTAGGGATATTCTCGGGAGACGAGCAAACATGTTTCTAAAAACGGGCAGTAAACTATGGATCTACAAGTGGATCAAAATGAAGGGATATTGCTCGAAATAATGGTGGAAAGTTATGAGCATAAGGCAGCAACATCATTGGATCTACGATATGAAGGCTTAAGCTAACAAAAAGAGGCAATAAAGTGGCCGTAGTTTGCTACTGTCTAAAGTCTATTGCGAAGATATGAAGTCGATCTAAGGCAGATAAAGAACGTTCGTCGCGTCACGGAGCTAGCTCGCAAGAACGATGGTCATGGTGTTCTCGGCTTAACCCTAATAAGGGAATGCGTGTACTTGGGGAAAGGAGATCGGTGCCGGGGACGAAAGCGCAGAACTTCATGCTTCTTGGCGCCCGGAAGACCACGGTCGATGGAGGAGCTCCAGGAGCCGGTGATGATGCCGGGGTGCTGGTGCTCGAAGAGGAAGAGCGCGAGGAAGACGAGCGAGAGATGGAGGTAGGTGACGGGGCTTCCTCCCCCCTATTTCTCCTACAGTTATTTAAAGGGCAGGAATGGAAATCGAGGCTGTCAAGGCGGAGATCGAGGCGACAAGTCAGAGACTGCGATGATGGCGCCTAGATTTTCGGGATAAGTGATTATGGAGCAAAAGATCCTTTGATGGTTGCGGTGCTAAAAACCCCAAAATTAAGGGGATGTGTGATGTCATCGACGATTACACGGCGGGTGAGACAAGATTACAACGGGTGGCGACTTATCGTTCGTCGAAAGATAGAACTGGTAAGAGTCGCCCCAAATTGGTGGAGGTTTATTGACATGAATGAATTCAAGACAATATGGGGCCTAATATTGGGGATATTACCTGCGGATAACCCACCCTTAGTGGGCCGGGTCATCAAAGGGGCGACTTACCATTCAAACGCGCATCCCGTGGCCCAGAAGCTGGATGGCGGTTCAAGAGATCGTGCGGATGATGGATTACCAAGAGAGCTCCTGATCGTGGAGGACACGGCGACTTAGAGATAAGGAAAGCCACAAAGAGTAGCATGGCAGGACTTTGTAAACCCAAGGGCCTCGACCTGTATATAAAGGCGAGTCCCGGGGAAAGGTCACGCGAGTTAGAGAGAATCGAGAGCTAGGTCAGGCGAGTTACGCCCTCCTTGTAATCGAAACCACCATTAATCCACACAAAGCAGGACGTAGGCTTTTACCTCCTCACGAGGGGCCGAACCTGGGTAAATCTGAGTCTCGCTTTCCCTCACCCCTTTCGAGTCTCCACCAAGGTGCGATGGCTTCATATTAAGTCCTTTCACGAGGACATGTGCCGTGATAAAACCACGACACCTATCAAAGCCCTCGAGCCCAGATGAGGATAGTATCACATCTTGGGCGTTACATTTCACCCCTGGGACGGTAGTTATTCCAGACGTACCGGTCAAAATGGTATAACCGCTAGGACCAACGATACAACTGCTAGGAGTAAAACCACTACTTGGTTAGAGATTGAGGGCCTCTCTCTCAACGAATAGAAGGATATGTAGTGGGTGACAAAGAATGTGTACGTGCATTGATTCACCCCAGTACCTCCTACGACCAAAGAAATAAACACATATAGAACATCATCTTTGTTCTTTTCCATTCAAAGGGAATGCCTAATCATCTTATGTCACACAGAGAGTACCTCGAGAAATTGGCACGCGATTAGATCACAAAGTGAGTTGTCATCATCACCAAAACACTAAGGCAAGAAAATTCCCTAACAATCTCCCCCTTTTTGGTGGATGATGACAATTACACGATTTGCATTAAGGATCTATATAATAAAAACGGAGGTCCCCCTAGTTGTGTGCACCATTGAGATTTGCGCACATAAGGGACATATCCCCCCTTGATTTTATAGACCGACCAATGAGTACAAATGAAAAGAATTGTTAACAACATCCATTTGTACATGATAAGAGGTAGAGCATAAGAGAAGCACAACGGTGATACTCAGGCTCTACGAAAATATAATTAAGATAGAATGGCATCACATGTCTCACACCATGCGCAAGGTCTGCACACACGATAAGTTCACAAACCAACTTTAAGACATATAAAAGTTCAAGTGGCAGAAGCAAATAAAATAACCACATCCAAGAAAATCCCGACCTAATAGAACTCTCTCTCCCTTTGGCATCAAGACACCAAAAAGGAAAAGAGCGATGCTAACACCCCAGAGCTAAATACTCCTCTGACTCCTCGATATCCTTTGGATCATCATAATCAGATTCCTCTTCATCCTCCATAATATCATCATCATCAACAACAGAGGTGGAGGTAGAAGGGTGGCCCGAGGACTCATCATCAGACCTAGTGCTATGTTCATAGATCCACTGCCCCTCAGGGGTAATGTTCTTTCTAGAACCACTAGACCTCTATAGGTTGACAACCCTCATAATCTGAGTTGATGTGCGTCTGGCCGGCTTCTTGTTGACATGGGCTTCATAGAGCTTCTTTTCAACGTGGTACTACAAGCAAAAGGTCTTATTTACCTTAGAATTGAGCTTGGTGACCCACGAGGGCTTGGTCCCAGCCTCGAGCTCAAAGTCGTTATCGCTAGAAGTGGCAAAAACATCCTCAGGGCGATCAGTAGGAATGCGAGGTTCATCATGCTTCTTCTTCCTGAGTTGCTTGATCCCATGCACAGTGAGATTGTCTGGAGAAGAAAGCAGCTCTCGAGGCCTACGAACTACCCAGACAGACTTCATAAAGCACATGATAAACGGAGCATAAATGGGAACCTTCCAGTAAATGACCATGTTGTACATCTCCTCCCACAACCACTTGGATACATCCAAATTAGAAACAGAGCGTGCTTGCACATAGCCACAAGAAAATCCACTAGATAGCCATAAATCTCATATTTATTTCCAACCTTGGGCAGAAGCACATTGCAGAATACATGATGCATAATATCATAAACGTGATGCAAATCCTTGGACTCACCAAGTATACCACGCCCTGGAATGTACAAGGGGGCAAGCTCCTCCTTCTCCATGGAAGTAGCACGGTCGTGAGGACAGATGCCACCAATCCCGATGAGACCGGTATCATCGTAACCAATAGCACTACAGAAGGCTCTCCAAGGAACCTGAAAGAACTCATCACGGCACATGAAGGATAGATGATGAGCCTCAACAGTGCCGAAATGAATGGTGGCACATAACTGATGAACAAGCTGCACATCAAATTCCACCGACCGCTTCTCCCTACGGTGTTCTTCCCCACCTCGCGACATGCCGACTGCCCCACAACCAGCTGGCTCCCAGCCGGGAGCTCCTCGCCCCCTTCTCGTCAGCGGCGACGAGGCATATCCACTGCCATAGGCGGCACGTCATAATGCGCACACCATCATCGTCATCATCCGTACAATTTTTAATAGTTACGCCAGGGCGGGACTCACTAGATGTTCCAGCCTTGCCGTCTGTGGTGCTAGTCGGTGCCTCCACCTCATCCTCCCACACCTCTGGTGCTTTCGAGTCCCCGGGGGTGACGGAGTCATCCCCATCCGACTCGTAGTCCTTGGGGTGAGAGTCCTATCAGTCCAGCATGGAGACTTACAGGTTTGGACCGTTCGGCGTCAGCTGCCGGCTCAAAAGCTGAAAGAAGTATGATCACACGTCAGTCACCATAATGAGAAACCAAATGCAGTTCGAGCCGAACGGAACTTATAGACGGCACGCGGTTGCTGTGATACAATGACTCCATGCCGAACCACCACCCCTCCACACTCAACCCGAATCAACTGATCGCATTCACCCTGGCGGCGATCTTGCCCGGTGCCAGCTCGATGGTCGACAACCGGCAAGGGTCCTTCCGGAGACCCATGTCGGAGATTCGATGCGGCTGCTCCTGCAGTGGCAACACCCGTTAGGAGATGAAGGCCACCACCAGGTAAGTGGGCATCAACCCTAGGGTGGTGTTGAGCTTCTTCACCCGGCTCACTATCGCCGTATCCTCGTCATTACATACCTCGAGGTCCCAGTTTGCACTGGTCGGTGGCTCGTCGGTGAACAGCGGAAGGTTGAACCAATCATGCCCTTCCCCGACGCTGCGGACGTTGAAGAAGGACCGCTACCATTTCTTGAAGGAGTCAATCAACTCATCTTCGGGAAAAGCATGTTCCACCCTGCGTACGCCACCTTGCGGATGCATGAGTATGACACCTCCTCGTTCTTGTGTGCAGGGAAGTGGAAGAATAGCCGGGACAAGGAAGAGAATGGCCAGAAGCCCAAGTACCCCTCACACAGGATGGTGAAGCACGCGAGTCACATCATCGAGTTGGGCCCAATATGATACATCTGGAGCCCGTAGAATTCCAAGAACCATTGCATGAAGTGGCTCAATAAGATCTGGAAGCCGACAATGAAGTGTGTCCCAAACACCACGCGCTCGTCGGTGCACAGCTTCATCACACGCTCGTCCCCCGGCATGTGCGCCTCCACCCGCTCCGCCAGTGGAATCCTACGCATCCACTATAGGTACTTGATGTGGGGTTCCGTGATCATCGAGCCCTCCCACGAGCTGGTGGGTGACAATGGTGGGATGAAGAAGAGGCTGGAGATGCTTCCCCCAGTGGGTCGACCGCAGGAGAGCGCTATGGGCATGAGGAGGGAGTAAAGGTGTCGGCGAGCGCTGCGGGCGCGAGGAGGGAAGTTGTCGGGACCCCGATCCTAAGTCATAAGAACCCAACCTCTAACACATCACATCACTTTGCGGCTCACGCACGGTAAACTCCACGGCTGCCACCTTACCTTGGTCGGGACTGTTTGCGTCTTTTGGCTCACGTATTTGCATATGTCGCTAGCATTCAAACGACAGAGAACCCGGGTCGACATGACTAGTTATAAACCCAAGTGGCACATCCGAACAGGGACATGAATACATAACCCAACAAAGCAGGTGTCGGTCAACAAGGTGTGTAGATGAGTCGTAGCAAGCTGCATGGACTCCATTACACCGCGTGAAATTTCCTCGAAGGGATAGACACAACAGCAAAGAAGGATACATGCCGGTCAATCAATGTGTCCAGAGCAGTAGCAAGTTACCAAGGCTCGGTGGAAGCACAAAGAGGCATTTATCTATAAAGAGTACTACTAAAGGCACACAACTAGGTGTCGAATCCCACACATACCTATGCATTTCAAACATACACACAATATGCACGATATGTGTAGATACAACATGACATCACAACATACCTCTATGACTCAAGCATTTATTAAAGACTCATAAGAGTCAATATAGTGTGATATTCCAAACAGGGGTCACATGACCCAACACTCAAGTCATACAAACATCAAGCGGAAGAATAACATGTCTGGGTACAGACATCTACTGAAAGTGGCTTGAGGAGCCTGAAAAGGTACAACGACCCTACCGAAGGAACCATACCTCTGTTTGGGATTCCCAAGCTATTACGGTCAATGTCGATCACATCGTGTAGAACCAATAGTGAGACTAACGTTTCCTCTGCAAAAACATAATTTAAGCAAACATGAGTTCAAAGGTACTCAGCAAGACTTACGTCAGAACTATCTACATATGCATCAGTATCAATGAAGGGGTTGTGGAGTTTAATTGCAGCAAACCAGCTTTGAATCGTGGCAAACCTGTACTATGACTACAAGTTCTTTCTTTGAGGTTGGATAGCGCACACGAGTCCACATATTCATGAGTTAATACACCACTATGGATCCACTCTCGTCTCCCTACAAGAAGGCCATCCACAGCATTCACGCTCATCTTGCGTATTTTAGAGTATCCATTCCAAGTTGTCTATGTACCACGTAATGCTTCCAAGTAGTCCATATCCGAGGACGCGGCTATTCGAATAGATTAATTCACCCTATAGGGGTATACTTCTTCACACACGCTCTCACCACTTATCACCATATGCATGTCATGCATCTCGGAAACCTTCAAGCGGAAGCACTGGCGTGGGTGTCAGCCACGACCGTTAACCACACAAGACCCTAGTCTAGGTTAATCGCCTATTTGGGACTGAACCCGCAAGGAAGTCCGGCCGAAGTTTCTTCTACGGCCTCAAACGATGTGCGCAGGGTTCCCAAGCACACCATCCCAGTGCCACTTGGTACACCGCGCCACTGTGTATCTACCGCACTGAAGCCTACCCCGTCGGGCAAAGCTAAACACGGCCGCCAACGCTTTTCCCACAAACACAAGAAACTAATTGCAACTACTGGACAGAGATATAGGCGATTAATAAGCCGAGAGGGGTCATATTTCAGGGCCCAATCCATGGTAGTATCTTGTCTTGGATAACACACACATAACTCAATTCTAAAGGACGGTTCCAATGAGACAACCCACCATGTACTCCTACATGGCCTCTCATCGGTACCTTTACCAAATTGGATTCACACCTTTACTCTCACACTGTAGGACATGAACACAAGCATTCCAATTCATTGTCCAGATGGATCAGACCCGACGCAACTCTAAGCATAACAGGCACAATATGCAAGCATGGATGAATAACACATCAAGGCTCAAGTAGTTGCTACTCATGCTAAGTGGTTTCAACTATTTACTATGGCAAAATTAGGTCATGCAAAGGAATGTGCTCAACTTATAAAAAGGAGGGAACTTTACCAAAGCATAAAAATGTCTCTTATGTTTCCACTAATAAAAACGAGAGTTTCTCCCAAGTTTCCCCTATTGTTTGTAATGATAAACCAGAATATTTGGAGAAGCTTCCTCTCCATCCACTCCCTCCTAAGGTGAAGAAGAAGAAAAAGAAGAGGAGGAAGAGGAACAAGAATGGGTATCAACCTGGCGTGAGCATATTCCTCACATCAACTTTTATCCTAACAGACATAAATTTATGGAGGTTGGTGAGCTTGATTGCATTCATAATTATCTTGATGATAAGTCCGTAGGAACTATTGAAGATGATTTTGATTATGATATGCGTGTTACTTATTGTTATTGGGAAGATGATGATAATGGTACTTATGATCTTGAAAATCTTTTTGGTACCAACTTTGAAAATGATGATATGGAAAGCGCTAAGCTTGGGGATGATAGGATTGCAAGTCCTTTACCCATTAGTGATGTGATAATTGATAATTCTTTTGCTAGTAAGAATAAAGACAACATGTTTACAAATATAGTTGCTAGCAATAATAATGCTCTTCTCTACCATGATGATGTTATAACTCCTATCTATAGTGATTGTAAAGATACCTATGACATAAGGAGAAATTATCCATATGAAACTGGTCATAATCATGGAGGGATTTACTCCCTTGCTGAACACCATCTCTCCAATACACAATTAATCTATAGTGTTCAGGCTGTTTATGATAGTCCTACTCCCACTATTACCAATGAGAAAGATTATGCTTATATGGAGAGTAAGAGTACCTTTTTGCATGTGGATCATGGTAACAATGCTTTATGTGATACTTATATTGTTGAGTTTATTCATGATCTCACTGAAAATTATTATGAGAAGGTAACATATGCTTATAGATATTTCAATAATATCAAGTTCCCTCTCTTTATGTTGAAGGTTTTGAAGCTGCACTTGTTTTGCCTTCTATGCTTATTGCTTTGTGCTTCAATGAATTATTCTATTGCAACATTCCTATGCATAGGACACATGTTAGACTTAAATGTGTTTGGTATTTGCTTCTTGATGCTCTATTTTGTTCTACAACTCTTATTTCTACAAGAGCATCATTAAAATCTGAAGCCTATCTTTATGGCTATAAAGAAAGAGCTCTAGGGAGACAACCCTTGTTATCTTTACTTTGAGTTTTACTTTCAGTTTTTAGTGGACTTTATGTGTGTTACTACTGTAGCAACATTATTATAACTTTATTTTTAAGGTTTGTGCCAAGTTTTAGCCTCCGATTGGAAGAAAATTCAAAAGTTGTGACATGCTGTCCAGAAACAGATTTTGTCTGCTTCACAGAAAAATTCACCAAGAATCACCAGATCATCTTTTTGATCTGAATTTGTTTGACAGTATTTTCTATACAATTGGATTTCTGGCATTTGTTCTGAGTTTTTTGAGTTGAGTTGTATAAGTGCCTTGAAAAAATTATTTACTACCTGCTGGTCTGTTTTTCACAGATTCTGCCACGTTTTGCGTTTTCATCGTTTTGCAAATCTTAAGATTGCTTTTTCTTTGCAAACTTTTTTGGCAATGTTGAGAAATAGTAGATCTTCATGAAAATATTTATTTCCAGTGGAGAAAAATATTTTATTTTGGGTACTAACCACTCTAATCAGCTTATGATGAGTTTCGTATGAAGGGAGTTTTCAAGTATGCGATGGAAGATGATGAAAGAAGATCCATGAGTGTCAAACGCTCAAGCTTGGGGATGCCCGATGCACCCCAAGAAATATTCATGGAGACTCAAGCGTCTAAGCTTGGGGATGTGTTGGGGATATTACCTGCGGTGTAACCCACCCTAACTGGGCCGGGTCACTAAAGGGGCGACTCATCCTTTCGTAATGCAAGCCTTGGCCCACGAGCCGAGGAGCCGGATGGCGGTTCAGGAGCGATGCAGAGGATAGGACGCCAAGGAGATCTCCAGTCTTGGAAAGCACGGCGACTTAGAGATATGGAAAGCCATGATCTGTAGCGTGGCTATGAATCTTGTAAAGCCTAGGGCCTCGACCTGTATATAAAGGCGAGTCTTTGGGGAAGATAGGGCAAGTTAGAAATCATCGAGAGCTAGGTCAGGCGAGTTACGCCCTCCTTGTAATCGAAACCATCATCAATCTACACAAAGCAGGACATAGGCTTTTACCACCACACGAGGGGCCGAACCTGGGTAAATCTGAGTCTCGCTTTCGCTCACCCCCTTTGAGTCGCCACCAAGGTGTGATGGCTACTTCACTAAGTCCTTTCACGAGGACATATTCCATGACAAAACCACGACAGTTGGCACCCACCCTGGGGCTAGCGCACGGTGGAGTTGAATTCTCAAAGGTAGCCCTACCAGGGTCAGAAAGCTATGAGGTCGACATCATGACGAAGAGCCGCCGCAGAAAGTACTACATCGACAACTCGCTGTGGGAGCCTGAAGCCGATTCAATCGAATATGGTTACAGGGTCCCCTTCGACAAGGTCAACATCTTCATCGGCATGATTGGAGCACCCGTGCCTGAGCCGGACACCTCCACTGACATCGTCGACCCGACCAGGTACGCCTTTCCCATCACACGTCAGGATAGGAAACATCATGTTTTCGTAGGTTTTACGCAGGGAGCCAGTGTACAGGACGAACCGTCAGTCCAGGAGATCACCCCCGTCAATTCTGATGACGAGTCATCCATGGGCGACACAGATTCAATTCACCCCCTTCACGAAGGACAACTCGGAGGGTTGTCACTGGCGATGGAACCCGAGGTCTTCGAAAGATCCCGTCGACAAATCGCCATCTACATGGCGGGGCCTCACAACCTCAGCCAAACCCGACCGCAACAATGAGACTGGAGAGACGTCAAAAACTCCGGCTCAAGCCATGGCGGACTTGACAACAGAAATCACCAGACTCATGACAACCGTTGTGACGACAGAGAATCAGGAAGCGATCAACGCCGAACTGACGAAGCTGCCGGAGGAGATGGCCAAAACCCAAGGGGATGTGGATGCAGAAGCCACCAGGATGGCGGCACAGCAGGCCTGGATCACCGCGGAGGCGGAACGGCTGAACACCGAACGTTGGCGGCTCGAGAGACAATAGCCACGTCCGATGCTATTCATCACAGGAGGGATCACGGGCGCTTTCCGGCCGATCTACATCCAACTCGCCTCTTCGACACCCCACGCACTCCAGGGATGGGACCCGATCGGCCTTTGTAGGATGCTCTAGGGGAAGGTCCGGTTCAACCGCCTAACCCGCCACCACCTCAACCACTGGATGCCCATGCACCCCACTTCCAGACGCCGCGAGGCCACTTCTCAATTACCTTGGATAATGTGCCGGTGGCAACCCGCCACTTGGAGTCCCTCCCGATCTACGAAAACTCCCCGGCCGATGTGGAGGTGAGAAACGCCATCGAGATGTTGAAGACATCAGTGGTCCAAGACGCGCAATACTCACACAGCCTTGACCGGCTACACTCCACATCCCAGGCGAGTCACACCAGGAGTCGCCATGTGGACCAACCTGCGGTGACCAGTGGGCAACGACGTTTGCCTCAGATCAACCCGCGCGAGATGCATGATACTCGAGCCCAAGACATTATGGATGCAGCGCGCGCCGCGCGCCTGATGGAGACGGCGGCCCCGGCGGGTCATGGTTATCCGGCTTATACCCAGGTACCTCCCGCACCGCTCGAAGCCGGCGGTATGCACGTTAGGGTCCCCTGTCTGATGCTCGCTCTGCGCAATGAGCGGATGCCGAAGGATTTCAAAGGACCGAGGAAGGTACCAAATTACACACCAGATCTCGAGCCAGGGTCATGGATCGAGAGTTACGAACTTGCGATGGACATGCTCGACGTGAACGAGGCGGTTTGCGCCAAGTATTTCACTATGATGCTTGAAGGAATGACGCGCATGTGGCTGAAGAACCTGCCACCCAACTCCATCAACACCTGGGCAGAGTTAAAGGAGCGGTTCATTAAGAATTTCCGTGGGACTTGCAAATGCCCGATGACCATCGTCGACTTACAACACTGATTTCAGCGGCCGGATGAGTCAGCCCATCATTGGACTCGGAGAGTTGCAGAAGTTATTCATTCATCGGACAGCATCTCGGCGGCTCAGGCAGTATTGATTCTGGAGAAAAATTGCCATTACGAGCCTTTGGTGCTGAAGCTTGGGCAACTGAAGCGTAAGGTACAGGACATGGGCGAGTTGATGGACACCTTGACCAGGTATGCTGAGTCAGACGACACTAAGGATCCTGGGGAGGATGACGATAAGGTTAGCACCGCTAGGAGAGGCGACTCATCAAAAGGCAACTCCTAGTTTCAGGGGCGGGGTAACCACAACCATGGCGGGCAAGGTAAGAGGAGACACGAGGAAGGTCCCACAGACTTCGTCGCCAATACGAATGCCGGCAACGGGAACCAACGCCAGAAGAACTGGGCTTCAGCGGGAAGAAGCCACACAACTATCATGAGATGTTCAAAGGCCCCTGCCCACAGCACGCCACTTCTGAAGGACCGGCTACCCACTCCTGGGAGGAGTTCTGAGCCGAGGCGCTCAAAAAAGGCCAAGGAGGTGATCAAAGCGGGCGACATGAACAGTTCGGCGCGCCCGGGTCATGCCAAATCCCGTTCGGTGGTTTTCCTAACCCGGCCCCGCAGGGCGGGTCACAGCCTAATGGTGGACAGTACAAAGTTCATAATCAACAATGGTATAACCCACAGGGCGTGTTTCAGCAGCCGCCCCCGCAAGGAGATCCCCAGCGGTAGGATGACAATAGCGGTTTTCAAAATAACCCTAAGCGGCTGAACAGTGGACAGTATCATGTGTTCACCACCAGCACTTGCAAACGGGACTAGAAGGTGAAACATAGAACTTTCAGCGTGGCTGAGCCGGCGCTTCCTAGGTATCTCCATTGGTCCGAGCAGCCCATCACCTGGAGTAGGGAAGATCACCCGGCCCGAGTTGACAACCCTGGCGACTTGGCTTTGGTCGTGGCTCCCCAAGTCGGAAGATACACCCTTTCCAAAGTCCTTATGGATGGTGGTAGCAGCATAAACATCTTATACTTCGATACCTTCCGAAGGATGAACTTTTCAGAAAAAGACTTAATGCCATCATCCACGGTTTTCCACGGCATCGTTCCGGGTAAGTCGGCGTATCCAATTGGGCGGATTAAACTTAATGTGGCTTTTGGCACAGAGTCCAATTATAGGAGTGAGTCACTCATGTTTGAGGTGGTCAAAATCAAGAGCCCTTACCACGCATTGTTTGGAAGGCCGACTTATGCTCGATTCATGGCTCGCCCATGTTATGTTTATCTCAGGCTCAAGATGCCTCGTCCTTGGGGGACCATCGGTATTAATGGAGATAGGAAAATAGCCCAAGAGTGCGAGGAAGGAGACGCAGCTTACACCAAGATGGCTTGCGCGGCCGAGGAGCTCTAATTTCACCAAACCAATGTTGATCCGGCGGATATGACGCCTCTCAAGAGGCCAACAATTGACTCTGAGCCGCCCCTCAAGTTTAAACCAACGGATGACACCAAGGTGATAGACTTCACGCGTGGCGACTCAACCAAGCAGTTCACTATTGGGACGGGTCTGGATCCCAAATAGGAAAGCACGCTCATCGAATTCATCCATGAGAATCGGGACATCTTCGCGTGGAAACCTTCTGACATGCCAGGTGTACCGAGATAATTCGCTGAGCACCATCTTAATACTGACCCCAAAGTAAAGCCAGTTCGGCAGTATCTTCGCAGGTTTAATGAGGAACAACGTAAGGCAATTGGAGAGGAAGTCGCCCGGCTTTTAGCCGCCGGATTCATCATCGAGGTTTTTCATCCTGAATGGTTGGCTAACCCGGTCCTGGTGCTAAAAAAGAGCGGCACTTTCCGCATGTGCATCGACTACACCGACCTCAACAAAGCCTGTCCAAAGGATCCCTTCGCCCTTCCCCGCATTGATCAAATCATCGAGTCGACGACGGGTTGCGAGCGTATGTGTTTTTTGGATGCTTACTCAAGATACCACCAGATCAAGATGGTTGTAGCAGACTAGGAGAAAACGTCCTTCATAACCCCCTTCGGAGCCTTCTGTTACGTGTTTATGCCGTTCAGGCTCAAGAGTGCGGGGGCGACTTATCAGCGTTGCATCGCCCAGAATTGTTTGCATAACCAGATGGGACGTAATGCCTACGCTTATGTTGACGACAGCGTAGTCAGATCTCAGAAGAAAGAGTGGCTCTTGGAGGATCTCAAGGAGACTTTTGACAATTTGCGCGTATACCAGATGAGGCTTAACCCCACCAAGTGTGTGTTTGGTGTTCCTGCAGGAAAGTTGTTGGGTTTTCTGGTGTCAGAACGCGGCCTTGAAGCTAACCCGGAAAAAATTGAAGTGATCACTTTGCTAGGAATGCCGGCCAACATCAATCAGGTCCAACGCATGGTGGGTCGTATTGCGGCTCTAAGTCGCTTTATAAGTCGCCTTGGGGAGAACGCAATCCCTCTTTATCAGTTGCTCAAGAAAACTGATCGTTTTGTTTTGATGGATGAAGCCAACGAAGCCTTTGAAGCCTTGAAGCAACAACTGGCTAAGCCGCCGGTATTGGCTGCTCCGACGGACAAGGAGCCTATGCTCTTGTACATCACGACTAGTTCTAAGGCTGTGAGCGTGGCAGTGGTCGTCGAGCGGAAGGATGAAGGGAACGAATATCCGGTTCAGAGATCAATTAATTTTATCAGCGAAGTCTCGACCCTATCCAAACAACGCTACCCGCATTGGCAGAAGCTGGTCTTTGGGGTGTTTATGGCGAGCCGGAAGCTGAAGCACTACTTCCAGGAGCATCCCATCATAGTGTTCAGTTCTGCCCCCCTTGGTGACATTATACAAAATCGAGAAGCGACTTGACGGATTGCTAAGTGGGCCATTGAGTTAGGACCGCATCACGTGCGATATACTCCCCGTACAGCCATTAAGTCTCAAGCACTAGTGGATTTCATCAACGACTAGACCGAGTTGCAGATTCAAAAAGATAGGCCCGATCACACATACTGGACCATCCATTTCGATGGATCTAGGCAGCTGGAAGGCTCGGGGCTAGTGTGGTGCTAACTTCGCCTCAGGGTGACAAATTCTGCTATGTCCTCCGACTCATGTTTCCATGTACCAACAATGCAACAGAGTATCAAGCTCCGCTCCATGGGATACGACTCACCAAAGAGATGAACCTCACCCGAGTCAGATGCTTGGGCGACTCAGATCTAGTGGCACAACAGGTTTCAGGCACCTGGGATTCTAGAGATCCCTTGATGGCGGCTTACAGGCGAGCTGTGTCGGACGTGGCGGGTCACTCTCATGGTTATCAAGTGGATCACATCGATCGACGACTCAATGAAGCAGCAGATGCTCTTTCACACCTCGGTTCATAGCGTAAGCCGGTTCCCCCCAATGTCTTTTTGGATTTGTTACATAACCCCTCGGTGAGGCTACCTTTAGAGGAAGATTTGGCGGTGCTGGACCCTGAGTCTCAACTCATGGCGGCTCTTCGTGCTACCCCGGATTGGGCAATTCCCTACATGGCGTATCTCACACGAGGAGAGTTACCCACGGATGAGTTATTGGCTCGCCAAATCGTCCGACGATGCAAATCCATCATCATACATAACGACGAGTTGCATAAGCGAAGCACTTGAGGGGTATTTCAAAGGCGTGTCTCTTCCGAGGAAGGATGTATGATTCTCAAAGAAATTCATGCAGGAGACTGTGGTCATCATGCCGGGTCATGGTCCCTGGTTTCCAAAGCCTTTAGGCATGGATTTTATTAGTTGACGGCTCATGCAGATGCGGAAGAGATAGTTCGCCGATGTGATGGTTGCCTGAAATTTGGACGCCAGATGCACGTGTCGGCTCAGGAATTACGGATGATTCCAATTACTTGGCCGTTTGTGGTCTGGGGGCTGGACATTGTTGGTCCTTTCAAGATGTCGTCCAATAGAAAGACTCACCTATTGGTGGCGGTTGATAAGTTCACTAAGTGGGTTGAAGGAGAACCCGTTAGTAGCTGTGATGCAGACACGACTGTTAAATTCTTGAAAAAGTTGATCTTCTCGTTCGGATACCCTCATAGTATCATTACTGACAATGGTACTAATCTATCAAAGGGCGGAATGCAAGAGTTTTGCGGACGAGAGCATATCCGGCTTCATGTTTCTGCAGTCACACACCCCCAGTCTAATGCACAGGTAGAAAGGGAGAATCAATAGATATTGCGAGGAATCAAGCCCCGACTTATGGTGCCTCTAGAGCGTACTCCAGTATGTTGGGTTGAAGAGTTGCCCTCATTGTTATGGAGTATCAGAACCACCCCAAATCTCTCCACGGGTTTTACGCCCTTCTTTCTGGTCTACGGGGTAGAGGCATTTTTTCCAAGTGACATCAGACACGATTCACCACGAGTCGCCGCCTATGTGGAACAAGATAACGAGTTGGCACGACAAGATTCGTTGGATGCTTTGGAGGATGAGCAAGACTTGGCCGCATCACGATCAGCGATCTATCAATAGGATCTGCAACGCTATCGCAGCCGCCACGTCAAGAGCCGGACTTTTCAAGAGGGCGACTTAGTGCTTCGGTTTATTCAAGACCATACTCGTATGCATAAGTTATCACCTCCATGGGAAGGACCATTTGTCATCAGCAAGAACCTTCAGAACGGTTCGTACTACTTGGTGGATCTTCGCCCTGATCGGCCGACTACAGAGCTTGAGACAACTCGCCCTTGGAATATTGCCCACTTGCGTCCATACTACACTTAGAGCCATGGGCTCCTTTCTTTTCTGCAAATATTAGAACTTGTAATCTTTTATTTATAAAGCAATAAAGCCAGCACCCACGAACTTCGGGGTACTTTGCCATTTTAGCTTCTGAAAAGCATGAGTCTTTATTGTTCTATGAGTCATCCAAACATGGACGCTATCAGTACCAAAGAGCATAAGTCGCCATGCTGCACTTATTTCAAAACTGGGTACTGATTAGCCAAAGAGGACCAAAATTGTCACGTTGCATGGTTCAAACATGGGCGTCTTATATGGTTCTGAGAATTAAGCCGGCTTACTTGGGGGCTACTAGTTACCAAGTCGTTTTGGAGTAAGAGCGTAAAACGCTTATGGAATCCTATGTCCGACTTTTCCCTAATCATAGGTCACTTGGGGGCTTCCACCCATTGAGTTCAGCCTAAATACCCTCTTGGCTAGCGAAACATTACCGCATTACAAATGGTTATACTGGACTATGTGTTGGACGAGTTGCCGTATGGACCCATGAACTCTTGGCGAGTCAATCCGCTTTTCGGACCCTGAACTCGCCTTGGTTAAAACATGAAAGGTACCGGCCGGAGCCACACATGGAAAATAGAGAAACCATTGGTTCACTGAACCTGCTTCACTGAAGCTTGACTCACGCATGATCAGCCGGTCTAAAAAACTTGGGCTGTTGCAAAAGCCTTCTTAGGTAGCACTAGAGTTTTGCAAACTCGTCCTATCCTATCGTAGCTCATCGAGCCGACAATTTTTTATGATTATCTTCGTGGCACCGTCGCAAGGTTTCGTAAACCTTTATATAACTCGCCGCGACTCACTGAGATGGCTCCTGGCTTATAACTCACCATGACTAATTGAGTCGGCCTATGGTGTTTTTTTCCCCTGACAAAGAGGTTGAAGAAATTTTTTCTTGACAAAATATGACACTTCCTAAACTATCAAGCATTAAGATTGGTAGAGGCGACTCATGATTCGCAAAAAAGGATAAACCGTTCACCAATATCAAGCAATAGGCATGGATGGAAGATCGTTTCCCTGAAACCTAACAACTATTACATGGCTCACTCGGCCATACCGGGCGTCATCTCCTGGTCAAGAAGAGATCAAATTGTTTTTGAAGAAATGATTACATCTTGGGTAGACTTAAGCCTCCTCTGGGTCGCCTTGCCTTGAGCTCTCTCCATCTTCAATTTGTAAGTCGCCCAGCTTCCAGTTACACTTGGACAAGGCGATGAATTCATCTTCGTCGTTCAGAAAGATAGATAGGTCTGCTTCAAAGTCGAAGGGATTCTTGCGCCGGCAAGGAGTCAGGCTGGTAATTTCGTACGAAGGAGGAGTCACCTTTTTATTGTTGTCATCATACCTAGCCTGGTATTTGTTCAAGTACAAACTGGCCTCCAGCTGAGTCGCCACGGCACAGGACTCTTTCACAACACGGTGGTAATTGTCTTCGTGAACTCCGACTCGTCATCCTTCAACTTAGGGTAACCAGCTGCTACCTCCTCTGGCTTGAGTTCCTGGGCGTAGGCCACACACTGACTTAGGGTGGTCAGAGCTCGCTTGAGGGCGGCTGACCTCTTTAGTTCGTCTACTTGTGGTGGCAACGTTGACAAGCAACCCAACATGTTCTTGATGGACTTAATTGGCTCCTTGTTGCCCATCACTGCCCTTATCGTCATCATGCTCCCCGTATACAGCTGCTCTGTAAAGGTATAAACCGCCTTCAGCTTCAGGATGCATTCGCTTTGAAGGTTGGCGGCTCGAGGACCTACAAAGGATAAACAATGACAGTTAATATTTGCAAACTAAATTCTGACTTTTCTTTATGAACGAGAGAATTGCTCCTTACCAAAGATGGCTTGGGTCATGTTGGAGACATGATTTTTTAGCCCGGAGAGCTCCTATAGGGCGGCTTCTAGCTTTTCCTCGGTTTGTTCCGCCCGCTTCAGGATGGCGGCTTGATCAGCTAGGGCCAACCGATATTTTTCCTCAGTTGCATTCTGTTGTTCGGTTAACTTTTTCTTCAAGTCAACAAGAGACGACTCGGCCCGGGTCATAGATTCCTGCAAACAAATTTTGGGGAGACAAGTTTCAGAACTGTTGCAAGCAACATCCCAGACACTTGGGGGCTAATGTATGATTCTTTTCGTAGTCATACAAAATTCAAGACCCGACTCATCTTTCAAAAGATGACCCGGCCCTTGGGGGCTACAAGTTGAAGTTTTTATCTAATTCAAGACCTGGATCATCTTTCGAAAGATGACCCGGCCCTTGGGGGCTACAGGTTGAAGTTTTTATCTAATTCAAGACCCGACTCATCTTTCAAAAGATGACCCGACCCTTGGGGGCTACAGGTTGAAGTTTTTATCTAATTCGAGACCCGACTCATCTTTCAAAAGATGACCCGACCCTTGGTGGCTACAGGTTGAAGTTTTTATCTTATTCAAGACCTCACTCATCTTTCAAAAGTTGACCCGGCCCTTGGGGGCTACAGGGTGAAGTTTTTATCTAATTCAAGACCCGACTCATCTTTCAAAAGATGACCCGACCCTTGGGGGCTACAGGTTGAAGTTTTTATCTAATTCAAGACCCGGCTCATCTTTCAAAAGATGACCCGTCCCTTGGGGGCTACAGGGTGAAGTTTTTTGTCTAATACGAGACCCGACTCATCTTTCAAGATATGACCCGGCCCTTGGGGGATACAGGTTGAAGTTTTTCTCTAAATCCAAGACCCGGCTCATCTTTCATCAAGCAATACTAGTCTCCTGGAAAGCTAATGGGTGGAAGAACACATAATAAAGGATATACCTCATGCTTGACTCTCATCATGTTGATCAAAATCTTCTCCATTTAATAACTCGTATCCAGGCGACTAACGAAGCCAGAGGAGAGTTGCTCAAATTCAAGCTTTTCGTAATGGGGAAGCTTCAGCTTAGTGATATCTTGTTCCGTGGAAGGATGGGACTCTTTTGATGCATGTTTGGATAACACCACTGTTGCAGGCTTGGAGTAGCCAGTACCAGTAACAATTACGGCATCTGGATCTTCAGTCGCCTTGGAAGGGCTCGGCGGGTTAACATTTTCAGTGGTTTCCTTTAGAGGGCCCAGAGAGTCGATCCAGATGTCAGGAATGTCATCCACATGATCATCACGAGCCGCCGCTTGGTCTTCATCAAACTCTGGGGCACAGAAGCTCATGCCTAACACCTCAGTCGTCTTAGGAGCACAAGACAAGTCGCCAGTTTTTCTCTTCTTTGCTTGTGCTCTGAGATGAAGACATCAAAGTTAGAGCAAATATCATTATTGGGAAGGAAAAAGGTTAATAAAAGAACTTACCCATGTACACGAATCATTGGCGGAAGAGCTGACATCACTGAGTCGCCAGATGAAGGAGGAGAGACCTGAAATAATAAAAGTTCAAGGAGTGAACGAGTTGTGAATCACATTTTCTACAAGGAGGAAAGTGTGTTCAACAGGAGTATACCTCACTTGTGCACTTCCGACCGGTTGTCTTTTCAGGTAACCCGGAAACTAAGTTGCCAAAACGGCTTCGGGTTTTACGTTTGGGAGCATACTTCGCCTTCTTCAAAAAGAAATTAGGGTCCAGACAAGAATTTGGGTGAAACATGGGAACTTCTCCACAAATTTGCCTAGCCGGCTTAGGTGTAGAGGAAGTTGAGTCAGAAGAAATAGAAATTACCTCAACTACTTTATCTTGGCTCTCATAGCCATCGTCCTACGCATAAAGGTAAAATGATATAAGCATAAGTCGGAACATAATGATGACAAACAAAAGGGTAAAATTTTATCTGTGACTGTTCTTCGCTGGCTTGGGACTTGCCGACGAAGGATGACTCCTTGACTGCGGCTTTGCCCTTGCTCTTATTCTTCTTCTTATTCGGTGGCGGCTTAGTTGTTTTCTGGGCAGTCACCTTTGGCCTTCAAGACCAAAATGCATCACTTTTCTGGTGGATAGAATAAAATTTCAAACCTGGAACATTGGCACATATGTTGAAAAGGGTAAAGGGAGGCGACTTAGATTGTTACCGGTGGAGCCGGGTTGGAGAGGCAGAAAGGCTTGAGCCTGACCTTGGCACCGTTTTCCAAGGATTCACCGGTTAACTTCTTGATTATGTCAACAATGTCTTGCTCAGGGAGTCTTCTATAAAAAAGCATTGGGGATGGTTCACGCTGCCATTGTACTCGCACATTAGACCATCCCGGCGACTCAGAGGAAGAATATTCCACTCCACCCAACAACAGAATAGGTCAACCCCGGTGAGCCCATTATTCGTCAAAGACCTTAGCTCGGAGAAGATGGGGATGAATTCTAATTCTTCTTCTTGGGTAAGTTCTTTGGCAGCTTGAAGTCCATGGGTAAGCGATCTTCTCTATAACCCAGAAGTGGGTTCTCACTGGGCCCAGCCTTTGGGATGGCTGGGCAGGACGACAGATGGAAACCCACGTTCGCGGCGCCGCTGGACGTTGACCCCTCCGAGTTCCAAGTTGGGCCCGTTGGTAAATTTGGTCTGGCGATTCAGATGGAAGAAGTTCCAAAATAATGGAAATGTGGGCTCTATCTGCAGACATGCCTCGCAAAATACTTAGAATTGACAAGGTTACTGATAGAGTTGGGTCCCAGATCCTGAGGGTGAACATTGAGGAAGTGTAGAGCGTCTCTAAAAAACTTCGGCCCGGGCGGTTTGAAGCCTCGTTCAAGATGATCAATAAAAACAACTACTTCCCCCTCGGCAGGATTGGGAGTCACCTCGCCTGGGGCGGTCCACCAACCAATAACCTCCTTACTATCAAGATAACCCGCCTTGACGTATTTCTCGACAAAGGTGACATTGATCTTGGTTGGTAACCAATTGCATTTTGAGATGCTGACCATGACTACAAAAAAGAAGGAACAAGGCGGATCATTAAGGACCATAAAATGTGGTAACTCGCCAGTTGGAGATCTACAATATGTCTGTAGGGACCTTATGACTCGCCATTAAGTGACCAATGGTTTGGATATGAGGATATTCTAACTTACTAGTTGAGCGATTTATGGTATGTCTACAAAGGCGTTATGACTCGCCATTCGGCAATCAAGGGCGTAGTTTTGATAATGTTCTAACTCGTTGTGGTGGAAGATGGCGAGTGGCAACTCAAAAAGTATTTCTTCCTTAAGGATATTCCCGGGAGTAGGATAAACAGGTTTCTAAAAGCGAGCAAAGAAATACGTATCTACGGGTGGGTCAAATTAAAGAGATAATGCTTGACGAAACTGCGAAGACTATGAACGCAACAATGCGACAGGGGAGCCGTATGAATCTATCAAGTAAAAACATCAAAATGACGAGTAGATGCGGTGATGCTACCGTGCTTTACTACTACGGAGGATCTATCGGAAGTTTGATTGATGGATCTAAAATAGAAGGGGGATCATCGTTGCATTTCGAAGCTAACCTAGACGAACATGGCGGCGAGGTCTAACCCTAATGGGGGAAAGGTGCTTACGTGAGAAAGAAGGACGATCCCCGGAGGAGGATGCGGAATATTTGCGGTGGATCATGCGCCTTCAGTTGGCCTGGAGGCGTCCGGACCACGATGGCTGGCGACGGAGCTTAGGGAACGCGAACAAACAGAGGCGCATGCGCGAGGAAGACGAAGCTGGCGAGGAAGACGAAGTGGGGGTAGGTGACGGTGCCCCCACTCCCCCTGCGGTTATTTAAAGGCCGGGCGCTGGAAATGATGCGGCACGCGCAGGAATAGAGGCGACAGATTAAAGATTTGCAATGGTAGCGCGTGAATTTCCGGGATAACCAAATGGCGGAGAGAAAAGATCCATTGGGTGGTTGCGTCATTAAGTCCCGAAATTGCAGGGAAAAGGTGATGTCATCAAAACCTGCTTGTCGGCTCAAACAATTCATGATGGATGGCGGCTTGTCGTTTGTCAAAAGATAGGAGTGATACAAGTCGCCCCAAAATGAGCAGAAGTTCATTGGCATGAATAAATTCAAGTCAATCTAGGGCCTAATGTTGGGGATATTCCCTGCGGTGTAACCCGCCCTAACTAGGCTGGGTCACTATAGGGGCGACTCATCCTTTGGTAATGCAAGCCTTGGCCCAAGGGCACAGGAGCCGGATGGCGGTTAAGGAGCGATGCAGAGGATAGGCCGCCAAGGAGGTCTCTAGTCTTGGATAGCACGACGACTTAGAGATATGGAAAGCCACAATATGTAGCGTGGCTACGACTCTTGTAAACCCTAGGGCCTCAACCTGTATATAAAGGCGAGTCTCTGGGAAGACAGGGCAAGTTAGAAATCATCGAGAGCTAGGCCAGGCGAGATACGCCCTCCTTGTAATCGAAACCATCATCAATCTACACAAAGCAGGACGTAGGCTTTTACCTCCACACGAGGGGCCGAACCTGGATAAATATGAGTCTCGCTTTCGCTCACCCCCTTTGACTCCCCACCAAGGTGCGATGGCTCCATCACTAAGTCCTTTCACGAGGACATCTGCCGTGAAAAAACAACAACAGGATACCCCCGTACATCCCCTTCTCCATCAAGAATCATCAGTTTGTCCTTCTCCATGCTATATTTTTATCACTTCATATGTTATGTGCTATGCTTGGAGCGTCCCGCTCTTTACTTTTTTAGTTTGTTTTAGTTTTGCTTGCTGTTCATAACAAGTTGCACCCTAGCCTTCTTTGTTTGGGAGAGAAACACGCTCCACTCCACCCTAGAACACAACATAGGTTTTCATGTCTATCTTTTTGTGTGTTCTTTATCTTTTCATAGTTGCTATCTGATACGTCCATTTTGCATCATGCTTTCATGTTGATATTTATTGCTTTTTGGGCTGTTATTACACTTCACGGTACAATCCTTATGCCTTTTCTCTCTTATTTTGCAAGGTTTACATGAAGAGGGAGAATGCCGGCAGCTGGAATTCTGGCCTGAAATAGGAGCAAGTTTGAGATGCCTATTCTGCGCAATTCCAAAAGCCGTGAAAATCAATGTGGTTTTTTTGCGATTTATAAAAAATACTGGGCCGAAGAAGTGCCAGAGGGGCGCCAGCAGGTGGTCACAAGCCTACTAGGCTCATCCACCCCCCTAGCCATGCCTAGGGGGCTTGTGAGCTCCCTGCTGGCCCACTGGCCCCCCTCTTTTGCTACAAGAAGGGTTTCGGTCTCGAAAAATCAAGAGGAGGCATTGGAGGATTCGCCGCCGCCACGAGGCGGAACTTGAGCAGAACCAATCTAGAGCTCCGGTAGTACGATCCTACCGGGGAAACTTCCCTCCCGGAGGGGGAAATCGTCGCCATCGTCATCACCAACACTCCTCTCATCGGAGGGAACTCATCACCATCAACATCTTCATAAGCACCATCTCATCTCCAAACCCTAGTTCAACACTTGTAACCAATCTCCGTCTCGCGACTCCGATTGGTACTTGTAAGGTTGCTAGTAGTGTTAATTACTCTTTATAGTTGATGCTAGTTGGATTACTTGGTGGAAGAGTTTATGTTCAGATCTTTGATGCTACTCATTACTTCTCTGGTCATGAATATGATTATGCTTTTTGAGTAGTTACTTTTGTTCCTGAGGACATGGGATAAGTCATGCTATAAGTAGTCACGTGAATTTGGTATTCGTTCGATAATTTGATGTGTTCTATGTTGTTTTTCCTCTAGTGGTGTTATGTGAACATGGACTACATAACACTTCACCATTATTTGGGCCTAGAGGAAGGCATTGGGAAGTAGTAAGTAGATGATGGGTTGCTAGAGTGACATAAGCTTAAGCCCTAGTTTATGCGTTGCTTCGTAAGGGGCTGATTTGGATCCAGTAGTTTAATGCTATGGTTAGACTTTGTCTTAATTCTTCTTTCGTAATTGCGGATGCTTGCGAGAGGGGTTAATCATAAGTGGGATGCTTGTCCAAGTAAGGGCAGTACCCAAGCGCCGATCCACACACATATCAAACTATCAAAGTAACGAACACGAATCATATGAACATGATGAAAACTAGCTTGACAGAAATTCCCATGTGTCCTCGGGAGCGTTTTACCTCCTATAAGACTTTGTCATGGCTTGTCCCTTGCTACAAAAGGGATTGGGCCACTTTGTCATGGCTTCTTTTGTTACTTGCTACTTGCTACGAATCATCTCACCACACAACTACTTGTTACCAATAATTTGAGTGCTTGCAGATATTACCTTGCTGAAAACCACTTGTCAGATCCTTCTGCTCCTCGTTGGGTTCGACACTCTTACTTATCGAAAGGACTACGATAGATCCCCTATACTTGTGGGTCATCAAGACTCTTTTCTAGCACCGTTGTCGGGGAGTGAAGCGCCATTGGTAAGGAAACATTCATATAGTGTGATGAAATTTATTGTCACTTGTCACCATGGAAACTAATCCTTTGAGGGGCTTGTTTGGGGTATATTCACCTCGAACGGAAGCACAAAGAGTTGCTCCTCAACCTGCTGCACCTACTGAAAATATTTTCTATGAATTTCCTTCGGGTATGCTTGAGAAACTGCTGGCTAATCCTTTTACCGGAGATGGAACATCACATCCAGACTTGCATCTAATCTATGTAGATGAAGTTTGTGGTTTATTTAAGCTTGTAGGTTTGCCCGAGGATGAGGTCAAGAAGAAGGTCTTTCCCTTATCTTTGAGGGATAAGGCGTTGACATGGTATAGGCTATGTGATGATACTGGATCATGGAACTACAATCGATTGAAATTGGAATTTCATCAAAAGTTTTATCCTATGCATTGAGTACATCGTGATCAGAATTATATTTATAATTTTTGGCCTAGTGACTGAGAAAGCATCGCTCAAGCTTGGGGGAGGCTTAAATCAATGTTATATTCATGCCCCAATCATGAGATCTCGAGAGAAATTATCATTCAGAACTTCTATGCTCGGCTTTCTCATGATGATCGCACCATGCTTGACACTTCTTGTACTTGTTCTTTTATGAAGAGAGACATTGACTTCAAATGGAATTTATTGGAAAGAATTAAACGCAACTCTGAAGATTGGGATCTTGAAGAAGGTAAGGAGTCAGGTATGAATTTCAAGTTTGATTGCGTTAAATCCTTTGTTGAAACGAATACTTTTTGTGACTTTAACGCCAAGTATGGACTTGACTTTGAGATAGTAGCTTCATTGTGTGAATCATTTGCTGCTCATATTGATCTCCCCAAAGAGAAGTGGTTTAAATATCATCCTCCCTTAGAAGTCAATGTAGTTAAACCCAATCCGGTTGAAGAGAAATTGATTGCCTATAATGATCCTATTATTCGTAGTGCCTACATTGAGAAACCACCTTTCCCTGTTAGGATAAAGGATCATTCTAAAGCTTCAACTGTGATACGTAGAGGCTACATTAGAACACCTACACCCCCTGAGAAAATTAGAGTTGAACATATCATTGCTATTATCAAAGATCTCCTGTCCGGCAATGTTGATGGCCATAATATTCACTTATGTGAAGATGCTGCTAGAATTGCTAAACCACATGCTAGAGACAAACATAGGCCTGTTGTTGGCACACCTATTGTTTCTGTTAAGATAGGAGATCATTGTTATCATGGTTTATGTGATGTGGGTGCTAGTGTTAGTGCAATACCTCAATCCTTATATGATGAAAATGAAAGACGAGATTGCACCTATTGAGATAGAACCTATTGATGTCACTATTCAGCTTGCCAATAGAGATACTATCTGCCCTGTGGGAATTGTTAGGGATGTTGAAGTCTTGTGTGGTAAAACGAAGTATCCTTCTGATTTCCTCGTTCTTGCTACCACCCAAGATAGCTTTTGTCCCGTCATATTTGGCAGACCTTTTGTTAATACCGTCAATGCTCACATTGACTGTGAGAAGCAAACTGTCACTGTTGGCTTTGAAGGTGTGTCACACGAGTTCAATTTCTCCAAGTTTGGTAGACAACCTCATGAAAAAGTGTTGCCCAGTAAGGATGAAACTATTGCCTTAGCTTCTCTTGCAATGCCTCCTACTGACCCCTTAGAGCAATACTTGCTTGAGCATGAAAATGATATGCATATGTATGAGAGAGATGAGATAGATAGGGTTGTCTTAGAACAATATCCTATCCTTAAGAATAATTTGCCTGCTGAACTGCTTGGGGATCCACCCCCACCAAAGGGTGATCCTGTGTTCTAGCTTAAACAGTTGCCAGATACTCTTAAGTATGCTTATCTTGATGAAAAAGAGATATATATTGTTATTATTAGTGCTAGCCTCTCAGATAATGAAGAAAAGAAGTTACTAAAAACTCTGAGGAAGCACCGTGCGGCTATTGGATATACTCTTGATGATATTAAGGGCATTAGTCCCACTCTATGCCAGCACAAGATTAAAACTAATCCTAATTCCAAACCAGTTGTCGATCATCAACGGAGATTAAATCCTAAGATGAAATAGGTAGTAATAAAATAAATACTAAAGCTCCTGGAAGCAGGTATTATCTTCCTGTTGCTCATAGTGATTGGGTGAGTCCGGTGCATTGCGTCCCTAAGAAGGGAGGTATTACCGTTGTCCCTAATGATAAGGATGAATTGATCCCACGGAGGATTATTACTGGCTATAGGATGGTGATCGATTTTAGGAAATTGAATAAAGCCACTAGGAAAGATCATTACCCTTTGCCTTTTATCGACCATATGTTAGAAAGACTGTCTAAGCACACACACTTCTGCTTTCTAGACAGTTATTCTAGTTTCTCCCAAATACTAGTTGCACGAGCTGATCAGGAGAAAACCACTTCCACCTGCCCTTTCGGTACCTTTGCTTATAGACGTACGCCTTTTGGTTTATGTAATGCACCTGCCACCTTTCAAAGATGTATGATGGCTATATACTCTGACTTTTGTGAAAAGATTGTTGAGGTTTTCATGGATGACTTCTCCGTTTACGGGTCTTCTTTTGATGATTGCCTCAGCAACCTTGATAGGGTTTTGCAGAGATGTAAAGACACCAATCTTGTCTTGAATTGGGAGAAGTGCCACTTTATGGTTAATGAAGGCATCGTCTTAGGACATAAAATTTCTGAAAGAGGTATTGTAGTCGATAAGGCTAAGGATGATGCAATCGAGAAAATGCCATACCCCACAGATATCAAAGGTATAAGAAGTTTCCTTGGTCATGCTGGTTTCTATAGAAGGTTCGTTAAAGACTTATCTAAGATTTCTAGTCCTCTTACCAATCTCTTGCAAAAGGATATTCCTTTTGTTTTTGACGAAGATTGTGAGGAAGCCTTCAAAATACTTAAGAAGGCCTTGATAACTGCACCTATTGTTCAACCACCTAATTGGAACTTACCTTTTGAAATCATGTGTGATGCTAGTGATTATGCTGTTGGTGCTGTCCTAGGACAAAGAGTTGATAAGAAGTTGAATGTTATTCACTATGCTAGTAAAACTCTAGACAGTGCCCAAAGAAACTATGCTACTACAGAAAAGGAATTTTGAGCAGTCGTGTTCGCATGTGAAAAGTTCAGGTCTTACATAGTTGATTGCAAAGTCACTATTCACACTGATCATGCTTCTATAAAGTACTTAATGAAGAAGAAAGATGCTAAACCTAGACTTATCAGATGGGTCCTCTTGCTACAAGAATTTGATTTGCACGTTGTCGACAGGAAGGGTGCTGATAACCCCGTAGCAGATAACTTGTCTAGGTTGGAGATCGTTCTTGATGACCCACAACCTATTGATGATAGCTTTCCTGATGAGCAATTGAATTTCATCAATACTTCACGTAGTGCACCGTGGTATGCTGATTATGCAAACTATATCGTTGCCAAATATATACCACCTAGTTTCACATACCAGCAAAATAATAAATTCTTCTTTGACTTGAGACATTTCTTCTGGGATGATCCTCACCTTTATAAGGAAGGAGTAGATGGTGTTATTAGACATTGTGTACCTGAACATGAACAGGGACAGATCCTACAGAAGTGTCACTCCGAGGCCTATGGAGGACACCATGCGGGAGATAGAATTGCACATAAGGTATTGCAATCAGGTTTCTATTGGCCCACTCTCTTCAAGGATGCCCGTAAGTGTGTCTTGTCTTGTGACGAATGTCAAAGAATAAGTAATATCAGTAAACGTGAGGAAATGCCTATGAACTATTCACTTGTCATTGAACCATTTGATGTTTGGGGCTTTGAATATATCGTACCTTTTCCAAAATCCAATGGGTATACTCATATCCTAGTTGCTGTTGATTACGTCACTAAGTGGGTAGAAGCTATCCCCACTAGTAGTGTTGATCACAACACCTCTAACATGATGCTTAAAGAAGTTATTTTCCCTAGATTTGGAGTCCCTAGATATCTAATGACCGATGGTGGTTCACATTTCATTCATGGTGCTTTCCGTAAAACGCTTGCTAAGTACGATGTCAACCATAGAATTGCGTCTCCCTATCACCCTTAGTTCAGTGGTCAAGTAGAGCTAAGCAATAGAGATATTAAACTGATTCTACAAAACACTATCCATAGATCTAGGAAGAATTGGTCTAAGAAGCTCGATGATGCACTGTGGGCTTATAGAACTGCCTATAAGAATCCCATGGGCATGTCTGTGTACAAAATGGTGCACGACAAAGCATGTCATTTACCTCTTGAGCTAGAGCATAGAGCTTATTGGGCAATCAAAGAGCTCAACTTTGATTTCAAACTTGCTGGTGAGAAGAGGTTATTTGATATTAGCTCACTTGATGAATGGAGAACTCAGGCATATGAGAATGCCAAGTTGTTCAAAGAAAAGGTTAAGAGGTGGCACGATAAAAGGATACAAAAGCGTGAGTTCAATGTAGGTGATTATGTCTTGCTATATAATTCTCGTTTAAGATTTTTTGCAGGCAAGCTTCTCTCTAAATGGGAAGGTCCCTATATTGTTGAGGAAGTATATCGTTCCGGTGCTATCAAGATCAGCAACACGGAAGGTAATTGTCCGAGAGTTGTAAATGGGTAGAGAATCAAGCATTATATCTCAGGTACTCCCATAAATGTTGAAAGCAATATTATCAATACCATAACTCCGGAGGAATACCTAAGGGATATTTATCATCCTATTTCAGACTCCGAAAACGAAGAGGTATGTGATTCCGTAAGTAAACAGACTCCAAAACTCCAGTAAGAATTTTTCTCTGTTTTGGAATATTTTGAAAAAAATAGAAAATTTTGAATTAGTCCGGAAAGCGCACGAGGAGGCGATAAGCCTGCCAGGCGCGGGCCAACCCCTAGCCGCGCCTGGGGGGCTTGTGGCCACCTCGTGTGCCTCCCGGACTCCGTTTTCGTGCGGAGTACTCCTTCTGGTCGGAAAAAAGGATTATATATTCTCCCGAAAGGTCTGACCCTCGTATCATGCAGATTTCCTGTGTTTTCGTTTCGAGCCTGTTTTCTGCCGCAGATTTAGGGCAAGATGTCTTCTCAAGATTCACAGGGGGAGAGCGATGTGGCCGATTACCTTGCTAACCCCAAGGTCTATGGGGACTTGGATCCTTATGGTTGGACCACTGATGAGGAAGAATATTATGATCCCAAGGGGAAGGAACAAACAAGTTCCGATGAGGAGGAGGCTCCTCTACCTCAACTTGGACACACGCATGTGCAGTTCAAGAAGTCGAGCCTCCCTGACTCAAGGAAGAAGCCTAAGACTTTGTTTATCCCTTCTCGTTTCTTGCAGGAGAGTAAGCAGGAACTTTGCCAAAGGGTGTTGAGGCTTGAAGAAGAAAATGATGATCTCAGGGAGCAGAATTTTATGCTCAAGTGGAAATTAAACAAGATCAAGACCTCTGCAACAACTCCACCACCATCACCTCAAAAGGAAGACAACTAAGCATGGGTATGGGCAATCCCTTGGCTTGTGCAAGCTTGGGGGAGTTGCCCCGGTATCGTATCACCATCACATCTTTTGCCTTTACCTTTGTTTTAGTTTGTTCCTTTTCAGTTTTCTCTTTCTCTAGTAGAATAAAGGTCTTAGTGTTTTAGGCTTGAGTTTTGCTTTGTGTCACCCCCGATGTATTCGAGCTCGTGTGCCATATAATAAAGAGTGTCTTACTTGAAGGGCCTTGCCTCATGCCATGATCAAAAGATTGAGAAAAGAACAAAAGCATGAAAGATCATGCAATGATCTTATGGGAAGTGATGGCTTCACATACAAAAAGAATGATGATTGAAACTTGTTGAGGGTAGACAAACGTAGACCTTGGTCATTGTTGCAATTAATAGGAAGTGATAAAGAAGGAGAGGTTCACATATAAATATATCATATTTAACACCATCTATGATTGTGAACACTCACTAAACTATTGCATGTTGGACAAGGAAGACAACATAATCAATTGTGTTTGCTTGGTTCCGAACAATGTTATATGATTAGAGATCCCTTAGCATGTGACGATTGCTTCCACCTCATACTAGCCAAAACTCCCGCACCAAGTAGAAATACTACTTGTGCATCCATAAACCTTCAACCCAATTTTGCCATCAGAGTCCACCATACCTACCTATGGATTGAATAAGATCCATCAAGTAAGTTGTCATCGCTGCAAGCAATAAAAATTGCTCCCTAAATATGTATGATCTATTAGTGTGTGGAAAATAAGCTTTGTACGAACCTGTGATGAGGAAGACATAAAAGGGACAGACTGCATAATAAAGTTCTTTATCACAGGAGGCAATATAAAGTGACGTTCCTCCACACTAAGAGGACACGCATCCAAACCTCAAAAGCACATGAAAACCTCCGCTTCCCTCTGCGAAGGTCCTTTCTTGTACCTTTAACTTTTGCCCTTGAAAGAGTCATGATGATCTTCACCAATTCTTTATTTCGCCTTTATCTTGGCTAACATCATATGCTTGGGAAAGATCTATATTCATATGTCAACTTGGAGGTAAGTATTCATGAATTATTGTTGTTGACATTACCCTTCAGGTAAATGGTTGGGAGGCGAAACTATAAGCCCCTATCTTTCTCTGTGTCCAACTGAAACTTTGATCTCTTGAGTACCACGTGAGTTGTTGCAATTGTAGAGAACGAAAAGATGATTGAGTATGTGGATTTGCTTTACAAGCTCTTATTTGAGTCTTTCTGATGTTGTGATAAATTGCAATTGCTTCAATGACTAAAGGCTACCGGTTGTTAATTCTCGGTAAGGTTCTTGATCCATGCTTTACTTTGTGAAGGAATTATCACTTTAGCATGAGAGATTATATGTTGGTATTGCTGTTCTGACAATCATCATGATGCCTACATGTTCGTATCTTGTTTTGTTGACACCTCTCTCCCTAAACATGTGGGCATATTTATTAATCTCGGCTTTCGCTTGAGGACAAGCGAGGTCTAAGCTTGGGGGAGTTGATACGTCCATTTTGCATCATGCTTTCATGTTGATATTTATCGCTTTTTGGGCTGTTATTACACTTCACGGTACAATACTTATGCCTTTTCTGTCTTATTTTGCAAGGTTTACATGAAGAGGGAGAATGCCGGCAGCTGGAATTCTGGCCTGAAATAGGAGCAAGTTTGAGATGCCTATTCTGCGCAACTCCAAAAGCCGTGAAAATCAATGTGGATTTTTTTTGGGATTTTTAAAAAATACCAGGCCGAAGAAATGCCACAGGGGCTCCAGCACGTGGCCACAAGCCTGCTAGGCGCGACCACCCCCTGGCCGCGCCTAGCGGCTTTCGAGCTCCCTGCTGGCCCACTGGACCCCCTCTTTTGCTACAAGAAGGGTTTTGGTCTGGAAAAAATCAAGAGGAGGATTTTCGGAGGATTCGCCGCCGCCACAAGGCGGGACTTGGGCAGAACCAATCTAGAGCTCCAGCAGGACGATCCTGCCGGGGAAACTTCCCTCCCGGAGGGGGAAATCGTCGCCATCGTCATCACCAACACTCCTCTCGTTGGAGGGGACTCATCACCATCAACATCTTCATCAGCACCATCTCATCTCCAAACCCTAGTTCATCACATGTAACCAATCTCTGTCTCGCGACTCCGATTGGTACTTGTAAGGTTGCTAGTAGTGTTAATTACTCTTTGTAGTTGATGCTTGTTGTATTACTTGGTGGAAGAGTTTATGTTCAGATCTTTGATGCTACTCATTACCTCTCTGGTCATGAATATGATTATTCTTTGTGAGTAGTTAATTTTGTTCCTGAGGACATGGGATAAGTCATGCTATAAGTAGTCATGTGAATTTGGTATTCGTTCGATAATTTGATGTGTTGTATGTTGTTTTTCCTCTAGTGGTGTTATGTGACCGTCGACTACATTACACTTCACCATTATTTGGGCCTAGAGGAAGGCATTGGGAAGTAGTAAGTAGATGATGGGTTGCTAGAGTGACAGAAGCTTAAACCCTAGTTTATGCGTTGCTTTGTAAGGGGTTGATTTGGATCCAGTAGTTTAATGCTATGGTTAGACTTTGTCTTAATTCTTATTTTGTAGTTGCGGATGCTTGCGAGAGGGGTTAATCATAAGTGGGATTCTTGTCTTAGTAAGGGCAGTACCAAAGCGTCGGTCCACCCACATATCAAACTATCAAAGTAACGAACGTGAATCATATGAACATGATGAAAACTAGCTTGACAGAAATTCCCATGTGTCCTCGGGAGCGTTTTACCTCCTATAAGACTTTGTCCAGGCTTGTCCCTTGCTACAAAAGGGATCGGGCCACTTTTCTGCACCGTTGCTACTTTTGTTACTTGCTACTTTCTACGAATCATCTCACCTCACAACTACTTGTTACCGATAATTTCAATGCTTGCAGATATTACCTTGCTGAAAACCACTTGTCAGATCCTTCTGCTCCTCATTGGGTTCGACACTCTTACTTACCGAAAGGACTATGATAGATCCCCTATACTTGTGGGTCATAACTATCACGTTTAGCTCTTAGTTCTCATGCTTTATCTTTTTAAGAGATTTTAAATAGGATGCTTTTGGAACTCTCTTGAGTTATCATGTTTATCTTGTTTAGAGAGTTGGCTTGTTGCAGTGAGTTGTGTGTCTTGCATGAGTAGTTAATTGAGGTTGCTATTTAAGTATAGTAGTAACTTGCAATAGTTTTGAGGTATTTATTTGAGTAATGTTTGGACTTTTGGTGTCAAGAGCTTAAGCCTATTAGTGATAGGTGTCCTATTTTGGGAAATCCGTGTGTTTTTCAAAGCTGAAAAAAATTAGGTGAGAACTCTAGCTACTAGATGGATCGCTAACCTTTGGAGGGGTTGGAATATATAGACTACCCTCACGTTATCATGGGCCGAGGATGCGCAAGGATAACCAAACCCCCAAAAACTCCTCCTCGGGGTGCTTGTCTCTTTGTGAATAGGGATGAAAACTGACAGTGCATTATATCGACTAGAGGGGGGGTGAACAGGAGATTTTTTAGAATTTCATCACTGAGGAAATTCCTTTTGAGGAAATTCCTCACTGATGACTAACTTACAACGGAAACAACAAAGGATCAAGAGTGCAAAGTATCACTACAACAATTTTTCAGGATGAAGAATATGAAAACAGTTTGCACATTATGCAGGCACGCAGAAAACAGATGAGGATTAACTCGCGTGAAGAATTTGGGGTTGAGGAATTTCAGAGAAAGTTTTCAGCAAATTCTTCAAAGAGTGACAGTGAAAATCATCAACACACAATCTGAGGAATATAAAGAGGTGAGGAAATAGAACCTGTTTCACAGTGAAGATAGTGGTCGATGACCCAGTTCCAACTGCTGTGACAGTTGTACATCTGGTTTGGAGCGGCTTGGTATTGAAACCAAAGGACACACAGTTTTGGGACACAGAGTCCCTACCGTATTCTCTTTGGGCTAAGAACACACAGTCCTCTCCCAACACTCGTGGTAAGTCTTCAGGGGAGACTTCCAAACCCTCACAAACATGGTCACCTGGCGATCCACAATTGACTGCTGGATTGCTCTAGACCATGACACCTAACCGTCTGGAGGATGCACAACCCTCAAAGGTAAAAGGCTTCAGTCCCACATAGGAAAAACTTCTTCAGTGATGCTCAATCACTTGGTTTTTGGTTTGTGGTTTGGTTTTTGGGGTATTTCCTCACTGATGAATTACTCTCGAAGACTCTGAGGAATTTGGGTTTCTCTTATGACAAGTGTCAATTTCTCACGGAGCAGCCAACCAGCTAATGGTTGTGGGGGCACCTATTCATAGCCTGGGAACATCCCGACATGATTTGACATTAATGCCCTTAAATAATATGATAGTTGGTGTGGATAAGACCAATGATGTGGCGTGACTATCGATAACGGTCGGGACCCTCAACTGTGAGAGTCCTCATGTCTCTCATATTCCTCACTTGAGGCTTTTGGTAGGATTAGGCTTGGGTTGAGTATCATGAGGAAATGCATTCCAATGTGTAACTTTGACCTCCTTTAAAAGTACGGTGTTCCTATTACTCAAGTGTGAGGAAAATAAAATAGAAAGGATAAATCTTCAGGCTTCAAAGTCTTCAGATTGATTTTCTTCAAGACGCACCGAACTCCTCATTTTCAATATCTTCTTCAGGAATATCAATTTCATCGCAATTTCTTCGCGACTCAATTCTTCAGCTTCGGACCAATTTCTTCAGCCGAAGATATACATTTTTAGGGCTCGATATTCATCGAATATTTCAAACTCCTCAGCGACTTATAGATCCTATGTACACTCACGAACACATTAGATACTTAACCTATATGTCTTCAAACCACCAAAATCACTAAGGGGCACTAGATGCACTTACAATCTCCCCCTTTTTGGTGGTTGATGACAATTAGGTTAAGTCTTCAACAGGGATAAAAATATGAAGTGTAAATACTCATTTGAGGAATTTGAAATCAAGATTCAGAGAGACTCCCCCTGAAGATGTGCATATCTTGAGGATTTTGATTTTAACATCAAATGCACATTGATGATTTATATCATGGAGATCTTCCCCTGAGTCTTGTAAATCATGCATACATACGACATATAGTATGAAGAAATTGAGAATGCATGATGACAAATGGTATCTGACAAATTCCAGCATGCGTGCATTAAAATTTTGAGGAATAAGCATGCGAAGAAAAATGTTCAAAAGCATCAGAGTACCATCAGGCTTAAGTTAAAACTCATTACATAAAACACTTCAGAAGAGCCAAGAGTTTGTAGCTTAAATAAAGTTTATAAGCCCCCAAAATATCCCACGTGAGGACTAACTCTCAGATTTCTCTCCCTTTGTCATCAAGTGACAAAAAGGGACAAACTGAGGACTAACGCCCCTCAAGACTTTCACTTCTTGAGAGTTGAGGAAGACGCATGAGGATTCTTGGGAGCCGACTTCCTCCTTGGACCAGTGGCAGTATCTTGCTGGTCTTCATGTGATTCAGCAGTGCAGAATGAAGAAAACAAACTGTCCTCAAGGTCTGGAACTGGAATTGTCCTGAATTTCTTCTTTGGTGGCCACGACCAGTCGAAGTCCTGCACAAACTCCAATTCTTCAAGTTCTGACGGAGTCTTCAAATGAGCCAGTGTGGCCCAGGTGTGATCAAAAACCTTATGAAGATAATGATGGTTAAGCTTCACAGCATTCTGCGTTTCATTGAGGGTTTTCACAATGGCGCCGAACTGGCGTTTGACCCACTTGTGATTGCGATCCACCTTTTGGTGAAGACTTAGAAGAAGCTCTCTGGTATTCATCACCCTTGGAGCAACATGACTTGGAGGATGGGTTTCAGTGTCATCCCATGAGGAATAAGCATCTGGCTCTCGGAACTGGCCATCAAGGGGCCGACTGCCTTCATCAATGATAGACTTGCCTTTTCCTTCAACAGGCTCGAAAGTCTTCTTGTTGACCCCTAGAGGAGGCATATAACCGATATGATTGTTGAAATCAGCGTGATAGTTAATGCCTGACCTGTGTCTAATTAATCTCATGATCCATGGAGCGTAAATCTTCAGGTCAAAAGGGGCCATAGCATTTTCTGCCACAGTCCTCAAGAAGAAATCATGTATGTTAAATGGAATGCCATGGATGATATTGAAGAGGATATTCTTCATGATTCCTACGACGTCTTCTTCATCATCATGACCCTTGATTGGCGCAAGAAAGCTGCAGAGGATTCTGTAAACCGTCCTAGGTTCATACTTCAGCTCATGGACCAGGAAGGTTGTTCTTGGTGGTTGCCCCTTAGCCAAAGGCTTCATGAGGACTTCCATCAGCTTGTTTGCCAGCTCACGTTCATCATACAGCTTTACGGCCTGCTCTGAGGGAATTGACACAGGAAGTTCACGCAACAGCTCATTGGCAGGAGCCTTGAAGTATGTGTTCTGCGTCATCCAATCGAGCACCCATGTGTTGATGTCTGTTGGATCTCTAGAGATGTGCAGAGTTGCATAGAATTGAAGAATGATTTCACTATTCCAATCGTAGATATCTGAGCACATAGGGAGGAGTCCTACTTCATAAAGAACGTTGAGGACTAGGGCGAAGCAAGGAATTTCTTCAAACTGAACATGAGGAATGTGCCTGTGCTGGAAAATCTTGTTTCTTCCACACAACACAGAGGCGTACTAGTTGAGCTGTGTCCAGGTCCAAAACTTCAGATGCCTGATGCGAGGATTGTCGTAGGGATTTTATCCGATGAAGAACATGCGTTCTTCAAAGAAGGATTCCTTTTGAAACTTAGGCCGCTTGGAGAACGGCTGACGCTGCATTGGCTGAAGATTATTTGGCTTGCCTTGAGGAGAGACAATCATTACAGTTTCTGGATTGAGGACGACAAGAGCATTCTCTGGATCTGGTGCATTTTCCTCAGCATGTTCCTTAGGATGAGGAATTTCATCTGCTTGTGCTTCAGGCTGAGGAGCATGCTCTGGTTGAGGAATGTCCTCAACGGGAGCTTCTTGTTGAGGGTTTTGCTCTGGGGAGGAATTGGTTCATCCTGAGCCTCAGGTTGAGGATTCTGCTCAGGAGGAGGAATTGGGTCAGCTTGAGCCTTAGGTTGAGGATTTTGCTCAGGATTTTGAATTTCATCAGGCTGAGGATTTTCACTTTGTTTTTCCTCATCTTGAGGAGCTTGCTTGGTGGAGGAGCCTGATTCATCAGCTGGTGCAGCTGATCCTTGTGCAGTTTGTTCAGGAGGAATGAAGGTCTGAGGACTGTCATCAATGCGAATTTCCTCATCGGTGTGTTCCTCAGACTCATCATTCTTCATTTCCTTATCAGCCACGTGCTCCTTGTCTTCACTTTCGAAGGGAGTCATCTCATATGATGGAGCAACGTTGAGAGGCATAGGATCCAGAGGTGCATTTTCTTCAAGAGCTTTGAGGCGCTTGGCCTCAGTGGATTCTTCTGCTGAGGAAGCTTTTCTCTTCTTGGCTTCCTTTTCAGCAGCTCTAGTCTTCTTCACGTCTAATGCAGACGGAGTCATTTTCTTCACCTTTGAAGCTTTTGGTGAAGGGGTTTTCTCAGCTGAAGCAGTTTCATCAGCTGGAGAAGAGTCATCAGCTGGCTTAGAAGCAGCTGGAGCAGTTTCACCAGCTGTAGCAGAGTCATCAGCTGGGTTTTCCTTGGCAATTTCCTCAATAGCCGGTTCATCAGCACGACTTTCTTGAGGGATTTCCTCAGTATGAGCAGTTTCATCAGCTGGTTCCTCAATCAGAGGCAGAGGTGTTGGTGTTGGAGGGGCAGCCTTCTTGTTGTACTCCATCCTTTCCGGTTTATAGGGCTCATCTCAAAAATTTCAGATTTCCATTATATTAGGCTCATTTTGAGTCTAAGTGAGTTAAAGTGCTTTGAGTCTCACGCCATATTTAATTCATAGAGTTTAGAGAAATGAGATGAGTGGCTATGCATGCATCGTTTTCTACATCCACCATGCAAGTCCAATGAAAAGAAGGATGCTACATTTATTGCCATGGAAATTGCATATGTGAGAAATATTTCATTGGCTAGTTTAAACTAGTGTCATCCACTCATAATTCACCTTGGTTGATGAGATTTCAGATTTGATCCCTATAAACCGGAAAGGAGGGAGTACTTGTCAACTGCGTCAGTGGCAAATTTGATGAAATTGTTTTTGAGACTTTGACGATCAGAGAGCTTAGAGTGCTTGTCAGTCGAAGTCTTCAATTCAGCATGTGTTTACACAAGTGCATCAGGCGTCAGGTTGAGGAGATTCTGTCTGAGGAATTTCTCCTTTTTGAGCTTTGCAACCTTAGCCTGTTTAGCTTGCTGCTCTTTCCACTTGGCCTCCTTGATGAATGTGGCCACCATGTGGCTGATGCCTGGGGGAAGCTTCAAATCATCGACTGGAGTGTTGGGGTCCTCATACCAGATGTTGATGTAATCCAGGAGGACTTTTGGGTCCATGGCGAGAGGAATGGAGCTGCCAGAAGCTTGAGCTACCCTCTCCTGCTTATTTCTGATTATGGCTTGGAGAGTATCATCATCAAATTCATCACTACCTTCTGATGCAGGAGGAATTTTGATGATTTTGCTTGGGCTTGATCTTGTTCCTCTCCCAGCAATCACCTTAGTCTTCAGGGTAGTCAGTGAAGACTTTGTCTCGGAGCTTGTTGCAGACGGAACTGAGGAGCTGGAGACAGTGGGTAGTTGCTTCACTATCTGCTTCTGTTCAGGCTTTCAAGCCTTTGGAGGTGCTGAGGGTTTTTGAGCTGATGCTGGTGCAGCTTTCTGAGGCATTTTCTCTTGACGCTTTTAAGCCTTTGGTTTTGGTGGCACAGACTTCATTTGAGGAATGGCCGTACCAGAAGTCTTAGCTGCAGAGGAAGTGGCGGCAGTTGTAGCAGCAACAGATTCTTCATTGAATTTCCTCACAACAACTTCTGCTTCCTTCTGAAGCTTTGACAAGTGTTTTGACTTTTCTTCAGGATAGTCATAAATTGTCTTGAGGCTTGAGGGGTGTGCATCCTGATAGTCGTCAAGAGTCTTGAGGGCTTGAGGGGTTTGCCAGGAGGCTTCAGAGCGAATTTCTTCGCATACTTGGGAGTGACGAATCTGTACTCTTTCCACTCCTTAGCCCATCGGTGTTCTATCTTTTGAAGCCTCATCTTCCTCTTGGGCATATATTCTTGCTCATCAGGTGTGCAGTATTCCAAGTTATATCCTTAGGGATATCTATGGCAGTGTTCTGCTCGAGCTTCTTGCCACCCTTTTGCTTCCTTTCATCTTCCATTTTCTTCAGCTGAGGCTTTTGCTGAGCAAATTGAACTCTTGAGGATTCTGATGAAACTTGCAGACTTTCTTCAAGAAATGCTGCAAATGAGTTAAGTTGATGAGAACCTAGAGATTCATCAGCTGACATGTTTGTACGTGTGAACAGAGTATAGTTGCGAGGAATTTGGAGAGGTCATATGCGTTCTCAGATTTGATGAAATGAATTTTTTTGAAAGTTGAGGAATTTCACCAGTGGTTGAGGAATTCGTCTAAGCACACCGTTCTTGGGTTCCAGAGTTGTACAAATTCAAAAATTTGCACAACTGAGGAATCTCGTGAAAATCTTAGATGCTTAGTGAAGTTCATCAATAGTTGAGGAATGAGCAGTGTTTGAGGAAAAAGAAACTGATGGATACTTGAGGAAAAACAGATTTCACATCTCTAAGGTAAAATAGTAGATCAAAAGAGCTGTAAAAATAGGGTTTTTATTTACCCTAGATGGCACACACAAAGAACAGAGAAGGAAGTAGCAGTAGATACTCTTCGGTGCGAGTCCAATGCGCCCTAACTCGGCAACAGAGGATAGCTACGGCGGCGGCGGACGAAGATGGTCCGGTTCCGGCGTGGTTTCGACGACGGAGAGGTCAAGGCAGTCAAGCTTTTCCTCGGCGGCGTCGAGACTTCTAGCGGTGGCGCTAGGGCTTTTGAGCTTTGCTGTAGCAGGAGGGCGATGGGACGAAGAATATTTTACCGAAGGGAGATGGGGACATATTTATAGCCAGGTGGTAACTGTTGACGCGAAAGTATCGGAACAAATAGCCCCTGTCTCTACGTCTCCGCAGGACACGTCTAGCCCACAACCGAAGCGGTGGAGATCGTGGTTATCCGAACGGGGAAAGTGGGGTTCAGTTACTGTGTAACAACATTTTTTTTTGAATATTTGAGGATTTTGTTACAAAATCATCAGCTGACAAGGACGCAGTGAGGATTTTGAACAAAGTTTCAAGTAGAACGCATATGAAGAATTGAATAGACTGGGTGAGAGTATCATAGAGGGAAAGTAGGGTCCGATCACATTCACTTAGATGAAATATCAAATTGAAGAAATAGCTATAAGTGAATGCTGTTGAGGACTTTGAAATCACAGACTATCTAGGTAAACAAAAATCATCAAGTGTTTTTGAAGATTTTTATTAATTTGAGGATTTTGTGACATAGCGTTTTGATGATGAATTTCAGTTTTGAAGAAAAACAAATTTGAAGAACAACTGTTTTGAAGAAAATCAACTTTTGAAGAAATTCAACTTGAGGAATTTCAAGTTGCGTGGTGGCGTGACCCACCATATAAGAATGTTGATTACCGACGCCGCGTACAATTGTCGTAGGGCCCTGAGAATCAATTTCTTCGTTGATTTCCTCACACTAAGAGTGATATTCTTTGTTGGTTGAAGAAAATCGATTCATCGTGTGTTGCACATCTAAGTCATCAATTTTGCATAAATGTTAGGATGTGTGCATGTTTTTACAAAACATTTGAAGATTCTAAGATATTTAGCTCACACCACAACTTGCAAAACCTTTTCTCATCCAAGGGCTTAGTGAAGATATCTGCCAGTTGATCGTCAGTCTTCATATGGTCGATGAGGATATTGCCCTTGAGGACGTGGTCCCGAAGAAAATGATGACGAATCTGGATGTGCTTGGTCTTCGAGTGTTGTACTGGGTTGTATGCAACCTTGATTGCACTCTCATTATCGCAGTAGAGAGGCACATTCTTCATGTTGATGCCGTAGTCCTTGAGGGTTTGCTTCATCCATAGCAGTTGAGCACAGCATGAACCAGCAGCAATGTACTCAGCTTCGGTAGTGGAAAGTGAAACGCAGTTCTGTTTATTTGAGGACCATCAGACTAGTGATCTTCCGAGGAAATGACATGTGCCACAGGTTGACTTGCGATCCACACAGTCACCAACATAGTCAGAATCAGAATATCCCACAAGATGAAGATTTGAGCCCTTGGGGTACCATAATCCTAGTGTTGGTGTGTGAGCTAAGTATCGAAGAATATGCTTCACAACCTTATGGTGTGATTCCTTCGGTTTTGCTTGAAAACGTGCACACATGCAAACACTAAGAATTATATCTGACCTAGATGCACATAAATACAATAAAGAGCCAATCATGGAGCGATATACGTGTTGATCGAATTCTTTACCATTTTCGTCAGTGCAGAGGTGGTCGTTGGTAGGCATTGGAGTCTTGGCACCTTTGCATTCATGCATGTCGAATTTCCTGAGAACATCCTTGAGCTATTTCTCCTCTGATATGAAGATTCCATTGCGTTGTTGACGAATTTGAAGACCTAAGAAGAATTTCAGCTCCCCCATCATAGACATCTGATATTCTTCACTCATCATGTAAGCAAATTCATCACTGTAATGTTTGTCAGTACAACCAAATATGATATCATCGACATATATTTGGCACACAAATAGTTCATTATCATAGGATTTAGTGAAAAGTGTTGGATCGAGTGAACCAGTCTTGAAGCCTTTCTTCATGAGGAATTCCTTCAATGTATCATATCATGCCCGAGGGGCTTGCTTGAGACCATAGAGCACCTTTTTGAGTCTAAAGACTTTGTCTGGATTCTTTGGATCCTCAAAACCTGGGGGCTGAGCAACATATACTTATTTCTCAAGATTACCATTGAGGAATGCACTTTTCACATCCATTTGATATAAGATGATGTTATTATGATTAGCATAAGCAAGTAGTATTCGAATAGCTTCAAGTCTAGCAACAGGTGCAAAAGTTTCATCGAAATCTATTCCTTCAACCTGTGTGTAGCCTTGGGCTACAAGTCGTGCCTTATTCCTCACCACTTGACCATCCTCGTCTTGCTTGTTTCGGAAAATCCAGTTGGTGCCGATGATATTGTGCTTGCGAGGATCTGGTCGTTTGACGAGCTCCCATACGTCATTCAGCTTGAATTGAAGAAGTTCGTCTTGCATGCCTTCGATCCACTCCGGTTCCATGAAAGCCTCAACAACTTTTGAGGGTTCTGTGATAGACACAAAGGAGAAATGCCCACAAAAGTTAACTAAGTGTGAAGCTTTTGAGCGAGTGAGAGGACCTAGCGCGTTGATGTCATTGAGGATTTTGTCAAGTTCTACTTCATTTGCAATCCTCAGATGAGCTGGTTGAGGATTTTGTCTGGGCTGAGGAATTAGTTCTGGAGCAATTTCCTCAGGAGCATCTTCTTGATTTTCATCAGTGTTGGGAATGATTTCTTCATCAATTTCCTCAGTGGGAACAATGTCTTCAGTAGCTTTGAGCTTTATTGCTTCCTCAGGAGACAACTTATCTGGATCAGGAGGCAATTACTCTCTTTGCGAGCCATTAGTTTCATCGAACCGCACATCTACAGTCTCAACAACCTTGTTGTGATAGTTGTTGAAGACTCTGTAGGTGTGCGAGTCCTTTCCATAACCGAGCATAAAACCCTCATGTGCTTTAGGTCCAAATTTGAGCTATGGTGAGGATCTCTAATCCAACATTTTGCACCGAAGACTTTGAAATAACTTACATTGTGTTTCTTGTCAGTGAGGAGTTCATATGAGGTTTTCTTGAGGAATTTTGAAGACATACCCTGTTGATGATATGGCATGCAGTGTAGATTGCTTCAGGCCAAAAGCGACGAGGAGTGTGATATTCTTCAAGCATGGTTCCTGCCATCTCAACCAGAGTCATGTTCTTCCTTTCGACGACACCATTTTTCTGAGGAGTATAAGGAGCAGACAATTCATGAGTAATACCAAGTTCATCAAGATAATTATCAAGACCAGTGTTTTCGAACTCTGTTCCATTCTCACTCCTGATGTGTTTGATCTTGACGCCGAAGTTCATCGAGGCCCTTGAGGAAAATCGTTTGAAGACTTCCTGCACTTCAGTTTTAGATAAAATGATATGCACCCATGTGTATCTGGAATAATCATCAACTATGACAAAGCCATATAAAGATGTTGCATTTGTTAGTGTGGCATAATGAGTAGGTCCAAATAGATCCATGTGAAGCAATTCAAATGGACGAGTAGTGGTCATGATAGTCTTCGAGGGGTGCTTGGATCTGGTCATTTTCCCAGATTCACAAGCACCGTAGAGGTGGTCCTTGAGGAATTTGACTGATTCGATGCCGATGACATGCTTCTTCTTTGCGAGCGTGTGCAGATTCCTCATGCCTGCATGATCGAGTCTTCGATGCCACAGCCACCCTTCTGAGGTTTTTGCTAGTAGGCAAGTGGCTGGTTGAGGACCTGTAGAGAAATCAACAATGTACAAATCCCCTCTTCTAACACCTTCGAAGACTTTGGATCCGTCAGATTCCATGATAACAACACATCTATATCTTCCAAAGATAACAATCATATCAAGATCACAAAGCATTGATACTGACATGAGGTTAAATCCAAGGGATTCAACAAGCATTACTTTGTCCATGTACCTATCCTTGGAAATAGCCACTTTGCCAAGTCCCAATACCTTGCTTTTACCTTTGTCAGCATATGTGATTTGCTTCAGGGGTGATGGAGTTAGTGGCATATTCATCAGCAAGCTTTTGCCACCAGTCATGTGGTGTGTGCAGCCAATATCAAGAACCCACTCAGTACTCTTGGGTTTGTCATCTTGTAGATGAATGAGTACAGCTTACCATCTCATATGCTTTAGACTTGAAGAATATGATATCAATTTCATCAGATAGGAATTTCATCATAAACAGAATTATAAGGACGTGTGAAATATTTCTATTTCATCAATATTAGCTTGCGTCCTATCAAGCATTTTCCTCAGGTCTCCAGCTAATTCTTGAGATAATGATTTTCATCTGGAGACCTGACCTGCAGAAGTGATTAGTTCAATTTCTTCACCACCCACATCTGAAGGGGTGGTAAAGCATTAATCATCCTTCGAGCACCATATGAGAAGGGGGGCATTGAAGCTAATGCACTTCTTCTAACAGTAGGGGGGTTAGAGTATTCAAATGAATATGCAGAGAATTTATTTGAGGATTTATGAACATAATGATTTGAAGAATAACACTCATATTCATAGTCCTTGTAATTTTCATGCATGTTAGAAGCATTAGCACGGGTACGAGCATAGTTTTGACGAGTTGAGGATTTTGATCCTCTTGAAGACTTTGGTCCTCCTGAGGAATTTGATCTGGGGTTCAAATTCTTCATAGGTGGTATCATGAGGACATTCACGTGAAGATTTTCAAGGCAACTTTTGGGAACCCAGATTTTCCTCAAGGTAGGGCCATTCCTGCAGTTAGTTCCAACATATCGTGCAAATACTTCACCAGATTGATTTTTGAACAATTTATAGTTGGAGTCAAATGACTCATCTGAGGAATAGGATAATTCACATGAAAAGCCTGTTAGATTGGATGGATCAAAAGGAGGCCCAGTAGCAGCAACCCATGAGGTTTTGGTATACTGCTCAGGTTTCCAATAAGATCCATCAGCATTCAATTTCCTCTCAAAGGCAATTCCTTCTTTCCTCGAGTTCCTGTTCAAGATCTGCTTTTTGAGCACATCACAAAGGGTTTGATGTCCTTTGAGACTTTTCAATATGCTTGTGACATACAATTCCTTCAGCCCTGCATTTTCATCAGTGACATTTGTGTTTTCCTCAAGTGAGGAATTTGACACTACAGGAGAAGTTGAAGAATTTTTAGCAATTGAAGCATTTGATGATTCTGGTGAAGAATTAGCAGTTTCACGTTCGATGTATTTAAGACATGGAGGAATGAATTCAGCTTGAGCAGCACTGATCTGTTGAGCTTGTAATGAATCATTTTCCATACGAAGATCATCATGAGAAATCCTCAGCTTCTCTAGATCAAGCTTCTTTTGGAAGAAATTCACAGGAAAGTTTCTCATGATCAGCGAGGAGTGTAACATGACGGTCTTGAAGATTATCAAATCTGGACTGAAGACTTTTCATATCTTCAGTGAGGATTTGGGTAAGATTCATTTCATCATTCAACAGATTGTCGCTTCTATCTAGCAGTTTCTGAAGCTTTTCCAGGGCAGTTTGTTGTTTAGTGGCAATGATAGCAAGTTTACTGTAACTGGGTTTTTTATAATCATAAGGTTCACAGTCACTTGAATCAGAGGAGGAAGCATCATTCGGTACCTTTGAATCTTTTGCCATGAAGCAATAGGTTGGAGTGAAGTCATCAGCATAGTCAGGAGTGTGGATGGTGTTATCATTTTCTTCAAGGTTGAAGATTGACTTGCTCACAAATGTGGTTGCAAGTGCAAGACTAGCCTGTCCGGATTCTGAGTCTTCATCAGAACCCTCCTCTTCATCACATTCCTCGGATTCTGCCTCGGAATCCATTTCCTTGCCAATAAGTGCCCGAGCCTTTCTGAAACTAGTCTTCTTGTGCGATGAGGACTTTGAATATGAGGATTTTGAAGATTTCTTCTTTTTCTTCGAGTCATCAGAACTTTCATCCTTGTATTTCTTCTTCTTTGATTCCTTTCCCCAACGAGGACAATCAGCAATGTAGTGACCTGGCAGGTTCTTTTCTTGTAGTCCTCAGATGAAGATTCTGATTTCCTCATATCTCTTCTTGAAGATTTACCGAACTAGCCACGTCGTGTAAACCTCTGGAATTTCCTCACGAGCATTGCAAGCTCTTGTCCAAATTCTTCAAGATCACCAATGCTACCATCCGAGTCTTTTTCTTCAGATGAGGAAATTGCTTTGGCCTTCAGTGCACGTGGTCTAGAATAGCTTGGTCCATATAGATCTCTCTTTTCTTCTTGTTGGAATTCATGAGTATTGAGTCTTTCTAGTATATCAGCTGGATCAAGCATCTTGTAGTCTGGTCTTTCTTGAATCATCACAACTAAAGTATCAAATGAAGAATCCAAAGATCTTAGCAGTTTCTTCACAACTTCGTGATCAGTAATGTCTCGAGCCCCCAGTGCTTGCAGTTCATTTGATATGTCAGTGAGGAAATCAAAGGTATCTTGGTAGCTTTCATTGTAAAACCTCTTGAAGCGATTGAAGAGTTTGCGAAGAACATCAACACGAGAATCACGTTGGGTTGATACTCCTTCATTAACATTGGACAACCTTTCCCAGATAAGTTTTGCTGAGCCCAAAGCACTTACTCTGCCATACTGGCCCTTGCTCAGATGGCCGCAGATGATATTCTTCGCTTGAGAATCAAGTTGCTTGAATTTCTTCACATCAGCGGCAGAGATAGTAGCGGTGACGATAGGGACGCCGTGTTCCACAATATACCAGAGATCATTGTCAATAGCTTGTAGATGCATCTGCATCTTGGTCTTCTAGAAGGGAAAGTCCTTTCCTTCGAAAGTAGGACATGCTGCAGTAACCTTAATCATGCGTGCAGTCGACATAACTAAAACTCCAGGTGGTTAAACCAAAATCACACAGAACAAGGGAGTACTTCGCTCTAATACCAATTAAAAGTGCGTTATATAGACTAGAGGGGGTGAATAGGAGATTTTTTAGAATTTCATCACGGAGGAAATTCCTTTTGATGAAATTCCTCACTGATGACTATCTTACAACGGAAATAGCAAAGGATCAGGAGTGCAAAGTATCACTACAGCAGTTTTCCAGGATGAAGAATATGAAAACAATTTGCACAGTATGCAGGCACACAGAAAACAGATGAGGGTTAACTCGCATGAAGAATTTGGGGTTGAGGAATTTCAGAGACAGTCTTCAGCAAATTCTTCAAACAGTGACAGTGAAAATCATCAACACACAATCTGAGGAATATAAAGAGTTGAGGAAATAGAACCCGTTTCACAGTGAAGATAGTGGTTGATGACCAAGTTCCAACTGCTATGATAGTTGTACATCTGGTTTGGAGCGGCTTGGTATTGAAACCAAAGGAAACACAGTCCCGGGACACACAGTCCTTATCGTATTCTCCTTGGGCTAAGAAGACACAGTCCTCGCACAACACTCGTGGTAAGTCTTCAGGGCAGACTTCCAAACCCTCACAAACTTGGTCACCTGGCGATCCACAATTGACTGCTGGATTGCTCTAGACCATGACGCCTAACCGTTTGGAGGATGCACAATCCTCAAAGGTAAAAGGCTTCAGTCCCACATTGGAACAACTTCTTCAGTGATGCTCAATCACTTGGTTTTTGGTTTTCGGTTTGGTGTTTGGGGTATTTCCTCACTGATGAATTACTCTCGAAGACTGAGGAATTTGGGTTGCTCTTGTGACAAGTGTCACTTTCTAACAGAGTAGCCAACCAGCTAATAGTTGTGGGGGCGGCTATTTATAGCCTGGGAGCATCCCGGCATGATTTGGCATTAATGCCCTTAAATAATATGACCGTTGGTGTGGATAAGACCAATGATGTGGCTTGACTATCGATAACGTTCGGGAGCCTCAACTGTGAGAGTCCTCATGTCTCTCATATTCCTCACTTGTGGATTTTGGTAGGATTAGGCTTGGGTTGAACATCATGAGGAAATTTATTCGAATGTGTAACTTTGACCCCCTTTAACAGTACGGTGTTCCTATTACTCAAGTGTGAAGAAAATAAAACAGAAAGGATAAATCTTCATGCTTCAAAGTCTTCAGATTGATTTTCTTCAGGATGCACCGAACTCCTCATTTTCAATATCTTCACGAGGAATATCAATTTCATCGCAATTTCTTCGCGATTCAGTTCTTCATCTTTAGACCAATTTCTTCAGCCGAAGATATACTTTTTAGGGGTCGATATTCACCGAATATTTCAAACTCCTCAGCGGCTTATAGATCCTGTGTACACTCACGAACACATTAGATACTTAACCTATAAGTCTTCAAACCACCAAAATCACTAAGGGGCAATAGATGCACTTACAAAAACGGAGCGGAAACGGACGGAACTGAGTGCTATCACATTTGTTTTCATATTGTTTTGCAGAACTGGAAATGAATACAGAAACCCCGAAAATGAATACGGAAATAGATACTGCTGGAAACAGACACGGGGCGAATACAAAACGAATACAGAAATAGAAGTGGTCATTGACCGGAACTTTGAAACCCCTTGAATCATAGAGTAATACAGACAACAACAAAAATTATGAATTGCTAACATGTCTACAAAATAATTTGATTATGTTAGCAACATATCATAGTATTGTATTAGTACATGACAATTGTGTATAGGGTCTAGCTAAGTATATATATGGTAGTATAAGTTGGGCCTCAAATGGTCCATTATGCTCATTGTGTCATTGTGTGTTATTTGGTGGTTGGGCTACAAAGCAGTCGTATGCCTATAGTAAAAATGGAAAATTCCATATTCATGAAAACGGAAAGTTCCATTTCCACATATGTTCCACCGGAAAACACTCTTTCGTTTTTGTTTCTGTTTTCGCATTAAAAATTCTATTTCCATTTCCTTTTGCAAATTTCCATTTCCGCTTTCATATTGCCTCTTCGTTTTCATTTTTCCTCCGGAAAAGCGGAAAGTTTCCACTCCATTTTCATCCCTATTTGTGAATCTCCTGACTAGATAGAGAGTCACCGATAATAAGTGCATGAGTTCTTCAGACTAATGCGAGTATTCAATTGTTGGCACTTCCACCATGCATATTTTGCTAGCCTCTTCGGTACCACGCATTGCCCTTTCTCATCTTGAGAGTTGGTGCAAACTTTGCCGGTGCATCCAAACGCTTGGCATGATACGCTCTGTCATCATAAGCCTCATTATATCCTTCCTCAAAACAGCCACCATACCTACCTATTAAGGCATTTCCATAGCCTTTACAAGATACATTGCCATGCAACATCCACCATCTCATGACTTGATCTTCATGTCATACATGCTTTTGCTTGATCGAGGAGTACCATGCTAGTTGGGCATTGCCCTTATTATTGCTACATGATGCGGTAGTTTCATTGCATATCCTGCTACACTTGCAGAGGCATACATGTGCATACATCATGATAGTTTTCATTTGTGTTTATGTTGAGTACCTCTTATATAAGTGTGAAGATCTTCTTTTTATTCTTGTAAAATATAGAGTGTTGCCCTTAAGTGAGGAAAAGATCCTAAAGAGGACAAATTAAAAGATGCCCAAAAGAGGACACATGAAAGGATCCCAAAGAGGACAAATGAGAGATAAATAGAAAGAGCCAAAGAGGCCGCAAAAAATAAAAATAAAAGAAAAAGAAATAAAAGGAGAGAATGGGGCAACACTACTATTCCTTTTGAAAGATCTACACTCGTACTCCACTGTTATATTTGTACTCCATAGAGATTATCATTCATGCATAACTATGTGGGGACCGTTACACTATGGAACTTGGCTTGTATATTCCAATGATGAGCCTCCTCAAATGAGGTTTAGGTCTTCATGAGCAAGCAAGTTGGATGCACCCCCACTAGTTCCATTGGAGAGCTTACCTTAGCTCATATGTGCATCCTTTGCATGGCAATCCCTACTCCTCACATCATATCTATCATTTGGCTTTCTCTCGCCTATGATTGTTCTCATTGATGTGAGCCTTTCACACCTTTATTGTATTCCTTCCCCATCATTATTCTCTTTGCCATCCTAAGTTCCAACATATCTTTCTTGCGCTCATCCATTGCATGAGTGCTCAAAGTCGAACGGGAGAGGATCATTTTGACTTGTGCCTGACTAGTGCTCTGGGGACGAGTGAAAATAAGATTCCGAAGGAGACCAAGTGTGAAGTTTTAGTAGATTGAGTTCTCAATTAAACTATACAATATTTTTATGCTCTAAACCCATCTCCCACTTCTTGCATGGAAGCACCATTTGGAGACATTCGAATCACGGACATCGAGAGCTCTTGCACCTTTATGTTCTTACTTTGCTAGTTTCAATACTAGATATAGACTCTTGCTTGTCATTGTCTTGAATTGAATTGCATATCTTACTTGCTTTACTTTGAAGTTCTTATATGTGTGTTACCATGTGACCACAGAAATTATGCTTGTTATCATTTACCTACTCGAGGACGAGTAGGAATTAAGCTTGCGAATGTCGATACATCCCAAACGTATTTATAGTTTCTGCTTGCTCCATGCAAGTTTTGGATGATATTGCTATGTATTTTGTACATTTTCATACCTTTTTCAACATATTTGGACTAACCTACTAACTCAGTGCACTCAGTGCCAGTTTCTGTCTGCTCATGTCTATGAATTGCACGTTTATACCCATATTTAGAGTGCCCGAAATATTTCACAAAAAAATATAAAAAAATCAGCGTTCCAGAAGACTCCAGATGGCCGAAGGAAGGCCAGTGGGGGGCCACCAGGCCTCCAGGCGACCTGGTGGCGTGACCTGCCCCCTGGCCGCACGAGGAGGCCGCCTGGGTGGGGCCCACCCCCTCTGGTGCCCTACATTGGCTCCTATTTTTACCCTCATCGAGGAAACCCAGATTCCGGAACCATTTTCTCCAGAAGCAATTCCGATCTCTTCCACCATCGCCAACAAGTTTTGGGGGACCAGATATGCTGTGCCGGCACCCTGCTAGGACGGGGAAGTGCCGCCAGATTCATCTCCATCGATGTTGCTTCCTCCCTCCATGAGGCGCGAGTAGTTCCTCCTCGGGGCTGAGGTCTTCTACATTAGCTATGTGGTTAATTCTCTCTCCCATGATGTGATCTTGATTGTGATAATAGGATATGTTAACCTAGGGTGATCCCATGATGTTTCCCCTTCTTCTATGTATTGGGTTGATATACTCACTTGATCTTATCTAGTATAATCCCCGAGACCATGGTGACATCGGTCTATTGGACATGTATTAGAAGAATATTTTCATGAGTGATTTCCTCTTTTGTGAATTGATTGAAGATTGAGAGTCTCTTGGTGCTTGTCGTTGACTATCCTTGAGATACGTTGTGGTGATTGTGGTACTCTGTTTGGATGGCCGCGGTGACATTAGGAAATCCATAGATGAGAACTACGAACTCTGAGGTGTGCTTTTGTAGCCCTACATAATTCTCATCCTCTCTTGATCACAAAGGAATGACCCTCGAGTACGTCACCATTGCATGTTTTAGTGGAAGTATCATGTGATTAGACTATGTTAATGTTGTTGGGAGTTGCCACGAGTGAAAGTATGAAACCTAAGCATTGTTTCTCTCAATTTTTACACCGTTTATGCTCACTTTTTTCACTTGCTACCTTGCTGTAATTTTTATTACAGATTTATATTACCTTGCTTTGCCACACCCATCGCCCAAATTTTACCATATCTTCGCTGAACTAGTGCACCTATACAATTTACCATTGTATTAGGTGTGTTAGGGACACAAGAGACTTCTTGTTTCTTAATTGCAGGGTTGCTCGAGAGAGACCATCTTCAACCTCTACTTCCATGAGTTTGATAAACCTTAGGTCATTCACTTGAGGGAAATTGATGTGGTCCTACAAACCTTTGTGCTTGGAGGCCCAACATAGTCTACAAGAATAGAAGCGTGCGTAGACATCAGCTGGCTCGATGGGGACGGCTCTCCCGAGCCTATCCCACTCACAAGATCAGCGGGGAGGCCAGGCAGGTAGGTGGCGTGGTGCTCCTGGCCGTGCGCCGTGCTCGGTCTCTCCTCTGCCATTAGGCAGAGGAAGAAGACGACCCTGCCCTTGGTGGCTAGGCCTCTTGTTGGCCAGGTGAGCGTAAGGGTAATCTTCTCCTCCCTCTCTCTTTTCTGTTTTATTTTCTATATCGTTTCTATTTTCATTTTTTTACCATTTGTTTTGATTTTTGTTTGGCTCTAGAACTAAACCAAAACCCTTGACATAATTAGGAGATATATTAGGAATATTTTGAAACTCCAATAACTATTTCAACATTTTTGGGTGATCTAAAATATTTATAGTTATTTGTTTTAACTATTTCAGTGGCTTCTGAGAATTATTTAAAATGTCAAAAGTGTTTGTAAATTAAAATTCATCACTGAAATGTTCTTTCCAACATTTATCGCAAAAGATGAACATTTTTGAAAGCCATTTTGGGTTCATTGAAAATCACCACTATTTGGATTTGTTTTAATCAATGAAGTGCTAGGGTTTTGTTAGTCCATAATTAAATTTTTTTGGGTTTAACATGATGCAAGATGATGATGCAACTAATTGCGAGCAATTATTCTATGGCTGTGACAACTCACCCCCAGTAAACAAGAATCTCGTCCCGCGATCCAGGCATAGGGTAAGAGGAAGAGGGGACACTAAACTATTTGTCTTTGAGGTCTTCATCTATCACGATCACAAAAAGAACAGGAAGACTCTACAAGATTAGATCTCCTCGAAGATCGAGCAACTCATGATGAACTCATAGAATGAGACATGGAACGTCCCTTGAGATGAGACACAAAACACATAACAGGAATGAGAAAATGAGGCATATGACAGAGGTTCAATTTGTAGGCAACAATTCCAAACTTAAATGAGATGGTGACAAGGTTTCAAAGTAGCGAGGGATTAAATTGCCCTTCACACCATAATGGGTCACCTTTGAAAGGTGACTCGCAGAGTTATTCCCTTAAGTGGAAAAAAGAATTACTTTTGATCCAAAGATCATTAATACTCTTCATACCAGGGTAAGGCAATTCACAATTGATCGTTTGAAAGAATTTGTAAGAATGGCGTACCCAGTTTGGAAAGAAACTAGAGTTAGAGAGCAACTCGGCAAACGGAAGGCACATTTCAATTACTACCGAGGATATAACCTAGTGTCTGAGCGTGCTCTCAAGAACTTGAGCATTTCAATATTCATCAAAGTTTTACCAATATCCGTGACAAGATCTTGGTGACACATCATACTACCATGATGAATAATGGTGGAGGATGCATATGCAAAGGAAGACAACACTTTCTCAGATTTCACCTTAGCTATACCAAGGGAACGAAATCTGGATGATCGACCGAGACACATTTAGCACTCCGCTTCTAATTTTCTCCTTGATGTAATAGGGTAACTCAACTTGTTGGTATCTAGAACATCAAGTAAAGGTCGGACTTCGGGGCTCAAAGGGGGTCCATGAGAAACAACTTCCAAGATAAGTTATACAGAGTCGTCATGGGTAGATGGCTAAGGTTGTTGATACAAGATATTATAATATTAAGTCTTTTGGCTAGGTGCGCTAGCCACAACATCATTTTACCGGATTATAGAGAGACCAATATTATAATTATTGGGAAATGGTCCAACCATTATAACTGCCTGAGATTTAGATCTGATTGGTGATAAGATATTTCAGACTCAGCATGTCTGAAAAGGAAAGGTTTGCAACACAAATCGACGAGATAACATTCCGTGATTCTTAGGAAATGAACTACGGAAGACAACTCCAAAACATGAGCTGGATTGCAGGACACATGTGAACACACTGTCCAAGACAATGATGACCACATGAAAAATCTTACAACAAAACACTACCGAGTTCTCGGTGGTAGCCATCATTGCGGATATTGAAGCTAATTGCAAGTCCGTCTGGTACCTTCAGGAATAACACTTACGTTATTTTCCTTGAACAAATCAATGAGTGGCATGGTGTGCTAGGAAATACAAATGGAATGGAGGCGACCAACTTATCAAACCATTGTTGTAACACCCCAGTTTTTGGCTTTCCTCACTAACTAACTTATTTCAAAATTTAGGACCAATTAAATTTTTTTGTGAATGCTTGGAGTGATTATTGTTTGCCTTGCTTGTTTGCATGATTGTGTTTGATACCTAATAGATCCTGTCACTCTCTTAATCATCTTCTCATCCCATGATCTCCTCCCTAATGATCATGCCATGTGTTTAGGATAAATATTTATTTTTACCAAATAATATTTTCACCAAAAAGCTTTTCTTTGAATTAAACTTTCAAACCCCTAAGATGAGGTTTGTACTACAAGTCCTCAAATTAGGGAGTTTATTTTGCACCAATTGTTTTATTTAAAACCATTATCAAAATGACTTTCAAAAACCACCATATTATTATTTTAAAAGTTATTTTATTATTTTATTTAAAAGCCTTTGTGTGAGGCCAGAAATGGTCTCCTATGAAGGAAATTTATTTTTATTGCCTTAAAAATATTTAAGAAAATTTGGGGAAACTCAGTGGATATATTTATTCCATATTTATGAGTTTCAACACATGGTCATGTTCAAAATATTGGGCAAACCCCTTCAAAACCATTCCTGCCTATTTCAAGCTTTTGGAATATTTCTATAAGAAATATTCTCAATAAATTCCAGTAAAATTGTAGCATGTCATCTATGATATTATTTATGATCTTGGCAAGTTACATTTTAATCCAAGTTGATTTGGCTCCCCTAATCACTCTAAAACCCTATCTGTCCAGAATCAAATTTGAGCAACTCTACATTGTGAAGTATCTCCAATTGTGCCCAAATTTGGTGGACATGTTCTAATACTCCAATAAGGGATCCACACCAAGTGGTACACCAAGGAGAATAGAAGAACTTGTCCTAAGACCCTCAAAACCCTCTCTGTTGATTTCCGACTTTGACAAACTTTACATTATAAAGTTTGTCCAATTGACCTCAAACTTTTTGTGCATGCCTTAATGCTCAAATAATGCCCCTACACCAAATATTGGATTTGTGGGAATTTATTTGAATAGGGTTCTAAGCAGAAACCCATTTCTGCCCCTTTCTAGGGTTTTTCAAGTCTACATTGGAAAACTTCTCCAGCAAATCCCAAATTTGGTGTGCAAGCCTATTTTCATCTATTATTTGATCCTGTTAAGTTTCATAGCCATTGGAATCCATTTGGTAGCCTAACCACAGATGAAACACCTTGTGTGCACTCAATAATTTGGTTTCATTTGACCCTTCCACTTTATTCCTTGAGCTCAACTTTCTACCACAGCCTCACATAGTCATATTTTACCTCCAGTAACTTTCCCATGGCCACTGGTCAATTATTGGGGAAGGACCCCTTGTAAGTTGCTCTCATTTTCACCTTGGCAGCACTGTTTTACCCTTCTTTCCATTATTCTGCTTAAGCTATCACCCCAACTCTTTCCAGAGCATCTATCCCATGCCAAAGCATCATTTGGAACCAATAGATGGCATGCTCATGTGGAGAAAATGAGCAGCACTTCCACAAAATGGTTTTCTGGCTGAATCATGGCTTTCAACAGCAAGTAGTAGCTACCCTCCTTTGTTTGAGCTGAAACTTTGCAGTCTTATAGTCCTTCCATGCCTAACACTGCCAGACATAATTTCTCCCCAAGGATCCCCACCTAAGACCCCCTGTTGTCAGCTCTAAGTTTGCTGTTAGGAACTTTGCAGCAGTCAAAACTAGTTCAAACCACCATCACTAGTTGCCAAACTACAGAGTTCCCTTCCAGATAGCATGCCCCACCTCCCAGACAGCTTTGGCTGGTCATTTGAATCCTGTGGGCACAGGTGGCCCTGGTGACCACCACCCTGAGCTGCAAACCGGGTGCTCTGCACCTAGTTTCTCTCCTCCCGACCGTTTCTTGGCGAAGGAGGTTGTTCCAGAGTGTCCCAGAGCATCGTGTTGACCGTTACAAGCGCTCCCAATCACCAGCTAGCCTCCAAAGCCCTCCTGTGGTGCATGGCATCCATGCACAGGGAGCTCCAGAGAGCTCCCGAGCTTTCCCTCTCTCTCTCTCCCCTCTTATTCCCTCTTCCCTCTCTTCCCCGCTCCCTTGGGCATCTCCTGAGCATCTCTCCTTCTATCTGCTCTCTCCCCAAGTCTCCCCCTCCTTCTGTCATAGCCATGGCCGGATGGGTAGAGCTCCGGCCTCTGTGGATTGGCATGCAGGGCCTCCCTTCGCCTCCTTCCTCCCTGTTGGAGATCCCCAGGCCGCTGCACCGCCCTCCCTCGAGCCCCTCCGGGCCCTCCTCCTCGTTGCGGGTGCCGAGGGCAATGGCGTCGTCGGCTTCCCGCAGATGCGCGTCTGCTCCCCTGTGCAGCCCCTCTCCGCGGGCGCCGTGGGTGGGAATGGAGGCGGCGCGGCCTCCTGAGCCCTACGGCGCACTCACCTGGGCAGGGGGTGGCCCGAGGCGCGGCGCCCCCCCACGGCAACCATGCCATGCTGCTCTCCTGTGCCGGCTGGAGGTTAGGGACGGAGCTGACGGGCGGGGCCCACCATCAGCCTCTCCTCATCAGGCCGCCCTTTTAAGTGGAGGCGCACCCTCGCTGTTTCCGCTTTCATGTGGGGAAAGCGCCCCCAGGAAAGGCGCCATCGGCGTGGCTCATCTTTCCCCCGCAGCCGTGCAACCGGGCCGGCCCAGTGCGCCAGAGCGCTATGCTGCGCTTAGTGCGAGGCCGAGGCCCGTTCGGCGCCCCCTTTTCCTTATTTTTTTTCTTCTGTAACTAATATAATCCGTAGAATATTCATTTGGAGTCCAAAATTGATGATTCAAAATTTTGCAGGTTTCTAAAATCCTGTTCTATCCACATCTGGGCATGGCACCTTTTTCCAAAATACTTTCCTGTGATAATAATATCTAAATGCCCATTTAGACGTTTTAAACACCACCTTTCAAAAATCCCATAGGCTTCAATTCAACTCCAAATGGAGTTATTCAAACTTCCAGAGACTTCTAAAATCCTTCTCTATTTTTAGAACCCTGGTCAACATTTTTGTGTGACTTACTTCTGCTGCAATAAATAAATAGCTCCTATTGCTATTTATTCCTCATTGTAAAATCTCTAGAATATTCATACCATCTCCAAATCCAGTGAAACCACTTCCTAAATATTTCTAAAATCATTCTTTGTTAAATGGGTGCCTCCACTCATTTTTAACAAAATGATTTCTGTTGGCTTCTTCAATGATAACCTATTGCTCTTTCCATCCATTCAAAAATCCTTGATGACCCAAATATCCTATATCAAGCTTCAGGTATTTTTCTTATGACCAGAGAGGTCCAAGAAAAATAAAACTTCTATTTATAGAATACTTTTATTTCTTCTTGATGTGTGGCTTACTATGGTTATTTCCGACGATAGTTGACGGTAGACGGAGTATTCGGGGACGGTGCGGAAGACCTCGAAGACCCCGAGGACTTACGTGAGCAAGGCAAGCAGCCCTTTGACCATGACTTGAGCACAAACATTGTTGCATGCTAGTATAGTTGGTATTTTCCCGTTGCATGTGATCATGATGCCGGTTCATCATTGTGGTGATGGCACCGGAGGCTTCTTCAAAGCCCTTGCATGTTGATGATGTTATTCATGTGGCTCCTCGGAGCACAAACATGATGAGCTTGACCCTACCACTTATGAGGATCATGCTACTGTCATGTTGACTAGTAGAGTAAGATCATTGCATTGAGCTTGACCCTACCCCTTGAGGGTCATGTTATACCATGTTGACAAGTAAAGATAGAGCATATTATCATGAGCATGATGATGAGTTAAATAAAGAGTTTATGAAAACCCCGTCGAGTGCCACTAATGCCCGAGGTTGATGATGAGTTGGTGATCACTTTTGGTGAAGTGATGCACCGGTGTTTTTGTGTGAGTATGGTTTCACAAATGGGATTAGATTTCTGATGTGTCGACCGTCCCAACCTTACCAGTACGACCACGATACCCCTTTATGGGACGGGGCTTTGTTGATTACTCTGGTCGGTGCTAGCAAAGAGCAACATTACTAGTGGCGGGAGTGATCGGTGTCACTCTCGTGATGGGGTCGTGCCAGGTAGGACGACTATGCCATTATTATGAGTCCTAGGCACACCGTTGGTACCTGCATGGTTGTTACAGTCCAGAGTCGGTGCTCGTAAGACGTACAACATGTGGGCTGGGTACGAATCGAGTGGACCTCTTTGTCTAGTATCGTCAGGGGAAAGATGATGATCGGGTACTTACCTCGGGTACACGTGATATACTGCGAGTCATGGATGACACGGAAGTTTACCGTTTCTCGTGGGTCCAGCGTACTACCTCTGCAGAGTGTCAAACTATTCAAATAGCCGTGTCCACGGTCAAGGACAGTTGGGTGGTGCTGCTTAAACTACGTCCAGCGTTTCCGCATAAACCAAGTGTGTGTGTGTGTGAGTTCGGTGAATGGTGTTAATAACCAGAGTTACTTGAGGAATTGATATGACCAAGTTCGGTGACTTGGCATATAGGGTGAACCAGGTGTCTTCAACCCTTGTCAGATATGTCTATATCTGTAACCTGTTCTTCAAAAGTAATTCTTTAACTTGATGCATATCCATGATCATTCCACCCAGATGAGTTATACTAAAGATGCATGATATTGTCATCCATCATTTTCATTGTTCATATCATGGGCTGTTTGTGAGTACATTCAAAGTACTCATTGGCTTGCCACTGGTTATTTCATTGACCAGGTGTGAAAGACAGGATACAGTGCAGATTAACTTGGTGACGTTCTCGCGAGCTAGGACGCTTCCCAGTCAGAATGCCTGTAGGTTAAGGCTGATGGCATGGGTTCACGCTTTCAACCAATAATTCCGCTATTGGTCTAGTTTGGTGCTTTGGCCTTTAAGGCCCTATGTATGTAAGCCTCGACCGAAGTGGTCATTTATTGTATCAAACGGTATGTATGGATGTAAGACTCTATTATTCAGTATCTGTGTTCAGTGAGCATTGATCCTTGGGATCACTGGGCACGGCGATCTCGACTTACCAGTCGGGGTCCCCACAATTGCATACTTCGCATGTGCATGACAGATTTGGGATGACCCCAAATGAAGCAAAATAATCTTTTCTCCAACCATGGCGGCAACTTGCTTCAAATGCACATGAATTAGAGGAAGTCACTTCTTACACCTAACATATACCTCGTGCACGAGACACGAAGACAATGTCTACAAAGTTTCCAACACTAGCTTAATGTTCAACAAATCATGGAGAGGATAAACAATGTTATCGATGGGCTCAACAACAGTTCCTCAAGGTTTCCATATACAAAGGAAATTCCACTACTATGTGATCAAGATAATAACATCGGTCAGATCAAAGAATATAATGGTGTATGCTCAAGGAAATCCACGAGTAAGACACCGTTACAAAAATCCCTGGTTCTGAGTTTGATTTGACGATAGCCCATACTCAAATCAAAAATTGGTCAAGATAATATATGCAACAGTTGATCACACGAATCAACCAATGAGAATATCATCTTTCTCAAGACTCACACTACACATAAGATATCCCTTTGGAATGAACTAAGTTAGACAACTTTTATCTTCCAACTTTCCAAGTTGTTGTTTAGCTTAACCAACTAGCTCAGGGGTATCCAACACAGATTCTTGGAGAAGGGTGGCTTATAGGAAAACCAACTTGACCATGAGCTCAATCATAACAGTCAGGAAACAACCTAGTAATACTTCCGAGAAGATATTCAGAAAATCACGAACCACCGATATGTTATTAATCTCGAGAACAATCTCATTTTTGAGGGCAAGATGATATGATCAAAGAACGAAGGATTGACACAATCCTAACTCATTGACAAGAAAGTGCCCCATGAAAGATGGACTAGGTAGCACGGTCAATCTTAGGATGACGATTTAATCATCATCACCATAAGAGTGAAATTATTGTCCATTAACTACAAAGCAACGACATTGCTAGGAGTATTGATTTCACTCATCATGGTTCACTTGTCAATAGTCCTGTTACAACCAACACGGACACCGAGGGATGAACCATGATACCGATAAGTATCGCTACATCAAGAGTGCATAAGAGATGGTGCAATTCTCACGACATTCTTGACAAAAGAAGGCAACACTCCAAGATAGAACAGAACAAAAGTTGGATTGGCATTTTGATCTGCGAAATACAACTACTTTGACACAATCCAAGAAATGGATGAGGTACTGGAGTTTGCTTCTCCCAGTCATTTTGAAATATAATTGTTCGACAGACCATAAGACTAATAGGCATCGATGACACAAATGCACAACTACTCTTGACTATTCTCTCATAGATGAATGTCAGAAAACAACTGGAAAGGGACAACTCAAGAGCACATGATTTTTCTGAGTTGTAAATGCATAGATTAACATGTCAAATGAGTTCAACATAATTCTTCCAGATAACCCATCCAGAAAGGTGGAGTTGGCAGTCACAATATGGAGTGGAGAACTCATCACGAGCACTCTTGTTGCGATTTTCATTTCACAAAGAACTTCTGCCAAAGATGGTCCATGGTATTGGAAGAATGATATACCACACACCTCGAGGACTAGAAGAAGATTACTAATCATCCTAAAGAACGAGCAATCACTATCAACACAAGTGAGCAGAATGATCCTTGGGTACAAGAACCCAGAAATAGAATACCTACTAGCTAAATAACATCATGAGATGTTTTCAAAAATTATGGCCGGAATTATCACACTAGAAACAAAAAACACAACTAGACTATTGCGTGGTTTTCTGAGGTAACATGGTTTCCTAATACTTCAACAATACGTCGAGGTAATAAAGTAACTCAACACAATAATTGGTTTGCTATGTTTGGTCAAATAGACGTCAGAATAGGAGGAAGGAATTTGCAATTGCATCACATTTTAAAATCCTTGGATAACTCGGACAGCATAATGGCTGCACGGGCTTGAAGTATGAGGCAACCTGCATGAAAATTGACCACATAACAATGAATTCCTATGGCGACATCGATCCAGTAAGACAACAACTTTCCTATAAGTCTCCAGCATAGTAACTCGTAATCCTAATAGATAGATGAGAAAGCCTAATTCTTAAACCCCATAAAATATAGAAGAGGGTGACCCAGAATAAGAATTACACAAGAAAAGGAGTAAAAAGAGCCTTATGTTACCTTCCACAAACAATTCCCTTATATAACGAAAGAGTTGCCAGACTCAACATCGACCAGTTTGGTTTGGTTATCCTATAGGCAGTCAAGCTCTGATACCAAAGCTGTCGGACCCTCGATCCTAAGTCATAAGAAGCCAACCTGTAACACGACACATCACTTTGCGGCCTCACGCAAGGTAAAATCCACGGTTTCCGCCTTACCTTGGCCGAGGCCATTTGCGTCTTTTAGATCACGTATGTGCATATGTCGCTAGCATTCAAACGACAGAGAGCCCATGTTGACATGACTAGTTATAAACCCAAGTGGCACATCCGTACAGGGACAGACATACATCACCCAGCAAAGCAGGTGTTGGTCAACGGCGTGTTTAGATGAGTCGTAGCAAGCTACATGGACTCCATTACAACGCATGACATTTCCCCGAAGGGACAGACACAACCGCAAAGAAGGATACATGCTGGTCAATCAGTGTGTCCATAGTAGTAGCAAGCTACCAAGGCTCGTTGGGAAAACGGTATATCAACCAGAAGCGAAAAGAATCAACTAAAAATCTCATTCTGAATAAAAATGAAAAATCATCTTGTGAGCGAACAGTTTCTGTCTTTTTCCAGCAGGATCAAACAACCATCACCAAGACTAGTCATAAAGGTTTTGCTTGGCTCAAACACAAAATGAAACACAAAAAACACAATCACAACAGAATTATGATGGCGTGGACGCAACAAAACAGAAAGAAAAAGAAATAAATTCATTGGGTTGCCTCCCAACAAGCGCTATTGTTTAACACCCTTAGCTAGGCATAAGGCGATAGAATCACGTATCGTCGTCTTTGGTGCTCAAACCATAAGTAGCCCTCATCATGGATTCATAAGGCAATCTTATTTTATTTCTAGGAAAGTGCTCCATGCCCTTCTTTAAAGGAAATTGAAATCTAATATTCCCTTCCTTCATATCGATGATAGCACCGATAGTCCTTAGGAAAGGTCTACCAAGAATAATAGGGCATGTTGGATTGCAATAAATGTGAAGCACAATGAAATCCACGGGTACATAGTTCCTATTTGCAATAATAAGAACATCATTGATCCTTCCCATGGGTTTCTTGACAGTAGAATCCGCAAGATGCAAATTAAGAGAACACTCTTCAATCTCATTAAAACCCAGAACATCACATAAAGACTTTGGAATCGCGGAAACACTAGCACCCAAATCACACAAAGCATTGCATTCATAGTTTTTTATTTTGGTTTTGATAGTAGGTTCCCACTCATCATGAAGCTTTCTAGGGATAGAGACTTCCAATTCAAGTTTCTCTTCAAGAGATTTTATCATAGCTTCGACGATATGATCGGTAAAGGCCTTGTTTTGGCTATAAGCGTTTGGAGAGTTTAGCATGGATTGCATCAAGGAAATGCATTCAATCAAGGAGCAACTATCATAATTGAATTCCATGAAATCCATAGTAGTAATTTCATTATTACTCAAAGCTTTAATATCTTCTACTCCACTTTCAATGCTTTTAGCATCAAGATAGATGGACTCCGAATCATTGGGGCGTTTTTCAACCAAAGTGGATTCATATCCAACCCCATCATCATTAGGTTTGACACAATAAAACAAAGATTCAATGGGAGTCACACCAAGCACTTTAAGATCTTCGTGATTCTTATCACGAGAACACGCCTTTTTAAGCCATTCATGTCTAGCACGAATTTAGGCGGTTCTTTCTTTGCTCTCAATCATGGAAACACGTGTAGCTTTCAAAGTTTCATCCATATTGATCTTGGGAGGAGAACATCTAACTTTCAAAGCATCAATATCACTACACATTCTATCAACGCTCTTAGCCAAATCGTCAATTTTGAGTAGTTTTTCCTCTATGGACGCATTGAAAATATTTTGCGAGTTGATAAACTCTTTGATATTACTCTCTAGATCACAGGGTAATCTATTGTAATTTCCATGAGTATTGTTGTAGGAGTTGCCAAAGTTATTAGAGGAGTTACTAGGAAAAGGCCTAGTGTAACATCCCAAAATTATAAATTTTGGAATGTTAATATAATTATTAGATTGATTGTTTGTTTGTTTGCTGAGTGACTGAAACTTGTGTGAAATTTGAAACTTTTCAAAACTTTGGAATGAGAGGGAATAAAATGACTTTCCCTTTCCCCGGTGAATTCAAATTCAAGCTTTTAAAAGCCAAGAGAGAAGATGAAATGACTTCTTCAATTATAAAGAATTTGAACGGAGATATTTGCATTGGATTCTTTTGCATTTCCATTTCTTCCTCCTCGCACGAAAAGCCCGGAAAAACTCTCTTCCACGCAAGAGAGAGAGAGGGGAGGAAAATGACACTCCAAAGTGCGGGCAATTTTTGAAATATTGGAGCCAAGAAAACCCGAAGTTCTTTTGCAAAAATAATTACAAAAAGAAATAAAGCAAATTCGGAATTTCTGAAAAAACATTTTTTAAAAGTTTTTATTTTGGATTTAAAAAAATGTTATTCGGGTAGAGATTCTTTTTCTGATTTTTTTGATATATAATCCCATATATAAATATATTGATTTATTTTCTTTTTTTAGCTTTTATATTTTGTGTTTGGAAAGGTTTAATAAAAGGAAGGTTATTTTTTTTTCTTAACAGCCGCCCCCGAGCGTTTTTTTCTTAGCTGGGCCGAATCCCACTACCCGGGATCCCAGATCCCTTAAGAATCGACCACCGACCCCCTGCCTTTCCCTCCCTCCTCCCACGGCCCGTGGACCCCACCCCTGGCCAATGCCTCTCTCCCTCCACGTCACCTTCTCCTTCCTCCCTCGTCTCCTTCCTTTTCTCTGCAACCGAGACCGACCCCTCTCCCAGCTCGCGATCTCCTTCCCTACTGCCTCCCTCTCCTTCCGTAGTACCACCCCCACCTAGCCTATATAAGCCCCCCCCCTCAGCCACCCCGTTCCCAACCCTAGCAGCCGCCGCCGCCGCCCGAAGCCGCCACCGCCACGAGCTGCTCGCCGGAGCCCGAGGCTGCCACCCCTCGGCCTCGCCCTGGGAGCCAACCCCTGGAACCCCCTCTCCCCCGAGCGCCCCCCCCCCCCGCGGAGGAGGACCCCGCCGCCACCTCCCCCGAAGCCCCACCGCCCCCGGAGCTACTCTCCTCCCTCGCCGGTGCAACCCATTGCCCCGGTCAAGGTAGCCCTCTCCTCTTTGTTATTGCATGCATTTTTTTAGTCGTTAGATCGTGGATATAGGGTCTGGATTAAATCACTAGACGCCCCTTCAGTCTAATAAGAAAAACCAGTAGGTTTTTTGTCACTTATGAATTAACCAGCGAACTTTGCTAGCCTTAGGCCGTTTTCCCGTAACTTTGAAACAAACACCACAGCAGCCAATAGCATCAGGACACGTGTACCCCTCTTTTTAGCACTAGTAGTTTTGTAATTTTCTGCCTATTTGCAAAAACAGAAACTTTCTGTTTTGTTTTGGCCACTGCTTTTTATCCCTTAGTCCAATGACATTGATTCTTTTTCCAGTAGCTCAAAAATTTCCTGTAGTTTTTAAAAACATATAATTTGTCTATGTTTGAAATTTTTAAATATAAGTTAGAGCAGATTTAGTTTAAACCTTGTTTTGCCTATTCCAGGAGTTTGAAAAATGATTTTGAGTTGATTCTTTTTGCTACTGTTTTCTAGTGATAAAATCTTACTGTGGTAGAATTTGCAGAATTTTTAAAGTATTTTTACTGGTGTTTTCAACAGAAACAAGTTTCTGCCATACCGGCACGTGATAAATTCTTTTGCTTAGGCTTTCGCAAATCATTACTTGTGATGTTATTTTTACTTGTGGCTTGATTGAAGTGCTTATGGTGTGCTTTGTGTTTGTATCGGTAGATCATCCGGAGTGCGAAGCGTGTTACTTAGAAGCGCTCGAGCAAGACAACTATCATCAAGGCAAGTCACTTTGATCATACTATCACCTATGTTTTATGCATTGTAGTTCTACCATCCTATGCCCAAATTTGCATGCTGCCTAGGTACTTGGAAACTTTAGCATAAGTTGTAGTATCATGTGGTAGGCACACAACAACCCCGATACTTGGCCCCGGGACGACAATGTTATATTTGCTATGCTTAAGTAGACGGGTTACCGGTTGAGTGTATATCACGAGTGATGCGAGGTTGATATAATAATCAAGACCGGACTAAGACAAGATTTTCAAGTCCTCGGACGCAATGCAACACTGGGTGAACGACGGTTGATCGGCTCCCCGGAAAACCCAGTGGATGCCCGGGATACTGGAGAGGCCATGTCATCCCGCGGAAAGCTTCACCGAGGCTCAAAGAGACAGACGGATGTTTTCAAGACCCAAGGCTTACCTGCACAGCCACAAGTCATTATGGGCTCTGGCTTGGTTGGACAACGCGGCGACTCTGGACAGGCGGTGCTAGCAGATGTAGACGAACGGTAGGAATGGATGGGCACCGAGAGGGATTCAGAGGGACCCGTTAAAAGACCATGTTTTGATCATCCGGTGTTCAAACACCCTAAAGTGTGAGGACATACTCGGAGGCGATCAAATCTTGTGGGGAACGTGTGCAAAACTCTGCAGAGTACTTAAACCTAATCGATTAGCCGTGTCCACGGTCATGGACAACTTGAGCCAAAGGAACTGAAGTTATCTGGATTTCTCAACACCATTAAATATATTTGATGAGGGTAATTATTGACCACTCGGGTACGAGAACTGGTTGGCGGAACCATCTCGTTAACAACCAACAATGTAGTAACATTTTTCTTTTAGCCCTCTCTTGATGTAGGAGAAAACTTGCTTTTCGCTAAAAACTTATAGCCCCACCTGCCATATATGCATATAGTATAGATGATTACTTTTCACCCCTCTCTTATGTGACTTGCCGGCATATTCAATATGCTAACCTACACGACTGCAACGTCTTATGTTGCAGATATTTTCTTCGACGAGTAAGAGTACGATTCAGGGTTACGGTCTACACTCAACTTGCCGTTGGTGTTTATTGGGACTCCACTCCCTTGACCGCTTCCGCTGAGATATTTAAGGTATCTATCAGTTTTACGCTATTTTACATGTAATTGCACTTTGATATATACATTGATGTACTGTGTGTGCCAGCATACTGATCCAGGGATGGCACGGAAACACAGAGGCTTGACTCGTCTTGAGTCGGGTCGCTACACCTAGGAACATAGTTTCCTCTAAAAGCATTGTTGTTGCCAAAATTATTCCTACCAACAAAATTAACGTCCAAGCTAGCGTTGCTACTCTCAATCAAAGAAGACAAGGGCGTATCATTAGGATCTAAAGGAGCACTTATACTAGCAACCAAATTCATTAACTCATCCATCATAGCACTCAACGAGTTAATTTTTTCTATAGCGTGTACCTTCTTACTAGTAGGTGACCTTTTCAGTGTGCCACTGAGAGTAGTTCGTCATGATATTGTCTAGGAGTTTTGTGGCTTCTCCTAACGTGATTTCCATGAGCGTTCCACCTGAGGCGGAGTCCAAGATATTTCTCGAAGCAAAATTCAAGCGAGCGTGGAAGATTTGTATAATCATCCAACGACTCAAGCCATGAGCGGGACAATTTCTAATCATCAATTTCATTCTCTCCCAAGATTGTGCAACATGTTCATGATCAAGTTGCTTAAAATTCATGATATCATTACGGAGAGACATAATCTTAGCCAGCGGAAAATACTTGGATATATAAGCATCTTTTTACTTATCCCAAGAATCGATACTATTTTTGGGCAAAGACGAAAACCATGTTTTTTATCGATCTCGCAACGAGAAAGGAAAAAGCTTCAATTTAATCACATCATTATCCACATCTTTCTTCTTTTGCATATCGCAAAGCTCAATGAAGGTATTAAGATGGGATGCGGCATCTTCACTAGGAAGGCCGGAAAAATGCTCTGTCATAACAAGATTCAGCAAAGCGGCATTGATTTCGTATGACTCCACACTAGTAGCGGGAGAAATCGGAGTACTAATAAAATCATTATTATTAGTATTCGAAAAGTCACAAAGTTTGGTGTTTTCAGTCATCCTGACTTCGGCAAGCAAGCAAGCACACACAAGTGAACAAAGAGCAAGCGAGAAAAAGGGCGAACGAAAAGGCGAACAAAAAGGAAAATGAAAAAGGCAAATATTTTTGTGTAAATTTTGTTTTTCAGAAGTGGGGGAGAGGAAAACGAGAGGCAAAAAAGCGAATGCAAGAGATGAGTTTGTGACACTTACTTGGATGAGTTCTTGACTTGATCCTCCCCGGCAACGGCGCCAGAAATCCTTCTGCTACGTCGACAGAAACCTTGTGTCGTCCCACGAGCTTGCGTTGGTTTTCCCTTGAAGAGGAAAGGGTGATGTAGCACAGGAGCAGTAAGTATTTCCCTCAGTTTGAGAACCAAGGTATCAATCCAGAGTACCTCCACAAACCCAAAGAGCTTGCACCCAACGCTATAAAGGGGTTGTCAATCCCTTCAAGATTGATTGGAAAGTGAGATCTGAAGGCGGAAAGTGCAACGAAGAAAAAGTGTAAGGCTGAAAATATGGTGTGGAGTAGACCCGGGGGGCATAGTGCTAACTAGAGGCTTCTCTCAAAATAGCAAATATTACGGTGGGTGAACAAATTACCGTTGAGCAATTGATAGAACCGCGCAAAGTCATGACGATATCTAAGGCAATGATCATACATATAGGCATCACGTCCGAGACAAGTAGACCGATACTTTCTGCATCTACTACTATTATTCCACACATTGACCGCTATCTAGCATGCATCGAGTGTATTGAGTTCATGACGAACAGAGTAACGCTTTAAGCAAGATGACATGATGTAGAGGGATAATCTCAAACCAATGATGAAAACCCCATCTTTTTACCCTTGATGGCAACAACACTATGCGTGCCTCGCTACCCCTTCTGTCACTGGGTGAGGTCACTGCATGGTATGAGCCCAAAACCAAGCACTTCTCCCATTGGAAGAATCATAGATCTAGTTGGCCAAAGAAAACCCACAACTCGAAGAGAATTACAAGGATATGAAATCATGCATAAGAGAGATCAGAAGAAACTCAAATAAGATTCATAGATAATCTGATCACAAATCCATAATTCATTGGATCTCGACAAACACATCGCGAAAGAATATTACATCAGATAGATCTCCATGAAGATCATGGAGAACTTTATATTGAAGATCCAAGAGAGAGAAGGAGCTATCTAGCTACTAGCTGTGGACCCGTAGGTCTATGGTGAACTACTCACGCATCATCGGAGAGGTCATGTTGTTGATGAAGAAGACCTCCGTATCTGAATCCCCCTCCGGCAGGGCACCATAACGTGCCCCAGATGGGATCTCGCGGAGAAAGAAGCTTGCGGCGGCGGAAAAGTACTTTCGATGATCTCTTGATTTTTTGTGGGATTTTAGGGAATTTATAGGCGAAAGAGCTAGGGCAGAGGTGGCCCAGCGAGCCCACAAGCCTGGGAGGCGCGGCTCCCCTAGCCGCGGGTAGGGGGCTTGTGGGGTCCCTGCAGGCCCCCTGCCCTGATTCTCAGCCTTCCCGATCATTTTCTGTTTCGGAAAAAATATTTTTGGCAGTTTCGTTCCGTTTGGACTCCGTTTTAAATCCTCCTCTGAAAGGGGTCAAAAACATGGAAAAACAGGAACTGGCACTTGGCACTGAGTTAATAAGTTAGTCCCAAAAAAGATATAAAAGGCATACAAAACATCCAAAGTTTGACAAGATAATAGCATGAAATCATCAAAAAATATAGATACGTTGGAGACGTATCATGGACTCATCTAGAATAACTTTGTTTCAAGGATTTTGATGCACAAGAAGTATTCCCGCTTAGTACAGGTGAAGGCTAGCAAATAGGTTGGGAAGCAACCAACTAGAGAGAGAAAATGGTCATGAACATGCTTTATGAATAATTGTCATTACATACTAGCATGAATAGGTATAAACACCATGAACATAAATATCGTGGAGGCTATGTTGGTTTTGATTCAACTATATTTGTGAACATGTGCCAAGTCAAGCCACTCGAACAGTCAGAGGAGGATAGCATGTCATCATACTGCATCACAACCATTTTAATGCATGTTGACATCCAAGATAAATCATTATCCACTCCTAGCTACTTAAGCATGGCATGAACAAATATAATTTCTAATTGTTATTGCAAACATGTTTGGTCATAATATGCTGAATCATGAATACTGGTTTAAACATATTTACAAAAACAAAAATAAGTTGAGTTCATATCTGCTTCTCTTGTCCATAGTCACTTCATCAAATATTGTCATTATTGCCTTTCACTTGCATGACCGAACAATATGAAAATAATAATAGTGCAAGAGTGCCATGGACTAAGCTACAATCCGCACCATTTTATTCAAAAGAAGAAGATATGGTAATATGGGTTCTTTATTAGATCAATAACAATGCATATGGGAGCCACTCAATATTTTCGTCGCGGTATTCCCCTTGGGTATAACTCAAAGAAGGGAAAAGAATTTCACATAGACACACTAACATATTTTTGGAGTTTTTAGTTTTTCAAGAACAACACAAATTAAAGAATTGAAAACTAAAACAAGAAAACTATTTACACGGGAAAACTCCCAACACGGGAAAGCCCAAACACATAAGAAGAAAGAAAGAAAATAAATCTAACATGGATAATATAGCGCAAGTGTGTGAACATCGACAATTAGTATATATAAGTAGGAATGTAAAGTCGGTGGAAACACGTACTCCCCTAAGCTTAGACTTTTGGCCTAGCTTGGTAATCACCACCCGTAGTGGTTGTCCGACCTCTTTTCGAAGTGTTTGGGCGGCAGCACTAGAGAGTCCAACTCCTGGTGCTCCGTCTCGGCCGTTGCCTATCCGTTTTGATAGGCAATAATGTCCTCGGGCATGATCATGTATCCATTCCTCACAATAGAATCAAACAAAGCAGGTGCGGGCGACATGATAATATCTCGGGTAACCTCGCTAAAAACTAACTTATATGGAAGGTTATCCAAGGAATCACAACTATCAATAAATTGGTGATCAACCATAGAATCACAATCAAGATAAGCTCGTGGTAAAAGATAGTCATCATGAAGAAAAGGGATGTTAAAGAGTTCCGCTAAGCGAGTGGCATAGATATCATTGTCGATTTCACCCTTAGATTTGTTATTGTGTAAACATTGAGCAATAATAGCTCCCAAATTAAAGGTGTGATCATTATGGATTGCTCGACATGCAATGGCAAGGTCAGGAGTGCTAAGGATCCTATCCTTCTCTTCATGATAAATAAAGCGCAGTAGTGCACTAAAGAAAACTATGGGCTAGGAGCTGTGGCTTTCAACATGCCTCGCATCTCACCGACTCTTAAGGTGACTAGGAAATCCGCAAACTCAACTGGTTTGGGTTCTCTTAACTCCCCATGAGAGGGAATTAAACATATCTCACAAAATTCAGTAAGCGATATTTGGCGGGTTTTAGCATATAGGTTAAACCGCACTGAAGGTGGATCATGAATATTTAGAAAATAGAAATTTTGAACAAAGGAATTAGTGAGTGTATGGTATTGGTCACACTCATCTGCGATGAAGTTGGCTAACCTACCATTTTCCATGAATTGCGCAAACTCATGGTCTCGGCTTGTGCCATGAAGGGAGTGCAGCCATTCGCATGGTCGGACCTCTGTCAATCATGGGGTGGTGAGTCTAGTAGCAGATGATTCCCCAATAACCCTCTTGGCATTCTTTTTCGATGAACTCCTCCTGAAGTGGTTCATTTTTCCAAGAACAAATTTCTGAAATTTTTTGGGTCACAAATTAAAGTTAACAAAACTTCACAAGAATGATAGAAACTACTCATAGGGATGCCTAGAGCCGAAAACAAGCATTCAGACTACTTCGACATTCAAGAATTCAACGTGCAAGCTCATCTACATCAGCACCTAGAGTAGCTAATTAGTTCTACAATAAACCACCTAAGAAAAAACTAATTGGAGGAGTGGGGGAGTTACATATCAGGGAGTAATCCCCCAAAAAAGTTCATAAATGGAGCTGCGAGGAAAGAGATCGAAATACATGGGTTTGAGAGAAAGAACACGAGAGAGAGAGATACATGGATTTTTTTTTCTGGAGGTAGGTGACGAAGTGAGCTGAGGAATAAGTGAGGGGGGCCCTGAGGGGCCCACTAGACACGTGGCCGCGCCTGGTGGGGGTGGCGTGTCCTAGTGCCTAGTGGGCACCTCGGACATCGCCGTGTGATGCTTTGAGTGCCAGATATTCACAAATTTTAAAAAAATGTGTGAATATTTTAGGCCATTTGAAGAACTTTTATTTTTGGGCACCTTTTTTATTGCATGGAAAAATCAGAAAATAGGATAATCATGAAATTTATTGTATTCAAATAAAAATAACAGGAAAAGTAAAACGGATATAAAGAGTTGTTCCTACTGAATTTATCGACCTCATGCTTCTTGAAAATGATTCATTAACAAGGTTGATCAAGTGTTATTAACAACCACTTCCAAGTAGCATGATCACGAAGAATTTTCATAAAACACTAAGTTACCTCAAAGGGGATGTGCATATCCCGAACAATATGGATCTCATATTTATTATTTTCACTAGGTAGAGGTATTTATTGGTGGTAGTCGGAGATTTTTCAATAACATTAACACCATTCACTTGAAATTGTTTCCTCGGAAAATGCATCGTATTTTCTCTACCATTGTCAGAAAAAGTTACCTTGCTTTTGTTGCAATCAATAACAACCCCTGCAGTATTCAAGAAAGGTCTACCAAGGATAACTCAGAATTTGTCATCCTCGGGCATATCAAGTATAACAAAGTCTGTCAAGATAGTAACATTTGCAACAACAACGTGTACATCCTCACAAACACCGAGAGGTATGGCAGTTGATTTGTCAGCCATTTGCAATGAAATTTCAGTAGGTGTGAGTTTATTCAAGTCAAGTCTTTTGTATAAAGTGAAAGGCATAACACTAACACGAGATCCTAGATCACATAAAGGAGTTTTCACATAGTTATTTTGATAGAACATGGTACAATTGGTAGTCCTGGATCTCCTAGTTTTTTAGGTACTCCATCCTTAAAGGTATAATTAGCAAGCATGGTAGATATTTCAGCTTCGGGTATTTTTCTTTTATTAGTGACGATGTCTTTCATGTACTTAGGATAACGGGCCATCATTAAAAGATCAGTTAAACGAGTACGCAAAAATACTGGCTTAAGCATTCCAGCAAAGCGTTCAAATTCTTCATCATCTTTTTTCTTAGTTGGTTTGGCTGGATAAGGCATGGGTTTTTCAACCCATGGATCTCTTTCTTTTCCATGCTTGCTAGCATCAAAATCTCTTTTATCATAACATTTATTCTTATGTTGTGGGTTATCAAGATCAATAGGAGGTTCTATATCAACATCATTATCTGGTTCTTTATCATTGTCAGGTTGAGCATCTACATGAGCATCATCATTATCATTTTCATTATTACTAGGTGAATGCTCACTACCAGATTGAGTTTCAACATCAGAGATAGAGATATCATTAGCATTAGGAGAAGGTTTTTCTACTTGTGGTTCACTAGAACTGTGCAAGGTCCTATCATTTTTATTTTTATTTTTCTTCCTAGAAGGACTAGGTGCATCATTATTAATTCTTTGTGAATCTTGTTCAGTTCTTTCACGATGACCTTCTAAATATAGTGGATCTTGAGTCATTGTTCCTCCTCTAGTCCTTACTCTAACCGCATGATCATTCATATTGTTAGTTATTTCAGGAAGTAACTCACTTTGAGATTTAGCAACTTGTTCTAATTGGGTTTGAACAATAGCATCATGTTTACCTACACCTCTTACATCATTGGTGATTCTAAATAACAAGTAACGTAAGCGAGCAATCATATTAGAGTTTTGTTTCAATTGTTTCATGACATAGGAGTTGAAATGATCTTGCTTTTATAATATAATTATAAAATTCATATAAGCATTGACTAGGATGTTTATTGTAGGAGATGTCACCTTCATAAAAATTCAATAGAGAATTTACCTCTGCCACGTGTGGTGGTGTTTTGAGACCATGGATTTCTTTGATAGGTGGTAAATTCTTAACATCTCGGGCTTTAATGCCTTTTTCATGCATACATTTCTTTGCCTCTTGCATAGTTTTAGGACTAAGGAATAAAATAACCCTCTTCATCGGAGTAGGTTTAGGTGGTGTTTAGAAAGTGTCCATTCATCATAATTCTTCAATATATTAGTCAATAACCAGCACAAATATCTAGGTAGTCCCTAGAAGCATCAGTTAGACTATTATGAAATATATCAAGTATTTCATTTTTCTTAAGAGAATGATCACGCAAAGCATTAGGTAATTGGAGAAGCCTCCCCCAAGCTTGTGGGAGACTCTCATCTTCAATTTGGACAAAGTTAAATATTTCCTCTAAGGCAGCTTGTTTCTTATAAGGAGGAAAATATTTTTCACAGTAGTAATAAATCATATCCCGGGAGTACGCACACAACTAGGAGCAAGAGTAATGTACCAAATCTTAGCATCATCCTTTAATGAGAATGGAAATAATTTGAGAATATAGTAGTAGGGAATTTTCTCATCATTAGTAAATAGGGTAGCTATATCATTTAGCTTAGTGAGATGTGCCACAATAGTTTCATTTTCATAGCCATGAAAAGGATCAGAATCAACAAATGTAATTATCTCTGGGTCGATAGAGAATTCATGATACTTATCGGTAACAAAGATAGGCGAAGTGGAAAACTTAGGATCATATTTCATTCTAGCATTCAAGGATTTTTCTTTCATCTTGCATAGTAGTTTCTTAAGATCTTCTCTATCCTCACAATCAAGAAAGTCTCTAGCAATTTATTCATCCGTAACATAACCTTCAGGTATTTCAGGCATTTCAGTTTTAGGATAGTTGTGTCTAAAAGGTATTTCAATAATTTCAGTAGCAAAGACTTCATCAGTTTCAATAGTATCATTAGTCTCAACATGCTCAAATTCTTTAGCTCTAGCAAGTTGTTCCTTAAGAAATTCACCTAGTGGCATAGTATCATCAAGCAAGATACTAGCATCATCATAAGCATCATTCATATCAAAGGTATCATCATCAAGAACTTGCAACATATGAGGATTAATAACATGTTGTGGTGGTGTTGCAAGTCTATTCAAAACAGAGGGTGAGTCAAGGGCAGAGCTAAATGGTAGTTCCTTACCTCCCCTCATCTTAGAGGCAACGATATTGGTTCTTGGGTCTTTCAGATTCCTCATAGTGATCAATAAATCGATGTCCCAACTGACTCAACAAATATATCTATGCTCCCCCACAACGACGCTAGAAAATGTTTTTGATAACCCACAAGTGTATGGGACCGCGATAGTTTTCGAGCGTAGAGTATTCAACCCAAAATTATAGATTCGACACAAGGGGAGCCAAAGAATATATGTAAGTATCAGAAGTTGAGTTGTCAATTCAGCCACACATGGAGATTTAGTATCTGCAACACAGTGATCAGTAACACAGTAATATGATAATTTTGACAAAAGTGGTAACGGTAGCAGAAGTAACGGTAATAGTGATATCAGTTCTGTAGCAGTTGTAACTGCAGTAGCAACAATTGTAACTTAGCAAGCACAACATGTGCAAAACTCGTAGGCATTGGATCAGTGATATTGCTGGATAATATTCATCATATAACAGTCACAACATAGGGCGAAACAGAACTAGCTCCCGCTCATCGATATAATGTAGGCATGTATTTCGTAAATAGTGATACGTGCTTATGTAAAAGAACTTGCATCACAAATTTTGTCCTACCCTCCTGTGGAAGCGAGGTCCATAAGGAAACTAAGGAATATTAATGCCTCCTTTTAATAGAGAACCGAAACAAAGCATTAACACATAGTGAATACATGAACTCCTCATACTACGACAATCACCGAAAAGATTCCCGATCATTGTCACTTTGGGGTATGCGGATCCTAACACATAGTAGGTGCATATAACTTGCAAGATCGGATCAGGAACATATATACAGTGGTGAAAACATAAACGGTTCAGATCTAAAATCATGGCACTCGGGCCCTAGTGGCAAGCATTAAGAATAGCAAAGTCATAGCAACATCAATCTCCGAACGTAGTGGATACTAGGGATCAAAACCAGACGAAACTAACTTGATTACATGATGAATCTCATCCACCTCTTCACCGACCATCAAGTGAAGGGCTTACTCACTCCCAGTGGAGAACATCAATGAATTAGCGATGAAGGAGGGTTGGTGATGACGAAGACCGAAGATTCCCCTCGCCGGAGCCCCGAACAGAATCCGGATTAGCCCTCCCGATGAAGAATAGGAGGTGGCGGCGGATCCGTATCGTGAAACGTGATGATACTTCCTCCTTGATTTTTCTCTTCGATAATAGGATTTTACAGCGCTGGAATTAGGGTCAGCGGAGCCCCGTGGGCCCCACTACACACCAGGCCACGCTAGGGGGCTGGCGTGCCCTGGTACCTAGTGGGCGCTTGGGGCCTCCCCTCTTGTGGGTCTTGGTTCCAGTATTTTTCTTTTATTCCAGAAAAAATATGAAAAAGTTTCGATCCATTCTGAGAACTTTTATTTCTACACAAAAACAACACCATGGTAGTTATGCTGAAAATAGCGTCACTCCGGGTTAGTTTCATTCAAATCGTGCAAATTAGAGTCCAAAACAAGAGCAAAAGCATTAGGAAAGGTACATATGTTGGAGACGTATCACGACATGCAACAATAGCTCCTAGATTGTAAGTGTTATCACCATAAAGTGCACGACGCAAATAGCAAGACTGGGGGCACTGAGACCACCACCCTCCTCCATAGCAGCTATACATTTTGCTAAAAATAAAGAGAAATAATGCACAGAAGGAAAATGCAACCGGTGGTCCTGGCGCTTTATACGCCTCTATTTTCTCCTACAGTTAGGGTGAGGAGGAATTCCTCAAACACCTCCGGCTTAGGCGCATGCACTCCCCCTTGAGAGGGAAGCTAGCATATTTCACAAAATCTGGAAAGATGCAATTCATAATGGTCATCATACAAATCAAAGCGCACTATGGGAGCATCGACCCTACTCGAGAAATAAAAAAATTGCACGAAAGAATAAGTGAGGAGATAGAATTGATCACACTTATCTGCGAGGAAGTTGGTCATCCTGGCGGTTGCGGCAAATTGTTCAAATTCTTCATCAAATCCCACTTTATTCATGAATGGGGTATGTGACCATTTGCACGACCTAACTTCTATGTTGCGGAGAATGTTAATGTCGCGATCCGGTGTCTCCCCAGCAACTCCCTTAGGGCTCTGGCTCGAAGAACCCTTCCTTGAAGACACCTCATGATTCATTTTCCTGCACACAAATTTCTGAAGTTTTTGGGCACAAAATTGTGTAAGTATAAGATTGATAGCAACTACTCATATGGATGCCTAGAAGTCATATTAAGCATTACTACTACTTGGAACTCAAAGAATCAAAGATGCCAACTCTTTTTCAGTACTACCAAGTGCAACAAAATTTACAAAATATAAACCAGTAAAGCAAAAAACTAATTGCATGAACGGGAGAGTCACATACAAGGACCAATTCCTCAAAACAGTTTTGGAAACGGAGTTCCGCGCAAAAAGATTGAAAATTTCAGTTTCTGGAGGAATAACTCAAGAGACGAGAGAGATAGAGAGAGGGGGAGAGAGAGAGCTAGGAATTATTTTCTGGAGGTAGGTAACGACGTAAGCTAAAGGGATGAGGCAGGGGCCCTTTGGGTCCCACAAGGCAACAGGGCGCGCCTAGGGCGTTGGACGCAACCTGTTGGCTTGTGGCCCACAGGTGCACCTCCCTACTGCAATATTTGTGCCAAAATTCTTAAATAATCCAGAAAAAATCATGTTAAAATTTTGTGACATTCTAAGGCTTTTTATTTTTGTGTCATTTTTCTATTGCACGGAAAACTTAGTAAATAAGATAATCATGGCATTTTATTTTTCTATAACTAAGGGCATGCTTGGATTGGATGTGTTTAAATACATCTGTATTTAATTTACAGGTGTAACTTACACATCTAGTAGTGATTTGTGCCCGAAAGTAAAACGACCGAGGGAGATCTGTATTATTTACAGATGTACCGGTCGGGGAAACGACGTTCCAAACACGCCCTAAGAGAATAGAGAATAAACTCGTGATATAGAGAGTTGTGAATAATCAATTCATCAATCACATGTCTTTCAAAAAGGATCCATTACTAATGTTGATCAAGTCTTATTAATAACCATTTCTGATTGGCATGAAATCAGAGAATTTTCATATATCACTAGGTTACCTCAATGGGGATTTGCATCTACCCAACAATAAGATTGTAATATTTCTTCTTGCAGTAGAAAGAGGGATTTGAAAATGTGCAATGATAACCGTGGCACAGGGCTCAATGACGTTAATATTATTAACCAAAGTTTGCTTCTTCGGAAAATGCACGCTATGTTGCTTGCCATTGACATGAAAAGTAACTTTGCTTTTGTTGCAATCAATAACAGCCCGTGTAGTATTTAGAAATGGTCTACCAAGGACGATCATCATATTGTCGTCCGCAGGCATATCAAGAATAACAAAGTATGTTAAGATAGTAACATTTGAAACCATAACAAGAACATCCTCACAAATTCCAATAGATAAAGATGTGGATTTATCATCCATGTCCAAAGGGATCTTAGTGGGTGTAAGCTTATGCGGATCTAGTCCTTTTTATAGATAGAAGGACATCACGTTAACACCGGCTCCTAAATCACATAGATCAGTTTTAACATAGTTTCTTTCAATAGAGCAAGGTCTAGTGGGCATGCCAAGATCTCCAAGCTTCTTAGGCATTCCACAACCAATAATAATTAGCAAGCATATTAGCAATTTCAGTTTTAGGTATTTTTCTTTTGTTTGTAATAATATCCTTCATGTACTTAGCATACGAGGCATTTTCAATATATCAGTCAAGATAGTGCGCAAAAATACAAGTCTAATCATTTCTGCAAAGCACTCAAATTCTTCCTCGTTCTTTCCTTTAGAAGGATTACGAGGGAAGGGCGTGGGTTTTCGAACCCATGGATCTCTTTCTTTCCCATGCGTTATAGCAACACGGTATCTTTTATGAGAACATTTACTCTTAGGAGGTGGTTATGAAGATCCTGAGCAGGCACTATTTCGACATTATTATTAGATTCCTTATTACTATATGGTGGATCTTGTACATGAACATCATTATTGTCATTATCATTATAACTAAGTTCATGTTCACTACCAGATTGTGTCTCAGCATTAGAAATATAAACATCATTGGGATTCTCAATAGTTTTCTCTATATCAGGTTCACTAGGAGCATCGAAAGTCTTATCATTTTTCTTTTTCTTTTTCTTCTTAGTGGGACTAGGTGCATAGTCATTAATTCTCCAAGAATGTTGTTCTATTCTTTTAGGGTGACCTTGAGGATAAAGAGGTTCCTGAGTCATTCTACCTCCTCTAGTTACTACTCTAACAGGATGATCATTCATATTATTATTCATTTTGGCAAGCAAATCATTCTTTGACTTAGCAATCTGATCTAGTTGGGTGTGAACCAGGGAAGCATGTTTACCTAGACCTTTCACATCATTAGAATTCTAAAGATCAAGTCACTTAAGCAGTCTATCATCGTGGCATTATGTCTTAATTGATCTTTCACATAATTATTAAAGTGTTTTTGCTTAACAACATAATTTTCAAATTCATACATGCACTGACTAGGAGTCTTAATACAAGGTATATCACTTTCGTTAAAGGAACAAAGAGAATATACATCTACTACCTGTGTCGAAATGTCAAGTCCATGAATTTCTTCGATATGTGGTAGATTATTAACATTTGTAGTTCTAATATCTTTCTCTTTCATAGATCTTTTTGCTTATGGCATATCTTCGGTGCTGAGAAAAAGAATGCCTCTCTTCTTTTGAATAGGCTCTGAAGGTGGATCAGGAATAGTTCAATTATCAGCATTTTGCAATAGGTTATTGATGACCCACAAGTGTGGGGGATCTATCATAGTCCTTTCGATAAGTAAGAGTGTCGAACCCAACGATGAGTAGAAGGAAATGCCAAGTGGTTGTCAGCAAGGTATTCTCTGCAGGCACTGAAATTATCGGTAACAGATAGATGTGTGATAAGATAATTCGTAACGGGTAGCAAGTAACAATAGTAACAATGGTGCAGCAAGATTTCCCAATCCCTTTTGTAGCAAGGGACAAGCCTTGCCGAACTCTTATATAAGATAAAGCGCTCCCGAGGACACATGGCAATTTCTGTCAAGCTAGTTTTCGTCATGTTCATATGATTCGCGTTCGCTACTTTGATAGTTTGATATGTGGGTGGACCGGTGCTTAGGTGCTGTCCTTACTTGGACAAACATCCCACTTATGATTAACCCGTCTCGCAAGCATCCACAACTACGAAAGAAGAATTAAGACAAAGTCTAACCATAACATTAAACTAGTGGATCCAAATCAGCCCCTTACGAAGGAACGCATAAACTAGGGTTTACGCTTCTGTCACTCTAGCAACCCATCATCTACTTATTACTTCCCAATGCCTTTCTCTAGGACCAAATAATGGTTAAGTGTTAAGTAGTCGACGTTCACATAACACCACTAGAGGAAGGACAACATACAACGCATCAAAATATCGAACGAATACCAAATTCACATGATTACTTATAGCAAGACTTATCCCATGTCCTCAGGAAAAAACGTAACTACTCACAAAGCATAATTATGTTCATGATCAGAGAGTTATTGAATAGCATTAAGGATCTAAACTTATGATCTTCCACCAAGTAATCCAACTAGCATAAACTACAAAGAGTAATTAACACTACTAGCAACCTTACAAGTACCAATCGGAGTCGCGAGACGAAGATTGGGTACTAGAGATGAACTAGGGTTTGGAGATGAGATGGTGCTGATGAAGATGTTGATGGAGATGAGTCCCCTGCGATGAGAGGAGTGTTGGTGATGATGATGGCGATGATTTCCCCCTCCGGGAGGGAAGTTTCCCCGGCAGGACGGCCCTGCCGGAGCTCTAGATTGGTTCTGCTAAAGTTCCGCCTCGTGGCGGCGTCGTTTCTTCCTGATAGCTCTCCCTTGATTTTTTCTAGGAAGAAACCCTCCTTATAGAAGAAGATGGGAGCCGGGGGGGGGCACGAGCCACCCAGGCGCGGTCAGGGGGGTAGGGTGCGCCTGGGATGCTCATGACCTCCTGGTGGCCCCTTCAGTATTTCTTCCGCCCAATATTTTTTATATATTCCAAAATAATTCCTTGCTGATTTTCATGGCTTTTAGAGTTGTGCAGAATAGGTATCTCAAACTTGCTCCCTTTTCAGCCCAAAATTCCAACTCCCGGCATTCTCCCTCTTCATGTAAACCTTTAAAAAATAAGATAGAAAAGGCATAAGTATTGTACCAAAATGTGTAATAGCAGCCCATAATGCGATAAATATCAATATAAAAGCATGATGCAAAATGGACGTATCAGTTATTCAATAATTCTTCTATTTCTCCAACAGTTCTTTCCGTGAAAACACAACAAGGACAACTATCTAGGAAGTCCCTAGAAGCATCTGTTAGCCCATTATAAAAGATACTAAGAATTTCATTTTCCTCAAGAGGATGATTAGGAAAATCTCTTAGTAACTCGAGAAGCCTCCCCCAATCTTGAGGGAGATTCTCTTCTTTAATTTGCTCAAAGTTAAATATTTCTTGTAAGGCAGCTTGTTTATTATGAGCAGAAAAATATTTTTTGGAAAACTAGTGAAGCATATCCTTGGAACTACGCATACAACTAGGAGCCAGAGAAATGAACCATTACCTGGCCACGCCTTTTTCGATAAAGAAAAAAAGTTTAAGAATATAATAGTAGTGTATATTTTCATCATTAGTAAACAGATCAGCAATATCATTTAGCTTTATGAGATGTTCACCAAAACATTCATTTTCATAACCACGCAAAGGATCGGACTCCACTATAGGAATCGGTTCATGGTCTTTAGATAATTCATAGTCCTTATCAGTGACAAATATAGGATAAGTGGAAAATTAAGGATCACGTTTCATTTTCTCCGTCATATATTTTTCTTTTAGCTTGCGTTGTAGTTTCTTCAAATCATTCCTATCCTCGCAAGAAAGAAAATCCCTAGATACTTCCCCATCCATAACATAACCTTCAAGTACATAAGGAAATTCATATCTATTAGCAGAGCAAGGTGTAGTAGGTGATTCAAAATTTTCATTAGTTTCAGCATTTTCAAGTTCTCTAGCTTTAGCAAGATGAGAATCAAGTAATTCATTCAGTGACAGAGTTTCAATTTCATCAAATATAATAATATTATCATCATTAATTTTAGAAGTAGCATCATCAAGTTCATGTCACATATCAGGACGAGCAACAAATGGTGGTTTAACAAGATGATTTAAAAGAGTAAATGAATCAGAAGTTGAGCTAGATGGCAGTTCCTTACCTCCTCTCATGCGAGAGGGGACGATCTTAGTTCAATTATCTTTTAGATTCTTCATAGTGGCAATTTGGATATCCTCAAGATAACACAATAAATATAGCTATGCTCCCTGGCAACGGCGCCAGAAAAAGGTCTTGATAACTCACAAGTATAGGAGATCATGATAGTCTTCACGGGTAGTATTTCACCCTAATTTATTGATTCGACACAAGGGGAGCCAAATAATATTTATAGGCCTTGACAGCTGATTTGTCAATTCAACCGCACCTGGGATATCTTTGTGTAGCAAAAATTTTAGTAGCATGGGAAATAGTAGTTGTAGAGGTAACGGTGATAGCAACAATTTTGTTAACAACAGTAATAGTAGCAATTGAGTACCAAGTGTGACAGTAACAGCAGGAGTAGTAACTTCGCAAGATTCAGTATTTGTAAAGCATAGGCACATGGATAAACTATCAAAGGATATGGATGACATCAATCATGTAATAGTTACACACTAGAGCGACACAGAACTAGCTCCAATTCATCAATATAATGTAGGCATGTATTTCATATATGGTCATACGTGATTACGATAAGAACTTACATGACATCTTTTGTCCTACCCTCCCATGGCAGCGGGGTCCTATTGGAAACTTAGGGATATTAAGGCCTCCTTTTAATAGAGAACTAGAACAAAGCATTGACACATAGTGAATACATGAACTCCTCAAACTACGGCAATCACCAGAAATAATCCCAATTATTGTCACCTTGGGGTATGCCGATCAAGACAAGTAGTAGGTCCATACAACTTGCAAAGGATCAAAATACTTTTCATATTCAGAGAGAACATAATAAGGTTAGATCTGAAATCATGGCACTTGGTCCCTAGTGACAAGCCTTAATCATAACAAAGTCATAGCAACATCAATCTCAGGACAAAGTGGATACTAGCAATCAAGCCCTATCAAACATAACTCGATTACATGATCAGTCTCATCCAACCCTCTTCACCATCTAGCATGCCTACTAAGGAATTTTTGATGGAGAAGAGTTTATGATGACGACAGCGACGAATCCCCCTCATCGGAGCCCCAAATGGACAACAGATCAGTCCTCCCGGGGAAGAACAAGATGTGGCCGCGGCCCCATCTCGTGAAACATGATAAAATCTTCTGATCTTTTTCTCCGAAGATGTGAATTTATAGGAGTGGAACTAGGGTCGGGAGAGCCGCATGGGCCCCACAAGTCATGAGGGCATGCCTAGGGGGTAGGAGCGCCCTATTGCCTTGTGGCCCACAGGTAGCCCCCCTCCGGTGGTTATTCACTCCAAAAATCCTTATTTATTCCAAAAATAATTCACAAAAAGTTTCGTCCAATTCTGGGAACTTTTATTTCTGCACAAAAATAACACCATGGTAGTTCTACTGAAAACAACATTAGTTGGGGAAAGTTTCATTCACATCATGCAAATTAGAGTCCAAAACGAGAGCAAAAGTGTTTGGAAAAGTGGATATGTTGGAGACATATGAGTGTGAAGCTCCGGTTTGTGAGAGGCATGTGTGAGAGCTTATCTGGGACAAGTTGTTACTTTGACAACGACATCTTGAATAGAAGTGGGGAAATCATGTAGATTCTCATGTAATTTGGAGCGTTTTTTGAATTTTTAAAATTTAAAAACCTAGATCCATACTGTTACGCAAGATGTTCGGAACTCATTCAAATTTATTACACCTGGTATATATATGGGGAAGCAAGTTGTACATAAATATGATTTTCCCGCGTTTTTTGCTTCATGTTGCATGTTCGTGTGTTTCAGCTTTGAATTATGGTCGTTAAATTTCTAGAAACTAAGTTGACGTCTAAAACGCCAATAGAACACCAATTGTTTTCAAATTTTAGGATGTCGACCATATTTGTGCATTGTAACTATGAAATAAAAGCTAGGCTGAATGATACGGTGCCTAGCGATTTTCTTCAAACAAGGCTCAATGTTCCCTCTCGGAACCATGAACCTTCTTTTGATGCTTCGGTTTGTGAGATGCATGTGTCAATGCTTATCTCAAACAAGTAGTTACTTTAAACACCACATCTTGGCCCCATGTTGGGAAATCGTACATATTTTCGTGTACTTCGGAGCTTTTTTAATTTTTTTTGAATTTAGAAACCTATATTCTCAATGCTTGTAACCAAATCATTACTCAAGATGTTTGGAACTACTTCAAATTTATTACACATGGCATATATACAGAAGAAAGTAGTGCATAAATATGATTTTTCCAGCAGTTTTTGCTTCATTTTCCATGTTCATGTGTTTCAGCTTTGAATTATTATCGTTAAATTTCTAGAAACTAACTTAATGTATAAAAATTCCAACTGAACCTTGAATACTTCCAAATTTTAGGATGTCGTTTGTGCATTGTCACGATAAGGATATTTTTTTCTTAAAACTAGAACAATCTCCGTTACCGTTGTACCCCAAAATAATTTTATCGTTCAATACAAAAAGTGAACTAAATACAGACGGTTCTATATAGGAACCATTTGCAATGGAAGTTCACTGATCTATTTATGGCCTACGAGGGAAGCTTCACCGGCTCCATCTAGCTCGGATTCCATTCACCCTCGATCCCCATTGCCCAACAAACCCTTTATACAAACAATGATGTCGCGTGAACGCTTTGTAAGAATGCGACTGCCTCGGCCGAAAGCACAACCGCATCCGCCTTGAGCATGGACGCATCCATCGACATGGCCTCTACGACGGTAGAAAGGCGTTTGTTGCCACAGAGACAACAGCTGCAGCTGCTGCGATGGCGTTGCAAACGCCAAGAGCGCTCGAGCAACATACTTTGGTGCGGAGGTCGCCCTAGCCATGGTTTAGGCCATTGAGACCAATATCGGTAACTCACTGCCAGATACTCCAGGCTTCCTCAGAATCCAGCATGGACCACATGTTTGGAGAGGCGGCTGCTGCGGATGGCGAGATGCATGCCGACCATTCGGCGGCAGAGGCCATCGAGCCCCTTCCCACAAGATCCTCAAGGGAGAGATAGAGATGCAGGAGCCGTCCAAGACCGACGAGCGCTTGGAGGTGTAGCGCGTGGATCATGAGGAGGTCGAGAATCATTCGTCCATTTAGGAATTAGCGGTGGAATACCAACACGAGCTTTGGCGGCAGCACTACTATGAGTACTACAACGATTGGTCGACGCCGATGGCGAGGACGTCGCCCTGGTCAAATTCAGTATGGGGGATGCGGAGTCCAACACTAGCGGAATGTCGCCCAGACAAGTCGTCGACATCTCAATGAACATCGACGAGGCATAGGGCGTCGGTTCATCGGCGTCTTTGCTAAAATTATGAGATGTAGTAATAGACTTTTTTTAGAGAATCATTCTTTTGTTAGAACTATGTCTAGTTCAAGAAGCTTTGTTATTTAGTGCACTTGCTCGATTTAGTAATTACGAGCTATGTGTCCGCTAATTTGTATACCTAAGTTAGAAATTTTTGTTAAATTATGCAATGGTGTGGATGTGCACTATAACTAGGGAATACGTGGGAAGGGAAAAATATTGTATGTTGTATATCATCACACACGCTAAAAGCAGAGAAACCGTGTCTCATGAATCTCTATAACCAGGGAATGCATGGGGAGGGGCAAATTTTTGTATGTTCTGTATGATCTCACATGCTACAAGCAGTGAAATCCTGTGTGACGAATCTTTGCATGCCAAGTTTCCCTGCACCTCGCGAAAAAGTTCAACGACCACCGAAATATCTGCCACCCCCAAAGGGACACATTTCACCTTTTACCGCCCCGGCGCTGCCACATCTCTCCCTCTAGCATCCTACCTCCGCGGACATGTCATCGTCTCCTCGAATGACCCCTCAAGCGGTATCTCCGACGATGAATCTCTCATCAGCCAGGTAATCATCTCTCTTCTGTGTCTCTCTACTAGGCTTACGGTTTTGGTTTCGAATTGGGGATTTTATAGCGGCAGGCCAATTTGAGCCATGTCTTTCTCTTGTAGCTACCTAGGACAATCACTTCCAAGGAGTGGAGGAGGGTCGCTGAAGACCTGCTTGTTCATGGTCAACATCAATTTCCATCCGTGAAGTTACGAGCTCTTGAATCTCAGTATAGTGGGAGGAAGTTTCTGGGACGTGAAGGAAGGTTAGTCTAACTCTAGTAATCATTTGTTATATTGGGTGTGATTCAGACACTTCCCATGTGCTTTTTGATTCTCGATGTGATTAAGACATTGTCACAGTTCTACAATTGTGAGTGCCATCTTAATTGACACCGGTAGTAATATGTTATACATTTGTTTGGATCACATGGTAGGGATCTCACAACATGACTATAAAACATAGCATTTAGGGACTTAGTGCAAAAAATTGTTTTTCACAAACTGTTTTAACCTGAAGGCATATTGACAGCAAGAAAACTATATGCTACATGACTTGTCATGGCATGAAAACTCACAACTTAGTAGTGGAAATGATGCACTTCATTTCCTTTAACATGAACAAGGTATAATTATGCACAGAAACATGGCTAGCATCAACACAACATGGCAATCTGAAATAAATAGATTCTTGGACTTAGTGAAAATAACAGGGTGCGAGAGCAGCAGTTTTTAACAAATTGGCATGTTGGACAGCAGAATGTGCATACATATCACTATTAATTTCATCACATTCAAACACTGCTGATGTGTATCCTGTACTACAAAGTCTGTTGCATCTATATTTAGCTTCCTGGTAAAATTGGCAATTTGTTATTACACATGATAGAAAGAGAGGAGGGATGAGAAGCAAAGCATCATACTACAAATACTCTTCGAGTAGAACCATGGCATGGCTCATGAAGACCCATTTGAAGCACGCAAGTACAAGCATGGCCATCCATTTCCTGTTGGCGTATACTATGATGAGTGTAGTTCCACATGTCGCAAGTTACATAAATATTGCATGGACAAAATGCCAGAAGGATAAGATACTATCTTTTTTCAAGTCCACTATGATAGTAGGCATTTCAGTCACCATGAGGGTACCATCAATGTGGAATTCGAGGATTTCTCATCTCTTTTTTAACTTCGATGATCTTGCTGCTACTCTTGTAAAAATATTTGATGTTGTAAGTACTTCACAAACTCTAATCAACTTCTCCATACAACATTGCAAATGAGAAAAACTGAATATATTTTATTCTTCTCACGGGATTGATGGTGTACAAATCACTGAGGGTGCTTGCGTATTTCATATATCCTGATTTAGCAACCGACACTTTGTTACGTAATAATGTTACACACAAGGATTACATTGACCTTGTTACCACTATCTTGTTTAAGTTACATGTAGAATAATTCTTCACGCGGCCATATCATGAATGCTAAGTTAAATTTACAACCACGCATACATTGATCATCTTTCAGTATTCGACAAAGTCCGTAAGATTAAGGTTTTCTTAAACTGTAGCCAGCACTAGGTCTTGGTGGTCATTGTTCCAAAATGCAACACAGTTTACTACCTGGATTCTCTTAGAAAGTCCAATGAGCCTCATGATCGGAATGATCTTCAGGATTTCACGGATAGATATTTAATTCCTTGATGTTAATATGTTGTGCTCATATCTGGTTCAAGAATTGAGTATGTGAAAATTCATCTTCATTTGTAGTGTATTGTCAAAGAACAGAACTTTAGGAGGGAGACATTTTGACCGTCAACTACCTCTCGAGCACGTGATCGTTTCTGTGGTAAGACAACAAAATCCGTTATTTTTAGAAAATGCTAGTCAGATGTTGAAGTTTCTAAGTAAACCTCTTTCTATTTCTCTCCAAAGAAAAAAAGGAACAATTTACACCGGTTAGGTTGTTCCTAAGTGAGCAAATACATGACTAATATTATACAAAAAATTTGTGTACTCAACAACAACAACAACAAGGGACCAACATATGTGGATACTATGTGTGCGCACAGATGATGAACCAATGCAGACATGTTCTATATGGATTCTATGCTAGCAACATTGAACAATTAAGTGTGTTTCTTAATTACTATCTTCTACTCCAGACGTATGTAAAATTACGATCTAAAAATCCTGTAGTTGATATTCGGATCGATGACCTCTGAACCACTCGCCGCAAATGAATTGATGTCTATTAGGAAATTTATATGCACCTTCTTTGTGAAACACTATATCAAGCCCACTAGAGACGTCGAAGATTTCAGTATTCATATCCTCAAGAATAAGTACACATTCGTATAGTGTTATCAGCTAAAAATATACACATGGATGCATTGTTTTCCATGTGATCATGTCTTCGTATTTCATATAATATGATTACATATTGTGTATGTCCATACATTTGTCAAACTTATCTAGCATTTGCTCAATTGCATATTGTCGTGAATTCTGATGAATGTTCTTCCTTTGGAGACTATTTGTTCAAATGCATATCGTGGCGAATTATGATGAATGTTCTTCATGTGGACACTATTTGTTCGATTGCATATTATGGCAAATTTGCTATTTGCAAGATGATTCAAATGTGATATTTTACAATAATGTGGCCATTTCAGTGCACATGGTTCAGGCAACGAAACGTGTGCGTTCCAGAATGGAAAGCAAACACAACACATTGTGCAACCGTCTGCGATCTATAGGAAAAGCACACAAGATATAAATTGTAACGTTGGTGATACATAATAATTCGCAGACAACTTGCAGCACTTATACGTGTGTGTAGGAGCTCCTCAGTCATTTGCGATAGCACCTTATCTTACACATGAGCCAAAAGAAAACCGTGCCCGATGCAAAGACGGTCCCACGCGTAATTTTTTTTGGAAACGTGTGCAATGATATCATGCATGGCAGACGGTTGCCAGAGAAATCTTGTGTGTGATGATGAAGATATCACACACAGTTTCTATCATGGTCCGTGTGGATTAGGTAATATTTTGCAAATGAAAAAAAGTCAAACACTGTTTGTTGTCCATGTGAAATTAGACGCGTTTGACTCATGATAGATGATACGTCTCCAACGTATCTATAATTTTTTTCTTGTTCTATGCAGTTATATTATCATTCTTGGATGTTTTACAATCATTTTAATACAATTTTATACTATTTTTGGGACTAACCTATTAACCTAGACCCTAGTGCCAGTTTCTATTTTTCCGTGTTTTTGAGTTTTATAGAAAAGGAATATCAAACGGAGTCCAAACAGAATTAAAATCTACGGTAATTTTTTATGGACAAGAAGAAGCCCACGGAGCGTTGGAGTTGGGCCAGAAGAGCCATGAGGCCACCACAAGCCTGGGGGTGCCCCCTAGGGCACGCCCCGTGGCTTGTCGTCGCCTCGTGTCCCACCTTGACTTGTTTCCGATGCCAAAAATTCTTATAAATACTGAAACCCCCAGAAACAAACCTAGATCGGGAGTTTCGCCGCCGCAAGCCTCCAGAGCCATGAAAAACCGACCGGGGGCCTGTTCCGGCACCTTTCCGGAGAGGGAAACCATCACTGGAGGCCATCTTCATCATCCCGGCGGTCACCATGACGAGGAGGGAGTAGTTCACCCCAGGGGCTGAGGGTATGTACCAGTAGCTATGTGTTAGATATCTCTCTCGTGTTCTTGAGATGGCACGATCTTGATGTATCGTGAGCTTTACTAAGATGGATGAACCATATGGAGTTTTCTCCTCTCTATATTCTTGTGGTGAATTATTTTTCCCTTTGAAGTTTTCTTATCGGATTGAGTCTTTAAGGATTTGAGAACACTTGATGTATGTCTTGTGATGGGATATCCATGGTGACAATGGGGTGTTCTATTGATCCACTTGATGTATGTATTGGTGATCAACTTGTGGGTTTTGGAAATATGCCCTAGAGGCATTGATAAAATAGTTATTATTATATTTCCTGTTTCAAGATAATCATTTATTATCCATGCTATAATTGTATTGAATGAAAACATAGATACATGTGTGGATACGTAGACAAAACAATGTCCCTAGCAGGCCTCTAGTTGGTCAGCCAGTTGATCAAGGATGGTCAAGGTTTTCTGACCATATGCAAGTGTTGTCACTTGATAACTAGATCACATCATTAGGAGAATCATGTGATGGATTAGACCCAAACTATAAACGTAGCATGTGATCGTGTCATTTTGTTGCTATTGTTTTCCGCGTGTCAAGTATTTATTCCTATGACCATGAGATCATATAACTCACTGACATCGGAGGAATACCTTGTGTGTATCAAACGTCACAATGTAACTGGGTGACTATAAAGGTGCTCTACAGGTATCTCTGAAGGTGTCCATTGAGTTAGTATGGATCAAGACTGGGATTTGTCACTCCGTGTGACGGAGAGGTATCTCGGGGCCCACTCGGTAATACAACATCACAGTCAAGCCTTGCGAGCAATGTGACAAAGTGTAAGTTACGGGATCTTGTATTATAGAACGAGTAAAGAGACTTGCCGGTAACGAGATTGAAATAGGTATACGGATACCGACGATCGAATCTCAGGCAAGTAACATACCGAAGGACAAAGGGAATGACATACGGGATTATATGAATCCTTGGCACTGAGGTTCAACCGATAAGATCTTCGGAGAATATGTAGGATCCAATATGGGCATCCAAGTCCCGCTATTGTATATTGACCGAGGAGTGTCTCGAGTCATGTCTAAATAGTTCTCGAACCCGCAGGGTCTGCACACTTAAGGTCCGATGACGTTTTAGTATAGTTGAGTTATATGTGTGGTTACCGAAGGTTGTTCGGAGTCCTGGCTGAGATTACGGACGTTACGAGGATTTTTGGAACGGTCTGGAAACGAAGATTGATATATAGGATGGTTTCAATTGGTCACCGGAAAGTTTCGGGCATTTCCGGCAGTGTACCGGGAGTGACGAATGGGTTCCGGATATTCACCGGTAGGGGCCCACCCACCCGGGAGTTAGCCCAGTGACCCTAGGGTGGCGCACTCGCCATTAGTGGGCTGGTGAGGCCAGCCCAATAGGGCCATGGCGCCACAAGTGGAAAAACACCAAAGGAAAGAAAAAAAGGAAAGAGGGAGGTGGGAAGGAAGGAGTGGACTCCTTCCTCCAAACCGAATTGGGGTGGGAGTCCACCTCCTCCCTTCGGCCGGCACACCTTGGGGCTCCTTGAGCCACAAGGCTAGCCCCTATCCTCCTCCTATATATACTCGTGGTTTTAGGGCTTTTGAGACACAACTTTTGCCACGTGCAACTCAAACCTATACCACGTTGTTTTACCTCTAGATCGGATTTCTGCGGAGCTCGGGCGGAGCCCTGCAGGAGTAGATCGACACCACCACTAGAGCACCGTCACGCTGCCAGAGAACTCATCTACTTCTCTGACTCTCTTGTTGGATCAAGAAGGCTGAGATCGTCATCGATTTGTACGCGTGCTGAACGCGGAGGTGCCGTCCGTTCAGCGCTAGATCGGAACGGATCGTGGGACGACGGTTATTTGAATCACGAAGCTGTACCACTAAATCAACCGCGTTTCTTAACGTTTCCCGCTTAGCGATCTACAAGGGTACGTAGATCTAATCTCCTCTTGTAGATGTACATCACCATGATAGGTCTTCGTGTGCGTAGGAAATTTTTTGTTTCCCATGCAATGCTCCCCAATAGTGGCATCATGAGGTAGGTTCATGTGTAGATGTTATCTCGAGTAGAACACAAATGTTTTTGTGGACGTTGATTTTCGATTTTCTGCCCACCTTAGTCCTTTTTCGATTCGGCGGTACTATTGGAGTGAAGCGGCCCGGACCGACATTACTCGTACGCTTACGAGAGACTAGTTTCATCGACTGACATGCAACTCGTTGCATAAAGATGACTGTCGGGTGTCGGTTTCTTCAACTTTAGTTCAATTGGTTTTGACCGAGGCGGTCCTTGGCCAGAGGTTAAATAGCAATTTGCACATCTCTGTTGTGGTTTTTGCGTAAGTAAGATGCGATCATACTAGATACCCATAGCAGCCACGTAAAACAATAAATTAGAGGACGTCTAACTTGTTTTTGCAGGGTATGCTTGTGATATGATATGGCCAATGACGTGATGTGATATATTGGATGTATGAGATGATCATGTTGTAATAGTTAATATCGACTTGCACATCGATGCTACGGCAACCGGCAAGAGCCATAGGGTTGTCTTTAAACTAACGTTTGTGTTTGCAGATGCGTTTACTATATTGCTAGGTCGTAGCTTTACTAGTAATAGCATAGATAGCACGACAACCTCGATGGCGGCACGATGATGGATATCATGATGATGGAGATCATGGTGTGGCTCTGGTGACAAGAAGATCGTGCTGGTGCTTTGGTGATGGAGATCAAGAACACAAGATGATGGCCATGTCATGTCACTTTTGAATTGCATGTGATGTTAATCCTTTTATGCACCTTATTTTGCTTAGAATGACGGTAGCATTATAAGGTGATCTCTCACTAAAATTTCAAGATGAAATTGTGTTCTCCCCGACTGTGCACTGCTACCTCTTGAGCTTGCGTTGGTTTTTCCCTTGAAGACGAAAGGGTGATGCAGCATAGGAGCAGTAAGTATTTCCCTCGGTTTGAGAACCAAGGTATCAATCCAGTTGGAGAATCGAGCCAAGTTCCAAACTACCTGCGCAAACACAAACGACCTTGCACCCAACGCTATAAAGGGGTCGTCAATCCCTTCAAGATTGATTGCAAAGTGAGATCTGAAGGCGGAAAGTGCAACGAAGTAAAAGTGTAAGCCTGAAAATATGATGTGAACTAGACCCGGGGGCCATATTGTTCACTAGAGGCTTCTCTCAAAATAACAAATATTATGGTGGGTGAACAAATTACCGTCGAGCAATTGATAGAACCGCGCAAAGTCATGACGATATCTAAGGCAATGATCATACATATAGGCATCACGTCCGAGACAAGTAGACCGATACTTTCTGCATCTACTACTATTACTCCACACATCGACCGCTATCCAGCATGCATCTAGTGTATTGAGTTCATGACGAACAGAGTAAAACACCTTAAGCAAGATGACATGATGTAGAGGGATAATCTCAAACCAATGATGAAAACCCCATCTTTTTACCCTTGATGGCAACAACACGATGCGTGCCTCGCTACCCCTTCTGTCACTGGGTGAGGTCGCTGCACGGTATGAACCCAAAACCAAGCACTTCTCCCATTGCAAGAATCATAGATCAAGCTGGCCAAACAAAACCCACAACTCGAAGAGAATTACAAGGATATGAAATCATGCATATAAGAGATGAGAAGAAACTCAAATAAGATTCATAGATAATCTGATCATAAATCCACAATTCATCGGATCTCGACAAACACACCGCAAAATAAGATTACATCGGATAGATCTCCATGAATATCATGGAGAACTTTGTATAGAAGATCCAAGAGAGAGAAGAAGCCATCTAGCTACTAGCTATGGACCCGAAGGTCTATGGTGAACTACTCACGCATCATCGGAGAGGTCATGGTGTTCATGGAGAAGCCCTCTGTATCTGCATCCCCCCTCCGACAGAGCACCAGAACATGCCCCAGATGGGATCTTGCGGAGACAGAAACTTGCGGCAGCGGAAAAGTATTTTCGTGGATCATTCTCACAATTTTGGAATTTTCAGGATTTATAGGCGGAAGAGGTAGGGCAGACGAGCCAGAGGGGGCCCACAAGCCTGCTAGGCGCGGCCCCCCTGGCCGCGCCTAGGGGGCTTGTGGGGTCCCCTGGTGGCCCCTCCATTGGTTCTCAAGTCTCGTGCGTATCTTCTGTTCCAGGAAAAAAAAATTTAGAAGTTTTATTCTGTTTGGACACCGTTTAAAATCCTCCTCTGAAACGGGTCGAAAACACGGAAAAAATAGGAATTTTCACTTGGCACTGAGTTAATAAGTTAGTCCCAAAAATGATATAAAAGGCATACAGAACATCCAAAGTTTGACAAGATAATAGCATGGAACCATCAAAAATTATAGATACGTTGGAGACGTATCATGCATTCAACATTTCGTCGTTCGAGATACCACGTGATGATCGGGTGTGATAAACTCAACATTCACATACAACGGGTGCAAAACAGTTGCACACGCGGAACAATTGGGTTAAACTTTACGAGACTAGCATGTGCAGACATGGCCTCGGAACACATGAGACCGAAAGGTCGAGCATGAATCGTATAGCTGATATGATTAGCATAGAGATGCTTACCACTGAAACTATTCTCAACTCATGTGATGATCGGACTTGAGTTAGTGAATTTGGATCATGTACCACTCAAATGACTAGAGAGATGTACTTTTTAGTGGGAGTTTATGAGTAATTTGATTAGTTAAACTCTAATTATCTTAAACATAGTCTAAGTCCACTTTGCGATATTTGTGTTGTAGATCAATGGCTCACGCAGTAGCAACCCTGAATTTTAATACGTTCCTAGAGAAAGCTAAGTTGAAAGATGATGGAAGCAACTTTGTAGACTGGGCTCGTAATCTAAAGCTACTCCTGCAAGCTAGGAAGAAGGATTATGTCCTTAATGCTGCGCTAGGAGATGAACCACCCTCTACGTCTAGCCAAGATATTTTGAACGCCTGGTTAACGCGTAAGGAGGACTACTTAGTAGTTCAATGTGCAGTATTGTATAGCTTGGAACCGAGACTTCAATGTCACTTTGAGCGTCATGGAGCATATGAGATGTTCCAGGAGTTAAAGTTTATCTTTCAGAAGAACGCCCGGATCGAGAGGTATGAGACCTCCGATAAATTCTATGCTTGCAAGATGGAGGAGAATTCGTGTGTCAGTGAACATGTGCTCAAAATGTCTGGGTACTCAAACCATCTAGCTGAGTTGGGGATTGAACTCCCGAAAGAGGCTATCACTCACAGAATTCTTCAATCACTGCCACCTAGATATAAGAGCTTTGTGTTGAACTATAACATGCAAGGGATGAACAAGTCACCCGGCGAGTTATTCGCGATGCTGAAATTCGCAGAGTTAGAACTCCAGAAAGAGCATCAAGTGTTGATGGTCAATAAGACAACTGGTTTCAAGAGAAATGGCAAAGGCAAGAAGCGTAACTCCAAGAAGAGCGGCAAGCCTGTTGCCAATCCGACGAAGAAACCCAAGGCTGGACCTAAGCCTGAAACAAAGTGTTATTATTGCAAGTGAATGGGTCACTAGTAGCGCAACTGCCCCATGTATTTGGCTGATAAGAAGGCAGCCAAGGAAAAAATCAGGTATATTTAATATACATGTTATCGATGTGTACTTAACTAACTCTCGTAGTAGTGCCTAGGTATTTGATACCGGTTCTGTTGCTCATATTTGCAACTACTTGAAGTAGGAACTACGGAATAAACGAAGGCTCGCGAAGGATGAAGTGACGATGCGCGTGGGAAATGGTTCCAAGGTTGATGCAATCGCCGTCGGCACAGTTTCACTTCAGTTACCATTAGGATTAGTAATGAACTTAAATAATTGTTATTTAGTGCCAGCGTAAAGCATGAACATTACATTTGGATCTTGTTTATTGCGAGACATTGTTGGGGAACGTTGCATGGGAAACACAAAATTTCCTACGCACACGATGACCTGTATATCATGGTGATGTCCATCTATGAGAGGAGATTTGGATCTACGTACCCTTGTAGATCACACATCAGGAAGCATTAAGAAACGCGGTTGATGTCGTGGAACGTCTTCACGTCCCTCGAGCCGCCCCACGAACCATTCCACGAACCGTCCCCGATCCGTCCCACGACCCGCTCCGATCTAGTGCCGAACGGACGACACCTCTGCGTTCAGCACACGTACAGCTCGACGATGATCTCGGCCTTCTTGATCCAACAAGCAAGACGGAGAAGTAGATGAGTTCTCCGGCAGCGTGACGGTGCTCTGTTGGTGGTGAAGGATCTACTCCTGCAGGGCTCCGCCCGAGCTCCGTAGAAATACGATCTCAAATCAGCCCTAAATCACTAGTATATATGGGAGGGAGGTGGAGGGACTTGCCTTGAGGGCCAAGCCCACAAGGTGCTCTGGCCAAGAGGAGGAGTAGGACTCCAACTCCAATCCTACTAAAAATAGGATTGGAAAGTGGAGTCCTTCCCTTCCTTCCCACATATTTTTCTTTCTTTGGTTTTCTCCCTATCGCGCAAATGCCTTATTGGGCTATCCAACCAGCCCACTAAGGGCTGGTGCACCACCCATAAGTCCCTCGGGCTTCCTCCGGGAGGGTTGCCCCCCTCCCGTTGAACTTCCGGAAACCATTCGTCACTCCTGGTACATTCCCGGTAATGCCCGAAAACTTTCCGGTAACTAAATGAAGTCATCCTATATATCAATCTTCCTCTCCAAACCATTCCGGAAACCTTCTTGATGTCCGTGATCTCATCCGGGACTCCAAACAACATTCGGTAACCACATATATAACTCAACTATACTAAAACATCGCCGAACCTTATGTGTGCACACCCTGCAGGTTCGAGAACTATGTAGGCATGCCCCGAGGTACTTGTCGGTCAATATCCAATAGCGGGACCTGGATGCCCATATTGGATACTACATATTCTCCGAAGATCTTATCGGTTAAACCTCAGTGTCAAGGACTCATATAATCCCAAATGTCATTCCCTTTGTCCTTCGGTATGTTACTTGCCCGAGATTTGATCGTCGGTATCCGCATACCTATTTCAATCTCGTTAACGGCAAGTCTCTTTACTCGTTCCGTAATACAAGATCCTGTGACTTACACTTAGTCACATTTCTTGCAAGGCTTGTGTATGATGTTGTATTACCTAGTGGGCCCCGAGATACCTCTCCGTCACACGGAGTGACAAATCCCAGTCTTTATCCATACTAACTCAACGGACACCTTCGGAGATACCTGTAGAGCATCTTTATAGTAACCTAGTTACATTGTGACGTTTGATACACACAAGGTATTCCTCCGGTGCCAGTGAGTTATATGATCTCATGGACATAGGAACAAATACTTGACACGCACAAAACTATAGCAATAAAACGACATGATCAATATACTACGTTCATAGTTTGGGTCTAGTCCATCACATGATACTCCTAATGATGTGATCCAGTTATCAAGCAACAACACTTTGCACATAGTCAGAAAACCTTGACTATCCTTGATCAACTGGCTAGCCAACTAGAGGCTTGCTAGGGACATTGTTGTGTCTATGTATCCACACATGTATCTATGTTTTCATTCAATACAATTATAGCATGGATACTAAACGGTTATCTTTAAACAGGAAATATAATAATAACTATTTATCATTGCCTCTAGGGCATATTTCCAAAAGTCTCCCACTTGCACTAGTGTTAATAATCTAGTCCTCACATCGCCATGCGATGTATATTGTAATAAATCGAACACCCATACAGTTCTGGTGTTGATCATGTTTTTCCCGTGGAAGAGGTTTAGTTAGCGGGTCTGCTACATTCAGATCCGTCTGGACTTTGCAAATATTCACGTCCTCTCCTCCGACGTAGTCACAGATGAGGTTGAAGCATTGTTTGATGTGTCTGGTCTACTTGTGAAACCTTGGTTCCTTTGCTAAGGCAATGGCACCAGTGTTGTCACAAAACATAGTCAATGGATCTAGTGCACTTGGCACAACTCCAAGATCTGTCATGAACTGCTTCATCCAAACACCTTCCTTTGCGGCCTCCGAGGCAACCATGTACTCCGCTTCAAATTTAGAATCTGCTACGACGCTCTCCTTGGAACTGCACCAGCTTACCGCACTCCCATTAAAAATAACTACGTATCCGGTTTGTGACTTAGAGTCATCCGGATCGGTGTCAAAACTAGCGTTGATGTAACCTTTTACGGCGAGGTCTTTGTCACCTCCATACACGAGAAACATTTCCTTAGTCCTTTTCAGGTACTTCAGAATATTCTTGACCGTTGCCCAGTGATCCACTCCTGGATTACTCTGAAACCTGCCTGCCATACTTATGGACAAGCTGACGTCTGGTCTAGTGCACAACATTGCATACATGATAGAACCTACGGCTGAAGCGTAGGGGACGGAACTCATTTCTTCTGTATCTTCCACAGTTGCTGGGAACTGAGTCTTACTCAATTTTATACCTTGTAATACTAGCAAGAACCCCTTCTTGGACTGATCCATTTTGAACGTCTTCAAAACTTTATCAAGGTATGTACTTTGTGAAAGTCCTGTCACGCGTTTCGATCTATCCCTATAGATCTTAATGCCTAGAATGTAAGCAGCTTCTCCTAGGTCCTTCATGGAGAAACTTTTATTCAAGTAATCCTTTATGCTCTCCAAAAGCTCCACGTTGTTTCCAGTCAACAATATGTCATCCACATATAATATTAGAAACTCCACAGAGCTCCCACACACTTTCTTGTAAATACAAGATTCTCCAACCACTTGTATAAACCCAAATGCTTTGATCACCTCATCAAAGCGCTTATTCCAACTCCAACATGCTTGCACTAGTCCATAAATGGATCGCTGGAGCTTGCATACTTTGTTAGCATTATTTGGATCGACAAAACCTTCGGGTTGCATCATATACAACTCTTCCTTAAGAAAACCGTTAAGGAACGCCGTTTTGACATCCATCTGCCAGATTTCCTAATAGTAAAAGGCAGCTATTGCTAACATGATTCAGACAAACTTAAGCATCGCTACCGGTGAGAAAGTCTCATCGTAGTCAATTCCTTGAACTTGCGAAAAACCATTTGCCACAAGTCGAGCTTTATAAACGTTCACATTACCGTCTGCTTCTGTCTTCTTCTTATAAATCCATTTGTTCTGAATAGCCTTGCGGCCTTCATGTAGTACTTCTAAAGTCCACACTTTGTTCTCGTACATGGATCCTATCTCGGACTTCATGGCCTCCAGCCATTTGTTGGAATCCGGGCCCACCATTGCTTCTTCATAATTCAGAGGTTCATTGTTGTCCAACAACATAATTGTTAAGCCGGGATTGCCGTACCACTCAGGAGCAGTACGTGATCTTGTCGACCTGCGAGGTCCGATAATAACTTGATCCGAAGTTTCATGATCATCATCATCAACTTGCTCCTCAACCGGCGCCGCAGCAACAGGGTTTTCCCCTTGCCCTGCGCCACCATCTAGAGGAATTAGAGGTTCGACAACCTCATCAAGTTCTATCTTCCTCCCACTCAATTCTTTCGAGAGAAACTCCTTCTCAAGAAAAGCTCCGTTTTTAGCAACAAACACGTTGCCTTCGGATTTGAGATAGAAGGTATACCCAACTGTCTCTTTTGGGTAACCTATGAAGATGCACTTTTCCGCTTTGGGTTCCAACTTTTCAGGCTGAAGCTTTTTGACATAAGCATCACATCCCCAAACTTTAAAAACGACAACTTTGGTCTTTTGCCATACCACAGTTCGTATAGTGTTGTCTCAACGGATTTCGATGGTGCCCTATTTAAAGTGAATATAGCTGTCTCTAATGCATACCCCCAAAATGATAACGGAAAATCGGTAAGAGACATTATCGATCACACCATCTCCAATAAAGTATGATTACGACGTTCAGACACACCATTACGCGGTGGTGTTCCAGGCTATGTGAACTATGAAACAATTCCACATTGTCTTAAGTGAGCAACAAACTCAAAACTCAGATATTCACCCCCACGATCAGACCATAGGAACTTGATCTTCTTGGTACGATGATTTTCGACTTCACTCTGAAATTGTCTGAACTTTTCAAACGTCTCAGACATGTGCTTCATCAAGTAGACATAGCCATATCTACTCAAATTGTTAGTGAAGGTGAGAAAATAACGATATCAGCCGCGTGCCTCCACACTCATCGGACCGCATACATCGGTATGTATGATTTCCAACAAGTCACTTTCACGCTCCATTGTTCCAGAGAACGGAGTCTTGGTCATCTTGCCCATGAGGCATGGTTCGCATGTGTCAAGTGAATCAAAGTCAAGTGACTCCAAAAGTCCATCGGTAGGAGTTTCTTCTTGCGCTATACACCAATATGACCTAACAGGCAGTGCCACAAAAACATGGCGCTATCATTGTTAACTCTAAATCTTTTGGTCTCAATGTTATGTATATGTGTATTATCGTTATCAAGATTCAATATGAACAATCCTCTCACATTGGGTGCATGATCATAAAAGATATTACTCATAGAAATAGAACAACCATTATTCTCTGACTTAAACGAGTAACCGTCTCGCAATAAACAAGATCCATATATAATGTTCATGCTTAACACGGGCACTAAATAACATTTATTTAAGTTCATAACTAATCCTGATGGTAACTGAAGTGAAACTGTGCCGACGGCGATTGCATCAACCTTGGAACCATTTCCGACGCGCATCATCACTTCATCCTTCGCCAGCCTTCGCTTATTCCGTAGTTCCTGTTTCGAGTTGCAAAAATGAGCAACAGAATACCCAGGCACTACTACGAGACCTGGTTAAGTACACATCAATAACATGTATATCAAATATACATGATTTTTCTTTGGCCGCCTTCTTATCAGCCAAATACTTGGGGCAATTGCGCTTCCAGTGACCCATACCCTTGCAATAATAGCACTCTATTTCAGGCTTAGGTCCAGCTTTGGGTTTCTTCGTCAGATTGGCAACAGGCTTGCCGCTCTTCTTTGAATTACCCTTCTTTCCTATGTCGTTTCTCTTGAAACTAGTGGTCTTATTCACCATCAACACTTGATGCGCTTTACGGAGTTCTGACTCTGCGACTTTCAGCATCACGAATAACTCACCGGGTGACTTGTTCATCCCATGCATGTTATAGTTCAACACAAAGCTCTTATAGCTTGGTGGCAATGATTGAAGAATTATGTCAGTGATAGCCTCTTGCGGGAGTTCAATCCCCAGCTCAGCTAGACGGTTTGAGTACCCAGATATTTTGAGCACATGTTCACTGACACACGAATTCAACTCCATCTTGCAATCATAGAATTTATCAGAGGTTTCATACCTCTCGATCCGGGCATTCTTCTAAAAGATAAACTTCAACTCCTTGAACATCTTATATGCTCCATGATGCTCAAAGCGACGTTGAAGTCTCGGCTCTAAGCCATACAAGACTGCACATTGAACTACTGAGTAGTCCTCCTTGCGTGCTAACCAAGCGTTCTTAGCATCTTGGTCAGCCGTGGCGGGTGGTTCATCTCCTAGCGTCGCATTAAGGACATAATCCTTCTTCCCAGCTTGCGGGAGCAACTTAAGATTACGAGCCCAGTCTACAAAGTTGCTTCCATCATCTTTCAACTTAGCTTTCTCTAGGAACGTATTAAAATTCAGGGTGACTGTCGTGTGAGCCATTGATCTACAACACAAATATTTTCAAAATGGACTTAGACTATGTTCAAGATAATCAGAGTTTAACTAATCAAATTACTTGCTAAACTCCCACTCAAAAAGTACATCTCTCTAGTCATTTGAGTGGTACATGATCCAATTTCACTAGCTCAAGTCCGATCATCACGTGAGTTGACGATAGTTTCAGTGGTAAGCATCTCCATGCTAATCATATAACCTATATGATTCATGCTTGACCTTTCGGTCTCATGTGTTCCGAGGCCATGTATGCACATGCTAGGCTCGTCAAGCTTAACCCGAGTGTTCCGCGTGTGCAACTGTTTTGCACCCGTTGTATGTGAAGGTTGAGTCTATCACACCCGATCATCACGTGGTGTCTCGAAATGATGAAGTGTAGCAACGGTGCACAGTTGGGGAGAACACAATTTCGTCTTGAAATTTTAGTGAGAGATCACCTCATAAAGCTACCGTCGTTTTAAGCAAAATAAGGTGCATAAAAGGATTAACATCACATGCAATTCATAAGTGACATGATATGTTCATCATCATGTGCTTCTTGATCTCCATCACCAAAGCACCAGCACGATCTTCTTGTCACCGACGCCACACGATGATCTCCATCATCATGATCTCCATCAATGTGTCGCCATCGGGGTTGTCGTGCTACGTCTGCTATTACTACTAAAGCTACGTCCTAGCAATATAGTAAACGCATCGGCAAACACAAACGTTAGTTTAAAGACAACCCTATGGCTCCTGCCGGTTGCCGTACCATCGACGTGCAAGTCAATATTAACTATTACAACATGATCATCTCATACATCCAATATATCTCTTCACGTCTTTGGACATATCATATCACAAGCATACCCTGCAAAAACAAGTTAGACGTCCTCTAATTGTTGTTGCATGTTTTACATGGCTGCTATTGGTATCTAGTAGATCGCATCTTATTTATGCAAAAACCACAACGAAGATGTGCAAATTTCTATTTAACCTCTCCAAGGACCGCCTCGGCCAAAACCAATTCAACTGAAGTTGAAGAAACCGATACCCGCCAGTCATCTTTATGAAACGAGGTTGCATGTCAAGCGATGAAAGCAGTCTTTCGTAAGCGTACAAATAATGTCGGACCGGGCCGCTTCAATCCAACAATATCGCCGACTCGAGAAAGAGTAAGGAGGGAAGCAAATCGAACATCACTGTCCACAATACCCTTTGTGTTCTACTTGAGATTACATCTACGCATGAACCTAGCTCATGATGCCATTGTTGGGGAACGTTGCATGGGAAACAAAAAAATTCCTACGCACACGAAGACCTATCATCGTGATGTCCATCTACGAGACGAGATTTGGATCTACGTACCCTTGTAGATTGCACAACAGGAAGCGCTAAGAAACGCAGTTGATGTAGTGGAACGTCTTCACGTCCCTGGACCCGCCCCGCGAACCATCCCACGAACCGTCCCGCGATTCGTCCCGCGATTCGTCCCACGATCCGCTCCGATATAGTGCCGAACGGACGACACCTCCGCGTTCAGCACACGTACAGCTCGATGATGATCTCGGCCTTCTTGATCCAGCAAGCAAGACGGAGAAGTAGATGAGTTCTCCGGCAGCATGATGGCGCTCTGGTGGTGGTGAAGGATCTACTCCTGCAGGGCTCCGCCCGAGCTCCACAGAAATACGATCTAGAGGCAAAACTATGGTGTCTAGATCTGAGTTGCACGTGGCAAAGTTCTCTCAAATCATCCCTAAATCACAAGTATATATACAAGTGAGGGGGAGGTACTTGCCTTGAGGGCCAAGCCCCCAAGGTGCGCCGGCCAAGAGGAGGAGTAGGACTCCTACTCCAATCCTACTCAAAATAGGATTGGAAAGTGGAGTCCTTCCCTTCCTTCCCACCTTTTTTTTCTTTGGTTTTCTGTCTATGGCGCATAGGCCTTATTGGGATGTCCCACCAGCCCACTAAGGGCTGGTGCGCCACCCATAAGCCCTTTGGGCTTCCCCCGGAAGGGTTGCCCCCCTCCCGGTGAACTTCCGGAACCCATTCGGCACTCCCGATACATTCCCGGTAATGCCCGAAAACTTCCCGGTAAACAAATGAAGTCATCCTATATATCAATCTTCGTCTATGGACCATTCCGGAAACCCTCGTTACATCCGTGATCTCATCCGGGACTCCAAACAACATTCGGTAACCACACATATAACTCAACTATACTAAAACATCGTCGAACCTTAAGTGTGCAGACCCTGCGGGTTAGAGAACTATGTAGACATGCCCTGAGATACTCCTCGGTCAATATCCAATAGCGGGACCTCGACGCACATATTGGATCCTACATATTCTCCGAAGATCTTATCGGTCGAACCTCAGTGTCAAGGATTCATATAATACCATATGTCATTCCCTTTGTCCTTCTGTATGATACTTGCCTGAGATTCGATCGTCGGTATCTGCATACCTATTTCAATCTCCTTACTGGCAAGTCTCTTTACTCATTCCGTAGTACAAGATCCCGTGACTTACACTTAGTCACATTGCTTGCAAGGCTTGTGTGTGATGTTGTATTACAGAGTGGGCCCCGAGATACCTCTCCGTCACACGCAGTGACAAATCCCAGGCTTGATCCATACTAACTCAACGGACACCTTCGGAGATACGTGTAGAGCATCTTTATAGTCACCCAGTTACGTTGTGATGTTTGACACACACAAGGTATTCCTCCGGTGCCAGTGAGTTATATGATCTCATGGACATAGGAACAAATACTTGACACGCACAAAACTATAGCAATAAAACGACATGATCAATATACTACGTTCATAGTTTGGGTCTAGTCCATCACATGATTCTCCTAATGATGTGATCGAGTTATCAAGCAACAACACTTTGCACATAGTCAGAAAACCTTGACTATCCTTGATCAACTGGCTAGCCAACTAAAGGCTTGCTAGGGACATTGTTGTGTCTATGTATCCACACATGTATATATGTTTTCATTAAATACAATTATAGCATGGATAATAAACGATTATATTTAAACAGGAAATATAATGATAACTATTTATCATTGCCTCTAGGAAATATAATAATAACTATTTATCATTGTCAGAGAATAATGGTTGTTCTATTTCTATGAGTAATATCCTTTATGGTCATGCACCCAATGTGATAGGATTGTTGATATTGAATCTTGATAGCGATGATACACATATACATAACATTGAGACCAAAAGATGTAGAGTTAACAATGATGTTGCCATGTTTTTGTGGCACTGCCGCTTAGGTCATATTGGTGTAAAGCGCATGGATAAACTCCATTTTGATGGGCTTTTGCAGTCACTTGAGTTTGAATCACTTGAGACGTGTGAACCATGCCTCATGGGCCAGATGACTAAGACTCCGTTTTCCGGAACAATGGAGCATGCAAGTGACTTGTTGGAGATCATACATACCGATGTGTGCGGTCCAATGAGTGTGGAGGCGCGCGGAGGATATCGTTATTTTCTCACCTTCACTGACGATTTGAGTAGGTATGGATATATCTACTTAATGAAGCACAAGTATGAAATGTTTGTGAACTTCAAGCAATTTCAGAGTGAAGTTGAAAATCATCGTAACAAGAAGATCAAGTTCCTATGTTCTGATCGTGGGGGTGAATATCTTTGTTTTGAGTTTGGTGCTCACCTGAGACAATGTGGAATCGTTTCACAGTTAATACCGCCTGGAACACCACAGTGTAATGGTATGTCCGACCGTCGTAATCGTACTTTGTTAGAAATGGTGCGATCTATGATGTCTTTTACTAATTTGCCGTTATCATTTTGGGGTTGTGCATTAGAGACAGTTGCATTCACTTTAAATAGGTCACCATGAAAATCATTGAGACGACATCATACGAACTGTGGTATGGCAAAAGACCAAAGTTGTCGATTCTTAAAGTTTGGGGATGTGATGCTTATGTCAAAAAGCTTCAGCCTGAAAAGCTGGAACCCAAAGCGGGAAAGTGTGTCTTCATAGGTTACCCAAAGGAGACAGTTGGGCGCACCTTCTATCTCAAATCCCAGGGCAAAGTATTTGTTGCTAAGAACGAAGCTTTTCTTGAGAATTAGTTTCTCTCGAAAGAATTGAGTGGGAGGAAGATAGAACTTGATGAGGTTGTCGAACCTCTAATCCCTCTAGATGGTGGCACAGAGCAGGGGGAAACCTCCGTCGAAGCGACGCCGGTTGAGGAGGAAGTTAATGATGATGATCATGAAACTTTGGATCAAGTTCCTATCGGACCTTGCAGGTCAACAAGATGACGTACTACTCCAGAGTGGTACGATAATCCTGTCTTATCAATCATGTTGTTGGACAATAATGAACCTGTGAATTATGAATAAGCAATGGTGGGCCCGGATTCCAACAAATGGCTGGAGGCCATGAAGTCCGAGATAGGATCTATGTATGAAAACAAAGTGTGGACTTTGGAAGTGTTACGTGAAGGCCACAAGGCTATTCAGAACAAATGGATCTTTAAGAAGAAGACGGGCGCGGATAGTAATGTGACCATTTATAAAGCTCGACTTGTGGCAAAGGGTTTTTCACAAGTTCAAGGACATGACTACAATGAGAAGTTCTCACCGGTAGCGATGCTTAAGTCCGTCGGAATCATGTTGGCAATAGCTGCATTTTTCGTTTATGACATCTGGCAGATGGATGTCAAAACGGCGTTCCTTAAAGGTTTTCTTAAGGAAGAGTTGTATATGATGCAACCCGACGGTTTTGTCGATCCAAAGAATGCTAACAAAGTATGCAAGCTCCAGCAATCCATTTATGGACTGGTACAAGAATCTCGGAGTTGGAATAAGTGCTTTGATGAAGTGATCAAAGCATTTGTGTTTATACAAGTGGTTGGAGAATCTTGTATTTACAATAAAGTGAGTGGGAGCTCTGTGGCGTTTCAAATATTATATGTGGATGACCTATTGCCGACTGGAAACAACGTGGAGTTTTTGGAGAGCGTAAAGGATTACTTGAATAAAACTTTCTCTATGAAGGACCTAGGAGAAGCTGCTTACATTCTAGGCAATAAGATCTGTAGGGATAGATCGAGACGCCTGATAGAACTTTCACAAAGCACATACCTTGATAAAGTTTTGAAGAAGTTAAAAACGGAACAATCCAAGAAGGGGTTCTTGCCAGTGTTGCAAGGTATAAAATTGAGTAAGATATAGTGCCCAGCAACTGCAGAAGATAGAGAATAAATGAGTATCGTCCTCTATGCTTCAACCATAGGTTCTATCATGTATGCAATGCTGCGCACTAGACCGGTCGTCAGCTTGGTCATAAGTATGGCAGGCAGGTTTCAAAGTAATCCAGGAGTGGATCACTGGACGGGGGTCAAGAATATTCTGAAGTACCTGAAAAGAACTAAGGAAATGTTTCTCATTTATGGAGGTGACGAAGAGCTCGTTGTAAAGGGTTACGTCGACGCCAGCTTTGACACTAATCCGGATAACTCTAAGTCTCAAACCGAATACATATGTATTCTTAATGGGGGTGCGGTAAGCGGGTGTAGTTCCAAGCAAAGCGTCGTAGCAGATTCTACATGTGAAGCAGAGTACATGGCTGCCTTGAAGGCAGCTAAGGAGGGTGTCTGGATGAAGCAGTTCATGACGGATCTTGGAGTTGTGCCGAGCGCACTAAATCCAATAACTCTCTTCTATGACAACACTGGTTCCATTGATTTAGCAAAGGAACCAAGGTTTCACAAGAAGACGAGGCACATCAAACGACGCTTCAACCTCATCCATGACTACGTCGAAGGAGAGGACGTAAATATTTCCAAAGTGCACAGGGATCTGAATGTAGCAGATCCGCTGACTAAACCTCTTCCACGGGAAAAACATGATCAACACCAGAACTGTATGGGTGTTAGATTTATTACAATGTAAATCGCATGGCGATGTGAGGACTAGATTATTGACTCTAGTGCAAGTGGGAGACTGTTGGAATTATGCCCTAGAGGCAATGATAAAATAGCTATTATTATATTTCCTGTTTCAAGATAATCGTTTATTATCCATGCTATAATTGTATTGAATGAAAACATAGATACATGTGTGGATACATAGACAAAACAATGTCCCTAGAAAGCCTCTGGTTGGCTAGCCAGTTGATCAAGGATGGTCAAGGTTTTCTGACTATATGCAAGTGTTGTCACTTGATAAGTGGATCACATCATTAGGAGAAACAAGTGATGGATTAGACCCAAACTATAAACGTAGCATGTGACCGTGTCATTTTGTTGCTATTGTTTTCTGCGTGTCTAGTATTTATTTCTATGACCATGAGATCATATAACGCACTGACACCGAAGGAATACCTTGTGTGTATCAAACGTCACAACGTAACTAGCTGACTATAAAGGTGCTCTATAGGTATTTCCGAAGGTGTACGTTGAGTTAGTATGGATCAAGACTGGGATTTGTCACTCCGTGTGACGGAGAGGTATCTCGGGGCCCACTCGGTAATACAACATCACACACAAGCCTTGGAAGCAATGTGACTAAGTGTAAGTCACGGGATCTTGTATTAAAGAATGAGTAAAGAGACTTACCGGTAACGAGATTGAAATAGGTAAGGATACCGACGATCGAATCTCGGGAAAGTAACTTACCGAAGGACAAAGGGAATGACATACGGGATTATATGAATCCTTGGCACAGAGGTTAAACCGATAAGATCTGCGGAGAATATGTGGGATCCAATATGGGCATCCAGGTCCCACTATTGGATATTGACTGAGGAGTGTCTCGGGTCATGTCTACATAGTTCTCGAACCCGCAGGGTCTGCACACTTAAGGTTCGATGATGTTTTAGTATAGTTGAGTTATATGTGTGGTTACCTAAGGTCGTTCAGATTCCCAGATGAGATCACGGACGTCACGAGGCTTTCCAGAATGGTTCGGAAACAAAGATTCATATATAGGATGGTTTCATTTGGTCACCGGAAAGTTTCGGGCATTTCCGGCACTGTACCGGGAGTGACGAATGGGTTCCGGGTATTCACCGGGAGGGGCCCACCCACCCGAGAGTGAGCCCAGTGACCCGAGGTGGGAAGGAAGGAGTGGACTCCTTCCCCCAAACCGAATTAGGGTGGGAGTCCACCTCCTGCCTTCGGCCGGTGCACCTTGGGGCTCCTTCAGCTCCAAGGCTAGCCCCTCCCCTCCTCCTATATATACTGTTGGTTTTAGGGCTTTTGAGACACAACTTTTGCCATGTGCAACTCAAACCTATACCACGTAGTTTTACCTCTAGATCGGATTTCTGTGGAGCTCGGGTGGAGCCGTGTAGGAGTAGATCATCACCACCGCCGGAGCACTGTCACGCTACCGGAGAACTCATCTACTTCTCCATCTCTCTTGCTGGATCAAGAAGGCCGAAATCGTCATCGAGTTGTACGTGTGCTCAACGTGGAGGTGCCGTCCGTTCGGCGCTAGATCAGAATGGATCGTGGGACGACGGTGATTTGAATCACGAACCTATACCACTACATCAACCGCGTTTCTTAACGCTTCCCACTTAGCGATCTACAAGGGTACGTAGATCTAATCTCCTCTCGTAGATGGACATCACCATGATAGTTCTTCGTGTGCGTAGGATTTTTTTTTCCCGTGCAACGTTCCCCTACAACGGGTTCCATGACTTTGGGAATCTATGCATAGAGGTTGGCACATGTTTTCGTCTTGACTCTCTGGTAGAAATTTTGGTGCACTCTTTGAAGTTCTTTGTTTTGGATAGGACATGATGAATCTGAAATTGTGTGATGCATATCGTATAATGAAGCCCATGGGTACTTGTGGTGACATTGAAGTATCTAGGTGACATTAGGGTTTTGGTTGATGTGTATCTTAAGGTGTTATTTTAGTACGAACTCTAGGGCTGTTTGTGACACTTATAGGGATAGCTCATAAGATTGATCGGAAAAGATAACTTTGACGTGGTTTCGTACCCTATAATAGTTTCTGTGTTTGTTCTCTGGTATTTGCGACTTTGGAGTGAAGTCTTTGTCGCACGTGAGGGATTTATATATGATTCAACTATGTTAGTATTGTTGAGAGAACTTGCACTAGTGAAAGTATGGACCCTAGGCCTTGTTTCTAAGCATTGCAATACCATTTGTGCTCACTTTTACCATTTGTTACCTTGCTGTTTTATATTTTTCAGATTACAAAAACCTATATCTACCATCCATATTACACTTGTATCACCATCTCTTCGCCGAATTAGTGCACCTATACATTTTACCATTGTACTGGGTGTGTTGGGGACACAAGAGACTCTTTGTTATTTGATTGCAGGGTTGCTCGAGAGAGACCATCTTCATCCTATGCCTCCCACGGATTAGTAAACCTTAGGTCATCAACTTGAGGGAAATTTTCTACTGTCCTGCAAAACTCTACACTTGGAGGCCCAACACGAGTCTACAAGGAGAAGGTTGTGTAGTAGACATCAATAGACGTGTGTGATTGATCCCAAATCCCACAAGTATGCCCAAAATATAGTGTGTGCGATATTTGCGTGCACAGAACTATGTTTGGTAGATCATTTGTGTTCATCGTTCACCATCGCCAATGATTTTTCTGCGTCGTGTGGGATGGGCCCCTATCGCCCACACATGCAAGGCGACGGTTTAAATATTTATCACAGAAAAGGGTTAAAAACCATTTGTATAACACATCGTTGCACCAGTGCCACCTACCTCTCCTAGCCCGACGGATCCAGTCGCCAGCCAAGCCTGTGCGTGGTTTTAACAATTCGCCACTCCAAGCCAGCTTGATGAGGAGTGGTGCATACTGCACACCGGCACGTCAGAGAGCATGCCACTTCCCGTGTTTGCGACCGCGCGTCCGTTCCTGTGGCTGAGCCATGCAGGCAGAGATAGAAGACGGGTGCGCATAGAACGACGAGTCCTTTGTTGGGTAACGTAGCATAAATTCAAAATTTTCCTACGCCATATTCAGATCTTCCTATGGAGAGACCAGCAACGAGAGAGGGGAGAGTGCATCTTCATACCTTTGAAGACCTCTAAGCCGAAGTGTTGCTAGAACACGGTTGATGGAGTCGTACTCGCGGTGATTCAGATCGTGGTGTGATTCCGATCTAGTGCCAAACCACGGCACCTCCGCGTTCAACTCACGTGGAGCCCGGTGACGTCTCCCACACCTTGTTCCAGCAAGGAGGAGGGAGAGGTTTGGGAAGATCTCCGGCAGCACGACGGCGTGGTGCCGATGGAGAGACGAGGTCTCCTGGTAGGGCTTCGCCAAGCACCGTGGGAGAGGAGGAAGAAGAAGAGTAGGGTTGCGCCGAGAGAGAGATGGAAAACCATGTCTCCAATGGCCAGAACCCCCGCTATATATAGGGGGAAGGGAGGGTGGCGCCCCCCTTAGGGTTTTCACTCCTAAGGGGGGGGGGAGGCAGCCCTAGATGGGGGAGGGGGTGGCGGCCAGGAGGGGAGGAGGGGGTGACGCACCCCCTGGTGGGCCTTAAGCCCACCTGCGCAAGGGTTCCCTCCTTCCCCCTCTTAGGCGCCATGGGCTGGGTGTAGGGGGTGCACCAGCCCACCCAGGGGCTGGTTCCCTCTCACACTTGGCCCATGTAGCCTCCTGGGGCTGGTGGCCTCTCTCAGTGGGCCTCCGGAACCCTTCCGGTGGTCCCGACACTTTGCCGGTTGTGCCCGAAACATTTCCGGCGTCCGAACCCATCCATCCTATATATCAATCTTTACCTCCAAACCATTCGGGAGCTCCTCGTGATGTCCAGGATCTCATCCGACACTCTGAACTACCTTCAGTAACCTCGTACCACAATTCCCTATAAGCCTAGTGTTATCGAACCTTAAGTGTGTAGACCCTATGGGTTCGGGAGGCATGTAGACATGACCGAGACACCTCTCTGGCCAATGACCATCAGCGGGGTCTGGATACCCATGGTGGCTCCCACATGTTCCATGATGATCTCATCGGATGAACCACGATGTCAAGGATTCAATCAATCCCAGTCACATCCCTGAAATCCCAAGTAGAGCTTAGCAAGTTTGAGCTCATGTTTTCTTTCTTTGCATTCTAAGAAAATGAATTGAACCCAAGAAAGAATTGAAATCAAAGCAAAACTCCAACATAGTCTATATTCAAAAACAATCCAAAGTGGTGACAAATTAATGAACCAAAATGGTTCTCATAAAAGTCCATCATTTTTGATAAATGTTGGAAAGAAAATATCAGGGGTGCTATATGTTTTCAAAATACTTTTGAGCATTTTATTTTAGATATAAAAGTCACTAAAATCAACTATATATTTGTTTTCAAATAATTCAGATTCTCAAAAATGTTGAATCTTTTATATGTGGTAGAAAATATTACAACTAAAACCCCAACAATATTTTCACTTTTTCTTGTTTTAGTTTGGAGCCAAAATAAAATAAAAACAAATTTCACAAAGAAAACAAAAGAGGAAAAGAAAGGAAACTAACCTGTCGCCCCTCCAGGCCCAGTCCACCAGGGGCGAGGAGGTCATCTTCCTCCTCTGCGAGGAGGACGGGCAGAGCCGTGGCGAGCTCGCCGTCGTGCCTCGCCACCTCGTGCTTCCACCTCCTCCCTGCGTGCCTGCCTCGTCGCCCTCCTCTCCCTTATCTTTGCGCCGCTGAGCCGCCCCCGACCCCTCTGCCTCATCTTCTTCCTCCCCTTCTCTTCTCTCTTCTTTCTGCCGCCATTGGTGAGCTCGAGCTCGAGCTCACCACCGTGCCTCCAGCCCCTGCTAGTCCTATCCGAGCAGCTCATTCCCTCCGCCATAACGTGCTGCACCTCCCCGTCGAGAGAATCGAGACGGAGGCCCCCTGGCACTGCCATCGTCGTCGTCTTCATCTCCGGTGACCGAGATCCACCGCCGTCGATCTGCTGCCACTGGGCTTCTCCGACCTCCCCGATGCTAAAAATGAAACCCCCGTGAGCTCCTGCTCCTTTCCCCTCTCCTTCCACGCTCTCCCGTGCACCGTAGCCCCATTCCCCACCAAGGCCGAGAGCTCCTCGCCGCCGGCCATGTCGTCGTCGTCGCTGCGGTCCTGCATCCACGCGCTCGAGCTGGGGATCGAGCTCCTGGAGCCGCCAGGAACGTGTTGAGCCCGTCAGCTGCCCTTCACATGGCCTGCATCCACCACCCGCACAAGGCCGAGCCCCGCCCGCCGCCTCGGCTCGTCGCCGGCGCCTCTCCCGGCCACCCTAGCCTCTCCTGATGCCCCTGCCAGATCGCCCGCTTCGCCAGCTTCGCGTAGCCGCAAACCGCGCCCGATTTGGTGCCTTGTAGCGTCGTTTAGGTCATCTCCGGCGAGCCCTCTGTCGCGGCTATGGTCGCCGGCGACCACCCTCCGGTGGGGGCCGACGTGGCCACCTTAACCCGCCACTAATCAGGCCTTAGAGCCACTGCCAGAGGGCCCCACGCCTGGTCAAACCCCAATTAGGGGTTGGTCGGCGCGGGTTTAGCCTCTGGGTCACACTGGTCAGGTTTGACCTGGACCGGCTGGTTGACCTGCTGACGTAGGGATGACATCAGCCTGATGCAATAATAGTATTTCTGTTTACAAAATAATTCCAGAAAATGCCTAAAACTTCTAAAAATCATAGAAAATAATCTGTAAGTCCAATGAAAATAATTTATATATGAAAAAGGATCAGAAAAATCCAAAGAATCTGATTATGGCATTTTCATGCATGTTTGAGAAAGTTAACAACACAAAATAGGCAAAATGATGAATAGGGTAAATTTAATAAATAGTTTGGAGTTGGAAATTGATACTTATTTGAATTCCACTTCAATTGTTATGACCAAACATTGGTCAATGCAAATCAGTACCTCAAAATACTAACTCCATACATGTTGGAACAATTTGTTATGAGCTTCAGGTCGAATCAATTAAAAGGGTATCCGGAAAAATAACCGGCTTGAAGTGATGTTTGGATCCTAATTCAAACCAACTTAAACTTAAGAAATGATAGCCACATTAGCCCTGCCACCTTCCATTTCATGTCTTGAGCATGCGTCATAGTGTTGCATTTCCATGAAGTAATTGTTGTTCTTTCTTGTTTGTCGGTGTTGTTCCCCCTCGCTAAATGATGTTTCCGACGATATGATCGTTGACATTGATGAAGACTCATTGCTATCTTCAGACGTGTCAGGCAAGCAAACCCCCTTGAGCATATTGATATAAACCCACTCTCTCGCTCCTGCTCTCTTTTACTGCATCAGGACAAACACGATTCAACTGTACATGTTATCGGTAGTTGAACCCATTCCTCTGCATGACCTGATTTTGTCACAGTAAATAGTTGAAACCACTTAGCATGAGTAGCAACTGCTTGAGCCTTGATGTGCTTACTCATCCATGCTTGTTTACAATGCCTGCTATGCTTAGAGTCGTGTCGAGTCTGATCCGTCTGGCTGATGAATCAGAATGGTTGTGTTCATGTCCTACAGTGTGAGAGTAAAGGTGTGAATCTGATTTGGTAAAGGTAGCGATGAGAGGCCATGTAGGAGTACATGGTGGGTTGTCTCATTGGGACCGTCCTTAAGAACTGAGTTCTGTGTATGTTATCCAAGACAAGATACTACCATGCATTGGGCCCTGAAATATGACCCCGCTCGGCTTATTAATTGCCTAGATCTCTGTCCAAGAGTTGCAATTAGTTTCTCGTGTTTGTAGGAAAAGTATTGGCGGCCGTGTTTAGCTCTGCCCCAACGGGGTAGGCTTCTCTGCGGTAGATACACAGTGGCATGGTGTACCAAGTGGCACCCGGATGGTGGGCTTGGGAACCCCGCGCGCATCGTTTGGGGCCGTAAAGGAAACCTCGGCCGGACTTCCTTGCGGGTTCAGTCTCAAATAGGCGATAAACCTGGACTAGGGTCTTGTGTGGTTAACGGTCGTGGCCGACACCCACGCCAGTGCTTCCGCTTGAAGGTTGCTGAGATGCATGACATGCATATGGTGCTAAGTGGTGGGAGAATGTGTGAAGAAGTATACCCCTGCAGGATGATTTAATCTGTTCGAATAGCCGCTTCCTCGGTTATGGACTACTTGGAAACATTACGTGGTACATAGACAATTTAAATGGATACTCTAAGACATGCAAGATAAGTGTGAGCGCTATGGAAGGACTTCTCGTAGGGAGACGAGAGTGGATCCATAGTGGTGTATTGAATTGGTGAATATGTGGACTCGTGTGCGTTATCCCACCTCAAAGAAAGAACTTGTAGTCATAGTACAGGTTAGCCAAGAGTCAAAGCTGGCTTGCTGTAATGAAACCCCACAATCCTTTCATTGAAACACGATGCATATGTAGATAGTTCTGATGTAAGACTTGTTGAGTACCTTTGTCCTCACGGTTGCTTTATTTATGTTTTTGTAGAGAAGACTTAGACTCATTAAAAGGTTCTACACGATGTGTACGATGTTGACCGAAATAGCTTGGGAATCCCAGACAAAGGTCTGGCTCCTTTGGTAGGGTCGTAGTAGCTTTTCAGGCTCTTCAAGCCACTTTTAGTAGATGTCTGTACCCAGGCATGATTTGCTTCCGCTTGTGGTTTCTATGACTTGAGTGTCGGGTCACGAGACCCCTGTTTGTAATATCATACTATGTTGACTCTTATGAGTCTTTAATAAATGCTTGAGTCATAGAGTTATGTTGTGATGCCATGTTGTATCTACACATATCGTGCATAATGTGTGTATGTTTGAAATGCATTATATGTGTGGGATTTGACACCTAGTTGTTTGCCTTTAGTAGTACTCTTTACAGGGAAATGCCTCTTTGTGATTCCATCGGGCCTTGGTAGCTTGCTACTGCTCGGAACACATTATTGACCGGCATGTATCCTTCTTTGCTGCTGTGTCTGTCCCCCTCGGGGAAATGTCATGCGGTGTAATGGAGTCCTTGTAGCTTGCTACGACTCGTCTACACACGCTGATGACCGACACCTACTTTGGTGGGTTATGAATGCCTGTCCATGTATGGATGTACCGCTTGGGTTTATAACTAGTCATGTCGACCCGGGTTCTTTGTTGTTTGAACGCTAGCAACATATTCATATACGTGAGCCAAAAGACGCAAACGGTCCCGACCAAGGTAAGGTGGCAGCCGTGGAGTTTACCGTGCGTGAGGCCGCGAAGTGATGTGATGTGTTACAAGCTGGGTTCTTATGACTTAGGATCGGGGTCCCGACAGCTTTGGTATCAGAGCTTGACTGCTTGTAGGATAACCGAGCCAAACTGGTTGAAGTTGAGTCTATCAACTCTTTAGTTATATAAGGGAATTGTTTGTGGAAGGGAACGTAAGGCTCTTTTTACTCCTTTCCTTGTGTCATTCTTATCCTGAGTCAGCCTCTTCTTTATTCTACGGGGTTTAAGAATTAGGCTTTCCCATCTATTCATTAGGATGACGAGTTACTATGTTGGAGACTTATAGAGAAGTTGTTGTCTTCCTAGATCAGTGTCTCCATAAGAATTCAATTGTTATGTTGTTAGTCTTCTTGAAGGTTGCCTCATAATTCATGCCCGTAAAACCGTTATGCTGTCCGAGTTTTCCAAAGTTCCAAATAGTCTGATGTGATTGCAAATTCCTTCCTTTTTCCCATTGTCTTTTTGCCGGACAAAGCACACTAATAATTGTGTTGAGGCACTTTTTTACCTCGATGTTTTGTTGAAGTATTAGGAAAACATGTTACTCCGAAAACTACCCAATAGTCTATATGTGTGGTATGTCTTCCAGTGTGATAGTTCTGGCCATCATTTTCGAAAAACATCTCGTGATGTTAAATAGCTTGTAGGTACTCTATTTCTGGGTTCCTAAATCCAATAATCATTCTGCTCATCTCTGTTGATAGTGTTGCTAGTTCCTCTAGGATGACTAGTAACCTTGTTGTAGTCCTCAAGGTGCGTGGTATATCATTCTTCCAATACCAAGGACCATCTCTGTCAAAAGTCCTTCGTTAACTAAAGATCATAATAAGAGTGCTCGTGATGAATTCTCCACTCCATATTGTGATCCTGCCTACTCCGCCCTTCTGCACGGATTATCTGGAAGAATTATGTTGAACCCGTTCGACATTCTAATCCATGCATCCATAACTCAAGAAATCATGTGCTCTTGAGTTGTCCCTATCTAGTTGTACTTTGACCTTCATCATTGAAAGCATAGTCAAGAGTAATTGTGCATTCTTGTTATCAATGTCTTTTATTCCTCTCGCTGTCAAGTTGTTCTATTCTCGAATGACTGGGAGAAGCAAACTCCAGTACCACATCCATTTCTTGGATTGGGACAAAGTAGTTGTATTCCGCAGATCGAAATGCTAACGAGGTTTTGCTCTATTCTATCTTGGAGCATTATCTTCTCTTGTCAAGAATTTCGTGAGAATTGCACCATCTCTTATGAGCTTTTCATGTAGTGATACTTTTCGCTATCATTGTTCATTCCTCGGTTTTCGTGTTGGTTGTAACCGGAATATCGACAAGTGAACCATGATGTGTGAAATGAATACTCCTAGCAATGCCATTGTTTAGTAGTTAATGGACAATAATTTCACTCTTATAGTGATGGTGATTGAATCGTCATCCTAAGATTGAGTGTGCTACCTAGTCCAAGTTTCATGGTGCACTTTTCGATCGATGGGTTAGGATTGTGTCAATCCCTCGCTCTATTGATCACATCATCTTGCCCTGAAAAGCAAGATTGTTCCCGAGCTTAATAATATATCGGTGGCTTGTGATTTTCCGAATATCTTCTCGTAAGTATTACCAGGTTGTTTCCTGACTGTTATGATAGAGCTCGTGATCAAGTTGGTTTTCTATAAACCAACCCCTTCTCCAAGAATCCGTATTGGATACCCCGAGCTAGTTGGTTAAGCTAAACAACAACTTGGAGAGTTGGAAGATAAAAGCTAAGCCTAAACTCAACTCGTTTAAAAGGGATATCTTTCTGTTGTGTGAGTCTGAAGAAAGATGATATTTTCATCGGTTGATTCGTGTGATCAATTGTTCCATATATTACCTTGTTCAATTTTGATTTGAGCATGGGCTATTGTCAAATCAAACACAGAACCAAAGATTTTCGTAGCGGTGTCTTACTCAGGGTTTTCCTTGAGCCTACACCATTATATTCTTTGATCTGAGCAATGCTATTATCTTCCTCACATAGTTGTGGAAATCCATTAATATGGGTATCTTGATGAATTGTTGTTGAGCCCATCGGCAACATTCTAATTTGTTCCGTGATCTATGTTGGACATCAAGCTAGTGCTGGAAACTTTGTAGACATTGTCTTCGTGTCTCGAGTACGAGGTATATGTTAGGTGTAATAAGTGAATTCCTCTAATTCATGTGCATCTGATGCAAGTTGCCGCCGTGAAATCGAGAAAAGTTAATTTGTTTCTTTGGAATCATCCCAAGTCAATCATGCACGTGCGAAGTATTCTATGGTTTGATAGACTGATCATCTTCACACCATATGTATCTCCTAGCACACCAAGCCACTGATTAATTTGTTCAAGGAAAAGAAGTTAGGTGTCATTCCCGAAGGGCCCAGACGGACTTGCACATGGCTTCGTTATCCGCAATGATGGTTCCCATCCAGAACTCGGTTGTGTTTTGTTGTAAAACTTTTCACGTGTTCACAGTTGTCTTGGGCAGTGTGTTCACGTGGGTCTTGCGATCCAGCTCATGTTTTGGAGTTGTCTTCCGTAGTTCATTTCCTGAGAATCATGCAACGTTATCTCGTCGATTTGTGTTGCAAACTTTCTTTTCAGACATGCTGAGTCTGAAGCATCATGTCACCAACCGGAGCTGAATCTCAGGCAGTTATAATGGTTGGAACTTCCCCAAGAATTATAATATTGGTCTCTATGTAACCCGGTAAAGTGGTGAAATGGCTAACACACCTAGCCGGAAGACTTGAGATTATAATATCTTGTATCAGCAACCTTAGCCATCTCCCCGTGAGGACTATGTATGACTTATTTCAGATGTTGTTCCTCATGGACCTTTTGAGTCCCGAAGTCCGACCTATACTTGATGTGCTAAATATCAAACATGATCTATAATTGGGTTATGCTAGTACATCAAGGAGAACATCAGAAGCGGAGTGTTAAGTGTCTCTCGGTCGATCAACCAGATTTCATTCCCTTGGCACAACTAAGGTGAAATCTGAGGAAGTGTTGTCTTCCTTTGCATCTGCATCCTCCATCACTGTTCATCATGTTATTAGGTTGTGTCACCAAGATCTTGGCACAGATATTGGTAAAACTTTGATGAATATGTAAATGCTCAAGTTCTTGAGAGCACGCTCAGACACTAGGTTATATCCTCGGTAATAATTGGAATGTGCCTTCCGTTCGCTGAGTTGTTCTATAACCCTAGTTTCATTCTAACCTGAGTATGCCATTCTTTCAAATTCCTCCAACAATTAATTGTGAATTGCCTTACTATGGTATGAAGAGTTTCAATGATCTTAGGATCAAAAGTAATTCTTTTTGTCACCTAAGGGGAATAACTCTAAGAGTCACCTTCCTAAGGTGCCCCATTGTAGTATGAAGAGCAACCTAATCCTCGCTACTTTGAAACCTCGCCAGCATTTGTTTTAAGCCTGGATTTGTTGCCTACCCATTGAACCTCTGTCATATGTCTCATTTCCTCGTCCGTGTTATGTGTGTTGTGTCTCAGATCAAGGGACGTTCCTACGTCTCATTCTATGAGTTGATCTTGAGTTGCTCGATCTTCGAGGAGATCAAATCTTATGTCGTCTCCCTGTTCTTTTGACGTCAAGCTAGATGAAGACCTCAAGGACAAAGATGTCAAGATCAACATGGTGCGATGAATCAACGTCCTCGGGAGGAGCAAATGGATCGTGAAGACTGTGATAGTTTAGTATCCCCTCTTCCTCCTCCCGACTATGCCTGAATCTCGGGACAAGATTCTTGTTTAGTGGGGGTGAGTTGTCACATCCCTGAAATCCCTAGTAGAGCTTAGCAAGTTTGAGCTCATGTTTTCTTACTTTTCATTCTAAGAAAATGAATTGAACCCAAGAAAGAAGTGAAATCAAAGCAAAACACCAACATAGTCTATATTCAAAAACAATCCAAAGTGGTGACAAATTAATGAACCAAAATGGTTCTCATAAAAGTCCATCATTTTTTATAAATGCTGGAAAGAAAATATCAGGGGTGCTATATATTTTCAAAATACTTTTGGGCATTTTATTTTAAATATAAAAGTCACTAAAATCAACTATATATTTGTTTTCAAATAATTCAGATTCTCAAAAAAGTTGAATCTTTTATATGTGGTAGAAAATATTACAACTAAAACCCCAACAATATTTTCACTTTTTCTTGTTTTAGTTTGGAGCCAAAATAAAATAAAAACAAATGTCAGAAAGAAAACAAAACAGGTAAAAAGAAAGGAAACTAACCTGTCGCCCCTCCAGGCCCATTCCACCAGGGGCGAGGAGGTCATCTTCCTCCTCTGCGAGGAGGACGGGCAGAGCCATGGCGAGCTCGCCGTCGTGCCTCGCCACCTCCTGCTTCCACCTCCTCCCTGCGTGCCTGCCTCATCGCCCTCCTCTCCCTTATCTTCGCGCCACTGAGCCGCCCCCGACCCCTCTGCCTCATCTTCTTCCTCCCCTTCTCTTCTCTCTTCTTTCTGCCGCCATTGGTGAGCTCGAGCTCGAGCTCACCACCGTGCCTCCGGCCCCTGCTAGTCCTATCCGAGTAGCTCATTCCCTCCGCCATAACGTGTTGCACCTCCCCGTCGAGAGAATCGAGCCGGAGCCCCCCTGGCGCTGCCATCGTCGTCGTCTTCATCTCCGGTGACCGAGATCCGCCGTCGTCGATCTGCTGCCAGCGGGCTTCTCCGACCTCCCCGATGCCAAAAATAAAACCCCCGTGAGCTCCTGCTCCTTTCCCCTCTCCTTCCACGCTCTCCCGTGCATCGTAGCCCCGTTCCCCACCAAGGCCGAGAGCTCCTCACCGCCGGCCATGTCGTCGTCGTTGCTGCGGTCCCGCATCCACGCGCTCGAGCTGGGGATCGAGCTCCTGGAGCCGCCAGGAACGTGTTGAGCCCGTCAGCTGCCCTTCACATGGCCTGCATCCACCACCCGCACAAGGCCGAGCCCCGCCCGCCGCCTCGTCTCGTCGCCGGCGCCTCTCCCGGCCACCCTAGCCTCTCCTAATGCCCCTGCCAGATCGGCCGCTTCGCCAGCTTCGCGTAGCCGCAAACTGCGCCCGATTTGGTGCCCTGTAGCGTCGTTTAGGTCGTCTCCGGCGAGCCCTCCGCCGCGGCTATGGTCGCCGGCGACCACCCTCCGGTGGGGGCCGACGTGGCCACCTTAACCCGCCACTAATCAGGCCTTAGAGCCACTGCCAGAGGGCCCCACGCCTGGTCAAACCCCAATTAGGGGTTGGTCAGCGCGGGTTTAGCCTCTAGGTCACTGACCAGTGGGCCCCACTGGTCAAGTTTGACCTGGACCGGCTGGTTGACCTGCTGACGCAGGGATGACATCAGCCTGATGCAATAATAGTATTTCTGTTTATAAAATAATTCCAGAAAATGCCTCAAACTTCTAAAAATCATAGAAAATAATCTGTAAGTCCAATGAAAATAATTTATATATGAAAAAGGATCAGAAAAATCCAAAGAATCTGATTATGTCATTTTCATGCATGTTTGAAAAAGTTAACAACATCAAATAGGCAAAATGATGAATAGGGTAAATTTAATAAATAGTTTGGAGTTGGAAATTGATACTTATTTGAATTCCACTTCAATTGTTATGACCAAACATTGGTCAATGCAAATCAGTACCTCAAAATACTAACTCCATACATGTTGGAACAATTTGTTATGAGCTTCAGGTCGAATCAATTAAAAGGGTATCCGAAAAAATAACCGGCTTGAAGTGATGTTTGGATCCTAATTCAAACCAACTTAAACTTAAGAAATGATAGCCACATTAGCCCTGCCACCTTTCATTTCATGTCTTGAGCATGCATCATAGTGTTGCATTTCCGTGAAGTAATTGTTGTTCTTTCTTGTTTGTCGGTGTTGTTCCCCCTCGCTAAACGATGTTTCCGACGATATGATCGTTGACATTGATGAAGACTCATTGCTATCTTCAGACGTGTCAGGCAAGCAAACCCCCTTGAGCATATTGATATAAACCCACTCTCTCGCTCCTACTCTCTTTTACTGCATCAGGACAAACACGATTCAACTGTACATGTTATCGGTAGTTGAACCCATTCCTCGGCATGACCTGATTTTGTCACAGTAAATAGTTGAAACCACTTAGCATGAGTAGCAACTTCTTGAGCCTTGATGTGCTTACTCATCCATGCTTGTTTACAATGCCTGCTATGCTTAGAGTCGTGTCGGGTCTGATCCGTCTGGATGATGAATCGGAATGGTTGTGTTCATGTCCTACAGTGTGAGAGTAAAGGTGTGAATCCGATTTGGTAAAGGTAGCGATGAGAGGCCATGCAGGAGTACATGGTGGGTTGTCTCATTGGGCCCGTCCTTAAGAACTGAGTTCTGTGTATGTTATCCAAGACAAGATACTACCATGCATTGGGCCCTGAAATATGACCCCGCTCGGCTTATTAATTGCCTAGATCTCTGTCCAAGAGTTGCAATTAGTTTCTCGTGTTTCTAGGAAAAGTGTTGGCGGCCGTGTTTAGCTCTGCCCGACGGGGTAGGCTTCTCCGCGGTAGATACACAGTGGCATGGTGTACCAAGTGGCACCCGGATGGTGTGCTTGGGAACCCCGCGCGCATCTTTTGGGGCCGTAGAGGAAACCTCGGCCGGACTTCCTTGCGGGTTCAGTCTCAAATAGGCGATAAACCTGGACTAGGGTCTTGTGTGGTTAACGGTCGTGGCCGACACCCACGCCAGTGCTTCCGCTTGAAGGTTGCCGAGATGCATGACGTGCATATGGTGCTAAGTGGTGGGAGCATGTGTGAAGAAGTATACCCCTGCAGGGTGATTTAATTTGTTCGAATAGCCGCGTTCTCGGTTATGGACTACTTGGAAACATTACGTGGTACATAGACAATTTAAATGGATATTCTAAAACATGCAAGATAAGTGTGAGTGCTATGGAAGGCCTTCTCGTAGGGAGAGGAGAGTGGATCCATATTGGTGTATTGAATTGGTGAATATGGGGACTCGTGTGCGTTATCCCACCTCAAAGAAAGAACTTGTAGTCGCAGTACAGGTTAGCCAAGAGTCAAAGCTGGCTTGCTGCAATCAAACCCCACAATCCTTTCATTGAAACATGATGCATATGTAGATAGTTCTGATGTAAGACTTGCTGAGTACCTTTGTACTCACGGTTGCTTTATTTATGTTTTTGCAGAGAAGACTTAGACTCATTAAAAGGTTCTACGCGATAAGTACGATGTTGACCGGAATAGCTTGGGAATCCCAGACAGAGGTCTGGCTCCTTTGGTAGGGTCGTAGTAGCTTTTCAGGCTCTTCAAGCCACTTTTAGTAGATGTCTGTACCCAGACATGATTTGCTTCCGCTTGTGGTTTGTATGACTTGAGTGTCGGGTCACGAGACCCCTATTTGTAATATCATACTATGTTGACTCTTATGAGTCTTTAATAAATACTTGAGTCATAGAGTTATGTTGTGATGCCATGTTATATCTACACATATCGTGCATAATGTGTGTATGTTTGAAATGCATTATATGTGTGGGATTCGACACCTAGTTGTTTGCCTTTAGTAGTACTCTTTACAGGGAAATGCCTCTTTGTGATTCCATCGGGCCTTGGTAGCTTGCTACTGCTCGAAACACATTATTGACCGGCATGTATCCTTCTTTGCTGTTGTGTCCGCCCCCTCGGGGAAATGTCACGCGGTGTAATGGAGTCCTTGTAGCTTGCTACGACTCGTCTACACACGCTGATGACCAACACCTGCTTTGCTGGGTTATGTATGCCTGTCCCTGTATGGATATACCGCTTGGGTTTATAACTAGTCATGTCGACCCGGGTTCTTTGTCGTTTGAACGCTAGCAACATATTCATATACGTGAGCCAAAAGACGCAAACGGTCCCGGCCAAGGTAAGGTGGCAGCCATGGAGTTTGCCGTGCATGAGGCCGCAAAGTGATGTGATGTGTTACAGGCTGGGTTCTTATGACTTAGGATCACGGTCCCCACAATCCCGTATACAATTCCCTTTGTTTGTCGGTATAGAACTTGCCCGAGATTTGATCGTCGGTATCCCATACCTTGTTCAATCTCGTTACCGGTAAGTCTGTTTACTCGTTCCGTAGCACATCATCCCATGACTAACTACTGAGTCACACCGAGCTCATTATGATGATGTTCTCGATTTGTAGATACCTCTCCGTCACATGGAGTGACAAATCCAGATCTTGATTCGTACCAACCCAACAGACACTTCTGGAGATACCCGTAGTGCACCTTTATAGTCACCCGGTTACGTTGTGACGTTTGATACAACCAAAGAATTCCTACGGTATCCGGGAGTTGCACAATCTCACGGTCGAAGGAAAATACACTTGACATTAGAAAAGCTTTAGCATACGAACAACACGATCTAGTGCTATGCTTAGGATTGGGTCTTGTCCACCACATCATTCTCCTAATGATGTGATCCCGTTATCAATGACATCCAATGTCCATGATCAGGAAATCATGATCATCTATTGATCAACGAGCTAGCCAACTAGAGGCTTGCTAGGGACACATTGTGATCTATGTATTCACACATGTATTACTGTTTCCAGTTAATACAATTATAGCATGAACAATAGACGATTATCATGAACAAGGAAATATGATAATAACCATTTTATTATTGCCTCTAGGGCATATTTCCAACATCCTTATCTAGCGCCTCCACGTCGCCGCCATCATCGAGGAGAAGTAGAACATGGGAAGCTGCTGCCACTTGGTCCCATGAAGGCCACCACCAACGTGACGCCTTCCTGGTTCTTCTTTTGTGAGTACCATCGTCGACCTCGTATAGGCTCCACAAAAGTGAAGGAGCTCCCTTCCCCTCCCGCCGAAGCATCAGCCAGGGGGTACACTCTGACGAGCGGTAGGGGTAGCGATCCATCCTTTGCCCTAAAGCATATGCCTGTGGGGCTCCCGACAGTCTGGTGATTGCGTTGTCGGACATGAGGAAGACAACGGGATGTGTGGGCGACCATTTAGATTAGCCGGACTAGGACAACTTAGCTGATGTAAATGTAAAGAAATTTGTCATGTTTATATGAAAATCCGGTATCTTTATGTGAAATTTGTCATGTTTAAATGAAATGAGGTCGTGTTTGAACGAATTTCATATGGTTTGTTCGAATCGTTGTCAAAATGTATGCGGTTAGCGTTGAACATTATCCTCCCGCAACCATGTCCGAAGAACCCCCTCCCTCCCCCGCATCCGTGGATGGATGCTGGAGTAAATTTGCAGGTTGCCGTTGAAGATGCCCTTAGATGTCCAGTCCTAAGAATATGTAGTGACATAATAGGAAATATGATTACTTTTTTCATACACACGAATTAAGGGTCCTTGGTGAAATGTATATGTTCCGAAAAAGTGGTGAAGGGTCAAAATCACCAAAGCGCAATAGCCGTGACTAGACAAACACCGTCACGAGGAGGAAAAATATAACTAAGTCTTTCTACAGAGAAGGTACATGTTAAGAACAAAATGGATAGAATTATATTAAGATCTCTATTATTAAAAGGGAATAGAACATAGTTCTCATGATTGTTCGACCACCCTCTCCTATCCCACCCTTAGGTGCATCCCACCGATGTTTTTGACACCGTAAGTTCCACTCCCACGTTTGTTTTACACCGAATCTTTCCCTAATACAAAAGCACGCCATCGTCGTGGTCGTTTTGCAGAAAATCCCATGGAGTTTCCCAAAATCAACCCGCTGTTCGGATTTAAGTGAGAAAACGAATCATTTTTTGTATTTTTTACAGGAAACCCTGTGTGGTTTCGCGAAATCAACCCGCAGTCAGGACTTCACTCAGGGAACGAATCGTTTTTTGTAATTTTTATAGAAACGTCCTTTAGTTTACATAAAATAAACCCGGTGTTGATACTCAAGTAAAAAACGAATCGTTTTATGTATGCTTTCAGAAACACCCCTATAGTTTTATATGCATTAATCCGTAGTTCAATTATAAGTGACAAATACTTTTAAAAATAATATCTTTTAACAATAACTCCAATTATTAATTATTATATATGAAATTTTATTAAAAACGTATGTAGAATCTGAATATAATGTTAGCTTATCTATTTAATTTTTTAAAATTCTTTTGACAATATAATTTTAATCAATAGTGATGCACACAATCTAAATATGATCTTATTTTACCTATTTAATAATTTTAAAATTATATTTATGCTATAATTTCAAATAATAGCGTACAATCTAGTTTTTCGCTGATCCATGTTATTAATTAATCCGTGGTTTAAATATAATTGACAAATACTTTAAAAATTATATCTTTTAAACTGTAACTCTAACTTTAAATTATATATGAACTTTGATTCAAAAAATGTGTTGAATTCAAATATAATGTTAGTTTACCTATTTAATTTTTTAATATTCTATTTATAATGTAATTTGAATCTATAGTGATGCGTACAATCTAAATACGATGTTATTTTACCTTTTTAATAATTTGAAAATTCTATTTATGCTATAATTTAATCAATAGCGCACAATTCATTTTTTCGTACTAAGGCTGATCCGTGTTGCAAATGAACACCTCATCAAAATGAGATTGAAGGCAAAAAAAAAACTATCAATAATCGCATATGCATGCCTCGGTAAAACATCACATGAAAACAGAAAAGTTGATGTTCATTTTAGAGAGAGAGAGTTAGAGAGAGTTAGAGAAAGAGAGCATAGATGTATTCACAAAAAAGAGACAACGTAGATGTGAGTTTAAATAAAAGTCTCAAGTAACGATTATTAGGTTAGGACGTGTTGTATGGTTTGCTCCTGTTGCAACGCATGAACTCTTTTGCTAGTTAAACCAAAAAGTCAAAACAACCTACGACCCACGAGTCCACGACACGCAGTCCTATCTTGCTTCTACCAATGATGGCAGGTTCCCACTGTGCAAAGACCCTGGTGGTGCGTACCTGCGGAAGTGGTAGCCTAGGTTTAGAGTTCGGGTCCATCACGGCTACGAACCCTTGGTGCTGAACCCAGATCATGGTGCGTAAAAGCTCTGCAAGAACGGGTGCACAAACTGCTCGCCGGAGACTACAACGACGAAGAAGCCATGGTATCGGTTCGAAGCCCTGCTGGTGGAGTGGGATCCGCCTTCGTGCTAGCAAATTTTGATGCCTCGCCATCTCGCCGCTCGATGGAGTGGGAAGGATAAGAGAGCAGGAGCGGGGGTGGACATCGCAGGAGGGGAGACTTGCATGGCTATTTGGGGGCTTCGGCTGTTGGTGTTGCGTACAGGCGAGGCAATGGGACCCTCACCCATCTTTTCTTGATGAACAGCTTCCATCTTTAGTTTCTGTCCACCGCCATTCCGGAGACTCAAGCATGCCTTGTAATCCTCTTTTGTCGTTCAATTTCAGGCTTGTCCATGGTCGATTTGGGCTGGTCAAGTTGGTTGCCTCATTCTCTGCTATGTTATATTTTTTATGACTAGATTTTATCAATGTTTTAAATAGCGGGCTATCCTCCAAATAAGCTATAACGGGCTATAGCGGTCTATTTTTACATGAAATCATTTAACGGCATCTTGCTGAATATGAATAGGCTATGACGAGACTATAGCCATCTTTTTTTCTTTTTTCGAGGAACCACCAGGGGCTCTACCTTTTCATTAAGAAGAAGAGAATTGACCAGTTAATAAGGAAAATTGGCCGAATACCGATACATAAGGAATGCACACGCCGACCCCAAGGCCATGCCCTTCACGAGTCGCTGAGTCTGTCACCCGAGCAACCGGACAGGACACCCTACAACACTATCTGAAGCCACCGCTCCGACATCCACACCGGCCCCGAGGCCGCACACCAAGCGAGCCGCCTACTCCGTCACCTGAGCAACTAGAGTCGACGCCCTACAACCATTTCTGGAGCCACCGCTCCGACCTACAAACTTAACTACACACACGCTGACCTCGAGGCCGCGCCCCTGGCGAGCCGCCTTTTCCGTCACCCGAGGAACTAGAGTAGACACCCTACAAACCATCTCCGGAGCCACTGCCACGGCATACGAACGCAAGCTGCATACACGCCGACCCCGAGGCCGCGCACCAGACGAATCGCTTGCTTCGTCGCCCGAGCAACCAAAGCCGACATCCAACCATGGCTCTGAAGCCGCCGCTCCGACATCTACGCCGACCCCAGGGCCACGCACCAGGCTAGCCATCTATACTTTCACCCAAGCGACCAGTGCCGACACCCTTCCAAGAGAGCAAGATTCGGAGCCGCCGCTCGAACTTCCACCCCGACCCCGAGGCCGCACACCACTCGAGCCGATGGCTCAACCACGACAACCGCACGCCGGCATGGCACCATCACATGGACGGGGCTTGCTTGTAAGTCCATGGCCTCCTAAGGCGATGCCTCCAAGGAGGAAGTGACGAGGACGCCATCGTCGGCCCTTCCAGCAGAACCCGTGTCGGTGAATACTCACAACATACGCCATAGGTAGGCTAAAGTCACTGAGAACCGAAGTGGCAATGGCGAGCGCTGGGGGCGAGGCTGCCAGCTGGGTCCCAATCTTGTACCCTTTATCCATATTGTAGGCCGGTGGGTTCGTCTATAAAACCCCCTGGCCCCCTTCCATGCAGAGGGTCGGTCAACAGATTACACACCCACACTCACCAACCACATAGGAGAAGTAGAGACGAGCCGGCTGCTCCCCTCTTCCTCCTCCGCAATACAGCTCTAGGAGAAACCTTGTAATCCCATCCATATACATCATACACTCCGGCAGGACTAGGGGTATTATCTCTACGGAGAGCCCTGAACCTGGGTACATCGTGTGTTCCATGCTTATACCAACCTCGCCCCCAGCGCCCTTCGTTGCCACTTCGGTTCTCACTGACTTTAGCCTACCTATGGCATATGTTGTGAGTATTCATCGACATTTGGTGCCCACCATGGGGACGATCCCGGCATCGGCTGGTTTTACGTGCTGGGCGGGGCCCCGCACCTACACCACCAGATGCATCGCGTCCGGATCGATCTGCATGCCCGTGGAGCCCGCCTTCGACGAGGCAACGCCGATGATGATCGACGTCCCAGTCCACCATGCGGATTCGGACAGAGAGTCCGATGACGAGGCGCCTCCTAGCATCGTCATCGCTGCTATGGAGAACCTCAGCGTTCTCTTTAGCGACATGCGTCTCAACGACGGTCCTCGCTACTTTGGCGAGGACTTTGATGTCGAGACGCTATGCGCCAGCTTCAGTAGGCTCTCAATCGCTGAGACGCCTACACACGTGTACCCCAGCAACATACTCTTCTTCGACGCCCCCCCCCCCCGCCGTCTGTGGGGTTCTTCACCCCATACCATGTCGCCACCGTCTCCAACACCGTGGAGGTGATGGTCATCGGCGCTTGCACCAGCACGGCTCATGGCAAGGCTTCAGCAGACGCTGGTGAGCCTGCTGCTGTCACCACTGACACTCTTCAGGCTACACTTACCGGCCTGAAGACGCCCATCGCCGCCTCCACGAACCCTAACGACGCACGAGCCGCGCTGGAGGAGGCTCGCAGGCAGATCTTGGAGGAGGGCATCGCCGTCGCCTCGGTGAAGCGCTGGATGGAGGCCACGCAGCACGAGTATAACTCCGCATACGGCCTCACTCCGGTTTCCGAGGCCCCTAGCCGGCTTGGTTCGGTCCGCGGCCGCGGCCGGTTCATTGCCGAGATTCTAGGCGGCAAGCAGCCCATCTATGAAAGACAACTTGCGGGCGGCCCAGGCGGCCATGGAAGAAAGGCCGAGCTTGGAGGGCGAGGAACGCGCCTTCCAGGAGAAGCGGGTCAAGGATCTCCTTGACGCCGCCAACGAGCAGCAGACACGGCTTGACCCCGGTCAAGCCCAGTCAGAGTCTCCGGGACCCAACCCCGGAGCGCGCCGCCACCCTAGCAGTCATCAGCATGCGGAGGGATCTTCCTCGCATCGCACTTCCGGTCGGAAGGGCGAGGGAAGCCAATACAAGCGCTCCCAGCGCAGAGCGAGCATACTTCGAGCAGGCATCGCGAGGCGACGAGAGCGACTCGGTGTATGAGGTTCCTCGTCCGTGGAGGACCCATGCCACTAGTTCGCAGGGTGCCCTTCCGATCGCAGCTCGGATCGGCGCTCGCGTTCCCTAGAGCGACCAGGACGCCCACGGGAGTCTCAACGCCCTGGCCTAGTCAGCCCTTATGGAGGGGGACGGCCCCATCGGTCCGGCCTGCTTCTGCCACCGGATGTGAGGGGAGCTGTTTCCCCGAGGCTTCACCTTACCTCGGGTCACTCCCAAGTATAATGGCACCGCCAAGCCAGAGGACTGGCTGATCGACTACACCACCGCCGTTGGCATTGCCAGGGGAAACAAGCGCGTAGCAGTCCGCTACGTGCCACTCATGTTGGCCGGCTCGGCTCGGACTTGGCTTAATAGCCTTCCAGTCGACAGCGTCAATTCGTGGGTGGACTTCGAGGTGGCATTCGTCCGCAACTTCACTGGCACTTACAAGCGCCCTCGCCGGCCTCGCGAGCTGGACATGTGCGTCCAGAGGCCCGACGAACCCCTTCGCGACTACATCACTCGCTGGACAGAGCTTCGCAACTCCTGCGAGGGAGTGCATGAGGTACGTGACATCCAGTACTTCATCGACGATTGCCAAGACGGCACCCTCCTCAAGCACAAGCTCATGTGCTCCGAGCCCACTTCCCTGGCGGTGCTCATGGCCAAGGTGGACAAGTACACCACGGCCGACTCCGTGATGCGGGTCAAGATGGCCGCCTCGGACAAGGTTGTCCCTACGCCGGCTACTCCCAAGCCAGCTTGGGACAGTCGAGGCGGCCAGAACAACAACAAGCGCAAGGCGGATCAGGTAGATTCGCGCTCCAACAACAAGTTGGTAGCCAGTGTGGAGGGTGAGGCGTCGGCTTCTCAAGCCGGCTCTCAATGGAGGCGGCCCAACAGGGGCAACACGAACTGGTTGCCCAAGCAGACTTTCGAGCAGCTGCTTGACACCCCCTGCAAGATACACTCTGGGGCACAGCCTTCTACCCACACCCTTTGACAGTGCAGTTTTGCACGGCGGCTGTCGCAAGGGGAGGGCCTACCGGCTGCCCCAGGTGCACAGGCTGCGCCTCAAGCCCTGGCTTCGGGTCATGCCCCGGCTCCACCGCCGCCGCCTCCACGACGACTACCCCCATCAAGACGGAGCATTCGTCGTCTTCACCAGTGAAGGCGACGAAAAGCATAGCCTGCGCCAGCAACGACGTGAGGTGAATGCCACGGTCCCCCCGGTTCCCCGATACATGCATTGGTCGGACAGGCCAATCACATGGACCTAGGTAGACCATCCCGCGGTGATGCCCAACCCGGGCTCATACGTGCTCGTCCTCGACCCCACCTTCGCCTCCAAGAGGCTCACCTGCCGGTTCTTCCGGGTGCTGGTCAACGGCGGCAACAACATCAACATCCTCTACCTCGACACTGTCCGCAAGCTTGGGCTCAAGGAAACGGACGTCATGCCGACCAGTACTGTCTTCCACGACATCGTGCCTGGGCAGTCCTCCTCGCCTATCGGCAAAATCCAGTTGGACGTCCTCTTCGGCGACAAGGCTCACTTCCGCCGCGAGTCCATATGGTTCGAGGAAGACCGGCTCTGTCCAAGTTCATGGCTCTCCCGCACTACGCCTACCTGAAGATGAAGATGCTGGGTCCAAAGGGCATCATCACCATTGCTGGAGACTACAAGAAGTCGCTCGAGTGTGCACGAGACAGCAGCCGCCTGGCCGACGCCATGGTGATTGCTGAGGAGAAGAGACAAATCGACCGGCTCGTGGCTCAGGCTACCAAGTAGCCGGCGATCCCTTCTCCTCCATCCCAGTCGGCCGGAGAAGGCTCCTTCAAGCCGGCCAAAGAGACCAAGCAGGTGCCACTCGTCCCTGCAAACCCCAAGCAGTGCGTCACCATCGGGGCTGGCCTTAGCACCAAATAGGAAGGCGAGCTCGTCGACTTCCTCCGTGAGAATCGGGACATCTTTGCATGGTCCCCCAAAGACATGCGGGGTGTTCCGAGGAAGTACGCCGAGCACGAACTTCACGTGCGACCGGATGCAAAGCCGGTAAAACAACCCTTGCGCCGCTTCGCCGAGGGGAAGCGGCGCACCATCAGAGAAGAGATTACCCGGCTCCTTGCAGCCGGCTTCATCATGGAGGTTTTCCACCCCGACTGGTTAGCTAATCCAGTCCTGGTGCTGAAGAAAAATAATACATGGCGAATGTGTATCGAGTACACTAGACTGAATAAGGCCTGTCCGAAAGACCCTTTCGCGTTGCCTAGGATAGATCAAGTGATCGACTCCACTGCAGGCTGCGAAATGCTGTCATTTCTGGATGCTTATTCAGGCTACCATCAAATCAAGCTGGATCCACCTGATCGCCTGAAGACGTCCTTCATCACGCCCTTCGGGGCCTACTGCTACACCACCATGACGTTTGGTCTGAAGAACGATGGTGTGACATTCCAGCACTGTATGCAGCAGTGCCTACTGCCGCATATCGGCATAAACATCCACGTGTATGTGGATGACATCGTCGTCAAGACGAAGCAGCACTTCAGCCTCCTCGGCGACATGTAGGAGACGTTCGCCAACCTGCGCGAGTACAAGATCTGAGTCAACCCGGAGAAGTGTGTCTTCGGGGTTCCAGGCGGAAAGCTCTTGGGGTTCTACGTGTTTTCTCGTGGCATCGAGGCGAACCCCGAGAAGATTGGCACCATCGAGCGGATGGTGAAGCCGGCTCGAATCCTAGACGTCCAGAAGTTCGTCGGCTGCCTGGCATCCCTTAACCGGTTCGTCAGCTGGCTCGGCAAGAAGGCCCTTCCACTCTACGAGCTCATGAAGAAGACGACGAAATTTGAGTGGAACGACCAGGTGGACAAAGCCTTCCGCGACCTTAAGAGGATCATCTCGAGCCTGCCAATCTTGGCAGCGCCGGCTGAAAGGGAACCCATACTCATATACATTACAGCGACCACTCGCGTGGTTAGTGTAGTGCTGGTAGTTCAACGCAAGGAGGAGGGCAAGGTGCTCTTAGTGTAGTGCCCTGTCTACTACCTCAGCGAGGTCTTGTCCCCTCCAAGAAGAACTATCCCCACTACCAAAAAATGTGTTATGGTGTTTAACTTGCTGCAAAGAAGCTGAAGCAATACTTCCAAGAGCATGCTATCACCGTGCTAAGCACTACTCCACTTCAAGAAATCATGGGCAACCGTGGTGCAACTGGCAGGATCGCCAAGTGGTCCATCGCCATGGCGGATCACGACATCCGCTACGAGCCTCGCACCTCCATCAAATCTCAGGTGGTGGCCGACTTCCTGGTCGACTGGGCCGAAACCCAGTTTGAGCCACCACCTCCAGACTCCATGCATTGGCAGATGCACTTTGACGGCTCAAAGATGCCGATTGGTCTATGAGGCGGCATCGTCTTGACGTCTCCGAAAGGAGACCAGCTCAAGTATGCTCTGGAGATACACTTCGCCGCCTCCAACAACGTCGCCGAGTACGGAGAACTCACTCATGGCCTCCGGCTCGCCAAGGAGATTGGCATCCGGTGCCTCATCTGCTTCGGCGACTCAGATATTGTGGTGCCGCAAGTTTCTGGCAAATGGGACGGCAGGGACACCAACATGGCTAGCTACCGCTTCCTCATCCAGCAGCTCAGCGGCCCCTTCGAGGGTTATGAGTTCCACCATGTTCCCAGGGCGGACAACGAGGCGGACGATACATTGGCCAAGATTGGCTCCATGAGATAGGCTATCCCAGTCGGCGTCTCCCTCGAGCAGCTTCACAAGCCGTCTATCAGGCCGTCTCTAGAGTCGGCATCGATCTTCGTGCCGGCTGATTCTTCGTTGCAAGCGCCATCGGCTCCACCAGCTACACCGGCTACAGCTCCTGTGCCGGCTACGCTGGCTCTACCGACTCCAATTGCGGCACCGGCTACAGCAAATTCGTCGGCTACTACTACCTCGCCGGCTACAACCACCGCGCCAGCTAGGACTACTTCGCCGGCTACAACAACAAATCCGGCTCCGCCCTACCTCGAATCCTGTCGTCTCGACACCCAGTGGGTGGACGTCATGGAGTTAGACGGCGAGCCGGCCGCCACGACGGCATCAGAGACACCTTGTCTCGAGCCCACGACTACTACTTCATGAAGCGCAGGGGCTGCAAAAGCCCCTCACAGTCAGGCGAGATGGAGCCAGCCCTTGTGTCGGCTCTGTCATGGGCTCAACCCATCTTGGCCTTCCTCCTTTGCGGCGAACTTCCTCAAGACGAGGCAGAGGCGAGGCAGATCCAGCACAGGTCTGCAGCCTACGCCATCATCAATCGCGAGGTGGTTCGGTGTAGTGTGACTAGCGTGTTCCAGCACTGCATCGAATCAGAAAAGGGACAGGAGATCCTCAGAGACATTCACCAGGGGGAGTGCGGGCATCATGCCGCCTCTAGAACCATGGTGGCCAAGGCGTTCCGCCACGGATTCTACTGGCCCACGACCCTCGAGGAGGCCGTGGACATGGTCAACAAATGCGAGGGCTGCCAATTCTTTGGCATGCAGAGCCACATGCCGTCTTCGGCCCTCAAAACTATCCAATTGTCATGGCCTTCCACCGTCTGGGGGATGGACATGGTGGGGCCTTTCAAGACGGCTCGCGGTGGCATGACTCACCTCTTGGTGGCCGTCGACAAATTTACCAAGTGGATCGAGGCTAGGCCCATCAAGAAGCTTGATGGCCCTACGGGTGTCAAGTTCATCACAAACATCTCTGTTCGATATGGCGTCCCCCACAACATCATCATCGACAACGGCATTAACTTCGCCAAGGGCGCTGTGGCGCTCTACTGCTCCAAGGTAGGCATCCTACTCGACTTGGCGTCAGTGGCACATCCCTAGTCCAATGGCCAGGTGGAGAGGGCCAACGGCCTAATCCTAGGTGGCATCAAGCCAAGACTGGTGGCACCACTCGTCAGGTCAGCCGGCTGCTAGATCGAAGAACTGCCGGTTGTACTGTGGAGTCTCCACACCACGCCCAACCGGTCTACCGGCCTCACTCCGTTCTTTCTGGTATTCGGGTCCGAGGCCATCATCCCTATGGATATCGAGTTCGACTCGCCTCGGGTCACCTTGTACACGAAAACGGAGGCGAAGGAGGCAAGCGAATACGGTGTCGATCTCCTCGAAGAAGCAAGGGACCTATCCTTGAGCCGGACGGCCATCTATCAACAGAAGCTGAGATACTACCACAGCAAGAAGATCAAGCCTCTCTCTTTCACAGAGGGAGACTTGGTGCTCAGAAGAATCCAGCGCACCGTTGGCCAGCACAAGCTCTCATCCCCATGGGAGGGAACCTTCATCATCAGTAGGGCATTGCACAACAACGCATACTACTTGATCGATGCCCACAAGCCTAGGAAGCGCAAGAGGGATGACTCCGGCAAGGAGACGGAACGTCCATGTAACGTGGCGTTGCTTCGCTCGTTCTATTGCTAGAAGGCAAGTATCAAACATGGAAAGAGCATGCACATATGTATTTTTCTCCCTCTTCAGGGACTTCCAATGAATGCAATGAAAAGAGCATGCCATATGCTTATTTTGAAATTCGATCTTAGAGTGCTCACTCTGTGAGCCCCTTGCTGGCTCTAATAAGCTTGGGGGCTCGCTAGCCGCCCGGACAACTTCCTTATGTTGTAGAAAAACACATATTGTATGCCGGACCGATCCCTGGCCACCTCGTAATAGCTACAGACCGGGTCCCGGCTGTCCGGCTAGCGAGACGACGACAGGTAAGGTCGGATGCATGTAAAGTTGGACTACAACAAAGGTTGTTGGCTCGGGTTGGCTTGATCTATCTTACAATCTCATTCAAGCCAGCCTCTGGCGGTTTATGTATGAATCTTTAAGTCTTGATGGCTTCGGAAAATCTAAGTCTTATATTCTCAAAGTCAGAAACCTCGACCCAGTCATAGACCGGCTCCCGGGTGTCGGCCTGGCAGGGTGGAAACTTGGGGGGTAGAGAAGTTGGAGAAAAAGAAGTCAAACACGAATCAAAAGATAAAGATGTAAAACAACACACATGGCAAAACGAATATAATGATGAATCCATTCATTCAAAATGCATTGGCCCACGACCGAAGATCATTACACCCCCAAGTGGGTGGAACTATTGGATTGACAAGATAATTCCGGACAACAAAAAGAAAAAACAGGATCGGCTAAGGGGCTGCGGCCTCGTCGGTCACCCCGGCTGCTGCTCCTGAAGTGGTGGCTTCACCATCGTCGGCTGCTCCCGAGGCGGTGGCACCGTCTCCTCCGCGAGGGCTTTTGGCTCCATCCACGTCGGAGTCGGCATACGCCGCTGGAGGCAGCAACATTCTCCATCTCATGGGCCGTCTCATCGGAGCTGCCATCGGTATCATAGGGCTGAAGGTCATGCAAATCCTCAGGGATCACATTGCCGCCTTCGCCCCGCTCCAAGTTGAGCTCATCCCAGGCGGCGTACGAGGCGATGTTGCTGGCCCCAACGCGCAGCTCCTCCTCCACAGCCTGCAGCTCCACCTCCGAGCCGTCGCACTGAGTGACGAGCTTGCCCAAGTCCAGGTTTCGGTACGAGGACTTGGCCAAGCGCAGGGCCATGTAGGCTCCAGCATGCGCGGCCGAAGCGCGCCAGGCGTCAAGACGGTCTTCGCCAGCCGCAAGCTAGCGGGAGAGCCGGCTCATCGACGCCGGCTCCACACCCTCAGGCCACAGGTCCTTCACCATCGACGAGCATGTGATCTGGAGCCAAGCCACGGACTCGCCCACGACGCGCAGGCGGGCTCTGAGGCCCACCCCGATCTCCTCCATGCTCCAGCCGGAGGTAGCGTCTACCTCCAGCCCGGCCGCGCGGCGCTCCTCGCGGCTCACCTCGATAGCCGTGTCGGCCGCGTCCCGTGTCTCAAGGAAGAGGCTTGAGATAGGGGAGGGGGCGCAAAAAAGAGTAAGAAGAGGAGACAGCAAAAAAAATTCAAGACAAAACAAAACAAGACTCCCGGTCGAAGTCGCTATCAATTTCATGGGCGCCCTCGTGGGCCTCGAGTTCCCGCACCTTGCTCGCTTGAGTAAGGCGGGCGACTTCGTCCTGGAGGGCCGCCACCGCGTCCAGGGCCTTGGCCAGCTGCGACTGCTTCTAGATCAGGGAGTCCTCCTTCTTCAAGACAACTTCCTTGAGCTTCGTCTCCTCGAGATGAAGCGTCTCAAGACGCTCCATGTCGGCAGTATGGGAGGCGTCCTTCTCCTGCGGGGAGGGACGCAGCTGCTCCTGCTCGGCCTGGCGGGCTTCCTCGAGCTCCTTCTTCTCCGTCTGGAGAAGAGTCAGCTGCTGCTGGAGCCGGCCGTCCGCCTCGCGCAGGGTGTCCCGCTCCACGACAGTCTCGCCCAGCCGGGCCTGAAGCTCGGCAACCTGGCCATCAGCCGCCTAGTTTTGAGCCTGCAGCATGTTGTAGGCTTACACCTGGGCATCATAAAGATCCTACAAAGCAAGGACGAAGCAGAAGTAAGATTCGGCCTGGTTAAATCATAACCAGCCCGATTCTCGGGGGCTACACCCAGTGGGTGCGCTAGCGCGCCCCCACTAAAGAAGCAAATCAAGATAAGAAGCTCAAAGAGATTCGGCCCGGCCTATGCTCGGCCGGCCCGACTCTCGGGGGCTACACCCAGTGGGTGCGCTGGCGTGCCCCCACCGATTCAAGAAGAAGAAAAGAAAAAATGGAAGACAAAGACGAGGCACTTACCCTGGTGCGCTCCTCCAAGCGCTCCAGATCGCCGCTCACCATGCGAGCCGCCTCGTACATCTTGAACCCGCTGCTGGCAAACATCGATACCAGCTCTGGGACGCCTTGGAGCACGGTGCCTGCGGGCAGCTTCTGGCGCGCCAGATTAGCCGCTTGCCAAGCCTTCATCGGCCGGCACCCGACTCGGGGACCGTCTCTTAGAGCGGCCGGACCACGGTTGGAGACGACGATGGTGCCGTCTAGTGGTGCTGGCATGGTGTCCGGCTCCGCCGACGTCCCAGCAGGCGCCGCCTCCTCAGCAGGAGGTGATTGGGCCGAGTTCGACGCATCCATGTTCACCCCTGGCGCATCTGGCGCCATGTCTGGCGTGTCCAGGATCAGTTCTGGCGCATTGGGCGCTGCCTCGACCCCAGGTGATTCAAGGATCACCTCAAGATCCACCAGCGCAGAGGCGTCCGGCTCGTAGGGATGGGCCTCCTTGGTCCTCGGGTAGCCCCTCGGGGCCGCCTCGCTAGCTAGCTCCTCCACGCGAGCATGCATGAAGGGGTCATGTCTAGCCTTCATACGCTTATCCGCCAGCTTCTCGGCCCGGCTAGGGCGAGACTGCCCCTCGGTCGTCTTCCCCGCGGCCGCATCCCACTAGCGAGTGGACTGCTCCTCGAGCCCCTTCCGGGCAGCGTCATCCGCCGCCCAGCCGGCTTGCTCGGCTTCGGAGGCAGTGTCCTCCTCCACGTCTTGCGCCTACCTGCCAGGCGACGTTTTGAGGAACGAAGCTTCACACAAGACAAAGTAAAAAAGAAGGGAAGGGGATCCTTACCCTGCGACGATGGGCACCTGCCTCCTGCCACTAGTAGCACGACGCTTCTTAGCGCCGCCTGCTCGTGTTCCAGCTGGAGGACCCGTCGTCGGTCGCTTAGGAGCCGGCCTGGAAGCTGTGGCACCTTTGCCCTTCTTCCGGGTCGCCTCGTCAAGTCTGGCCGCCTCGGCCCTATGACGTCGTCCGCACGTCAGAGGCGGGCTGGTGACCTCCTCCACCCCGTCGGAGTCTTCCTTGAAGGCTGCATCAGATAGGGAGGAGGGAGTCTCGTCATCATCCATCCAATCTACAATGGAGGGTCGTAGATGCTCACCAGACGGCTCCGTCACCTTCGACTCCAACGCATTCTCCGAGCCTTTAGAGGAGAAAGAACGGGACTCGATCATGCCCTAGTCCTCGATCTCCGAGGCGTCAGACGTCGCCACGTTGGGGGCAGGCGGATTGAGTGCCTGCAGCTTCTCGAACACGTGTACAAAGGAGTTGACGGCCGACTCAAAAAGACGGTCGACCACGAGACAAATAGCAAGAACAGAGCAACAAAAAGTGCTTACCACTAGAGGCGGACGGGACCTGCTGTAAGGGGCCATCCCCCACGCCCAGTTCCAACTGTCATCCATACGGGCGGTGGAAATCTGGTTCATCCCCCGCGCTACCGCACTGGCGGTGAATCTCTTGGTGGAGGTCCGGCAGGGGTCAGGCCGGCCACTCATATGGCGGACTAGATGGGGCCGCCTCTGTAGCGGCAGAATCCTGTGGGTAACCATGGTGGTAAGCAGGTCGCGGCCAAGGAGGCCGCGATCCTGCAAGATGTCGAGGTGGGCGCCGATTTGCGCCACCTCGGGAATCGTTTTCGGGAACATCCCCGCACAGTTCAAATTCGTCAGAGGATTGATGTTGAACGGGGGCATGTTGAGGGCGTCGTGTGCAGTGTCGGCATTCTTCACATAGAAGTAGCCCCTCTGCCACTACTTGATGGACTCATGCAGCGGCATCTCGGGGAAGCCGAACTTCGAGCGGTGATGCACCAGTGCGGCTCCGCACGGCGTCATCGGGCGTGGCCCGGCAAGCTTCTCCAGCTCGGCCTTGTCCATCACAGTGGACTGCTGCTTGAAGAAAAACAAGCTTCACCAGAGATCGAGGCAGGGCTCGATCCCCAGTAAGCCCTCGCACAAGATAACGAAGGCCGACAACTGCAGGATGGCGTTCGGCGCCAGGTGGTGCGGCTGCAGGCCAAAGAAGTGGAGCGAGTCGGAGAAGAAGGGGCTCGTCGGGAGCCCAAAGCCCGTGTAGAAGTGCTCGTCGAATACGACGATCTCTCCCTCTTCCGGTGTTGGAGCTGCCTCGGTGCCAGGGATCCGCACCAACACCTGGGAGGCCGAGGGAAACATCCGGCGGTGGCAGAGCGCCTCGATATGGCCATCGCAGATCTCCCTGCCGAGCCAAGCTCCGTGAGACGAAGCCTTCTTCGAGGAAGAGCCACCGGCCATGACTGCGGACGGCGGATGCTCTAGATGGCTAGTGGCGCGACGGCGACAAATAAGAAGAAGACGAAGGTGTACGAGCTCTTTCTCTTTGTGCTCAGGGAGGAAGAGGGCATCGATGCGGGGCAAGAAGGGGGCGAGTGGCCTCCTTGGAACCCCCGCTTCCCATTTAAACCCCATGAAGCGTCATGGGAAGGGGATCCGGTGCGCGCAGAACCCCACTAACCACGTGTATTACGGGCGGTAGCGCTTCCCGAAACCAAACCGTCGCGGAGTAAATCCGTAGAGGATCTTCTGCGCGGAGGCCAATGGGGCGTTGTGGTGGGACCAAGGGCCCATGCCCGGTCCCGTCACCAGTCATAACCATCATCACGTCAGACAAGGCGTGGCACATGGCGCGATCTGCACAGCCTACGACGAAGCCGAGGCCTCGCTTCGAAGCCAGCTGGCTTCTGAGCCGACATCCACTGCCGCAGGTTGCGGCAGGAATACAAAGACAAAAATCAAGACGGTAAGGCCGCCCGCAAGCAGGCGGCGGGCCTCTCCGGCTTCGGGGACTACTGTCGGGGGGATAAGCCCACGGTAGGCTCAACGAGCGTGCTCCTGTATCTCTGACCCCAAAGGAATGACCAAGAACCATTCTGCAAGGCCCAAGTCCTCTGGCCGGCTAGGCCACCCCTACCAGCTAGGGGACGAGACGGCTAACTCTTTGGCCGGCTAGGCAACACCTGTCGGCTAGAGGCAAGACGGCTACCTCTTCCTGTCCTCCTAGGCCAAGCAAGCCGGCTAGGAACGAGGCGGCCGAGCCCAAGCCGGCTAGCCCAGCGGGCTAGCCGGCCGGGGATCTCAAGTCACATCAGATCGTAGGTCATGACGAGACCCTACGATTAAAGGTGGCTACGCGTCAGCAAAGGTACTGGATCGGAGTGCACGGCAGGTACCAGCGTCGGTGGCCACACCGCTGACCTACCCCGGCTGTGATCCATCACCCAGCACAGTGTCGGACCTCAAACTCCCACTCCATTACTGCACTCGGCGTGGGAACAGTGGAGGCGGCCGTACCGTCTGCCCATGACGAATCTCGCAGGGCGACGCCGGACGTACCATGCGTGCCCTGCGTCAACCTTACGTGAGAGCTCCATTGGCTAGCCGGCGGGTCCCACAGCCAAACGGGACCTCGTAGCCGGCGGGCCCCTCAAGCGACAAGACAAGACCCTCGTGGGCCCCCTAGACAGCCGGCAAGGCTGCTTGTTGGGTCCCACTCTTGTACCCTTTAACATATTGTAGGCCGGCGGGTTCGTCTATAAAACCCCCCGGCCCCCCTCCTTGCAGAGGGTCGGTCAACAGATTACACACACACACACACTCACCAACTACATAGGAGAGGCAAAGACGAGCCGCCTGCTCCCCTCTTCCTCCTCCGCAATACAGCTCCAGGAGCAACCTTGTAATCCCATCCATATACATCATACACTCCGGCAAGTCTAGGGGTATTATCTCTACGGATAGTCATGATCCTGGGTACATCGTGTGTTCCATGCTAGTACCAACCTCGCCCCCAGCGCCTCCGTTGCCACTTCGGTTCTCACTGACTTTAGCCTACCTATGGCATATGTTGTGAGTATTCACAGCTGGCAGCCTCGTCGGCTGGCCAGGGGACCCACGAGGGTCTTGTCTTGTCGCTTGAGGGGCCCGCCGGCTGCGAGGTCCCGTCTGGCAGTGGGACCCGCCGGCTAGCCAATGGAGCTCTCGCGTAAGGTTGATGCAGGGCACGCGCGGTACCTCCGGCGTCGCCCAGCGAGATTCGTCATGGGTAGACGCTACGGCTGATGACCCACAAGTGTAGGGGATCTATCATAGTCCTTTCGAGAAGTAAGAGTGTCGAACCCAACAGGATCTGACAAGTGGTTTTCAGCAAGGTATTCTGTGCAAGCACTGAAACTATTGATAAGAGATAGTTGTGATAAGAAGATTCATAGCAAGTAGCAAGTAACAATAATAACAAAGGTGCAGCAAGATGGCCTAATCCCTTTTGTAGCAAGGGACAAGCCTGGACAAAGTCTTACAGGAGGTGAAGCACTCCCGAGGACACACGGGAATTTCTGTCAAGCTAGTTTTCATCATGTTCATATGATTCGTGTTCGCTAGTTTGATAGTTTGATATGTGGGTGGACCGGTGCTTGGGTGCTGCCCTTACTTGGGCAAGCATCCCACTTATGATTAACCCCTCTCGCAAGCATCCGCAACTATGAAAGAACAATTAAGACAAAGTCTAACCGTAGCATTAAACTAGTGGATCCTAATCAACCCCTTATGAAGCAACGCATAAACTAGAGTTTAAGCTTCTGTCACTCTAGCAACCCATCATCTACTTACTACTTCCAAATGCCTTCCTCTAGGCCCAAATAATGGTGAAGTGTTATTTAGTCAACGTTCACATAACACCACTAGAGGAAAAACAACATAGAACGCATCAAAATATCGAACGAATACCAGATTCACATGACTACTTAGAGCATGACTTATCCCATGTCCTCAGGAACAAACGTAACTACTCACAAAGAATAATTATGTTCATGACCAGATAGGTATTGAATAGCACCAAGGATCTGAACACATAATCTTCCACCGAGTAATCCAACTAGCATCAACTACGAAGAGTAATTAACACTACTAGCAACCTTACAAGTACCAATCGGGGTCGCGACACGGAGATTGGTTACAAGAGATGAACTAGGGTTTGGAGATGAGATGGTGCTGATGAAGGTGTTGATGGTGATGGATCCCCTCCGATGCGAGGAGTGTTGGTGATGACGATGGCGACGATTTCCACCTCCGGGAGGGAAGTTTCCCCGGCACGACGACCCTGCTGGAGCTCTAGATTGGTTCTGCTCAAGTTCCGTTTCGCAGCAGAGGCGATTCCTCTCGAAAGCCTCCTCTTCATTTTTTCTGGAACGAAACCCTCCTTTTAGCAAAAGAGGGGAGCCAGAGGGCCAACAGGGAGCCCACAAGCCCCCTAGGCGCGGCTAGGGGGGTAGGCCGCGCCTAGCAGGGTTGTGGCCTCCTTGTGGCTCCCCTGTGGTACTTCTTCCGCCCAATATTTTTTGTAAATTCCAAAATAATTCCTCATTGATTTTCACAGATTTTGGAGTTGCGCAGAATTGGTATCTTAAACTTGTTCCTTTTTCAGGCAAGAATTCCAGCTGTCTGCATTCTCCCTCTTTATGTAAACCTTGCAAAATAAGAGAGAAAAGGTATAAGTATTGTACCGTGAAGTGTAATAACATCCCATAAAGCGATAAATATCAACATAAAATCATGATGCAAAATGGACGTATCAACTCCCCCAAGCTTAGACTTCGCTTGTCCTCAAGCGGAAACCGAGATCAACAAACATGCCCACATGTTTAGAGAGAGAGAGGTGTCGACAAAACAAAATACGGACATGCAGGCATTATGATCATAATTAGAACAACAATATCATCATATAATCTCTTATGCTAAAGTGATAATTCCTTCACAAAGTAAAGTATGGATCAAGAACCTTATTGAGAATTAACAACCAATAGCCTTTAGTCATTGAAGCAATTGCAATTTATCATAACATCGGAAAGAGTCAAATAAGAGCTTGTAAAGCAAATCCACATACTCAATCATCCTTTCGTCTTCTACAATTGCTACAACTCACGTGGTACTCATTAGATCAAAGTTTCAGTTGGACACAGAGAAAGATAGGGGCTTATACTTTGGCCTCCCAACAATTTACCTCAAGGGTAATGTCAACAATAATAATTCATGAATACTTACTTCCAAGTTGACGTTAGCCAAGATAAAGGCAAAATAAGGAACTGGTGTAGATCACCATGACCCTTTTAAGGGCAAAAAGTAAAGGTGCAAGATAGGCCCTTTGCAGAGGGAAACAAAGGTTGTCATGCGCTTTTGAGGTTTGGATGTGTGACCTCTTAGTGTGAAGGAACGTCACTTTATATTGCCTCCTGTGATAAAGAACTTTATTATGCAGTCTGTCACTTTTATGTCTTCCTCATCATAGGTTCGTACAAAGCTTATTTTCCACATACTAATAGATCAAACATATTTAGGGAGCAATTTTTATTGCTTGTACTGATGACAACTTACTTGAGGGATCTTATTCAATCCATAGGTAGGTATGGTGGACTCTCATGGCAAAACTGGGTTGAAGGTTTATGGATGCACAAGTAGTATCTCTACTTGGTGCGAAAGTTTTGGCTGATAAGAGGTGGAAGCAAGCGTCACATGCTAAGGGATCTCTAGTCATATAATCATTGTTAGGAACCAATCAAACATAATTCATTATGTTGTCTTCCTTGTCCAACATCTACTTCTAAGCTTGCAATAGTGTAGCTAGTATTCACAATCATAGATGGTGTCAAAAATAATATATTTATATGTGAACCTCTCTTTCTTTATTACTTCCTATTAATTGCAACAATGACTAAGGTCTACGTTTGTCCACCCACAACAAGTTTCAATCAACATTCTTTTTATATGTGAAGCCATCACTTCCCATAAGATCATTACATGATCTTTGATGCTTGTGTTCTCTTATCATTCTTTTCTTTAGATAATGGCATGAGGCAAGGCGTTTAACTAAAACACTCTTTATTATATGACACACGAACTCGAATACATCAGGGGTGATACAAAGCAAAACTCAAGCCTCAAACACGAAGAACTTTAATCTACTAGAGAAAGATAAAACCAAAAAGTATCGAACTAAGAAAAGGTAAAGGCAAAAGATTTGATGGTGATACGATACCGGGGCAGCTCCCCCAAGCTTGGCACAAGCCAAGGGGGTTTCCCATACCCGTGTGTAATTGTCTTCCTTCGGTGGTGATGGTGGTGGGGTCGTTTTGTCTTTTGATTCCAAGAGAGCCATCAATCTTTGATTTATACCTTGGAGCTCTGCGATATGTTTCTCCTACAAAACAAATTCACGAGTGAGATAAGTATTACGAACACGAGTTATTTCAAATAACCTCAAGATATCGATCAAGGATGGAGGTGAAAGGTGGGGGTATGGTAGAAGAAAATCCTATTCCTTGTTGAGCACAAATTGCCCTTCGTCCAATGTCGTATTCTTCTCCTTACTTTTGCCCTTAGTTTCTTTAGGTAGCCTTTCCTTGACCTCCATGACCTCCATTCTTTTCAGATCAGCATTTACTTCTTCATAGACTTGAGGGAGATCGTTCTCCCCTACAGATTCCTGAGAGGACATCTTGCTGTAAATCTGCGGCAGAAACAGGCTCAAAACGAAAACACAAGAAATTTGCGTGATACGAGGGTCAGATGTTTCGGGAGAATATATAATGATTTTTATCCAACCGGAAGGAGTACTCCGCAAGAAAACGGAGTCCGGGAGGCACACGAGGTGGTCACAAGAACCCAGGCGCGGCAAGGGGGGTGGCCCCCGCCTGGCAGGCTTGTCGCCTCCTCGTGCGCTTTCCACACTGCTCTAAATTTTTCTAATTTTCTAAAAATTCCAAAAAGAGAAAAATCCCCACTGGAAAAGTTTTGGAGTCGGTTTACTTACCGAATCACATACCTCTTCGTTTTCGGAGTCTGAAACAGGCTGATAAATATCCCTTATGTACTCCTCCGGAGTTATGGTATTGAAAATATTGCTTTCAACATTTATGGGAGTACCTGAGATATAATACTTGATTCTTTGCCCATTTACCACTCTCGGAAAATTACCTTCCGTGTTGTTGATCTTGATGGCACCGGAACGATATACTTCCTCAACAATGTAAGGACCTTCCCATTTAGAGAGAAGCTTGCCTGCAAAAAATCTTAAACGAGAATTGTATAGCAAGACAAAATCACCTACATTGAACTCACATTTTTGTATCCTTTTATGATGATACCTCTTAACATTTTCTTTAAACAACTTGGCATTTTCATATGCCTGAGCTCTCCATTCATCAAGTGAGCTAATATCAAATAACCTCTTTTCACCAGCAAGTTTGAAATCAAAGTTGATCTCTTTGATTGCCTAATAAGCCTTATCCTCTAGCTCAAGAGGTAAATGACATGCTTTACCGTAAACCATTTTGTACGGAGACATGCCCATGGGATTCTTATAAGCAGTTCTATAAGCCCACAATGCATCATCGAGCTTCTTAGACCAATTCTTTCTAGACCTATTGACAGTCTTTTGCAGAATTACTTTAATCTCTCTATTACTTAGCTCTACTTGACCACTGGACTGAGGATGATAGGGAGATGCAATTCTATGATTGACATCGTACTTAGCAAGCGTTTTACGGAAAGCACCATGAATAAAATGTGAACCACCATCAGTCATTAGATATCTAGGGACTCCAAATCTAGGGAAAATAACTTCTTTAAGCATCCTAATAGAGGTGTTGTGATCACACTACTAGTTGGGATAGCTTCTACCCACTTAGTAACGTAATCAACATCAACTAAGATATGAGTATACCCGTTGGATTTTGGAAAAGGTCCCATATAATCAAAGCCCCAGACATCAAATGGTTCAATGACAGGTGAATAATTCATAAGCATTTCGTGACGTTTACTGATATTACCTATTCTTTGACATTCGTCACAAGACAAGACAAACTTACGGGCATCCTTGAAGAGAGTGGGCCAATAGAAACCTGATTGCAGTACATTGTGTGCAGTTCTATCTCCCGCATGGTGTCCTCCGTAAGCCTCAGAGTGACACTTCTGTAGGATATGTCCCTGTTCATGTTCAGGTACACAACGTTTAATAACACCATCTACTACTTCCTTATAAAGGTGAGGATCATCCCAAAAGTAATGTCTCAAATCAAAGAAGAATTTCTTGTTTTGCTGGTATGTGAAACTAGGTGGTATATATTTGGCAACGATATAATTTGCATAATCAGCATACCACGGTGTACTACGTGAAGTATTGATGACATTCAATTGCTCATCAGGAACGCTATCATCAATAGGTTGCGGGTCATCAAGAACATTCTCCAACCTAGACAAGTTATCTGCTACGGAGTTCTCTGCACCGTTCCTATCGACAACATGCAAATCAAATTCTTGTAGCAAGAGAACCCATCTGATAAGTCTAGGTTTAGCATCTTTCTTTTCCATGAGATACTTAATAGCACCGTGATCAGTGTGAATAGTGACTTTGGAATCAACTATGTAAGATCTGGACTTTTCACATGCAAACACGAATGCTAAAAATTCCTTTTCAGTAGTAGCATAGTTTCTTTGGGCACTGTCTAGAGTTTTACTAGCATAATTTCGGGACCCCGATCCTAAGCCACAGGAATCCAGCCTGTAACACATCACATTTCTTTGCGGTCTCACGCACGGTTATCCCCACGGCTGCAGCCTTACCTTAGTCGGGACCGTTTGCGCCTTTTGGCTCGGGTATGCAATTGTGTCGCTAGCAATCCAATGACAAAGAACCCGGATCGACATGTCTAGTCATAAACCAAAGTGGCAGTTCTGCACAGGGACATGCATACATGACCCAGCAAAGGAGGTATCGGTCACCAGCGAATGTAGACGAGTCGTAGCAAGCTACAGGGACTCTATTACATCGCGTGACATTTCCCCAAAGGGGACAGACACAACAGCTAAGAAGGACACATGCCGGTCAACCAATGTGTCCGGAGCAGTAGCGAGCTACCATGGCTCGTTGGATCACAAAGGGGCATTTCCCTATAAGGAGTGCTACTAAAGCCTATGCCTAGGTAATCGAACCCCATCCATATCAAGTACAACACACGTACGCATGGCATACCGATATTTATAGATACATCGATGGAATCACAACATAATCATAAACATACAAACTTTATTTAGAAGGCTCGGAAGAGCCACACACATAATATTACAAAGTAGGGGTCTCACGACCCATCATCACAAGTGATACACACAATTCTTACAAACCAGCAGAAGAGTAAAGCTGTCTGAGTACAGAGAGATGGAAAGATAAAGGCACATGGCCTGACTATCTACAGACCCACCCTAGGGCCAGATCGTAGCTGGGATACCAGCTACTCGTCGTCGTCGATGTCTAGGTAGAACCCTCCATTAGGGTCATTAACAACCTCTGCAACAAATTATTAAGCAAACGTGAGTACAGAGGTACTCAGCAAGACTTTAGGATAACTATCTACTCATGCAATGTATCAATAAGGAATTGTGGGGTTTCATGCAGAAAGCCAGCGTTTGACTCGTGGCTAGACAACTTGCATTTTTAAATAATTTTGACAACTTGATTTCTCGCACACAAGTCCACTAACACCACAACAATACTCCATCATGGAATCATTCTGTCTCCATACGGAAATGCCATCCACGACACTCACACTTATCTTGAAAATTTTATGAGTAGCCATTAAAGTTATCTATGAACAACATATGTCTCCAAGTAGTCCATATCCGCGGACGCGGCTATTCGAATAGATCATAACCCTGCAGGGGTGTACTTCTTCACACACGCTCTCACCACTTATCGCCATGTGCACGTCATGCACCTCGACAACCTTCAAGCGGAAGCCCAGCGAGGGAGTCGGCCACGACCGTTAACCACGCTAATACTTAGTCCAGGTCTATCGCCTATCTGAGGGTAACCCGCACGAAAGTCCGGCCGAGGTTTCCGCCATGGCCCCAAACGATGTGCGCAGGGTTCCCAAGCCCACCATCCGGGTGCCACTTGGTACACCGTTTCACTGCCTACCGCATCACAGCCCACCTCTCAAGTCAGCGCTATGCACGGCCTCCAGCATGACTATAAACACCAGAAACTACTTGCAACTCCTGGACCGAGTACTAAGCGATTAATAAGTCGAGAGGGTCAATTAAGTATCCCAACGTGTGGTAGTATCTGGTCTTGGATTACATACACGAAACTCAGTTCCTAAGGACGGTTCCAATGAAACAACCCCCATGTACTCCTACATAGCCTTTCACCGGTACCTTTACCAAATCAGGTTCAACACACAACCTTTACTTACTGAACACATTCTCACAATTCTGTTCATCACCCAGATGACAGACCATACACAACTCGAAGCATAGCATGCATAGCAGGATAAGGCACATCATGGCTCAAGCATCTACCAGGTATGCTAGGTTGCAAGGTTCAGCTATTTACTGTGACAAGGACATGTCATGCAAAGGGAGTGGGTTCAACCCACGTGGCAAAAGCATTCGAAGCATTTGATCCTAATGCAATAAGTAAGTGCAGGAGCGAGAACATGGGATATATCGGGATGATCAAAATGGCTGCTTGCCTTGTTGCTCAGCAGAGGGACAATATCCGTTAGTCGTATATTCGGTGGAATCCGCAGGAGCGGAGCCTACTGATAGAAATCACATCAATCAATAACAATCATGTGCAACAAAATTATGCATGAGCATGGCATGAATATGCAAGGTGGTAAGCTAATATAGCTACCATTTATTAAGTTTGAAGTTTATTTGAATCAAGATTCAAATATCACTTCAAACAAGGTATTTTTAGATACCCTTTTAATTGATTCGACCTGATGCTCAGGTCATCTTGTTTTAACATGCATGGGAATGATATGTTAAGTTGCTGGTTGTGATTGAGCATTGTTTGGTCATAGCATTTGAAGTGGAATTCAAATGATTTTCAAATTCTAACTCCAAAGTATTTATTAAATTTAACCTATTCATCATTTTACATGTTTGGTCAAGTTAACATTTTCAAACATGTTCGAAAATGACATATTCAGATTCCTTGGATTTTTCTGATACTTTTTCATATATAAATTATTTTCATTGGAGTTACATATTATTTTCTATGATTTTTAGAAGTTTTGGGCATTTTCTGGAATTCTTTTAAATCAGAAAAGCTATTTATTGCCTCAGGCCCACGTCAGCATGGCGTCGGCCGTCGGCCGACCTGGTCAGGTCAAACCCAACAAGGGGCCCACTGGTCAGCCTGACAGGGTTAATCCCGCGCTGACCAGCCCCTGATTGCGTTTGACTTGCGTCTGGGGCCCACTGTGAGCGTCTGCTTAATGTTAAAATGGTGGATTAGCAAGGCTAGGTCAGATCCTGTCGGAAACTGACCGGCGGCGACCAGATCTGCGGTGGATCTTTGCCGGAGAGTCGCCGGAGATGGCTGTGGTGCTCGGGAACGAGGGCCGAGAGCACTGGGAGGATCCCCAGGCTCGCCCTCATCCAGAACGTGCCTCAGGGAGGACTGGGGAGGACCGGAGGTCACCGGCGATGAGCTGAGGCGACGGCCGGAGCTCGGGCTCGTCGGTGTGGTGGCTAGGGTGCACGAAACTGAGCTCAAGCTCACGGTGAAGGCAGTGGAAAGCTAGGACGACTCGGGGAGGCGCTGTGGGCGATGAATCCAATGAAGCTTGTCGGCGGCCAGAGGTTGAAGACGACGGCAACATGGTGCAGCAGGGCTTGGGGAGGTTGAAAGCTTCGGCGTACACGGCTAGCTCGACAAGGCGGAGAGGAAGGAGCACTCGGAGGGACTATCGTGTGGCCAGAGCCTCGGGAAGCTCGAGCTCGAGCTTCTGTCATTGGCGAAAGGAGGAGAGGAAGGAACCGAGAGGAGGGGGGAGGAATGGATAGCGGGCATGGATAGGGACGTGCTCGGGGAGGTTATCCCCGTTGTCGCGCTATCCTGGGGGGCACTTGAGCGCGCTGTGGCGAAGCAGGAGGTGGAGGAGCCGCCGTGGGCGTTCGCTCCTCTGCCAGAAGGCAGGAGGAAGAAGACGCCCCTGCCCCTGGAGGGCTGGGCCTCACAGGTGAGCGACAGGTAGTGTTTTGCTATTTTTTTATTTTTCTTTCTGTTTTGCTAACTAATTTGATTTGCTATTTATTTTAGCTCGAAAATAGTTTATGAAAATATTTTGAACACACCAGAATATTAGTTGGAATATTTCCAACCATTCCTAAAGTTTTCAACATTTTTGAAAACTTAAAAGTTTTTGAATTCAAATTAAAACTTGAATTCAGTGGCCTTTTGAATTTAAATAAAATGCCAAATCTGTTTTAAAAATAGTCTTCTTCCCTGATGATTTGCTTTCAAGAATTATCAGAAAAGTTGAACTTTTCTTGAGGCCATTTTGGGTTCATTGATTTTAACAAGTTTTTGAATTTCCTTTAAATTGAGAAGTGGCTAGGGTTTTTGGGTTTTGCTTCACCACTTGCTTTGATCTTGTTGCAATTTTCTTCGATGCAATGCAAAGAAGATATGAGCACAATGCTAAACTTTGGTTAGGATTCCAGGGATGTGACACATAATGAATAACATTCAACTTCTTATCAACTCTTTGTCCTAGAACAACGCCAACAACATAATCACTAGCATCACACATAATCTAAAAAGGTAAGTTCCGATCAGGTGGTTGAACAATAGGTGCAGTTATCAAGGCCTTCTTAAGTATTTCGAAGGCTTCCTCACAATCATTGTCAAAAACAAAAGGAATATCCTTTTGCAAGAGATTGGTAAGAGGCCTAGAAATCTTAGAAAATTCCTTAATGAACCTTTTATAGAAACGAGCATGACCAAGGAAACTTCTTATACCTTTGATATCTGTAGGGCATGGCATTTTCTCGATCGCATCAACCTTAGCCTTATCAACTTCAATACCTCTTTTATAAATTTTATGTCCTAAGACGATGCCTTCATTAACCATAAAGTGTCACTTCTCCCAATTCAAGACAGGGTTGGTGTCTTTACATCTCTGCAAAACTCGATCAAGGTTGCTGAGGCAATCATCAAAAGAAGACTCGTAAACAGAGAAGTCATCCATGAAAACCTCAACAATCTTTTCACAAAAGTTAGAGAATATAGCCATCATACATCTTTGAAAGGTAGCAGGTGCATTACATAAGCCAAAAGGCATACGTCTGTAAGCAAAGGTACCGAAAGGGCACGTGAAAGTGGTTTTCTCCTGATCAGATTGTGCAACAGGTATTTGGGAGAAACCAGAATAACCATCTAGAAAGCAAAGTGTGTGTGTTTAGACAGTCTTTCTAACATTTTGTCGATAAAAGATAGAGGGTAATGATCTTTCCTAGTGGCTTTATTCAATTTCCTAAAGTCAATCACCATCCTATAGCCAGTGATAATCCTCCGTGGGATCAATTCATCTTTATCATTAGGGACAACGGTAATACCTCCCTTCTTAGGGACGCAATGCACTAGACTTACCCAATCACTATGAGCAACGGGATAGATAATACCTGCTTCCAGGAGCTTTAGTATTTCTTTTCTTACTACCTCTTTCCTCTTAGGATTTAATCTCCATTGATGATCGGCAACTGGTTTGGAATCAGGATCGGTTTTAATCTTGTGCTGGCATAGAGTGGGACTAATGCCCTTAAGATCGTCAAGAGTATATCCAATAGCAGCACCGTGCTTCCTCAGAGTTTTTATTAACTTCTTTTCTTCATGCTTTGAGAGGCTAGCACTAATAATAACATGATATATCTCTTTTTCATCAAGATAAGCATACTTAAGAGTATCAGGCAAATGTTTAAGCTCGAACACAGGATCACCCTTTGGTGGGGGTGGATCTCCAAGCAGTTCAACAGGAAAATTATTCTTAAGGATGGGATGTTGTTCAAAGATAACTCTATCTATCTCATTCATTTGATCCATATGCATATCATTTTCATGCTCAAGCAAATATTGCTCTAAAGGATCAGTAGGAGGCACAACAATAGAAGCTAGAGCAATAATTTGATCCTTACTAGACAACTCTTTTGCACGAGGTTGTCTACCAAACTTGAAGAAATTGAAGTCATGTGACACACCTTCAAAGCCAACAGTGACAGTTTGCTTCTCACAGTCAATATGAACATTGACAGTATTGAGGAAAGGTCTGCCAAATATGATGGGACAAAAGCTATCTTGTGTGGTAGCAAGAACGAGAAAATCAGCAGGATACTTAGTTTTACCACACAAGACTTCAACATCTCTAACAATTCCCAAAGGGCACATAGTATCTTTATTGGTAAGCTGAATAGTGACATCAATAGGTTCGATCTCGACACGTGCAATCTCGTCCTTAATTTCATCATACAAAGATTGAGATATTGCACAAACACTAGCAGCCACGTCACATAAACCATGATAACAATGATCTCCTATCTTGAAATAAACAACAGGCGTGCCAACAACAGGCCTATGTTCGTCTCTAGCATGTGGTTTAGCAATTCTAGCAGCATCTTCACAGAAGTGAATATTATGGCCATCAACATTGTCGGACAGGAGATCTTTGATAATAGCAATGCTAGGTTCAACTCTAATTTTCCCAGGGGGTGTAGGTGTTCTAATGTAGCCCCTACGTATCGCAGTTGAAACATTAGAATGACCCTTTATCCTAACACGGAAAGGTGGTTTCTCAATGTAGGCACTGGGAACAATAGGATCATTATAAGCAATGACTTTCTCTTCAACTGGATTGGGTTTAACTACATTGACTTCTAAGGGAGGATGATATTTAAACCACTTCTCTTTAGGGAGATCAATATGTGCAGCAAACGATTCACATAATGAAGCTACTATCTCAGAGTGAAGTCCATATTTAGCGCTAAAATCACAAAAAGTATTTGTTTCAACAAATGATTTAACGCAATCAAACTTCAAATTCATACCTCACTCCTTACCTTCATCAAACTCCCAATCTTCAGAGTTGCCTTTAGTTATTTCCAATAAATTCGATTTGAAGTGAATATCTCTCTTCATAAAAGAACCGGTACAAGAACTGTCAAGCATGGTGCAATTATCATGAGAAAGCCGAGCATAGAAGTTCTAAATGATAATTTCTCTCAACAGCTCATGGTTGGGGCATGAATATAACATTGATTTAAGCCTCCCCCAAGCTTGAGCTATACTTTCTCTGTCACGAGGCCAAAAATTATAAATATAGTTCCGATCACAATGTACCAAATGCGTCGGATAAAACCTTTGATGAAATTCCAATTTCAATCGGTTGTAGTTCCATCATCCAGTATCATCACATAGCCTATACCATGTCAATGCTTTATCCCTCAAAGATAAGGGAAATACCTTCTTCTTGACCACATCCTCGGGCAAACCTGCAAGCTTAAATAAACCACAAACTTCATCTACATAGATTAAATGCAAGTCGGGATGTGATGTTCCATCACCTGTAAAAGGATTAGCCAGCAGTGTCTCAAGTATACCCGAAGGAAATTCATAGCAAATATTTTCAGTAGGGGCAGCAGGTTGAGGAGCAACTCCTTGTGCTTCAGTTCGAGGTGAAGATACCCTAATCAAGCTCCTCAAAGGATTAGTTTCCATAGTGACAAGTGACAATAAATTTCAGCACAATATATAAATGTTTCCTTACCAAATTTCACTTACCAAAGGCGCTTTACTCCCCGGTAACGACACCAGAAAAGAGTCTTGATGAACCACAAGTGTAGGGGATCTATGGTAGTCCTTTTGATAAGTAAGAGTGTCGAACCCAGCGAGGAGCAGAAGGATCTGACAAGTGGTTTTCAGCAAGGTATTCTCTGCAAACACTGAAATTACCGGTAACAGATGATTGTGATAAGAAGATTAATAGCAAGTAGCAAGTAATAATAGTAACAAAGGTGCAGAAAGATGGCCCAATCCCTTTTGTAGCAAGGGACAAGCCTGGACAAACTCTTATAGGAGGTGAAGCGCTCCCGATGACACACGGGAATTGCTGTCAAGCTAGTTTTCATCATGTTCATGTGATTCGCGTTCGCTACTTTGATAGTTTGATATGTGGGTGGACTAGTGCTTGGGTGATTCCCTTACATGGAAAAATATCCCACTTATCATTAACCCCTCTCGAAAGCATCCGCAACTACGAAAGAAGAATTAAGACAAAGTCTAACCATAGCATTAAACTAGTGGATCCAAATCAACCCCTTCCGAAGCAACACATAAACTAGGGTTTAAGCTTCTGTCACTCTAGCAACCCATCATCTACTTACTACTTCCCAATGCCTTCCTCTAGGCCCAAATAATGATGAAGTTTTACGTAGTCTACGTTCACATAACACCACTAGAGGAAAACCAACATACAACGCATCAAAATATCAAACGAATACCAAATTCACATGACTACTTATAGCATGACTTATCCCATGTCCTCGGGAACAAAAGTAACTACTCACAAAGCATAATTATCTTCAGGACCAGAGAGGTATTGAATAACATCATGGATCTGAACATATAATCCTCCGCCGAGTAATCCAACTAGCATCAACTACAAAGAGTTATTAACACTACTAGCAACCTTGGAAGTACCAATCGGAGTCGCGAGACGGAGATTGGTTACAAGAGATGAACTAGGGTTTGGAGATGAGATGATGCTGATGAAGATGTTGATGGTGATGAATCCCCTCCGATGAGAGGAGTGTTGGTCATGACGATGGCGATGATTTCCCCCTCCGGGAGAGAAGTTTCCCCGGCAGGACGACCGTGCCGGAGCTCTAGATTGGTTCTGCTCAAGTTCCGCCTCGTGGCGGCGGCGATTCCTCCCGAAAGCCTCCTCTTCATTTTTTTCTGGAACGAAACCCTCCTTATAGCAAAAGAGGGGAGCCAGAGGGCTAACAGGAAGCCCACAAGCTCCCTAGGCGTGGCCAGGGGAGTAGGCCGCGCCTAGTAGGATTGTGGCCTCCTGGTGGCTCCCCTCTAGTACTTCTTCCGCCCAGTATTTTTTATAAATTCCAAAATAATTCCTCGTTGATTTTCACAGCTTTTGGAGTTGCGTAGAGTAGGTATCTCAAACTTGCTCCTTTTTCAGGCGGAATTCCTATTGCCGGCATTCTCCCTCTTCATGTAAACCTTCCACAATAAGAGAGAGAAGGCATAAGTATTGTACCTTGAAGTTTAATAATAGCCCATAAAGCGATAAATATCAACATAAAAGAATGATGCAAAATGTGCGTATCAACAGCCGCCTCCACTATTTCCATGCCGAGTGCAGTAATGGAGTGGGAGTTTGACGGCCGACACTGTCTTGGGTGATGGATCAGAGCCGGGGTAGGTCAGCGGCGTGGCCGCCGACGCTGGTACGTGTCGTGCACTCTGATCCAATACCTTTGCTGGCGCGTAGCCACCTTTAACCGTAGGGTCTCGTCATGACCTACGATCTGATGTGACTTGAGATCCCTGGTCGGCTAGCCCTCTGGGCTAGCCGGCTTGGGCACGGCCGCCTCGTTCCTAGCCGGCTGGCTTGGCCTAGGTGGCCAAGAAGAGGTAGCTGTCTTGCTTCTAGCCGGTAGGTGTTGCCTAGCCGGCCAGAGAGTTATCCGTCTCGCCCCCTAGCCGGTAGGGGTGGCCTAGCCGGTCAGAGGACTTGGACCTTGCAGAATGGTTCTTGGTCATTCCTTTGGGGTCGGAGATAGAGGAGCAGGCTCGTTGAGCCTACTCCGGGGTTATCCCCCCGACAACCTGGGAACTCAAACTTTCGCTCGAAGGAACCACCGCTGGTGAAGGTAGGAGATGAGCCAGAGCCACTAAGACGGTGCCTCCAAGAAGGGGAACGACACTACATGCGCCACCATCATTGGCTCCAACCAAGGTGGAGCTGGGCTTTCACCCGAGGCTTCAGCACTCCCGCCTCTGCCACCATCGAAGCCACAAGCCCGCATGATGTGGCGCAGCCGACGCGCCGCTAGACGCGCTCGCAGCCACCGCCCACCTTCGCCCGCTGTTGCATCAACCGTGGCATCTCACACCACGGCAAACATCGTCGAGCCAACAACCATCCCTTGGGGCCGTCGTCCCAGCCTCCATGCGCCATCACAGCCCCGGTCGGATCTCGGCAGAGAATTGCCTCCCCCCAGATCCGGGCACGGGGCCCCGGATCCACCCACGTCGGACCAGCCCGAGTGGAGAGGGGCAAGGGCGCCCAGGACACCTCCACGCTCGCCCGTCGCACGCCCATCACCTCAGCACGCGCCCGCCGTGCGCCAGGCCCGCGCATCTCCCTTGTTGTTGCCGCGCCGCTCGTGGTCGTCGCAAGTCTGTTGTCGCGCCGTCCACCACACGGGCAACCGGATCTGCGCCGGCAAGCACTGGATCCGCGGCCACGCGACGCGCCTGCCTGCCCCTGCATGCCAGATCCGCCTGCCAGCCTCCCCACAAGATTCCCCGCCGCCACATTCCGTGGAGCCGGCTCGGGCTTCGCCGGCAGGCTCCTCAGGCGACGACGATGTGAGGAGGAGGAGGGAGGGTGCGGTGGTGGCAGCGCCGGAGGGATTCCCCTTGATTCGTCACAGAGGAGCCGACGCGGGGGTCGGGGCGGGTCTGCTAGAGATGCTCTTAGGTTTCTTCTAGTTATGGTGACGACGTGCTTGTGTATAGTCAGCTATTTAAAACTATGAATTTTACGTTAAATTTGTATGCTCAATTTCTCATTGATGTTTATCTATTTTAGGATCCGATTCATTGCAGCATCAGTGTGCCTTCCTGCTCTCTTCTTCCTTCCAATAATGATGGTTGTCACTCAGCAGAAATTCCCCATCTTCATGGTCAACCGTCAACGGCTGCATCTGGAATATGCATGTGAAATACATCATAATATTTTAATTCAACTCCTCACCTAAACCTATTCTTCTTACTTCTGAACTAGCAAAAGAGCCCGTGTATTGCAACGGAAGAGAAAATAACACACGCACTGAACGCAATATATTTTCACATCACATTTGTGTTGTCGACGATGGCCTCAGTGCTCACACAACGAAAACGCGTTTGAATGAGTCACTCGGAATAAGATGAGAAATATGTTGTTTCTCCCCATGAGGTTTTTCAATGGTGTGAATATGTGGTTAACGTTGTATTCTTTCCTCTCAATTCGGTTTTAATTTAATGGATGTTTATTGCAATTTGTATCATCGTCGGAAAGAGAGAAAAAAAGGACAGTGCACTACAGATTAAGTTTGCACCAAAAATAATATTTAAGAAGTATTCAACTACTAAAAATAACATCCTATTTAGATTCTACATACTTTTTTAATCAAACTTTATATATTACATGTTAAAATCGGAGTTACGGTTTAAAACATATGGATAATTTCGTTTTAGGTAAAATGTGGATTGATTAAGTCAAAAGTCAGGGTTTCTTTGTTAAAACAAAAAAACATTTCGGCTGACTTAAATACGGAACGCGGGTTTATTACCTGAAACAACAGGGGGTTTTCTAAAAAATGCAAAAAACGGTTCGGCTGTGACTAAAAGATGGTCTGCGGTTTAATTATGGAAAACGACAGGGACTTTTTTGCAAAATTGCCACGACGGATTATTATTAGGGGGAGATTTTTTCTTATGCTACTATGGGTATGGTACGTTGTTTGCTTTCTATCGAAACTTCATGACTGAACATTATCTCACTGTTGTGATGGATGTAATATATGCTTGTGTGTGAAATGTTCGAAATGTGCCTACATAAGTTGTGTTGACTTGACACATATTTCGAAAGAAATTGCATAAATTCATACCTATGGTATTGCTTGCATAATAAGCTAGTTTCTTAGCTAGCATGACAGCCTAGTTTTTGTCTTAGTGTCAGAATGCTTTTTCCTCAGTTGAGGTTAGTTAGATTTTTCCCGTCAGGATAGTTAGCATCAAGCTCTTGCGGGACGCGCTTTGTACGATCGTGGAGAGATTGTAGGAAGCCATGGACTAAGTGCTCGATCTTGGGATGGCACCTTTCAGTAGGAGCGCGATAGCCGCGGCATGATTGTTTTCTAATAAGGAATAAAAGGAGAACAAAGCAGAAAAGCAGCAAGGCATTACGTTGCGCAAATCTCTCTCTTGGTGAACTGATTCAGAGCGTGGAGAGCTGAAAGTGGCATCAAAACCATATCAAGAACACCGGAGGCCGTGACGAGGACACTTGCAAGTGGCGTAGGTCGGTGCGCGGACACCCCCGCGCATCCGTGTGCCAACCCAGGATCGGGGACAAACTCGCCGTTGCGGCGAGATAGCTATGCAGCATGTGGTGCAATCGGCGTCCTCGACGGGCGTGCACCCGATGCTGACGCGTACCAATTACGCAGAGTGGGCTCTGCTCATGAATGTTTACCTTCAGACCCAGGGCTGGTGGGGGCGGTGGCTCACGATGAGTGCAACGCCATGATCACCATCCTCCATGGACTCCCTTCAGACGTGCTACTTGCCGTGGGTGAGAAGGAGACCGCCAAGGTAGCGTGGGACGCCATCGCCATGTAGAGCCTTAGTGCCACGCGTGTGCGTGAGGCCAACGCGCGAAAGCTCCGAGCAACTTCTAGGGCATCACTTTCCGCAATGGGGAGATGATCAACGACTTGTCGCTCCGACTGTCCAGCATTATCACCACCCTGAATGCCCTCGGCGACACCCTGGAAGAATCAAAGGTAGTGGCCAAGTTCCTATGTGTTGTGCCACCTCAGTTCACGTAGATGTCGATTGTAATCGAGATGCTGTTGGACATAAGCATACTCTCCCTAGACGATTTCACCGACAAGCTGCATGCCATACAGGACCACCTCGACGACGCACATAGCGGCAACAGTAGCCAAGGTGGCCGTCTGCTCCTCACGTGGGAGGAGTGGCCGGCTCGCCTGCAGCAACCCCGCGCTCCAGAGCCTCCCTTGGGCGTTAGTAACAACCACCCTCCGTGACCGAGGTGGTGGTCGTGGAGGCGGACACGGCGACGGACGCGGTGGAGACTACCCTCACAAGAGTGGCGGGGACAAAAAAAAATGTAGGTACTGCGACATAAAGAAAATGGAGGAGGAAGCCCTCCTGTCCAGGTTGATGAGGAGGGTGACCCAGAGCTGCTACTTGCCGAGGTGGTCGAGCTCACGCACCCTACATGGGCGGCAGCAAGAGCCGGCATCCACGGAGCGATCGACGAAGTAGAGGGGGCACCCATGGCGGTGGCCCCGGACCACACTGATTCATTGCGTGCCACCATTTTCCTCAACGAAGAGCTGGCACATGTCATTCTAGCCGTTGAGAACGCCACCGCCAACGCGATGTGGTACCTGGACACTGGTGCGTCCAACCACATGACCCACGATCGTACGGTTTTCACCGAGATTGACACTACAACCACCGGATCCATGCAGTTCGGAGATGGGTCAGTGTTTTAGATCGAGGGGCAAGACATCATTGCCTTCTCCGTGGATGGGGAGCTCGAGGTGCCCTCATGGAGGTATACTACATCCCGAGGCTCAAGAGCAACATGATGAGCCTTGGACAACTTGATGAGAACGGCTACAACATCAATGTGCACCATGGCATTCTCACCATCCACGGCCGACGCGGTGCTCTCAACATCAAGGTAAAACGATCTCCAAATTGTTTGTACAAGCTCCACATTCATCATGTTCATCCAGCCTGCCTTGCCGCGCATACGGACAACGTGTCGTGGCGCTGACACGCCCGTTTTGGACAACTGCATGTCAACGCACTACAGAGGATGGCACGGGCGGGCCTAGTGCGAGGACTGCCATGCATTGAGCACACGGACGAACTCTGCCAAGCATGCCTCGCCGACAAGCAGCGTCGGACTCCGTTCCCCTAGATGGCCAAGTATAGTGTAGAGCCTCCGCTCGATCTCGTCCACGCAGATCTGTGCGGGGCGATCACACCGGCGACAAAAGGAGGGCGCTGCTAATTCCTTTTTCTCGTAGATGACCACAGTCGCTACATCTGGCTCGTCTTGCTGTCAAACAAGCATGAGACTAGGGCGGCTATCAAGAAGTTCCAGGCATGTGTAGAAGCGGAGGCAAGGCGCAGGCTCGGCATGCTGCGCACAAACCGCGACGAAGAGTTCACGTCCTCGACACTGGCTAAACACTTTGCATCCACCAGTGTCCAACTTCATCTGACGGCGCCGTACTCACCACAGAAGAACGACGTTGTCGAGAGGCACAACAAGATGGTGGTGGGCATGGCGAGGAGCATGATGAAGGACAAGGGCATGCCGGGATACTTCTGGGGAGCGGCGGTTACCACGGTCGTCTACCTCCTAAACCGCGCGCACGCGCAGCATGGATGGCGCAACTCCGTACGAGGCCTGGCACGGCAAGAAGCCGGAGGTGAGTCACCTACGTGTTTTTGGATGTGTGGATCACGTCAAGAGTGTGCGGCCAAACCTCAACAAGTTGGACGACCAGAGCACGCCCATGGTGCTCATCGGGTACGACTTCAGTTCCAAGGTGTACAGGGTGTATGACCTGGCGAGCCGGCAGGTGCTTGTATCTCGTGATGTCGTGTTCGATGAGAACATGAGCTGGGACTGGAGCAACGAGACGGTGGGCACGGGAGGTATGTTCGTCGTCGACTTCACAGCATTCGGTAACCCGAAGGAGCACACTACTGTACCAGCGAGCCCTCCATCACCAGCGTCGCACGAAACCAATACATCAGCGACCACTCCAGCTACACCGACACCCACCCACAACGCCGGGGCAGCGAACTGCTAGCAGTCCCCGGCAACGACATTAGAAGAATGTTGTTGACGTGTTCCTGACTTGATGCCTCCGTGGCAACAGAGCCAGAACTGCTCCCAGTTGCTCAACAATTAGCAATTGTCTTGCAATGGCCCACCAGCGTGTGGGATCGCGGCAGTTTTCGAGGGTAGAGTATTCAACCCAAATTTGTTGGTTCGCCCGTCAAGAAGTGAAAGGATACTCTCAAGTATTAGCAGCTGAATGTGTCGGATTCAACCGCACCTGAAAGATTAGTATCTGCAAGCAAAGTATCAGTAGCAAAGTAGTATGATAACAACGGTGTCAGAAACGATCTGTTGACAAGGCAGGCTATTCCTAACTATCGTATCAATGGCGCCAGAAGTTGCCCGTGGATGGAAAATATTCTTTCCGACAACGTCATGCGAAAAAGTATTGTAATAGGTAGCAGAAGCGTAACGAGTAATAACAGTGGCAAGGAACAACAGTAGTGACAGCAGTAGCAAGTAGCAATGGTAGCAAGTAACAGCAGCAGAGCAAAGCAAGTAACAGCAGCAGAGTGAAACAAGTAACAACAACAGAGCAAAACAAGTAACAACAACAGTGGGACAAACTCGTAGGCAATTGGTCGGTGATTCGTTTGGATGACATTCATCATGCAACAGTTATAACACGGAGAGATATGTGGCTAGCTCCCGTTCGTCAATGTGATGTGGGCATGTATTCCGTGTGTAGTCATACGTGCTTAGGGAAAATAACTTGCATGATATCTATTGTCCATCCCTCCCGTGGCAGCGGGGTCCAAAAGGATACTACGGTATATTAAGGTTCTCCTTTTAATAAAGAACCGGAACAACGCATTAGCACTTGGTGAACACATGAACTCCTCAAACTATGGTCATCATCGGGAGTGGTTCCGGTTATTGTCACTCCGGGGTTGGCGGGTCATAACACATAGTAGGTAGCTACAACTTGCAAGATCGGATCAAAAACACACATATATTGGTGACTACATAATAATTTCAGATCTGAAATCATGGCACTCGGGCCCTAGTGACAAGCATTAAGCATGGCAAAGTAGTAGCAACATCAATCTCAGAACATAGTGGATACTAGGGATCAATCCCCGTCAAAACTAACTCGATTGCATGATAGATCTCATCCTACTCATCACCGCCCAGCGAGCCTATGAATAGATTACTCACCAACGATGAAGAGCTTCATGGAATTGGAGAGGGAAGAAGGTTGATGATGACGATGGCGACGATTTCCCCTCTCCGAAGCTCGAAACGAACTCCAGATCTGCCCTCCAGATGCAGAACAGGATGTGGCAGCGCCTCCGTATCGCAAACGCGATGAAATCTTCTCTCTTGATTTTTTTCTGGACAAAAGTGAATTTATAGAGCTGGAGTTGGGGGCGGCAGACCCACGTGGGCCTCACAAGCTTGGTTGCCGTGGCCAGGGGGGCGCGGCAACATGGCTTGTGGCCCACTGGCCCATCCCCTCCGGTGGATCTTTGCGCAGGTATTTTTCATATTTTTCAGAAATATTCTCCGTAAATTTTCAGGACGTTCCGAGAACTTTCATTTCTGCACAAAAACAACACCATGGCAATTCTGCTGAAAACAGCGTCAGTCCGGGTTAGTTCCATTCAAATCATGCAAATTAGAGTCCAAAACAAGGGCAAAAGAGTTTGGAAAAGTAGATACGATGGAGACGTATCACAGACTCACCATTTGTGGGAAGCACACCACCTGCCTCTGCAGTCTGGCAGGACGTGCAATACGACACCCCTCCGCCTTTTGATGCTGACATGTTCGACGATGCCGACGACCCAGACGCCATTCATCGGTTCCGCCGCATGGGAGACGTACTCCATTAGCGCGCGGCCAACGCTGACAGAGATGAGAAACTACAGCTACTACGAGTGGGCGAGCCAGCAACGTTTGGAGAAGCCAAGACCCATACGGCATGGCGACCTACAATGATGGAGGAAACGGCGTGCATCGAGTCTAACGGGACGCGGTCCCTTTGTGATCTGCCTGCAGGTCACCAGCCCATTGGGTTGAAATGGGTCTTCTAAGAAAAATGCAATGCCGCCGGCGAGGTGATCAAGCACAAGGCTTGCCTTGTGGCGAAGCGCTTCGTACAGCGCGCCGGCATCGACTTTGAGGAAGTTTTCGCATCAGTGGCCCGTCTCGACTTCGTGCGGGTGCTGGTCGATGTTGCGTCACAGGAAATCTAGGAGGTGCACCACCTTGATGTCAAGTCCTCCTTCCTCAACGGCAAACTTGAGGAGGAGACCTACGTGGTGCACTGGTGCAGCCCCCCGGTTTCTAGCTCGTCGGCAAGACAAACAAGGTCTTCCGTCTGCACAAAGAGCTCTACGGACCGCGTCAAGCTCCACACTCATGGTACGCAAATCTCGACGACAACCTCAATGACCTCGGCTTCAAGAAATGCCCGTCTGAGCATGCGGTGTACACGTGCACTAGTGTCGACGGTCATCTTCTCGTCGATGTGTACGTGGATGACCTCATTGTCACCGGTGCATCCACGACGGCGATCGCAGAGTTCAAGCAAGAGATGATGTTGCTTCAAGATGAGCTATCTGGGACTGTTGAGCTACTGCCTAGGCATAGAGGTGGACCAGAGGCCGGGGAGGATCATCCTCATGCAGTCTTCATATGCAAGCAAGCTCCTGGAGAAGGCAGGCTTGGACGATTGCCTCCCCATGACCACGCCAATGTAGCCACGCCTCAAGCTCAGTCGGAAGGGGACCGATGAGCCTATGGACGCCACACACTTGAGAAGAGTGGTGGACAGCCTCCGCTTCCTCATCCATACACGCCCCGACATCACCTACGTTGCTGGGTATATCAGCAGGTTCATGGAGGAGCCGACGAGTGAACACTGGGCAGCAGTGAAGCAGCTGCTGAGGTACATCGCTGGCACACACCAGTTGGCCTGCTGCTACTCTCGGTAGGCATGCGAGGTAGAGCTCGTCGGGTACAGTGACCCCGACCTCGACAGGGACGTGGACGACTACAAGAGCACCAGCGGCATGATGACCCACAAGTATAGGGGATCTATCGTAGTCCTTTCGATAAGTAAGAGTATCGAACCCAATGAGGAGTAGAAGGATCTGACAAGTTGTTTTCAGCAAGGTAATATGTGCAAGCACTGAAATTATCGGTAACAAGTAGTTGTGTGACAAGACGATTCGTAGCAAGTAGCAAGTAACAAAAGTAACAACGGTGCAGCAAAGTGGACCAATCCATTTTGTAGCAAGGGACAAGCTTGGACAAAGGCTTATAGGAGGTAAAACGCTCCCGAGGACACATGGGAATTTTTGTGAAGCTAGTTTTCATCATGTTCATATGATTCGCGTTCGCTACTTTGATAGTTTGATATGTGGGTGGACCGACGCTTGGGTACTGCCCTTACTTCGACAAGAATCCCACTTATGATTAAGCCCTCTCTCAAGCATCCGCAACTATGAAAGAAGAATTAAGACAAATTCTAACCATACCATTAAACTACTGGATCCAAATCAGCCCCTTACGAAGCAACGCATCAACTAGGGTTTAAGCTTCTGTCACTCTAGCAACCCATCATGTACTTACTACTTCCCAATGCCTTCCTATAGGCCCAAATAATGGTGAAGTGTTATGTAGTCGACATTCACATAACACCACTAGAGGAAAAACAACATACACCACATCAAAATATCGAATGAATACCAAATTCACATGACTACTTATAGCATGACTTATCCCATGTCCTCGGGAACAAAAGTGACTACTCACAAAGCATAATCATATTCATGACCAGAGAGGTAATGAGTAGCATCAAAGATCTGAACATATAATCTTCCACCAAGTAATCCAACTAGAATCAACTACAAAGAGTAATTAACACTACTAGCAACCTTACAAGTACCAATCGGAGTCGCGAGACGGAGATTGGTTGCAAGAGATGAACTAGGGTTTGGAGATGAGATGGTGCTGATGAAGATGTTGATGGTGACGAGTACCCTCCGATGAGAGGAGTGTTGGTGATGACGATGGCGACGGTTTCCCCCTCTGGGAGGGAAGTTTACCCGGCAGGATCGTCGTGCCGGAGCTCTAGATTGGTTCTGCTCAAGTTCCGCCTTGTGGCGGCGGCGATTCCTCCCAAAAGCCTCCTCTTGATTTTTTCTGGAACAAAACCCTTCTTGTAGGAGAAGAGAGGGCCAGAGGGCCAGCTGGGAGCCCATAAGTCCCCTAGGCGCGGCCAGGGGGGATGCCGCGCCTAGCAGGCTTGTGGCTTCCTGCTGGCGCCCCTCCGGTACTTCTTCGGTCCAGTATTTTTTATAAATTCCAAAATAAATCCTCGTTGATTTTCACATATTTTGGAGTTGTGCAGAATAGATATCTCAAACTTGCTCCTTTTTCAGGCCGAAATCCCAGCTGCCGGCATTCTCCCTCTTCATGTAAACCTTGCAAAATAAGAGAGAAAAGGAATAAGTATTGTACCATGAAGTATAATAACAGCCCAAAAAGCGATAAATATCAACATGAAAGAATGATGCAAAATGGACGTAGCAACTCCCCCAAGCTTAGTCATCGCTTGTCCTCAAGCGAAAACCAAGATCAATAAATATGCGCACATGTTTAGAGAGAGAGGTGTCGACAAAACAAGATACGAACATGCAGGCATCATGATCATACTCAGAACAGCAATACCATCATATCATCTCTTATACTAAAGTGACAAAGTAAAGCATGCATCAAGAACCTTATCGAGAATTAACAACCGATAGCCTTTAGTCATTGAAGCAATTGCAATTTATCACGACATCGGAAAGAGTCAAGTAAGAGCTTGTAAAGAAAATCCACATAATCAATCATCCTTTTGTCTTCTACAATTGCTACAACTCACGTGGTACTCATGAGATTAAAGTTTCAGTCGGACACAGAGAAAGATAGGGGCTTATAATTTCGCCTCCCAACCATTTACCTCAAGGGTAATGTCAACAATAATTATTCATGAACACTTACTTCCAAGTTGACATATGAATGTAGATCTTTCCCTAGCATATGACTTTAGCCAAGATTAAGGCGAAATAAGGAATTGGTGAAGATCACCATGACTCTTTCAAGGGCAAAAAGTAAAAGTACAAGATCGGCCCTTCGCAGAGGGAAGCAGAGGTTGTCATGCACTTTTGAGGTTTGGATGTGCGACCTCTTAGTGTGGAGGAACGTCACTTTATATTGCCTCCTGTGATAAAGAACTTTATTATGCAGTCTGTTGCTTTTATGTCTTCCTCATCACAGGTTCGTACAAAGCTTATTTTCCATGCACTAATAGATCATACATATTAGGGAGCAATTTTTATTGCTTGCACCGATGACAACTTACTTGAGAGATCTTATTCAATCCATAGGTAGGTATGGTGGACTCTCATGGCACAACTGGGTTGAATGTTTGTGGATGCATAAGTAGTATCTCTACTTGGTGCAGGAGTTTTGGCTAATAAGAGGTGGAAGCAATCATCACATGCTAAGGGATCTCTAACCATATAACATTGTTCGGAACCAAGCAAACACAATTCATTATGTTGTCTTCCTTGTCCAACATCTACTTCTAAGCATGTAATAGTTTAGTGAGTGTTCACAATCATAGATGGTGTCAAAGATGATAAATTTATATGTGAACCTCTCCTTCTTTATCATTTCCTATTAATTGCAACAATGACCAAGTTCTACGTTTGTCTACCCTCAGCAAGTTTCAATCAACATTCTTTTTATATGTGAAGCCATCACTTCCCATAAGATCATTCCATGATCTTTCATGCTTTTGTTCTTTTCTCATTCTCTTGATCATGGCATGAGGCAAAGCCCTTAACTAAGACACTCTTTATTATTTGGCTCGCGAGCTCGAATATATCAGGGGTGACACAAAGCAAAACTCAAGCCTAAAACACTAAAGACTTTAATCTACTAGAGAAAAATAAAACCGAAAAGGAACGGACTAAGAAAAGGTAAAGGCAAAAGATATGATGGTGATACGATACCGGGGCAACTCCCCCAAGCTTGGCACAAGCCAAGGGGATTGCCCATACCCATGATTAGTTGTCTTCCTTTGTAGGTGATGGTGGTGGAGTTGTTGCAAAGGTCTTGAGCTTGTTTAATTTCCTCTTGACCATAAAATTTTGCTCCTTCAGATCATTAATTTCCTCTTGATCATTAATTTTTGTGTGGCATAATTCCTGCTTACTCTCCTGCAAAAGACGAGAAGGGATAAAGAAAATCTTAGGCTTCTTCCTTGAGTTAGGGAGGCTCGACTTCTTGAACTCCACATGCGTGTCTCCAAATTGAGATAGAGGAGCCTCCTCCTCATCGGAACTTGTTCCTTCCTTCCCCTTGGGATCATAAACTTCTTCCTCATTAGTGGTCCAACCATAATGATCCAAGTCCCCATAGACCTTGGTATTAGCAAGGTAATTGGCCACATAGCTCTCCTCCTTTGAATTTTGAGAAGACATCTTGCCCTAAATCTGCGGCAGAAAACAGGCTCGAAACGAAAACATAGGAAAATTGCGTGATTTTTTTCATGCCAGAAGGAGTACTCTGCAAGAAAACGGAGTCCGGGAGGCACACGAGGTGGTCACAAGCCCCCCAGGGGCGGCCAGGGGGTGGCCCGCGCCTGGCAGGCTTGTCGCCTCCTCGTGCGCTTTCCGGACTACTTCAAATTTTTCTATTTTTTCAAAAATTCCAAAACGGAGAAAAAATCCTACTGGAAAAGTTTCGGAGTCTGTTTACTTACCGAATCACATACCTCTTCGTTTTCGGAGTCTGAAACAGGCTGATAAATATCCCTTATGTACTCCTCCGAGTTATGGTACTGATAATATTGCTTTCAACATTTATGGTAGTACCTGAGTTATAGTGCTTGATTCTCTGCCCATTTACCACTCTCTAAAAATTACCTTACATGTTGTTGATCTTGATGGCATCGGAACGATATACTTCTTCAACAATGTAAGGACCTTCCCATTTAGAGAGAATCTTGCCTGCAAAAAATCTTAAACGAGAATTATATAGCAAGACATAATCACCTACATTGAACTCACGCTTTTGTATCCTTTTATCATGCCACATCTTAACCTTTTCTTTGAACAACTTGGCATTTTCATATGCCTGAGCTCTCCATTCATCAAGCGAGCTAATATCAAATAACCTCTTCTCACCAGCAAGTTTGAAATCAAAGTTGAGCTCTTTGATTGCCCAATAAGCCTTATGCTCTAGCTCAAGAGGTAAATGACATGCTTTACCGTAAACCATTTTGTATGGAAACATGCCCATGGGATTCTTATATGCAGTTCTATAAGCCCAGAATGCATCATCGAGCTTCTTAGACCAATTCTTTCTAGACCTATTGACAGTCTTTTACGGAATTAGTTTAATCTCTCTATTGCTTAGCTCTACTTGACCACTGGACTAATGGTGATAGGGAGACGCAATTCTATGGTTCACATCATACTTAGCAAGCGTTTTACAGAAAGCACCATGAATGAAATGTGAACCACCGTCGGTCATTAGATATCTTGGGACTCCAAATCTATGGAAAATAACTTCTTTAAGCATCCTGATAGTTGTGTTGTGATCAGCACTACTAGTTGGGATAGCATCTACCCACTTAGTGACGTAATCAACAACAACTAGGATATGAGTATACCCGTTGGATTTTGTAAAAGGTCCCATATAATCAAAGCCCCAAACGTCAAATGGTTCAATGACAAGTGAATAGTTCATAGGCATTTCCTGACGTTTACTGATATTACCTATTCTTTGACATTCGTCAAGACAAGACAAACTTACGGGCATCCTTGAAGAGAGTGGGCCAATAAAAACCTGATTGCAATACCTTGTGTGCAGTTCTATCTCCCGCATGGTGTCCTCCGTAAGCCTCGGAGTGACACTTCTGTAGGATCTGTCCCTGTTCATGTTCAGGTACACAACGTCTAATAACACCATCTACTCCTTCCTTATAAAGGCGAGTATCATCCCAGAAGTAATGTCTCAAATCAAAGAAGAATTTCTTCTTTTGCTGGTATGTGAAACTAGGTGGTATATATTTGGCAACGATATAATTTGCATAATCAGCAAACCACGGTGCACTACGTGAAGTATTGATGGCATTCAATTTCTCATCAGGGAAGCTATCATCAATAGGTTGTGGGTCATCAAGAACATTCTCCAACCTAAACAAGTTATCTGCTACTGGGTTATCAACACCCTTCCTATCGACAACATGCAAATCAAATTCTTGTAGCAAGAGAACCCATCTGATAAGTCTAGGTTTAGCGTCTTTCTTCTCCACGAGGTACATAATAGCAGCGTGATCAGTGTGAATAGTGACTTTGGAATCAACTATGTAAGATCTGAACTTTTCACATGCAAACACGACTGCTAAAAATTCCTTTTCAGTAGTAGCATAGTTTCTTTGGGCACTGTCTAGAGTTTTACTAGCATACTGAATAACATTCATCTTCTTGTCAACTCTTTCTCCTAGAACAGCACCAACAGCATAATCACTGGCATCACACATGATTTCAAAATGTTAGTTCCAATCAGGTGGTTGAACAATAGGTGCAGTTATCAAAGCCTTCTTAAGTATTTTGAAGGCTTCCTCACAATGATCGTCAAAAACAAAAGGAACATCCTTTTGCAAGAGATTGGTAAGAGGCCTAGAAATCTTAGAGAAGTCTTTAATGAACCTTCTATAGAAACCAACATGACCAAGGAAACTTATTATACCTTTCATATCGGTGGGGCATGGCATTTTCTTGATCGCATCAACCTTAGCCTTATCGACTTCAATACCTCTTTCAGAAATTTTATGTCCTAAGATGATGCCTTCATTAACCATAAAGTGGCACTTCTCCCAATTCAAGACAAGATTGGTGTCTTTACACATCTGCAAGACTCGATCAAGGTTGCTGAGGCAATCATCAAAACAAGACCCGTAAACGGAGAAGTCATCCATGAAAACCTCAACAATATTTTCACAAAAGTCAGAGAATATAGCCATCATGCATCTTTGAAAGGTGGCAGGTGCATTACATAAGCCAAAATACATACGTCTGTAAGCAAAGGTACCGAAAGGGCAGGTGAAAGTGGTTTTCTCCTGATCAGATTGTGCAACAGGTATTTGGGAGAAACCAGAATAACCATCTAGAAAGCAGAAGTGTGTGTGTTTAGACAGTCTTTCTAGCATTTGGTCGATAAAAGGCAAAGGGTAATGATCTTTCCTAGTGGCCTTACTCAATTTCCTAAAATCGATCACCATCCTATAGCCAGTAATAGTCCTCTGTGGGATCAATTCATCCTTATCATTAGGGACAGCGGTAATACCTCCCTTCTTAGGGACGCAATGCACTGGACTCACCCAATCACTATGAGCAACATGATAGATAATACCTGCTTCCAGGAGCTTTAGTATTTCTTTTCTTACTACCTCTTTCATCTTAGGATTTAATCTCTGTTGATGATCAGCAACTCGTTTGGAATCAGGATCAGTTTTAGTCTTGTGCTGGCATATTGTGGGACTAATGCCCTTAAGATCATCAAGAGTATATCCAATAGCAGCACGGTGCTTCCTCAGAGTTTTTAGTAACTTGTTTTCTTCATGCTCTGAGAGGCTAGCACTAATAATAACAGGATATATCTCTTTCTCATCAAGATAAGCATACCTAAGAGTATCAGGTAACTGTTTAAGCTCGAACACATGATCACCCTTTGGTGGGGTGGATCTCCAAGCAGTTCAACAGGAAAAAATTTTAAGGATAGGATATTGTGCTAAGACAACTCTATCTATCTCATCCCTTTCATCCATATGCATATCATTTTCATGCTCAAGCAAGTATTACTCTAAGGGATCAGTAGGAGGCACGGCAATAGAAGCTAGGGCAATAACTTCATCCTTACTAGGCTACTCTTTTTCATGAGGTTGTCTACCAAACTTAGAGAAATTGAACTCATGTGACACACCTTCAAAGCCAATAGTGAAAATTAGCTTCTCATAGTCAATATGAGCATTGACAGTAATGCGAAAAGGTCTGCCAAATATGATGGGACAAAAGCTATCTTGTGTGGTAGCAAGAACGAGGAAATCAGCAGGATACTTCGTTTTACCACACAAGACATCAACATCCCTAACAATTCTCGCAGGGCAGATAGTATCTCTATTGGCAAGCTGAATAGTGACATCAATAGGTTCCATCTCAACAGGTGCAATGTCATCTTTAATTTCATCATATAAGGATTGAGGCATTGCACTAACACTAGCACCCACGTCACATAAACCATGATAACAATGATCTCCAATCTTAACAGAAACAGCAGGCCTATGTTTGTCTCTAGCGTGTGGTTTAGCAATTCTCGCAGCATCTTCACAGAATTGAATATCATGGCCATCAACATTGTCGGACATGAGTTCTTTAATAATAGCAATGCTAGGTTCAACTCTAATTTTCTCAGGGGGTGCAGGTGTTCTAATGTAGCCCCTACATATAACAGTTGAAGCTTTAGAATGATCCTTTATCCTAAAAGGGAAAGGTGGTTTCTCAATGTAAGCACTGGGAACAACAGGATCATCATAGGCAATGACTCTCTCTTCAACTGGATTGGGTTTAACTACATTGACTTCTAAGGGAGGATGATATTTAAACCACTTCTCTTTGGGGAGATCAATATGAGCAGCAAATGATTCACACAATGAAGCTACTATCTCAGAGTCAAGTCCATACTAAGTGCTAAAATCACAAAAAGTATTTGTTTCAACAAAGGATTTAAGGCAATCGAACTTGAAATTCATACCTGACTCCTTGCCTTCATCAAGATCCCAATCTTCAGAGTTGCGTTTAATTCTTTCCAATAAATTCCATCTGAAGTCAATATCTCTCTTCATAAAAGAACCGGTACAAGAAGTGTCAAGCATGGTGCGATCATCATGAGAAAGCCGAGCATAGAAGTTCTGAATGATAATTTCTCTCGATAGCTCATGGTTGGGGCATGAACATAACATTGATTTAAGCCTCCCCCAAGCTTGAGCAATGCTTTCTCTATCACGAGGCCAAAAATTATAAATATAATTCCGATCACGATGCACTAAATGCATAGGATAAAACTTTTGATGAAATTCCAATTTCAACCGATTGTAGTTCCATGATCCAGTATCATCACATAGCCTATACCATGTCAACGCCTTATCCCTCAAAGATATGGGAAATACCTTCTTCTTGACCTCATCCTCGGGCAAACCTGCAAGCTTAAATAAACCACAAACTTCATCTACATAGATTAGATGCAAGTCGGTATGTGATGTTCCATCTCCTATAAAAGTATTAACCAGCGGTTTCTCAAGCATACCCGAAGGAAATTCATAGCAAATATTTTCAGTAGGTGCAGCAGGTTGAGGAGCAACTCTTTGTGCTTCCGTTTGAGGTGAAGATACCGCGAACAAGCCCCTCAAAGGCTTAGTTTCCCTAGCAACAAGTGACAATAAATTTCAGCACGCTATATAAGTGTTTCCTTACCAAATTCCACTTACCAAAGGCGCTTCACTCCCCGGCAATGGCGCTAGAAAAGAGTCTTGATGACCTACAAGTATAGGGGATCTATCGTAGTCCTTTCGATAAGTAAGAGTATCGAACCCAATGAGGAGCAGAAGGATCTGACAAGCGGTTTTCAGCAAGGTAATATCTGCAAGCACTAAAATTATCGGTAACAAGTAGTTGTGTGACAAGATGATTCGTAGCAAGTAGCAAGTAACAAAAGTAACAACGGTGCAGCAAAGTGGCCCAATCCCTTTTGTAGCAAGGTACAAGCCAGGACAAAGTCTTATAGCAGGTAAAACGCTCCCGAGGACACATGGGGATTTCGTTCAAGCTAGTTTTCATCATGTTCATATGATTCGCGTTCGCTAGTTTGATAGTTTTATATGTGGGTGGACCGACGCTTGGGTACTGCCCTTACTTGGACAAGCATCCCACTTATGATTAACCCCTCTCGTAAGCATCCGCAACTACGGAAGAAGAATTAAGACAAAGTCTAACCATAGCATTAAACTAGTGGATCCAAATCAACCCCTTACGAAGCCACGCATAAACTAGGGTTTAAGCTTCTGTCACTCTAGCAACGCATCATCTACTTACTAATTACCAATGCCTTCCTCTAGGCCCAAATAATGGTGAAGTGTTATGTAGTCGACGTTCACATAACACCACTAGAGGAAGAACAACATACAACACATCAAAATATCGAATGAATACCAAATTCACATGACTACTTATAGCATGACTTATCCCATGTCCTCAGGAACAAAAGTGACTACTCACAAAGCATAATCATATTCATGACCAGAGAGGTAATGAGTAGCATCAAAGATCTGAACATATAATCTTCCACCAAGTAATCCAACTAGCATCAACTACAAAGAGTAATTAAGACTACTAGCAACCTTACAAGTACCAATCGGAGTCGCGAGACGGAGACTGGTTACAAGAGATGAACTAGGGTTTGGAGATGATGGTGCTGATGAAGACGTTGATGGTGATGAGTCCCCTCCGATGAGAGGAGTGTTGGTGATGAAGATGGCGACGATTTCCCCCTCCGGGAGAGAAGTTTCTCTGGCAGGATCGTTCTGCTGGAGGTCTAGATTGGTTCTGCTCAAGTTCCGTCTCGTGGCGGCGGCGATTCCTCCCGAAATCCTCCTCTTGATTTTTTCTGGAACGAAACCCTTCTTGTAGAAAAAGAGGGGGTCGAAAGGGACAGCTGGGAGCCCACAAGCCCCCTAGGCGCGGCCAGGGGGGAGGTCGCGCCTAGCAGGCTTGTTGCTTCCTGCTGGCGCCCCTCTCGTACTTCTTCGGCCCAGTATTTTTTATAAATTCCAAAATAAATCCTCGTTTCTTTTCACGCCTTTTGGAGTTGCACAGAATAGGTATCTCAAACTTGCTCCTTTTTCAGGCCAGAATTCCAGCTGCCCGCATTCTCCCTCTTCATGTAAACCTTGCAAAATAAGAGAGAAAAGGCATAAGTATTGTACCGTGAAGTGTAATAACAGCCCAAAAAGCGATAAATATCAACATGAAAGCATGATGCAAAATGGATGTATCACCATATTCTTCCTTGGTGGCAGCCCAGTATCGTAGCAGTCTGCCAAATAGAAGATTGTCGTGCTCTCCTCATGCGAGGCACAGTACGTTGCCGCAGCGGCAGCGGCGTGCCAGGGAATCTGGCTCAGGCGGCTGATCCGAGAGCTCCTCTCACGCATCGACAGCACCACCACACTCTGCATCAACAACAAATCAGCTATCGTGCTATGCAAGAACACTGTCTTCCACGATAGGAGCAAACACATCGAGTTGCGATACTGATACGTCTCAAACGTATCTATAATTTTTTATGGTTTCACGTTGTTATCTTGTCTTCTTTGTATGTTTTATGTACATTTTTATATCTTTTTGGGACTAACTTATTAATTCAGTGCCAAGTGCCAGTTCCTATTTTTTCCGTCTTTTTGACTCTTTTCAGATCTGATTTTGGAACGGAGTCCGAACGGAAGAAACACCCCGAAATGATTTTTTCCCGAACGGAAGAAGTCCAGGGGGCTTTTGGGCCAAGCCAGGTGGGCTCCAGGGAGCCCACAAGCCCCCACTCCGCCACTACGGGGGAGGCAGCGGTGGGCAGGCTTGTGGCCTCCCTGGCCGCCCCCTGACCTAGGTCTTGTGCCTATATATTCCGAAATATTCCGCAAAAAATCAGGAGAGCCTCGAAAATACTTTTCCGCCGCCGCAAGCTTCCGTTTCCGCGAGATCTCATCTGGAGACCCTTCCCGGCGCCCTGTCGGAGGGGACTTTGGAGTTGGAGGGCTTCATCATCATCATCATCGCCCCTCCAATGACTCGTGAGTAGTTCACTTCACACCTACGGGTCCGTAGTTAGTAGCTAGATGGCTTCTTTTGTCTCTTTGATCGTCAATACAAAGTTCTCCATGATCTTCATGGAGATCTATCCGATGTAATCTTCTTAGGCGGTGTGTTTGTTGAGATCCGATGAATTGTGGACTTGTGATCAGATTATCTATGATATATATTTGAGTATTTGCTGATTTCTTATATGCATGATTTGATATCCTTGTAAGTCCCTCCGAGTCTTGGGTTTTGTTTGGCCAACTAGATCTATGATGCTTGCAATGGGAGAAGTGCTTTTTTTTGGGTTCTGCCATGTGGTGACCTTTCCTAGTGACAGTAGGGGCAGCAAGGCACACATCAAGAAGTTGCAATCAAGGGTAAAAAGATGGGGTTTTTATGATTGGTTTGAGATTATCCCTGTACATCATGTCATCTTTCTTAAGGCGTTACTCTGTTCTTATGGACTTAATACACTAGATGCATGCTGGATAGCGGTCGACGTGTGGAGTAATAGTAGTAGATGCAGAAAGTATCGGTCTACTTGTTTCGGACTTAATGCCTATCGAAATAATCATTGCATAGATATCGTCACGACTCTGCACAGTTCTATCAATTGCTCGACGGTAATTTGTTCACCCACTGTCTACTTTCTTTCATGAGAGAAGCCACTAGTAAACACTACGGCCCCGGGTCTATTCACATTCATCGTTTGCATCTCCGCTTTTACTTTGCTTTGTTACTTTGTTGCTTTCAGTTCTCACTTGGCAAACAATCTATAAGGGATTGACAACCCCTTCATAGCGTTGGGTGCAAGCTTTTTTGTTTGTGCAGGATCTTGAGATACTCTTCCGCCGGATTGATACCTTGGTTCTCAAACTGAGGGAAATACTTACCGTCGCTGTGCTACATCACCCTTTCTGCTTCGAGGGAACACCAACGCAAGGCTCCAAGGCCACGGGGGAAATCCTTTGCCTACTTGCCTAGGAAGTCCCTTAAGGCGTAGCCGTAGCTGAAGGATTCCTAGTGCCGTCGACACAACTATTTCTGGCGCCATTGGAAGGGATATACAGCAAAACATCAGAAGTATTTCTGGCGCCATTGCCGGGGAGGAGAAAAGAAGATCTATCCAAGTAGGTCTCACAAACTCTTCTCTTGCATTTACTTTTGTTGCCAGTTGCCTCTCATTTTCCTCTCCCCCACTTCACATTTGCCGTTTTCATTCGCCTTTTCGCCTTCGTCATTTTCTTTTGCCTTTTTGATGTCTTCTTTTGCCCGTTTCAGTCGCTCTTCCTTCTCGTTTGTGTGTGAGATAGTCCATCAATGGCTAGACCCACCACTCCAAACGACACCCCTAAAAATGAAGTTCTCAATTTCAGGCAGAATGAGGAAGAAAATTTGAAGGACGCTTGGTACAGGATTTTCAATGCTCGAAGTAGATCTACTCGTAAGCAATCCACTACCGTCCTCCTTCGCAGTTTCTATGTTGGAATTTCTCCTTGGAATAGGTATATCCTTGATACCATTGTAGGTGGGAACTTTTTGGGGAGCCATACTGTTGACTCCTATAGAGCTATCATTAATTTGGTAGGCTCACCCCCACTCATGGTTAAACTATCTTGACCTTGGAACACGTGATGCAAAGGCTTGATGCTATTGAAAACAAAATTGCCACAGTTGAACTTATTGAGGGTTTGGGTAGAAAGATCCACAATCAAATTACTCAGTATGGATCCAAAGTGGGAAACTCTTTGAAAAAATTAAAGGAGAAGGAACTTATAGTTAATGATTCTTCTAGAATTGGCAAATTAGAAGATGTCATAACCAACTTGGGTTCCGATTTTGCCGCTGTGCAAAATACTCCAAATCTTACTCTCAAAAAGACCGTCAAGCCTGTTTTTGTTCCTAGAGCTAGTGGTGAGTCATCAAATAAAGATGAAAATCTTAAGATGATAAATGATCACGCTACCTATGGTTTGAGCACCAAAGATGACTATACGTGATTCCATCACTTTCGCCTAGCTAAGGGCGTTAAAAAAAATCGCTTGTTGGGAGGCAACCCAACGAATCTATCCTTTTTCTTTCTGTTTTGTGTTTTTCACACTTTCATAATTCTGTTATGATTGTGTTTTTTGTGTTTCTTTTTGCGTTTGTGCCAAGCAAAACCGTTATAATTAGTCTTGGGGATGATCGTTTGGTCATGCTGGAAAAGACAGAAACTTTATGCTCACGAAAAGAATTTTCATTTTTTTATGCAAAAGCTTTTGAGTTGATTCTTTTTGCTGCTGATTGCTACACAAATTCTTTAGACTGTCGTAATTTGTCAGAAGTATTGAAGCACCAGAGGTATACAAAACATACAGATTGCTACAGACTGGTCTGCTGTTATCAGATTCTGTTTTTGTTGTGTTGGTTGCTTATTTTGATGAAACTATGGATAGTATCGGGGGGTATTAGCCATGGAAGATTGAAAGTACAGTAAGCCAACATCAGCACAAGTAGAATTTTATTTTGCTACAGTACCTAAGGAAGTGGTGGTTTGCTTTCTCGTACTAATGTTATCACGAGTTTCTGTTTAAGTTTCGTGTTGTGAAGTTTTCAAGTTTTGGGTGAAGTTCTTATGGACAAAAAGATAAAGAGTGGCAAGAGATCAAGCTTGGGGATGCCCAAGGCACCCCAATATATTCAAGGATGTCGTAAAATCCTAAGCTTGGGGATGCCCCGGGAAGGCATCCCCTCTCTCGTCTTCAATTCATCGGTAACGTTACTTGGGGCTATATTTTTATTCACCACATGTTATGTGTTTTTGCTTGGAGCGTCTTGTATCGTAGGCGCCTTTTTTTTGTTGTGTCACAATCATCCTTGCTGCACACCTAGAGATAGAGACATGCACACACCGTGATTTTCTCGAGCTTCACTTATATCTTTTGGTAGACAATTCAGCTCACATGTGCTTCACTTATATCTTTTGAGCTAGATACTTTTGCTCTATGTGCTTCACATATATCTTTTAGCGCGCAGTGGTGCGTGGCTTGGTAGTTGATCTATGCTTTGAAAGTAGTATCAAAAGGGGTAATTATCCAAAGGGATACGAAAACTTCCACCTTCATGTGCATTGAATAATTAGAGAAGTTTGATTCATCTCAATTAGTTTTGAGTTGTGGTTTTGGTAATATTGAAGTCATGCTAGTAAGGTGTTGTGGATCTAGAAATACTTGTATTGAAGTCATGATTAGTCTATTGACTGTCATCCTTTGCGTGGCGGTCGGGATCGCGCGATGGTTTATACCTACCAACCCTTCCCCTAGGAGTATGCGTTGAATGCTTTGTTTCGGTTACTAATAAAACTTTTGCAACAATTATATGAGTTCTTCATGACTAATGTTGAGTCCATGGTTTAGATGCACTTTCACCTTCCACCATCACTATCTTCTTAGTGCCACGCAACTTTCGCCGGTGCACAAAACCCACCATTAGACTTCCTCAAAACAGCCACCATACCTACCTACTATGGCTTTTTCAAAGTCATTCCGAGATATATTGCCATGCAACTTCCACCATGATATGTGCTACCATGTCTACATTGCCTCTGCACGATCGTAAGATAGCTAGCATGATGTTTCCATGTCTATGCCATGCTAGATCATTGCCACGGTACACTACCGAAGGCATTCCATATAGAGTCATAATTGCTCTAAGTTTTGAGTTGAAAGTGTGATGATCGACAATATTGGAGCATTGTCCCATGTGAGGAAATAAAAGAGGCCAAAGAACAACATAAAAAAGAGGCCAAAGAGCCCACCGAAAAAAATGAGAGAAAAAGAGAGAAGGAACGATGCTACCACTTTTTCCACACTTGTGCATTTTGAGCACCATGATCTTCATGATTGAGAGTCTCTCGTTTTGTCACCACCTTATAACTAGTGGGAAATTCTCATTATATAACTTGGCTTGTATACTCCAATGATAGGCTTCCTCAAAATTGCTATAGGTCTTCGTGAGCAAGCAAGTTGGATGTACACCCACTAGTTTTCTTTAAGAGCTTTCACATAATTGTAGCTCTAGTGCATCATTTGTATGGCAATCCCTACTCATTCACATTGATATCTATTGATGAGCATCTCCATGGTTCATTGATATGCCTAGTTAATGTGACTATCTTCTCCTTTTTGTCTTGCAACCTCCACTACATTCCACACCATCTATAGTGCCATAACCATGGCTCATGCTCATGTATTGCGTGAGAGGTGAAAATGTTTGAGAAAGTAAAGGTGTGAAACAATTACTTGGCTAATACCGGGGTTGTGCATGATTTAAATTCGTTGTGCAATGATGATAGAGCATAGCCAGACTATATGCTTTTGTAGGGATACCTTTCTTTTGGCCTTGTTATTTTGAAAGTTCATGATTACTTTGCTAGTTTGCTTGAATTATTATTGTTTCCACGTCAATAGCAAACTATTGTTTTGAATCTAGTGGATCTGAGCATTCACGTCACATAAGAGGAATTACAAAGGACACCTATTCTAGGTAGCATGAAAGCATCAAAAATTCATTCTTATCACTTCCCTACTCGAGGACGAGCAGGAGTTAAGCTTGGGGATGCTTCATACGTCTCAAACGTATCTATAATTTTTGATGGTTTCACGTTGTTATCTTGTCTTCTTTGTATGTTTTATGTACCTTTTTATATCTTTTCGGGACTAACTTATTAATTCAGTGCCAAGTGTCAGTTCCTGTTTTTTCCGTGTTTTTGACTCTTTTCAGATCTGATTTTGGAACGAAGTCCGAACAGAAGAAAAACCCCGAAATGATTTTTTCCCGAACGGACGAAGTCCGGGGGGCTTTTCGGCCAAGCCAGGTGGGCTCCAGGGAGCCCACAAGCCCCCACTCCGCCACCAGGGGGAGGCGGCGGTGGGCAGGCTTGTAGCCTCCCTGGCCGCCCCCTGACCTAGGTCTTGCGCCTATATATTCCCAAATATTCCGCAAAAAATCAGGAGAGCCTCGAAAATACTTTTCCACCGCCGCAAGATTCCGTTTCCGCAAGATCTCATCTGGAGACCGTTCCCGGCGCCCTACCGGAGGAGACTTTGGAGTTGGAGGGCTTCATCATCATCATCATCGCCCCTCCAATGACTCGTGAGTAGTTCACTTCAGACCTACGGGTCCGTAGTTAGTAGCTAGATGGCTTCTTCTGTCTCTTGGATCTTCAATACAAAGTTCTCCATCATCTTCATGGAGATCCACCCGATGTAATCTTCTTTGGCGGTGTGTTTGTCGAGATCGGATGAATTGTGGACTTGTGATCAGAGTATATATGATATATATTTGAGTCTTTGCTGATTTCTTATATGCATGATTTGATATCCTTGTAAGTCTCTCCGAGTCTTGGGTTTTGTTTGGCCAACTAGATCTATGATTCTTGCAGTGGGAGAAGTGCTTGGTTTTGGGTTCTGCCATGTGGTGACCTTTCCCAGTGACAGTAGGGGCAGCAAGGCACACATCAAGCAGTTGCCATCAAGGGTAAAAATATGGGGTTTTTATCATTGGTTTGAGATTATCCCTCTACATCATGTCATCTTGCTTCAGGCGTTACTCTGTTCTTATGGACTTAATACACAAGATGCATGCTCGATAGCGGTCGACCTGTGGAGTAATAGTAGTAGATGCAGAAAGTATCGGTCTACTTGTTTCGGACGTGATTCCTATAGAAATAATCATTGCATAGATATCGTCACGACTCTGCACAGTTCTATCAATTGCTCGACAGTAATTTGTTCACCCACCGTCTACTTGCTTTCATGAGAGATGCCAGTAGTAAACACTACGGCCCCCGGGTCTATTCACATCCATCGTTTACATCACCGCTTTTACTTTGCTTTGTTACTTTGTTGCTTTCAGTTCTCACTTGGCAAACAATCTATAAGGGATTGACAACCCCTTCGTAGCGTTGGGTGCAAGCTTTTGTGTTTGTGCATGATCTTGAGATACTCTTCCGTCGGATTGATACCTTGGTTCTCAAACTGAGGGAAATACTTACCATCGCTGTGCTACATCACCCTTTCCGCTTCGAGGGAACACCAACGCAAGGCTCCAAGGCCACGGGGAAAATCCATTGCATACTTGCCTAGGAAGTCCCTTAAGGCGTCGCCATAGCTGAAGGATTCCTGGTGCCGTCGACACAACTATTTCTGGCGCCATTGCAAGGGATACACAGCAAACCATCAGATACCACTTCATACGGCGGTGCGTCGACAACGACAACAACGACGTCCAATATGTGCGAGCCAGTGACCAACACGCCGACATTCTGACCAAAGCGCTCGGACGGATTCATTTCCAAGTGATGTGTGATCGTGTGGGAGTCGTCAGATGCCAGCAAACCTAGCTTAGGGGTAGTTTGTTGCATTATAAGCTAGTTTCTTAGATAGCGTGACAGCCTAGTTTTTGTCTTAGCATTATAGTACTTTTTCCTCAATTAAGTTTAGTTAGATTTCCCGTCAGGATAGTTAGCATCTAGCTCCCGCGAGACCCGCCCTGTGCGATCCATGGAGATATTGTAGGACGCCGTGGGCTAAGTGCTCGATCATGGGATGCCACGATTCAATAGGAGCGTGATAGACGTGGCATGATCATTTTCTGTTAAGGAATAAAAGGAGAACAAAGCCAAAAAGCAGAAAGGCATTACGCTGCGCAAATCTCTCTCTCGGTGAACTTATTCAAAGCGTGGAGAGCTGACAGTATATATCCCTCCGATGATTATTTAGCTAATGCTAGGAGTCTTTTCCACTTAAAAGATCTGAATATCTCTACTATTAAAGGGCAATAGAATATCGTCGTGATGGTTCGACCTCGTTTGACTTCCGCCTCTCCAATTTTAGCTATCGATATGTCCTCCCATCCATGTCCTCCAACTTCAACTGATTCTCTCTGTGTAAATCTGTCATTCAGGATTGGGTGTTTTCCCCTTTCCTTTAAAGCAATATATTCATGTGGTTGAGGGGCTTTCCCCTCCTCCCCGAATGAAAGTTCAAAAAATAAAAACTTCAACTGATTTTTTCTTTAATACACATGAGTGTGCATATCATTTTACAAAGAAGGGGAAAGACTTCCCAGCCAGAGTTCTACAACATGAGTTATATGGCTATGCCGACCATGTCCTCCTATATATGATGCAACTACTCTCCCAATCCCCACCTCGCAACACCCATAAACACTCCTTCTAGGTCCCCTTTCAGCAGCCCTTCTTGCCTCCAAATGCTTCCCTCGCTGTCAATCCGTTTGAGAACCTACGAAGCGGAGGGAATCGCACCATTAAAGACGATATAGGCACTACAATAATTCTAATTCGGTTTTCTTTTTGCGTCAAATTTATTAAAAATCGTTTCAGTAGTACAATAATAAAAACATTCATATATTTGTATTGCATATTTCTATATACTTGGAGAATTAAGTTAGATTATGAACAATGCTGCCAGTAATGAAAGTGATGTGAAATTCAACAATAGCTTCCACGGACCAAGATAGCGACAACATATGACAAATTAAGTTGCATATTTCTGCCTACAATGAAGAAAAGAAGTCCACCCAGGAGTAAATATCCTTTGCACATTTGATTTCTTTTGCGACATCTACCAGTCTTATACTTTGTCTAAAATGCACATGTTTAAGCTGGAAATAACAAAAGACCGCATGAAATTTCTAACAAATGCAGGAGGAAGATGCTTGGATAGTGACTTGCTAAACTAGAACAAAAATACTGAGGTGTCGTATTTGTTTCTAAGGCATGTGCTTTATAATATGGTAAAAACTTAAGGAATCCAATATCATATAGAAATAAAAATAACTGACTTCAACTTCAGTTCCATGTTAGAATTAACGGGCTTGGTGAAAGGGATCGAGATGGACCTAGAGGGGGGGTTAGTAGGTACAATTACCAACTTTAACGGTTACTTAGCAATTTTAGGCAATAATGCGGAATATGAAAATGAGCCTAACAATTGCAAGGGTGAAGCTTAGGCTTTGTGTACCAAGCACGGCAACAAGTAGGATATAATAAAGCACAAGTAAGTAATCAAAGACTAGTAACAAGTAGGAAGTTAGGGTTAGGGATAACTGCAACTCAGAAAGACAAGGATGTATGGCGATGTTCACTTCCTTGGAGGGAAGCTACGTCACTTTATAGAGAGGTGGGTTTTACCACGAAGGCACACCAACGCCACGAAGGCTCACCCTATTCTATCCTTGAGACAATACCATGAAGGTGTTTCTCAACCACTAGTGGTAAGCCTTTGAGGTGGCCTCCAAACCCTAACAAACTTTCTGGGGGAAATCACAAAGGTTTGATTCCTCTCCAAAAGCTCCTACCGCCTAGGAGTCTCCAACCTCCAAGAGTAACAAGATCAAGGGACTGCTCAACACTTTCTCAAATCACAAATAGCTTGGGTTGAGAGGAGGAGAGGGAGATGATCTATCTTTTGATTGGAACAACACACAGGTGAACTCATGGATGCTCTTGGGATCTAAGATTTGGTGTAAGCAAATGAGAGTGAGAGAGAAAGATGTTCATCGAATGTTTCAGCTGTGTTGGGCAACTCCCACTCGAGGTGGGAGAAGATTATATGTAGTGGTGGTAGAAAAGTGGCCGTTGGAGCCACTTATGTTGTGCAGTGACCGGACGTCCAGCAGTTCACGGTCGTCCAGACAGCCACGAGGGGTCGGACATCCGATAGTGGTCGGTCGTCCGAAGATGCAGAAAGTAGCAGGTTACCACATTATTTGGTGGAGAGGTGATCAGCATACGGACGTCCGGAGGACGTCGGCCGTCCAAAGATACATAAAGTATTAGGTCAGCACAGCATCTGGACGTCCGGGGCACGGTCATCTGGAAATGGTTGGAAGTCTGAAAGTTTGAATCTGTTGAGTGGCAATGGATTTCCTACCGTACCCGGACGTCCGATCCTCGGATGACCGGATGAGCCGGAAGTCCGAGGGTTTGAATCTGTTGGATGGCTCCGGATTTCCGCAGGATGTTGTCCATCCGGTCTCCCAACATCCGAGAACCATCGGACGACTGAACAAGAGGAGACCAACAATATCAAGATAGAGAGGGGAACTTCCTAGAGTTTGGAGCAAGTTTCTTGCGAGACCCAATGACCCCCTCTTAATATTGTGGGGTCCCTATACTCAAGAAAGACAAATAAAATGATAAGCCACTTTGTCTTGTTTCTTCGTTCTTGAGCATCCTGGAAAAATTAGTCACGATCCATACACAAACTCTGATGGGAACAAAACTTGAGATACACTCGATTAAGATCATTAGTTTCCTATATGTATGTTGTTAACAACATCAAAATAGGATTATGGGCATGATAGCACTTTCAATCTCCCCCTTTTTGGTAGTTGATGACAACATACATATAGCTCTCAAAAAGTAAAGTAGACTTATGTAGCTTAGGAGAGATTTGTTATGGAGCTCCCCCTGATTATATGCATAGTAAAATAATTATGATTGGGAGCTCCCCCTTACTTGATAATGAGTGCATCAAAGATATCATATAGATCGATAAAATAGCATGCTAACACATCACTTATATAAGGCATAGTGATTCATCATCCATAAGTAGCATTACATCATGACACATCATCCATATATGTCATAATAGTTCAACGTAATTCATCACCATACATTAAGGGTAACAAGTCGAATACTATGATAACGTCCTCTGCCTTTGACATCAAGTAACAAAAAGGGAAGGTCCGGGACATGCAACCACGCACTCAGAGACCATTGTCATCATCATCATCACCATGGGTGCCACTGCCACCTACCTCGTCAAGGAAATCAGCCCACTCGGGGCCAGAAGGAAAACCAAAGTCGGAAGGAGGAGCAAGGGGAAGATCCTCATCCTCACTCACATCAGTTGCTCCCGAGTCTCTTAGACGAGCCTTGAGAGCATTCTTAGAAGAGATCGTGCGAGTGACGACATCGTGGTTTTGTGCGCACTAAAAGGTGAAAACCTTCATTTTGGCAGAATGTGCTTTCCCAAGAAAACTAGCAAAGCGACCGAAGCAGGCAGAGCTAGATGAGATAGACCTAGACCGAGCAGCAGCCCGTCGAGTAGGAGCGGATGAGGATTTCTTGGGAGCACAATCATCCTCCATGTGAGGGGGAATGACCCATTTTTTATACACATGAGTGCGGGCAATTGAAAAGGGGGCCACATGTTCAATGAGAGCCTGAATAAAAGGAGCATGAGGAAAGGCTCACTTGTATTGAAAACTAGCGAGAAGAATCTCCTGCCATAAAGAGTGAGGAACATTGATCTTCCTTTTAGGATGTTCATTAAGGTGGGTCATGAATCAATGCAATATCCGCTAGAAGTTCCCCTAAAACCCATCTTGGGATAGATGGTGCGAATGACACACTGAAAAATAATGAAGAAGGGAGATCCCCAAATAGAAACTTGATTGAGATCTTTGCCCTTTTCCTCTTCATCAAGGATTTTTTAAACATAGCCACATGCTTTAATGGCTCTAGGTGCATGACTTGGGTCACTCTTATGGATCTTAAAGCCGGTGTCTGGAAAACCAACAGTACTGACAAACTGAGCATAAGAGGGTGAGAGCTCGGTGTCAGACGTCATCCAAGTGACAGTGTTATCCGGACCAAAGAAGCAAGTTGCATAGAACTGATGAATGACAGCATGATTGAAGTCATGCTAAACAGCAAAGGGTGCAACAAGACCAGATGACTCGACGAGATTAATGGCACCCGGATATTTCGCCGGGTGAGTGCGAATATGCTCTAAGTCAATATAGTGATAAACACACAAACCTTTTGGAACAATGACAATGGAGAAAATATCTGCCTGAACATTTTTACAAAAACGTGAGTCCATGGAATCATGCACAATAGAGAATTGATCAGTATCGCGACGAAACTTAAGATAGGCAGATTTATGAACCTTTGTGAAATCCTTAATTTTGTTACCTACTGAAGGAGGGGGCTCAAGAGAAATGTGGTGAGCAACACCTTGAGGCTGATCCGGAGGTGGAGGAGACATGTATGACGATCTCCGAGTGCCGGGCTTTGGAAGATTTCTGCGAATCCCAACAAATTCAGCATGTTCTTCATATTCCAGCTCTTCTTCATAGTCGGAACCCTCCAAGGATGAGACGGTTCCACGAACCGGACGCTTGGCAACGCGCTTGGAGGGACGAGCTCATTCTTGGGAGTCGTTTGACCCTGCATCATGGGTGGCACCAGAGAACGAACCGATGGGGATCTTGCATGTGGAGTGCTTGATCTTCGGCATGACAAAAACTCCTACAACCATGTTTGAGAAACCCAAGTCTGGGACCTGATGCATTTGGAGCACCGAGAGCAGAACTGCAAGGAAAGAATCGGTTGAAAGAGAGAGAGAATAAGGTGGTTACCTTGGGGCGCAAAAAGAGAGAAGCTCCAACCGGAGAAGCGGTCGAAGGGAACCCGGCAGCGGCCTGGCGACGCAAGGGAGAAGAACAAAGAGGGGAGGCGACGCGATGAGTTAGAGCAACTGCCCAGACCTGCAGGCCTCCAACTTTATATGTGGGCCAAATCGTTTGACAACCGACATGCGTCGGACGTCTGGATATTAATAAATCGTCGGACGGTCGACTGACGTCCATACATCAACATGTCATCGGACCATCGAGACACGCCGGATGTCCGAGAGGGGCAAACAGGAGGCAGATGCAAACAGGGAGAGTTCTTCCGTTTTACGTGTCGACCATGATAGTGAGATGATGGAGAATATCCTAACACATGTAACACCCAAGATTGTCTCTAATAGTGTCCATTCTAGCTAATAAACTCAAATGATGTTCATTATAAGGGTGTGGGTGGTGGTTTAAGCCACCATGTTTGAGTAAACGTGGGATGGCACTGCGAAGATAACTTGAGCCCATCACCACAACTCCATCATTTAAAGCACCAAGTCACCAAGGCGAACAAAGTAAGTTTGAGAGTGTTGGGTTGATTTATGCATCATATAGGGTGAGAGAACTCATGAATTGAATGTCTCCCCCTAAATACATGCCTACACCTAGACAAAACATGAAGTAACTGTATGTAGGTGTACAAGATTTCACATAATCTTATCAAGCTCCAAGATACCAAGTTCATGCCTAAGTTGACAAAACCTTGCTTCATCCAATGGCTTGGTGAAGATGTGTGCCAGTTGCATATCTTTACCCACGTGAGCAATATCAATGTCACCCTTTTGCACATGTTCTCTCAAGAAGTGATACCTAATATCAATGTGTTTTGTGAGAGGGTAATCAATGGGGTTCTCAGCAATCTTGATGGCACTTTCATTATCACATAAAAGGGGCACTTGTCTATAGGTGATACCATAATCCTTTAAAGTTTGCCTCATCCATAGCAATTGAGTTGCACAGCTTGCAGTTGCAATGTATTCAACTTCGGCAATAGAGAGGGAGACACAATTGTGCTTCTTCGAGGACCAACTTTCCAAGGAGCGTCCAAGAAACTGACATGCACCGGAAGTGGATTTCTGTCCTACTTTGTCACCAGCCCAATCCACATATGTGTACCCAATGAGGTAAAACTTTGCATCCTTGGGGTACCATAAACCCAACTTCGGGGTGTGAACAAGGTATCTATAGATGGGTCAAAAGGAATACCATTGGTGTCTTCACTGAGAACAAGTTTTGTGGGCACGGGTGTCTTGCATGGATTAGCATTTGTCATGTCAAACTTCTCTAGAATGTCCTTGAGGTATTTTGTTTGAGACAAGAAAATTCCTTCTTGAAATTGTTGTATTTGAAATCCGAGAAAGAACTTCAAGTCCGTATTGAGTGACATTTCAAAGGTCTTGGTCATGGAGGCCGCAAAATTCTTGCACAAATTAATGTTACGAGAACCAAAAGTGATGTCATCCACATAGATTTGGCATAAGATCAAATCACCGATATCCCTGTTAATAAAAATAGTAGAATCGATCATCCCTCTCACAAAGCCATCATGGAGTAGAAACTTCTTAAGATGATCATACCAAGCACGTGGTGCTTGTTTAAGGCCATACAAAGCCTTGTGAAGTTTATACACATAGTCTTTATGATCGGGGTCAACAAACCCAGGTGGTTGTGATACATATACTTCTTCTTGTAGAGAACCGTTAATAAAAGCACTCTTCACATCCATTTGATGCAATGTAAAACAATTGAAAGCAGCATAAGCCAGTAAAATACGAATAGACTCAAGACATGCAATGGGAGCAAAGGTCTCACCAAAGTCCAAACCTTCAACTTGAGAGAACCCTTGTGCCACTAACCTTGCCTTGTTGCGGATGAGTATGCCATTCTCATCTTGCTTGTTCTTAAAAATCCATTTTGTTCCAATGACATTGTGTTCCTTAGTTGGTCTTTCTACTAATGACCATACTTTTTTGCATTTAAAATTGTTCAACTCTTCTTGCATAGCAACGAGCCAATCATTGTCCCACAATGCATCTTGTACCTTCCAACACTAGAGACAAACAAAAAGTGAGCACAAAAGTTTGTCAGTTGTTTACGAGTGAATCTACCTTCCAATATGCCGGTAAGAATTTTATCAACGTCAACACGACCGACCACTTGTGGCTTGATGGAGGTCAGGATTTCACGAGGTTCAAATTTATTTCATCATCTACATCCTCAACATATGGATTATTAATGTGTGGTGGAAGATATTCTTCTTCACGTTGCATTTGTTGAGGTTCATCATCAATGATAGCATTTTCGTGGTGTAGCTCTTGATGATGATCTTGTTATTGAATGTGATCATGGTGAGGGATGTGTTCTCCTTCTTGATCCTGAACAACTGGCATGGTTTGAGCACTAGGATCTTGTGGAGGTATGGGTGTTGAGTCGACTTGAGAATGAGGGAAACTTCCATCTTCTCCATCACCATCATGAGGTTCTTGTTCCATTGGAAGAAGGGCACCAACACCCATGGTTAAAATATCTTGAGAGCGATCTTCTTCACCTCCATCACTTAGATCAACTTGCTCCCCATGGGAGCCATTAAATTCATCAAACATCATGTCACAAGTTTCTAGAACACATCCATTAGATTTGTTGTACACTCTATAGGCGTGAGAGTTTGATCCATAACCAACAAATATCCCCTCAATTGTTTTGGATTGAAATTTTACTAACCATTCCCTTTTGTTGAGAGTGAAACATTTTCACCCAAATACACGAAAGTACTTGAGATTTGGCTTGTTCCCGGTTAGGAGCTCATATGGAGTCTTCTCCAATACATTGTGGATGAAGAGTCGGTTTGATGCATGGCATCCTGTGTTGACAGCCTTAGCCCAAAAACTATGTGGTGACTTGTATTCATCCAACATGGACCTTGCCATTTCCACAAGTGTATGGTTCTTCCTCTCGGCTACACCATTTTGTTGAGGAGTGTAGGGTGCGTAATAATTATTTTCAATCCCCTCATCACTAAGAAATTCTTCCAAGGTGTAGTTCTTGAACTCGGAGCCATTATCACTACTTATTGCCAAGATTTCTCTGTCAAACTTGCGTTGGGCTTGCTTGGCAAAATCAATGGAAGTGATCTTCTTCTCGTCTTTGGACTTGAGGAAAAACACTCATGTATATCTTAAGTAATCATCAACAATGAAAAGTCCATACTTCTTTCCACCAAGACTATCCCATGACGGAGGCACAAATAGATCCACATGGAAGAGCTCCAAAGGCATTGAACTAGATACAATATTCTTGGTTGGGTGCTTTGATTGATGTTGCTTCCCGGCTATGCATTTACTACACACACGATCTTTCTCAAAAGAGACATTGGTTAGTCCAAGTATGTGATTACATTTTAAGAGATCTTGAAGATTTCTCATGCCAACATGGGCTAGCCGGCGATGCCATAGCCACCCCTTGTCGGCCTTGGCCATTAGACAGGTTGCATGGAAAGTTCTCTCTTTCGAGAAATCAACCGTGTAAAGGTTTCCATCTTACTCTCCAACAAAAGCCACTTCGAGAGTGTCTCTCTTAAAAACTTTCACATCCGTCAGTCCAAATAGTGTATCATAACCCACGTAAGCCAATTGGCGAACATAAAGCAAATGGTATTTAAGGGATTAGACAAGAATGACATTTGCAAGAGACATGTCATTTGTGATAGCCACCTTGCCCAACCCGAGTACATGTCCTTTTAATCCTACACTGAACACAATGCTCGTAAGTGGTTGAATAGCTTCCATGAAATAAAAAGCAATTTTCCATCTCCGGTCATATGGTTGGTGCATCCACTATCGATCACCCATTTGACTCCACCAGAGAAGGCAACCTACGCACAATTTATGACTTGGTTAGAGGCAACCATTTTACAGTGGGACCTCTCAAGTTAGTCAGAAGGGTCTTAGGGACCCAAAGAGCATAGATTCGCAATGCATTACGAGGACCGACAAATTTAGCATAAACCTATCCATCCTTTGTTTTACGAAGTACATAGGATGGAGGCATGAACTCTTTTGGCTTGTTGAGAGTGGGTATGCCCCTAGTGGCCTTCCCACTATCCACCTTACCTTTCTCCTTGTGTCCTTCTCGTACAAATGTTTTTTTCAGAGGGGTGGTGCACTTGAGAGGAGACATATTTTTCTTGCTTGTGCTTGGGTCAAACCCGAGCCCTTCCTTAGTAAACACCTCATTGTGTTGGCTCAGAATCTCATTAAGATTTTTTTCCTTGCGCACATGTCATGAGTCCTCTCTCAAGTTGTGCCTTTAGAAAATGATTTTCCTCAAGAATAGGTGCTAGGTCACCACTAGAGTTAGTAGTACAAGTATCAAAATTGATAATAGGTGAGGAGTAAACCTTGGCTAGAGTTTCAAGATAAGTAAGTTTGAGCGTCTCAAATCTCTTTGTAAGAAGAGTGATCTCTTCTTCCTTAGCCTTGAGGGACACGGAGAAAAGGTCACAATCCTTAGAGAGAGAAGCATGAGATTCCACAAGCTTACTTTTATCATTCATCCACTCCATCCACAAGTTCTTAGCATTTTCCATGGAGGCAAGATTGTTTGCATGATTATTAATGTTTGCACCAATTTTTAAGCACAGTTCATCATTTTGTGCTTCCTCATATTGGACTTTCTGCTCAAGGATTTTATTCTTGTCCTTTTCCTCGGTGACGAGGGTTTCAAGTTCCTTAATGGTGTTGGTGTGTTTACTCACCATCTCCATAAGCATACGAAACATACTGAGCTCCTTTCCTTTAAGGGAGCACATGAACTTTTTTATTTTAGCAAGCATAGGATCATCTATATCGTCATTATCGTAGTTATCCTCCGCATCAAGATACTCATCACAAGGAGTAGACAATAAAAGGGGGGATTTGAGCATGGAGTTACCTTAACCTTTTCAGGAGAGTTTTGGTCCTCTCCATCTTCTATGACGGCCTTTGCCATCAAGCACTTGTGAGCGTTGCCCTTGTAGTCTTTCATATAGTTGTAGGTGACAACATCACCACTCTTGTTGACTAACCTCAAGATGTTTTGTGAATCTTGAGCTACTCCGGCAACCCCACCAACATCTTCTGGATCGGATTCTTCATGAGAAAGCATTGCTTTCCCATCTCTCCTCTTGAGCTTGGAGTTCATAGGGTTTGACAACTTCTTCTTTGCAAAGGTCTTGGGAAACCTTGGTTTATCTTCTCTCTTCTCATAAGGGCAATCGTTGGAGAAGTGGTTGGTTTCCACACGGTTGTAGCATTTTCTCACCTTCTTCTTCAGGAATCTTCCCTTGAATTTTCCTGCACTAAACTTCTTTACAAAGAGGGCAATGTCTTCATATGATGGGCTCTCATCGGAGTCAATCTCATCACCACCTTCATCATCATCATCATCATGTTACTCTTCTTCACTTTGCTCTTCCTCACATACATGCTTGGCCTTCAAACCAAGATTGATCTTTGATGTTGAGGTACCATGCATGGCAAGATGTTTTGTAGAATTTGCCTTTGACTCTTCAAATAGTTGGAAAGTGGATATGATGTCATCCAGAGTCATTTCCTTGAACCCATGATGTTGTCCTATACCCCACACCATTTGATGATGATATGGAGCAAGGGCATGAAGTAGCTTGTCTACGAGAAATCTCTTGGTCAAGTTGAAGCCATATTGTGTCTTGTCATAGTCACAGGACTCAATGTCGGTGGTGAGAGTCATGAGCCGCTCTAGAAGCTTCTTGGGGGATTCACCTTTTTCCACACAAAAGTTTTACACTTGCCTCTTGGCAATTTCATACTGAGCAAGCCTAAGGGTGGAGGTACCGGTCTTGGTCCATACATTGTTGTCTCACAATTCCTTGGCACTTGTGATGTGTATGTAAGGTCTTCGTTGCTTATCATTCATTCCTTTTCTTATGCACATGATTGCGGTGTCGTTGAGATGCTTGTCATAAGTTTCTCTTGGAGTGAGGTTCTTTGGCTCGACAGGCTGGTAGCCATGCTCCAGAATGTCCAACATTTCATCATTAGCGTACCTAAGATGATCCTGCATACCAACTCTCCACAAAGCAAAATCGGAACTATCATCCAGCAAAGGAGGTTTTCCTCCAGGATTATACTTAGGTTTCTCAACTTGAGGTCTAGCATAAAGCCATGGAACACTAGTTTGGTCATTGCTAGGAGGTTGTTGGCCACATGAAGAAATAGGCACATTTGACCTCGAGGCACCACCACTTGGAGGTGATGCCAGCATCATGGATAATGTGGCCAATCTCATTTGGACCAAGGCCTCAAGAGAAGCATCATGCTCCTCCTTTTGCTTAGCAAGAGCTCGTTCCAGATCCTCAGAAGCGAAGGACTTGACTTGTGTGGAAGTCACGCCCTTATCCTTTGGATCTGCAACAAGGGGAGTCACATCGGGGTTCATATCGCTCTAGGGCGGTTAAGCCACAAGAATAGAGCACTAGGATATGATACCAATTGAAAGGGGTCGAGATGGACCTAGAGGGGGTGAATAGGTACAACTACAAATTTTAGTGGTTACTTAGCAATTTTAGGCAATAGTGCGGAATATGAAAATAAGCCTAATAATTGCAAGGTTGAAGGTTAGGATTTGTGTACCAAGCACGTCAACAAGTAGGATATAATAAAGCACAAGTAATCAAAGACTAGTAACAAGTAGGAATTTAGGGTTAGGGATAACCGCAACTCCGAGAGACAAGGATGTATGCCAACGTTCACTTCCTTGGAGGGAAGCTACGTCACCGTTTAGAGAGGTGCGTGTTACCATGAAGGCACACCGATGCCACGAAGGCTCACCCTATGTATCATTGAGACAACACCACCAAGGCGTTTCTCAACCACTAGTGGTAAGCCTGTGAGGCGGCCTCCAAGCTCTCACAAACTTTCCGGGGGAAATCACAAAGGTTTGAGTCCTCTCCGAAGAACTCCTACCGTCTAGGAGTCTCCAACCTCCAAGAGTAACAAGATCATGGGGACTGCTCAAAACTTGCTCAAATCACAAATAGCTTGGGTTGAGAGGAGGAGAGGGAGACGATCTATCTTTTGATTGGAACAACACCCAAGGGAACTCACAGATGCTCTTGGGATCTAAGATTTTGTATAAGCAAATGGGAGTGAGAGGGAAATATGTTCTTGGAATGTTTCAGCTGTGTTGGGCAACTCCCATTCGAGGTTGTTAGAGCATATTTCTCTATATGTGGTTTTGGTAATTGATGACAATCCCTATGGACTAATGGGTGCCTTAAGTTATATTCAAAGGATTTGTCCATAGGTACTTCTTGAAGTCCATCTGTTGGTTTCAAGGAGTTTATATGATGACCAAGGTGGTATTGAAGGTATTATCCAAAGAATGCTCATAAAGACACCAGGTTGATCAAGACTAAGACAAAGAGTAAATCAAGTTGATTGCTCCCTCTTGAGCTTGCGTTGGTTTTTCCCTTGAAGAGGAAATGGTGATCCAGCACAGGAGCAGTAAGTATTTCCCTCAGTTTTGAGAACCAAGATATCAATCCAGTAGGAGAATCGCGCCAAGTTTCCAGAGTACCTGCGCAAACACAAACGAGCTTGCCCCCAACGCTATAAAGGGGTTGTCAATCCCTTCAAGATTGATTGCAAAGTGAGATATGAAGGCGAAAAGTGCAACGAAGTAAAAGAGCAAGGCTGAAAATATGATGTGAAGTAGACCCGGGGGCATAATGTTCACTAGAGGCTTCTCTTAAAATAGCAAATATTACGGTGGGTGAACAAATTACTGTCGAGCAATTGATAGAACCGCGCAAAGTCATGACGATAACTAAGGCAATGATCATACATATAGGCATCACGTCCGAGACAAGTAGACCGATACTTTCTGCATCTACTACTATTGCCCCACACATCGACCACTATCCAGCATGCATCTAGTGTATTGAGTTCATGACGAACAGAGTAACACCTTAAGCAAGATGACATGATGTAGAGGGATAAACTCAAACCAATGATGAAAACCCCATCTTTTTACCCTTGATGGCAACAACACGATGTGTGCCTCGCTACCCCTTCTGTCACTGGGTGAGGTCACCACACGGTATGAACCCAAAACCAAGCACTTCTCCCATTGCAAGAATCATAGATCAAGTTGGCCAAACAAAACCCACAACTCGAAGAGAATTACAAGGATATGAAATCATGCATATAAGAGATCAGAAGAAACTTAAATAAGATTCATAGATAATCTGATGATAAATCCACAATTCATCGGATCTCGACAAACACACCGCAAAAGAAGATTACATCGGATAGATCTCCATGAAGATCATGGAGAACTTTGTATTGAAGATCCAAGAGAGAGAAGAAGCCATCTAGCTACTAGCTATGGACCCGAAGGTCTATGGTGAACTACTCACGCATCATCGGAGAGGTCATGGTGTTTATGAAGAAGCCCTCCGTGTCCGAATCCCCCCTCCGGCAGTGCACCAGAATGTGCCCCAGATGGGATCTTGAAGAGACAGAAGCTTGCGGCGGCGGAAAAGTATTTTCGTGGATCTCTCGCGCAGTTTTGGATTTTTGAGGAATTTATAGGCGGAAGAGGTAGGGAACACGAGCCACACAGGGCCCACAAGCCTGCTAGGCGCAGGCCCCCCTGGCCGCGCCTAGGGGGCTTGTGGGGTCCCCTGGTGGCCCCTGCCTTGGTTCTCACGTCTCGTGCGTATCTTCTGTTCCGGAAAAAATCTTTTCGGAAGTTTTATTCCGTTTGGACACCGTTTAAAATCCTCCTCTAAAAAGGGTTAAAAACACGGATAAAACAGGAACTAGCACTTGGCACTTAGTTAATAAGTTAGTCCCAAAAAATATATAAAAGGCATACCAAACATCCAAAGTTTGACAAGATAATAGCATGGAACCATAAAAAATTATAGATACATTGGAGACGTATCATTGATCAAAAGACAAAGCGTACAAGATGTACCGAGAGGGATGAAGTGATCCCATGGTATGGTAAGCATTGTCCATTATAATTTTGTGTACTAACCCATGGTCTTCGTGAGAGTTCTATTGTTGGGGAATGTTGCATGGGAAATAAAAAATTTCCTACGCACACGAAGACCTATCATGGTGATCCTCATCTACGAGAGGGAGATCAGATCCACATACCCTTTTAGATCGCTAAGAGGGAAGTGTTAAGAAATGATGTTGATGTAGTGGTACAGCTTCGTGATTTAAATCACTGTCGTCCCACGATCCTTCCCGATCTAGCACCGAACGGACGGCACCTCCGCGTTCACCACACGTATAGCTCGATGACGATCTCCGCCTTCTTGATCCAGCAAGAGAGATGGGGAAGTAGATCAGTTCTCCGGCAGTGTGACGGCGAGTCGGTGATGGTGATGATCTATTCCTGTAGGGCTCCGCCAGAGCTCCGCAGAAATCTGATCTAGACGAAGAACTACGAGGTATAGGTTTGAGTTGCACAGGTCAAAGTTATGTCTCAAAAACTCTAAAACCTCTAGTATATATAGGAGGAGGGGAGGGGCTAGCCTTGGGGCTCAAGGGATCCCCTAGGGCGCCGGCCAAAGTGGAGAGGAGGACTGCAACTCCAATTCGGTTTGGGAAGGAGGAGTCCTCCTCTCCCTTCCCACCTCCCTCTTTTTTTCTTTTGGTTTTCTTCTTCTAGTGCCATAGACCACTTGGGCTGGCCTCACCAGCCCACTAAGGGCTGGTGCGCCACCCTAGGACTATTGGGCTCACTCCCGGGTGGGTGGGCCCCTCCCAGTGAAAACCCGGAACCCATTCGTCACTCCCGGTACACTCCCGGTAATGCCCGAAATCTTTCCGGAGACCAAATGAAACCATCCTATATATCAATCTTCGTTTCCGGACCATTCCGGAAACCCTCGTGACGTCCGTGATCTCATCCGGGACTACGAACAACCTTCGATCACCAACACCAATAACTCAACTATACCGAAACGTCACCGAACCTTAAGTGTGCAGACCCTGCGGGTTCGCGAACTATGTAGACATGACGACAGACTATCCCAGGTCAATATCCAATAGCGGGATCTGGATGTCCATATTAGATCCTACATATTCTACGAAGATCTTATCGGTTGAACCTCTGTGTCAAGGATTCATGTAATCCTGTATAACATTTCTTTTGTCCTTCGGTATGTTACTTGCCCGAGATTTGATCGTCGGTATCTCTATACCTATTTCAATCTCGTTATCGGCAAGTCTCTTTACTCATTCCGTAATACAAGATCACGTGACTAACACTTGAGTCACATTGCTTCCAAGGCTTATATGTGATGTTGTATTACCGAGTGGGCCCTGAGATACCTCTCTGTCACACGGAGGGACAAATCCCAGTCTTGATCCATGCTAACTCAACGGACATCTTCGTAGATACCTGTAGAGCACCTTTATAGTCACCCAGTAATGTTGTGACGTTTGATACACACAGGGTATTCCTCCGGTGTGTCAGTGAGTTACTTGATCTCATGGTCATAGGAATGAATACTTCACATGCAGAAAACAATAGCAACAAAATGACACGATCACATGCTATGTTCATAGTTTGGGTCTTTTCCATCACATCATTCTTCTAATGATGTGATCCAGTCATCAAGTGACAACACTTGCATATGGTCAGAAAACCTTAACCATCCTTGATCAACTCACTAGTCAACTAGAGGCTTACTAGGGACATTGTTTTGTCTATATATCCACACATCTATCTATGCTTTCATTCAATACAATTATAGCATGGATAATAAACGATTATCTTGAAATAGGAAATATAATAATAACTATTTTTCCAACAGTCTCCCACTTGCACTAGAGTCAATAATCTAGTCTCCCATCGCTATGCGATTTACAATGGAATGAATCTAACACCCATACAGTTGTGGTGTTGATCATGCTTCGCTCGTGCAAGAGTTTTAGTCAGCGGATCTACAACATTCGTTTGATGTGGTGTTGATCCTCTCCTTTGACGTAGTCGCGGATGAGGTTGAAGCGTGGTTTGATGTGTCTGGTCTTCGTGTGAAACCTTGGTTCCTTTGCTAAAGCAATCGCACCAGTGTTGTCACAGAAAAGAGTTATTGGATTTAGTGCGCTTGGCACAACTCCAAGATCCGTCATGAACTGCTTCATCACGACACCCTCCTTAGCTGCCTCCGAGGCAGCGATGTACTCCGCTTCACATGTAGAATCTGCTATGACGCTTTGCTTCAAACTGCACCATCTTACCGCACCCCCATTAAGAATAAATATGTATCCGGTATGAGACTTAGAGTCATCCGGATCCGTGTCAAAGCTTGCATCAACGTAACCTTTTACGACGAGCTATTCGTCACCTCCATAAACGAGAAACATTTCCTTAGTCCTTTTCAGGTACTTCAGAATATTCTTGACCGCCGTCTAGTGATCCACTCCTGGATTACTTTGAAACCTGCCCGCCATACTTATGGCTAGGATGACGTCCGGTCTTGTGCACATCATTGCATACGTGATAGACCCATTGGCTGAAGCATAGGGGACGGTACTCATGTTTTCTCTATCTTCCGCAGTTACTGGACACTGAGTCTTACTGGCAAGAACCCCTTCTTGGACTGCTCCATTTTGAACTTCTTCAAAACTTTATCAAGGTATGTGCTTTGTGAAAGTCCTATTAGGCGCCTCGATCTATCCCTATAGATCTTAATGCCTAATATGTAAGCAGCTTCTCCTTGGTCCTTCATTGAAAAACATTTGTTCAAGTAACCTTTTACGATGTCTATAAACTCCACATTGTTTCCAATCAGCAATATGTCATCTACATATAATATTAAAAAACCCACAGAGCTCCCACTCACTTTCTTGTAAATACAAGATTCTCCAACAACTTGTATAAACCGAAATGCTTTGATCACCTCATCAAAGCGCTTATTCCAACTCCGAGATGCTTGCACCAGTCCATAAATGGATCGCTGGAGCTTGCATACTTTGTTAGCATTCGTTGGAATGACAAAACCTTCGGGTTGTATCATATACAACTCTTCCTTAAGAAAACCGTTAAGGAACGCCGTTTTGACATCCATCTGCCAGATTTCATAATCGAAAAATGCAGCTATTGCTAAAATGATTCGGACGGACTTAAGCATCGCTACCGGTGAGAATGTCTCATCATAGTCAACTCCTTGAACTTGCAAAAAACCTATTGCCACAAGTCGAGCTTTATAAACGGTCACATTACCGTTTGCGTCCGTCTTCTTCTTAAAGATCCATTTGTTCTCAATAACCTTGCGACCTACAGGTAATACTTCCAAAGTCCACACTTTGTTTCCATACATAGATCCTATCTCGGACTTCATGGCCTCCAGCCATTTGTTGGAATCCGGGCCCACCATTGCTTCTTCATAATTCGCAGGTTCATTGTTGTCTAACAACATGATAGATAAGACACGATTACCGTACCACTCAGGAGCAGTACGTGATCTTGTCGACCTACGAGGTCTGATAGTAACTTGATCCGAAGCTTAATGATCATCATCATTAGCTTCCTCATCAACCGGTGTTGCCTCGATAGAGGTTTCTGTAAGTGCATCTAGTGCCCCTTAGTGATTTTGGTGGTTTGAATACTTATAGGTTAAGTATCTAATGTGTTCATGAGGGTACACAGGATCTATAAGTCGCTGAGGAGTTTGAAATATTCGATGAATATCGACCCCTAAAAATGTATATCTTCGGTTGAAGAAATTGGTCTTCTACTGAAGACTTTGATCATGAAGAAATTGCAATGAAATTGATATTCCCCATGAAGATATTGAAGATGAGGAATTCGGTCTGTCCTGAAGAAAATCTATTTGAAGACTTTGAAGCATGAAGATTTATTCTTTCTGTTTTATTTTCTTCACTCTTGAGTAATAGGAACACCGTACTGTTAAAGGGGGTCGAGGTAAAACTTCGGAATGAATCTCCTCATGATGCTCAACCCAAGCCTAATCCTACCAAAAGCCTCAAGTGAGAAATATGAGAGACATGAGGACTCTCACAGTTGAGGGTCCCGACCGCTGCCGCAATTCACGCCACATCCCCGATCTTATCCACTCCAATGGTCATATTATTTAAGGGCATTAATGTCAAGTCATGTTCGGATGCTCCCAGGCTATAAATAGCCGCCCCACAACCAATAGCTGGTTGGCTGCTCCGTTACAAACCAACGCTTGTCATAAGAGCAACCCAAATTCCTCAGAGTCTTCGAGAGTAAATCATCAGTGAGGAAATACCCCAAACACTAAACCAAAAACCCAAAATCCAAGTGATTGAGCATCACTAAAGAATTTGTTCCTGTGTGGAACCGAAGCCTTTTACCTTTGAAGACTGTGCATCATGGTCTAGAGCAGTCCAGCAGTCAATTTTGGATCACCGGGTGACCATGTTTGTGAGGGTTTGGAAGTCTGCCCTGAAGACTTACCACGAGTGTTAGGCGAGGACTGTGTGTTCTTAGCTCAAAGAGAATACGGTAGGGACTGTGTGTCCCGGGACTGTGTGTCTTTTGGTTTCAATACCAAGCCGCTCGAAACCAGATTTACAACTATCACAGCAGTTGGAACAGGGTCATCAACCATTGTCTTCACTATGAAACGGGTCCTATTTCTTCAACTCTTTTAATTCCTCATATTGTATGTTGAAGATTTTCATTGTCACTGTTTGAAGAATTCGCTGAATACTTTCTCTGAAATTCCTTAACCCCAAATTCTTCACGCGAGTTAATCCTCACCTGCTTTCTCTGTGCCTGCATACTGTGCAAACTACTGTAACATCCCAAATTTTGGAATGTTAATATAATGTTAGAATGATTGTTTGTTTGTTTGAGTGATTGAAACCTGAGTGGTGTTTGAAACTTTTCAAAAACTTTTGAATGAGAGGGAATCAAATGACTTTCCCCTTCTCGAGTGAATTCAAATTCATCCATTTAAAATCAATGAGAGAAGATGACATGACTTCTTCAAATTATAAAGATTTTGAATGAAGGTGGCATTTGAATTTCTTTCAATTGTTGTTTTGCAAATTCGTTTTCTTCTTCACTCACGGAGTGCCCGGATTATTATCTTGCCAAGCAAGAAAGAGTGGAGGAACATGACCCTCCAAACCAGGGGCATTTATTTGAAGTATTTGAACCATAAAACCCCAGGGTTTATTTGAAAATTATTTGCAAAAAGAAATAAAGCAATTAGGGGACTTTGTGAAAAATATATTTTTTAATTTTTTTAATTTATTTATTTTGGCCATGGAAAAATGCCCATCTTTTAGATTTTATTTTTCTGATAAATTATTATATAGAAACTCTATATTCCGAATTTATTTAGTTTCCCTTTTCATTGTTTACTTTCCGGTTTTAAAAATGGGAAAGGAATCAGATTTATTTGGAAACTCTTGCTGGCCCATTAAGAGATTTCCTATTTTGGCCCAACAAAGGATCTTCTTCTTCCTTTGTCTCTTCCTCACGTACACACGACCTTCCATGGCAGGAACCAAGAAATCCTCCCCTTCCAGAATTCGTGAAGCTCTTTCCCTCCCCTCGCCTCCCGTCGCCTCTATAAGAACCCCCATGGCCTCCTCGTTCCATTCCCCTCGAAACCACGCACTCTCCTCGCCTCTAGCTCGCGCTCCCCCTCGCCGGAGTTCATCCCCGGGAGAGCCCCGCCGGACTCCCTGCCTCGCCCCCTGGCACCCCTGCCGCACCTCCCCACCCCTTCGGCCCCTCCTACGCCGCCCCACCCCCACCCCGTCGCCCTGCAGGCCACCGCCGGCTCCCTGGAACCACCGAGAAGGAGCAGCGCCGGGAGCCCAGGGACTCCCTCGACCACCCCCCCCAAGGACTCCCCCGCCCCCTCCCAGGAGCGCCCCCTCCCCTCCTCCACCAGCCCCTCCCCCGTCGGAGATCTCCCCCTCGCCGGCACAACTCACCATCGCCAGGGGAAGCCCCTGCTGCGTTCAGCCACGGGAGGTAACCCCTCCTCCCTCTTTTTTTCTTTTGTTTGTATTGTTTTTTGTTGTTGTTGTTTTGTTAGTCTAACATTAGATCTAGATCCAACAGATCACATTAAAAGAAATTACCCTTTCGGTTCTTGTAAAAGAACCGGTGGTTTTTCTTGTTAGCCAACGTGGATTGGTTAGTTTACGGACGTTTGCTAGATAGCCAAAAACGTGCACACATATTGGCCAATCAGATCTTGCCACGTCGCCGTTTTCGTTTTCAGATTAATTCTGTAATAGATTTAGTCCCGTTTTTGTTTTCTTTATAACTTTTGATCTAGAAGTCCAATGATGCTGATTATTTTTGCGTTAGATCACAATTTTCTTGTAGTTTCCAAAAATAGATAATTTGTCTATGTTTGGATTTATAAAAATTGAGTTAGTGCAGATTTGAATTAAAGCTTGTTTTGCTTATTCCGGGAGTTTAAAAATAGCTTTTAATTTGATTCTTTATGCTGCTGCTCCCTAGTGATCATATATTTCTGTAGTTTAAGTTTCAATTTTTTTTAAATATTTTTACGTGGGGTTTTATCAAAAACAGATTCTGTTTTGATTAGGTGAAGTGAATTTCTTCACTTTATGCAATAGTAGTTTTATGCTAGTGATGTTATTTTGCTTGTTAATGATTGTAGTGCTTATGGTGTGTATTTGTTTGTATCGATAGATACCCGGAGTGCGAAGCGTGCTACTTAGAAGTGCTTGATAACGACAACTATCAGCAAGACAAGTCATTTGATCATGTATCACCTATGTTTTCATGCATCGTAGTTCTACCTTCCTATACCCATTTGCATGCTGACTAGGTACTTGGAAAAATATGGTTACTTGATGTAGTATCATGTGGTAGCCACCCCAACAACCCTGTTACTTGGCCTGGGACGACGAATTATATTATGCTATGCTTGTGTAGACGGGGTTCTGGTTGAGAGTTTATCACGAGTGATGCGAGAATAATTTAATAACCAAGACCGGTTAAGTCAAGACTTTTCAAGACCTCGTGATGCAATGCAACTCTGGGTGAAGGACGGTTTAGATGGGTTCCCTGGAGAAACCAGTGGACGACCCGGGATGCATGGAGGAGTGCCATGACATCTTGCGGAAAGCTTCACCCTGGCTCGAAGAGACGGACGGAGGCTTCAAGACCCAAGGCTTACCTGCATAGCCACAAGTCATTATGGGCTCTGGCTTTGTTGGACAACGCTGCGACTCTGGACAGGCGGTGCTAGCAGATGTAGAAGAACGATAGGATTGGATAGGCACCGACAGGGGATCAGAGGGACCCGTTGAAAGACCATGTTTTGATCATCCGGCCTTCAAACACCCTGAAGTGCGAGGACATACCCGGGGGCGATCAAATCTTGTGGGGAACATGTGCAAAACTCTGCAGAGTACTCAAACCTAATCGATTAGCCGTGTCCACGGTCATGTACAACTTGAGCCGAAGGCATTGAAATTTTCCTGAACTCTCAACACAATTTAATAATGATGTGGGAATTATTGACAACTCGGGTACGAGAATTGGTTGGCGGAACCATCTCGTTAACAACAAACAACGTAGTAATATTTTGCTTCTAACCCTCTCTTGATGTAGGAGAAAACTTGCTTTCCGCTAAAAACTTATAGCCCCACCTGCCATATATGCATGTAGAATAGATGATGATTATTTCACCCCCTCTCTTTGATGACTTGCCGACATATTCAATATGCTGACCTACACGGCTGCAACGTCTTATGTTGCAGATACTTTCTTCGACGAGTAAGTGTACGATTCAGGGTTACGGTCCGCACTCAACCTGTCGTTGGTGTTATTTGGGACTCCACTTCCTTGACTGCTTCCGCTGAGATTTTAAGGTATATATCAGTTTTACGCTATTTACATGTGGTTGCACTTTGATATATACATTGATGTACTGTGTGTGCCAGCATACTAATCCAGGGATGGCACAGATACACAGAGGCTTGACTCATTTTGAGTCACGTCGCTACAGATATGGTATCAGAGAACATGTTGACTGTAGGACGTGACCCTAGAAACTGGAAACTTCTTAGGATAAGACCTCTCAAAAATCTTATTTTTGAGAACACCTTTCACTTCTCATCTCTTGTGATTTCATCAAATGTTCTCTCTCACCTCAAATAGTTATACAATCCCCTTACCCCTTTGATCTAATGAAGAATCAACGGAGTTCTACTTCAAAGTAAAGAGGATTTCACCACGCATTTGAAGAATTGAAGCTACACCAACAGAAGACTCTCAAGACCCGAAGAACTTGAAGACCCTGAAGTGTTCGAATGATTATATGACCATTAGAAGTCCAAACCCCTTTTAGATACCCACGTTAGATACGATGATTTGTGAGCCGTCATTGGTGTGTGTTTTCTGACGGCCACAAATAAAACCTATTCTCAAAAATATTGTTTGTATTGTGTGTATCTCCCTCCCTCTCTTACCCGTCTCATCCCCAAAACCTCAACCCTACCAGATGGAGTATGAAGCTGGACTTGTAGTCTCTGGACCAATGACCCAGCTGGAGGCTGACATATGGATTCAGAACATGGAGAACCACTTCGGGAGCAACTTGATCTCAAGGAAGTATGAAGTGGAACATGCTCTCCAGTACTTTACCCAAAGTGCTGCTATCTCGTGGAAAATGCACCATGCCATACAAGGATTTAGTGGAGCAGAAACTTGGGACGAATTCAAGAACACTCTGTTAAGATCCCGACTTATTCAGAAGTCCTATGATAATCCGAAGGAGAAGACTTGTGCATGCAAGATCTGTGGAGAAATAGGACACACCCAAGAAGAACACAAGGATGGATGCACTCATTGTGAACAAAATTGCCCAGCTAAGGAGTGCCCAAGTAGTCAGGTGACTTGTTTCCTTTGTGAAGGAACCACCTACTACCCAGATCAATGTCACATTTACCCCAAGGTGCAACAAGTTGTCAAGCAGCAGAAAGATGCAATGAAGGAAACCCTCAAGAAGAAGATTCTAGAAGAACCTGTGATGAATGAAAATATACAAGACCCTGATGAACAAGGTCTGACCAGATTTTTCTCCAATGCATGCTACTCATGTGGAGAAGAAGGACATTATTCACAGGATTGCACGAAGGGAAGCCAAGAGTATCTGGGAAACTTCCCGACGGAAAAAGTGGAGTTTGATCCACTTGAAATAGAAGAACTGGCCAAAATAAAGGAGTCCGGAAAGAAGAAAAAGTACCCTCGGAAGAGCCAAATCTCTGCAGATAAAGACCTGAGTCATGTCAGATGTTACAAGTGTATGGAATTTGGCCACCACAAATACATGTGCTCAGGAAGGAAGCCGGAAACCCAAGGAGCAAAAGCGAACACTAAGACGCCTCGAGACTTGTCAGTACTCATTTGCTTTCGTTGCAAGGAAGCAGGACATTTTGCTAATGATTGTCCACGTAGGAAGAAAGCTAAAATGGAGTAGTTAAGTTTTGACCGCAGCAATTAGTGTAATCTGAAGCACTCTTGTTTTTCATGAGACCATGGAGTTGAATTTTTTGTAACAGAAGTCCCTGAGATTGTAATAACTTCATGAATCAATGGAATTAAGTGTGGTAGTAATCGGTAAACCCATAGGATCCACTAAGTAGGAATGTACCATAATTACCAAGGTGACACATACATTCCTCTGAGTACCTATTTACTGACACCTGCAGATAACAACTCTCTATGAGTCATTCCTCAAGGGCCCAGAAACGATCATGACCCTGACAAGTGAATATGATTTCCTGAAAATCCTGAAGGACATGATGAAGCACATTCATCTTGAAGGTGATGCAGTCTACAAAGGCTACCCATTCATGGAAAGTGGAGTACAACTGTGGTATGTGGAAGTACACCTCCACCATGTGAAACGAGTTTGTCCAAAGACTATGGGGCAATACTTTTTCATTTCACGTGTACCACGAGCAACCTTCTTTGATGTTGTTCGTGAAGCTGCCATGGAAGCCATACGTCAGATTGGAGAAATACTTGAAGCAAGACTCCGTCATACCCAGGAATACCTGAGTGAAGTGCATGCGGAGATGATGGAGATGAAGCTCATGGCCACCATGAGAAAGCAAAAGATGGATGATTTCAAGGAGCACATTGGAAAGTTCCAGTGGAACTAAAGTACCTCCAAGAGAGACAAATGAATAAAGTTGGCAGAAATGCTTGACCATACCGAATAATGTGGATGGCAGCATTTGTAATAACTTACTTTTGAAATTGGAATTTTGAGAAGAAATTAAGGATGTAATAAAGGATTGATAATGAAATGAATATGATTTATGGATGAACCAATACCTTTTCATGGTAAACACACCAATGGAAAGTATCTCACAGAGTGGCGTGTGTACCAAAAATAAGTCTGAGGATTATTATTATATGATGGTTACCCCAAGAATATGATGGAATGAAACACTATGGAAATTTAAAGGCGGAGTAACTCCAAGTATGCCTGAAACCCACAGACCCCGGGACTAATAAGGATCAAGTACTATCTTTTGGAGAAGGAAATTTGTATCAACAAACGTTTTCTTAGGAGCATACGAAAACCTGAGAGTTGTGAAGATATGTTAGATGTTTTGTTCAGCTTGCAGAACCAATGGATTACACGAACTTCATTCGTGGACAAGAGAAATTCTACAATGCCTGTGAGGATGCCCAAGTGTTAGAATGCGAGATTCTCTAAACCTTATACAGAGAAATGATTTGGGTGCGGAATGGATTGATCACCATGACGACTTACTCTTATCATTTATCTTGCTATTCGGAATGGTAAATCTGAGGGACTTACCCATACAGAGAGACGGCGTTCTTTGAAGCTTTTGTTTAAGCCTTAAAATGGTATGATGAAAACCCCACGAACATGGCATTTCGCGTAAGAAATTTTACGGTGAGGATGAAACCAAGACCCCTCTCTCTGCAGGATAACCACAAATGGTAGACCACCATGAGAACCATCGATATGTTATTTAGAATTGACCACGAGACTGTCAGTTAAGAAGACCCAGTAACGGAAGAAGCTTATATCAAGAGAGGAACCCTCGATTTTGATGGAAACGTTATGATTATAACGGGAGAGCATCACCAAAGGATTTAATATGAAGACTGTGAGAAGTCAGTTGCCAAACCTCCAGAGGATCGTTAAAACATTTTGAGGGACCAATAATCTTTATTTTAAGTGTGGTAGCATCCCACTTTGCAGGAGGTTGGATCTGTTAGAAGACCCCAAACCCTAACCTTTCTTTCTAGCCTCTTCGAATCTCGAGGACGAGATTCATTTTAAGTGTGGTAGGTTTGTAACATCCCAAATTTTGGAATGTTAATATAATTGTTAGAATGATTGTTTGTTTGTTTGAGTGATTGAAACCTGAGTGGTGTTTGAAACTTTTCAAAAACTTTTGAATGAGAGGGAATCAAATGACTTTCCCCTTCTCCGGTGAATTCAAATTCATGCATTTAAAATCAATGAGAGAAGATGACATGACTTCTGCAAATAATAAAGATTTTGAATGAAGGTGGCATTTGAATTTCTTTCAATTGCTGTTTTGCAAATTCGTTTTCTTCTTCACTCACGGAGTGCCCGGATTGTTATCTTGCCAAGCAAGAAAGAGTGGAGGAACATGACCCTCCAAACCAGGGGCATTTATTTGAAGTATTTGAACCATAAAACCCCAGGGTTTATTTGAAAATTATTTGCAAAAAGAAATAAAGCAATTAGGGGATTTTCTGAAAAACATTTTTTTTTTAATTTTTTTTTTTGGCCGTGGAAAAATGCCCATCTTTTAGATTTTATTTTTGTGATAATTTTAGTATATAGAAACTCTATATTCGGAATTTATTTAGTTTCCCTTTTAATTGTTTACTTTCTGATTTTAAAAATAGGAAAGGAATCACATTTATTTGGAAACTCTTGCCGGCCCATTAAGAGGTTTCCTATTTTGGCCCAACAGAGGCTCTTCTTCTTCCTTTGTCTCTTCCTCACGTACACACGACCTTCCATGGCAGGAACCAAGAAATCCTCCCCTTCCGGAATTTGCGAAGCTCTTTCCCTCCCCTCGCCTCCCCTCGCCTCTATAAGAACCCCCATGGCTTCCTCGTTCCATTCCCCTCGAAACCCCGCACTCTCCTCGCCTCTAGCTCGTGCTCCCCCTCGCCGGAGTTCATCCCCGGGAGAGCCCCACCGGACTCCCTCCCTCGCCCTAGCCCCACCTCGCCCCCTGGCACCCCTACTGCACCTCACCACCCCTTCGGCCCCTCCTCCGCCGCCCCACCCCACCCCGTCGCCCTACAGGCCACAACCGGCTCCCTGGAACCACCGAGCAGGAGCAGCGCGAGGAGAACAGGGACTCCCTCGCCCTCCCAGGGACTCCCCCGCCCCCTCCCAGGAGCGCCCCCCCTCCTCCACCGGCCCCTCCCTCGCCGGAGATCTCCCCCTCGCCGGAGTGCCCTCTCCCCCTCGCCGGCGCAGCTCACCATCGCCAGGGGCAGCCCCTGATGCGTTCAGCCACGGGAGGTAACCCCTCCACCCTCTTTTTTTTCTTTTGTTTGTATTGTTTTTTGTTGTTGTTTTGTTAGTCTACCATTAGATCTAGATCCAACAGATCACATTAAAAGAAACTTACCCTTTCGGTTCTTGTAAAAGAACCGGTGGTTTTTCTTGTAAGCCGATGTGGATTGGTTAGTTTACGGACTTTTTCTAGATAGCCAAAAACGTGCACACATATTAGCCAATCAGATCTTGCCACGTCGCCGTTTTGTTTTCAGATTAATTCTGTAACAGATTTAGTCCCGTTTTTGTTTTATTTATAACTTTTGATCTAGAAGTCCAATCATGCTGATTCGTTTTGCGTTAGATCACAATTTTCTTGTAGTTTTCGAAAATATATAATTTGTCTATGTTTGGATTTGTAAAAGTTGAGTTAGAGCAGATTTGAATTAAAGCTTGTTTTGCTTATTCCGGGAGTTTACAATTGGCTTTTAATTTGATTCTTTTTGCTGCTGCTCCCTAGTGATCATATATTTCTGTAGTTTAAGTTTCAATTTTTTTTAAATAGTTTTACATGGGGTTTTATCAAAAATACATTCTGTTTTGATTAGGTGAAGTGAATTTCTTCACTTTATGCAATAGTAGTTTTATGCTAGTGATGTTATTTTGCTTGTTAATAATTGTAGTGCTTATGGTGTGTATTTTTTTGTATCGATAGATACCCGGAGTGCGAAGCGTGCTACTTAGAAGTGCTTGATAACGACAACTATCATCAAGGCAAGTAATTTGATCATGTATCACCTATGTTTTCATGCATCGTAGTTCTACCTTCCTATACCCATTTGCATGCTCACTAGGTAGTTGGAAAAATATGGTTACTTGATGTAGTATCATGCGGTAGGCACCCCAACAACACTGTTACTTGGCCCGGGACGACGAATTCTCTTATGATATGCTTGTGTAGACGGGGTTCTGGTTGAGAGTTTATCACGAGTGATGCGAGAATAATTTAATAACCAAGACCGGTTAAGTCAAGACTTTTCAAGACCTCGTGATGCAATGCAACTCTGGGTGAAGGCCGGTTTATATGGGCTCTCTGGGAAACCAGTGGACGACCCGGGATGCATCGAGACGTGCCATGACATCTTGCGGAAAGCTTCACCCAGGCTCAAAGAGACAGACGGAGGCTTCAAGACCCAAGGCTTACCTGCACAGCCACAAGTCATTATGGGCTCTGGCTTGTTTGGACAACGCGGCGCCTATGGACAGGCGGTGCTAGCAGATGTAGAAGAACGGTAGGATTGGATGGGCACCGACAGGGGATCAGAGGGACCCGTTAAAAGACCATGTTTTGATCATCCGGTCTTCAAACACCCTGAAGTGCGAGGACATACCCGGGGGAGATCAAATCTTGTGGGGAACCTGTGCAAAACTCTGCAGAGTACTCAAATCTAATCGATTAGCCGTGTCCATGGTCATGGACAACTTGAGCTGAAGGCATTGAAATTTTCCTGAACTCTCAACACAATTTAATAATGATGTGGGAATTATTGACAACTCGGGTACGAGAATTGGTTGGCGGAACCATCTCGTTAACAACAAACAACATAGTAATATTTTTATTTTAACCCTCTCTTGATGTAGGAGAAAACTTGCTTTTCGCTTAAAACTTATAGCCCCACCTGCCATATATGCATGTACAATAGATGATTATTATTTCACCCCCACTCTTTGATGACTTGCCGGCATATTCAATATGCTGACCTACACGACTGCAACGTCTTATGTAGGAGATACTTTCTTCGACGATTAAGTGTACGATTCAGGGTTACGGTCCGCACTCAACCTGTCGTTGGTGTTATTTGGGACTCCACTCCCTTGACTGCTTCCGCTCAGATTTTAAGGTATATATAAGTTTTACGCTATTTACATGTGGTTGCACTTTGATATATACATTGATGTACTGTGTGTGCCAGCATACTGATCCAGGGATGGCACAGATACACAGAGGCTTGACTCGTTTTGAGTTGGGTCGCTACAACTGCCTTTCATATTCTTCACCTTGAAAACTGCTGTAGTGATACTTTGCACTCCTGATCCTTTGATGTTTCCGCTGCAACTTAGTCATCAGTGAGGAATTTCCTCAAAAGCAATTTCCTTAGTGATGAAATTCTAAAAATCTCCTATTCAGCCCCCTATAGTTGATATAACGCACTTTCAGTTTCCCCCTACCCTGCGCCACCATCTAGAGGGAGCAGAGGTTCCACAACCTCATCATTTTCTATCTTCCTCCCACTCAATTCTTTCAAGAGAAACTCCTTCTCAAGAAAAGCTCCGCTCTTAGCAACAATCACTTTGCCCTGGATCTAACATAGAAGGTGTACCCAACTATCTCCTTTGGGTAACCTATGAAGACACACTTTTCCGCTTTGGGTTCTAGCTTTTCAGGCTGAAGCTTTTTGACACAACCATCGCATCCCCAAACTTTAAGAAACGCCAACTTTGGCGTCTTGCCATGCCATAGCTCATATGGTGTCATCTTAATGGATTTTAATGGTGCCCTATTTAAAGTAAATGCAGCTATCTCTAATGCATAACCCCAAAATGATAACGTCAAATCGGTAACAGACATCATAGATCGCACCATATCTAACAAAGTACGATTACGACGTTCGGACACACCATTACGCTGTGGTGTTCCACGCGGTGTCAACTGTGAAACGATTCCACATTGTCTTAAGTGAGCACCAAACTCGAAACTCAGATATTCACCCCCTCGATCAAATCCTAGGAACTTGATCTTCTTGTTATGATGATTTTCAACTTCACTCTGAAATTGCTTGAACTTCTAAAATGTTTTAGACTTGTGCTTCAGCAAGTAGATATATCCATACCTGCTCAAATCATCAGTGAAGGTGATAAAATAACGATATCCGCCGCGCGCCTCCACACTCATTGGACCGCACACATCAGTATGTATGATCTCCAACAAGTCACTTGCATGCTCCATTGTTCTGGAGATCGGAGTCTTAGTCAACTTGCCCATGAGGCATGGTTCGCACGTGTCAAGTGATTCAAAATCAAGTGATTCCAAAAGCCCATCGATATGGAGTTTCTTCATGCGCTTTACTCCAATATGACCTAAGCGGCAGTGCCACAAAAACGAGGCGCTATCATTGTTAACTCTACATGTTTTGGTCTCAATGTTATGTATATGTGTGTCATCACAATCAAGATTCAATATGAACAAACCCCTCACATTGGGTGCACGACCATAAAGTATATTACTCATAAAAATAGAACAACCATTATTCTTTGACTTAAATGAGTAACCGTCTCGCAATAAAAAGATCCATATATAATGTCCATGCTTAACGCAGGCACTAAATAACAACTATTTAAGTTCATAACTAATCCTGACGAAAATTGAAGTGAGACTGTGCCGACGGCAATTGCATCAACCTTGAAATCATTTCTCAATTGATGCTCTTTCCGGAGTTTTGACTCTACGACTTTCAGCATCGCGAATAACTCGTTGGGTGACTTGTTCATCCCTTGCATGTTATAGTTCAACACAAAGCTCTTATAGTTAGGTGGCAGTGATTGAAGAATTATGTCAGTGATAGCCTCTTGCGGGAGTTCAATCCCCAGCTCAGCTAGACGGTTTGAGTACCCAGGCATTTTGAGCACATGTTCACTGATAAATGAATTCTCCTCCATCTTGCAAGCATAGAATTTATCGGAGGTCTCATACCTCTCGATTCGGGCATTCTTCTGAAAGATAAACTTCAACTCCTGGAACATCTCATATGCTCCATGACGTTCAAAGCATCGTTGAAGTCCCGGTTCCAAGCCATAAAAGACTGCACATTGCACTACTGAGTAGTCCTCCTTACGTGATTGCCAAGCGTTCAAAACATCTTGGTCAGACATAGCAGGTGGTTCATCTCCTATCGCAGCATCAAGGACATAATTCTTTTACCCGACTTGTAGGATGAGCCTAAGATTACGAGCCCAGTCTACAAAGTTTCTACCATCATCTCTCAGCTTAGCTTTCTCGAGGAACGTATTGAAATTCAGGGTTGTTACTGCGTGAGCCATTGATCTACAACATAAAATATTGCAAAGACTTAGACTATGTTCAAGAGAATTAGAGTTTAACTAATCAAATTACTAATAAACTCCCACTCAAATAGACATCCCTCTAGTTACTTGAGTGTGGCATGATCCAAATTCACTAACTCAAATCCGAACATCACGTGAGTTGAGTAAAGTTTCAGTGGTAAACAACTCTATGCTAATCATATCAATTATACGATTCATGCTCGACCTTTCGGTCTCTTGTGTTCCGAGGCCATGTTTGCACATGCTAGGCTTGTCAAGTTTAACCCCGAGTGTTCTGCGTATGCAACTGTTTTGCACCCGTTGTATGTGAACGTTGAGTCTATCACACCAGATCATCAGGTGGTGACTCGAAACGATGAACTATCGCAATAGTGCACAGTCAGGGAGAACACAATTTTATCTTGAAATTTTAGTGAGGGATCACCTTATATTGCTACCGTCGTTCTAAACAAGATAAGGTGCGTAAGAGGATTAATATCACATGCAATTCATAAGTGAAATGATATGGCCATGATCTTGTGCTTCTTGATCTCCATCACCAAAGCACCGGCATGATCTTCATCGTCACCGGCGCCACATCATGATCTTCATCATCGTGCCGCCATCAAGGTTGTCGTGCTATCTATGCTATTACTACTAAAGCTACAACCTAGCAATATAGTAAACGCATCCGCAAACACAAACGTTAGTTTAAAGACAACCCTATGGCTCCTGCCGGTTGCCGTAGCATCGATGTGAAAGTCGATATTAACTATTACAACATGATCATCTCATACATCCAATATATCACATCATGTATTTGTCCATATCACATCACAAGCATACCCTGCAAAAACAAGTTAGACGTCCTCTAATTAGTTGTTGCATGTTTTACGTGGCTGCTATGGGTATGTAGTATGATCGCATCTTACTTATGCGAAAACCACAATGGAGATGTGCAAATTGCTATTTAACCTCTCTCCAAGGACCGCCTCGGTCAAATCCAATTCACCTAAAGTTGAAGAAACCGACACCCGCCAGTCATCTTTATGCAATGAGTTGCATGTTGGTTGATGAAACCGGTCTCTCGTAAGCGTACGAGTAATGTTCGTCCGGGCCGCTTCAATCCAACAGTACCGCTGAATCAAGAAAAGACTAAGGATGGCAGCAAATGAAACATCAACGCCCACAAAAACTTTTGTGTTGTACTCGAGATTACATCTATGCATGAACCTAGCTCATGATGCCACTGTTGGGGAACGTTGTCGGGGAACGTTGCATGGGAAACAAAAAAATTGCTTGCGCACACGAAGACCTATCATGGTGATGTCCATCTACAAGAGGAGATTAGATCTACATACCCTTGTAGATCGCTAAGAGGGAAGTGCTAGGAAACGCGGTTGATATAGTGGTACAGCTTCATGATTCAAATCACCGTCGTCCCACAATCCGTTTCGATCTAGCGCCAAACGGACGGCACCTCCGCGTTCAGCACACGTACAGCTCAATGACGATCTCGGCCTTCTTGATCCAGCAAGAGAAATGGAGAAGTAGATGAGTTCTCCGGCATCGTGATGGCGCTCCAGTGATGGTGATGATCTACTCCTGCAGGGCTCCGCCCGAGCTACGCAGAAATCCGATCTAGAGGTAAAACTACGTGGTATAGGTTTGAGTTGCACGTGGCAAACTTGTGTCTCAAAAACCCTAAAACCACCAGTATATATAGGAGGAGGGGAGGGGCTAGACTTGGGGCTCAAGGGCCCCAAGGGTGCGCCGACCGAAGGGATAGGAGGACTCCTTCTCCAATTCGGTTTGGGGAAGGAGGAGTCCTCTTCCTTCCCACATCCTTCTTTCCTTTTTTTTTCTTCTTTCCTTTGGTCTTCCCACATCCTTCTGGGGAACTCGAGGCAGAGTGGGAGAGCTCCACGAAGAAGAAGCAAATGGGACAAGGAAAAACTGCCCCCTCTCTTTATATACCCCCAGGGCACGGGCAGGGCGATAGTACCGCTTGGGCAAAGCGGTAGTACCGCTTGCCATGGTAGTATCGCTCGTGCCCTAGCGGTAGTACCGCTCGAGTCTTGGCGGTAGTACCGCTGGGATCATCACGGTAGTACCGCATGAGGCAGTAGTACTGCTCCCCCTCAAGATTGACAGATGCTAGCCCTAGTCAGTGGTAGTACCGCGCTGGTCATCACGGTAGTACTGCTAGGGTCATCGCGGTAGTACCTCTCCCCCTGGCAGTAGTATCGCTTCCCCCTAGAGGTAGTACCGCTCGAGAACATACAAAAAAATCTAGAAATTGCCAGAACAATGAGAAAACACTACGGACACATACCAGTCAGTACCGGAGAAAAGACAGAGGCAAAATATACTAGCTGGCAATATTATAACCCTCCTTTACCACGAGGGAGGGGGCGGTGGCCGGAGCCACCTATGTTTGAGACAAAAGGTATGACACCGCAAAGAATTATCCTTGGGTTCATGACCAACACTCATCTTTGAAGCACAAGTGCCATCAATAATGGCCAATGTGAAAGACTTGATTGATTTATGCATAATGGGGGGAGGGAAAGTTCATTGAGAGAACACTCCCCCTATGTCTATGCCTACACCTAGAACAAGATATAATGCGGAATGAGGTGCAGAGTGCCTAGTTTCAATCCACATTACTTGAATCAATGATATTTAGCTCATGCCTTAACTCCCGGGACCTTGCTTTATCTAGGGGCTTAGTGAAAATATCTGCAAGTTGCTCTTCGGTATTGATGAAGTGAACCTCAATATCACCACGCTTGATATGCTCATGAATGAAGTGATGGTGAATATCAATGTGCTTGGTCTTGCTATGTTGCACCGGATTGAGGGAAATCTTGATAGACTTTGATTGTCACATAGAAGAGGCACTTTGTGACAAGTGACACCATAATCCATTAAAGTTTGTCTCATCCATAGCAACTGTGCACAACAACTCGCAGCTGCAACATACTCAGCTTGGTGGAAGACAATGAGACATAGTTCTACTTCTTTGAAGACCAACTTACCAGCGAACGACCAAGAAATTGACATCCTCCAGAAGTTGACTTCCTCTCCACACAGTCTCCCGCCCAATCTGAGTCAGAATAGCCCACTAGGTTGAAGCTTGCTCCTTTGGGATACCATAGGCCAAAGTTTGGAGTATGAGCCAAATATCGAAATATTCGTTTGACAGCCATAAAATGGCTTTCCTTTGGTGCAGATTGAAACCGTGCACAAATCCCTACACTTAACATGATATCCGGTCTAGATGCACAAAAGTAAAGAAGGGATCCAATCATGGAGCGATATACCTTTTGATCCACTCCTTTACCATTGGGATCATTGTCAAGCTTGAATCTGGTTGGCATGGGAAACTTGACCGGCTTGACATCCTCTAGCTCGAACCTCTTGAGAATGTCTTGGGTGTACTTGTCTTGTTTGATCAAGGTTCCTTCTAAACCTTGTTTAATCTCGAACCCAAGGAAGAACTTCAACTCACCCATCATTGACATCTCAAATTTCTCGGTCATTAGTGTAGCAAATTCTTCATTTAAAGATTCGTTAGGGGAACCAAAAATAATATCATCAACATATAGTTGGAATATGAACAAATCCCCTTTGACCTTCTTGGTAAAAAGAGTGGGATCAATGTTCCCAATTTCAAACCCATGATCTTGTAATAACTCGGTAAGGTACTCATACCACGCACGTGGGGCTTGTTTAAGGCCATAGAATGCCTTATTAAGTTTATATACATGATTGGGGAGCTTGGGATGTTCGAATCTCAGGGGTTGTTTGACATATACCAATTCATTTAAAGGACCATTAAGAAAAGCACTTTTCACATCCATTTGTTGTAATTTGAAATCTTGATGAGATGCAAATGCAAGCAGCATGCGAATAGATTCTAGACAAGAAACAGGGGCAAAGGTTTCATCGTAGTCGATACCCTCGACTTGGGAGTAGCCTTGAGCCACCAATCTCGCCTTGTTTCGAACCACAATCCCATTGGTATCTTTCTTGATTTTGAAGATCCATTTAGTCCCAATGACATTATGTTCCTCCTTTGGTCTTGGCACTAATTTCCAGACTTGATAACGCTCGAAGTTGTTTAGTTCTTCATGCATGGCCATAATCCAATCCTCATCATCGAGCGCTTCCTGTACCTATTGAGGTTCACAATACGAAACAAACGCGTGATGCTCACAAAAATTTAAAATTTGGTGACGAGTGGATACTCCCCTTTTTAAACTTCCAAGCACGTTTTTCATAAGATGTGATTTGACTCTCAGCTTGGATGCTATCTTGGCTGCTCGATGCTCCAAGAGTCCCGCGCTTGATAATTGGGGAGCATCAACTTGATCATGTTGCTTGTCCTTGAGTTTTTATCCTTCCTTTGCACCGCGACCCCTCTTAGGTTATGTAGTAGGAACTTGAGAAGCAGCATCCTGATCAACTTGATTTTCGTCTTGAGCAGGCTCACTGGTTTGTTCTTGATCTTGTTGCTCCTCTTGATCTTGATCTGGTGGCTGCACTTGATCTTGATCTTGAGCAGATTCGGAACCTTGTGTAAGCACTTGGAAATCATGTGGTGTATCACCATCTTCGAGTGGTTGATCTTGCCCTTGATCCTGTTCAGCTGGTTGAGGGTTTTCTCTTTGTTCATCGGAAGCGTGTGGGGCTCGCGAGGGTGGTGGCTCCACTTGAGTAGAGCATTGTGTTGGGGAACGTCGCATGGGAAACAAAAAAAATTCCTACGCGCACGAAGACCTATCATGCTGATGTCCATCTACGAGAGGGGATGTGTGATCTACGTACCCTTGTAGACCGTACAGAAAAAGCGTTAGTGAACGCGGTTGATGTAGTGGAACGTCCTCACGTCCCTTGATCCGCCCCGCGAACCGTCCCGTGATCAGTCCCACGATCTAGTGTCGAACGGATGGCACCTCCGCATTCAGCACACGTACAGCTCGACAATGATCTCGGCCTTCTTAATACAGCAAGAGAGACGGAGAGGTAGAAGAGTTCTCCGGCAGCGTGACGGTGCTCCGGAGGTTGGTGATGATCTTGTCTCAGCAGGGCTCCGCCCGAGCTCCGCAGAAACGCGATCTAGAGGTAAAACCGTGGAGATATGTGGTCGGGCTGCCGTGGCAAAGTTGTCTCAAATCAGCCCTAAAACCTCCGTATATATATGGGGAAGAGGGGGAGCCTTGCCTTGGGGCTCAAGGAGTCCCAAGGGGGTCGGCCGAGCCAAAGGGGGGAAGGTCTCCCCTTCCAAACCGAATCCAACTTGGTTTGGAAGGTGGGGTCCTTCTTCCCTTTCCCACCTCCTCCTTTTTTTCTTTTCTCTTTGATTTTCTTCCTATGGTGCATAGGGCCTTCTTAAGCTGTCCCACCAGACCACTAAGGGCTGGTGTGCCACCCCCAAGGCCTATGGGCTTCCCCGGGGTGGTTTGCCCCCCCCCCCCCCCGGTGAACTCCCGGAACCCATTTGTCATTCCCGGTACATTCCCAGTAACTCTGAAAACCTTCCGGTAATCAAATGAGGTCATCCTATATATCAATCTTCGTTTCCGGACCATTTCGGAAACCCTCGTGACGTCCGTGATCTCATCCGGGACTTCGAACAACATTCGGTAACCAACCATATAACTCAAATACGCATAAAACAACGTCGAACCTTAAGTGTGCACACCCTGCGGGTTCGAGAACTATGTAGACATGACCCGAGAGACTCCTCGGTCAATATCCAATAGCGGGACCTGGATGCCCATATCGGATCCTACATATTCTATGAAGATCTTATCGTTTGAACCTCAGTGCCAAGGATTCATATAATCCCGTATGTCATTCTCTTCGTCCTTCGGTATGTTACTTGCCCGAGATTCGATCGTCAGTATCCGCATACCTATTTCAATCTCGTTTACCGGCAAGTCTCTTTACTCGTTCCGTAATACAAGATCCCGCAACTTACACTAAGTCACATTGCTTGCAAGGCTTGTGTGTGATGTTGCATTACCGAGTGGGCCCCGAGATACCTCTCCGTCACACGGAGTGACAAATCCCAGTCTCGATCCATACTAACTCAACTAACACCTTCGGAGATACCTGTAGAGCATCTTTATAGTCACCCAGTTACGTTGCGACGTTTGATACACACAAAGCATTCCTCCGGTGTCAGTGAGTTATATGATCTCATGGTCATAGGAACAAATACTTGACATGCAGAAAACAGTAGCAACAAAATGACACGATCAACATGCTACGTCTATTAGTTTGGGTCTAGTCCATCACATGATTCTCCTAATGATGTGATCCCGTTATCAAGTAACAACAATTGCCTATGGCAAGGAAACCTTGGCCATCTTTGATCAACGAGCTAGTCAACTAGAGGCTTACTAGGGACAATGTTTTGTCTATGTATCCACACAAGTATTGTGTTTCCAATCAATACAATTATAGCATGAATAATAAACGATTATCATGAACAACGAAATATAATAATAACTAATTTATTATTGCCTCTAGGGCATATTTCCAACACATTGTCCTTCTCCTTCGGCCACAAGGGGTTCCTCAATGGGGAGTATTTGACCAATCCCCATTCTTCTTATGGCTTGGGGAGGAATTTCATCACCTACATCACAAAGACCACTTTGCTCCTCTTGGGAACCAGTATTTTCATCAAACTTCACGTTACACGTCTCCTCAATGAGCCCGGTGGATTTTTTGAGGACACGGTAAGCATGAGAGTTTGTGGTATAACCAACAAAAATGCCCTCTTGAGCTCTAGAATCAAATTTAGCTAAATGTGCACCTTTCTTGAGAATGAAACACTTACACCCGAATACCCTAAAGTACTTGAGGTTGGGTTTGTTTCCGGTGAGAATCTCATATGGGGTCTTGTTCAAGACCTTGCGGATATAGAGCCGATTGGATGCATGAGATGCTGTGTTGATGGCTTCTGCCCAAAAGTTATATGAAGATTTGAATTTCCGCCATCATTGTTCTTGCCACGTCCATCAACGTCCGGTTCTTCCTCTCCAGCACACCATTTTGTTAAGGGTTGTATGGTGCTGAATTGTAATGCCCAAGATGTGACCCTGTCCTTAATTTGGCACGAGGGCCTCGTCAGGGATAGAAGCACATCTCGCCTTTCGCAAGAATGGATATCGTTACAAGTACATGTACTGAAAAGATGAGATATATAGAATTGGCTTACACTCGCCACAAGCTACATCAGAGTCACATCAGTACAATACATAAATATCACGAAGAAGAGGAGGGTCCGACTACGCACGAAAACAAACGAGAAAAGAAAACGACGTCCATCCTTGCTATCCCAGGCTGCCGGCCTGGAACCCATCCTAGATCGATGAAGAATAAGAAGAAGCAACTCCAACAAACAATTAACGCGCTCGCGTCAAGTAACCTTTACATGTACATGCAACTGGTGTTGTAGTAATCTGTGAGCCACAGGGGACTCAACAATCTCATTTCCAAAGGTATCAAGACTAGCAAGGCTCAATAGGTGAGGTATGGTTAAGTGGTGAGGTTGCAGCAAGCGACTAAGCATATATATGAGGTGGCTAACTTATGAGTACAAGAATAAGAGGGGGGAATGATCTACGCATAACAGACGTGAACTACTTATGATCAAATGAATGATCCTGAGCACCTACTTACGTCAAACATAACCCCACTGTGTCCTCGATCGGAGAAGGAGCTCATGAAAGAGACAGTCACGGTTACGCACTCAGTTGGCATATTTTAATTAAGTTAACTTCAAGTTATCTAGAACCGGATGTTAAAAAAAGTTTCCACGTTGCCACATAACCGCGGGCACGGCTTTCCGAAAGAGTTAACCCTGCAGGGGTGCTCCAACTAGTCCATCACAAATTACCACAAAACGCATAGAAATCCTCGATCATGACACTCTCAACCTCGTCGGATTCCTCAGTGGAAAACATCAACTCTGAGATTACCCAAAGCATCACCAGAATCCCGATGCACAAGATATCTCATAAAAGGTAAAACTAATCCAGCAAGGCCACCCGGTGTGTCGACGAACCCGATAGGAGCTGCGTATCTCGTTCTCTGGACGCGCCGTCTATGCAAAGTGGACGGTAGCCAAACGCTCGAGTTGCCCCGAGGTGGCACCGCCGACTGCTAGGTGGGTGGACCAACACTCATGCGGAGCACTGGCCTGGGGGTTGATTAATTATCCTCGGGGTCTGGAAAGTCTCTATGCAATTTTATTAGGTTATTAGGCAAATGTAAAACCAAAGTTGGGCCTTGCCAGACCAGTTTTAATCTAAAAGAAATTATCAAGGGAGTCCCCATAACAACTTCGATCGTGTTAGGAGCGCTCAATTATGGAACATAACACCGGTAGCCGAAACTAAGGGGGGTAAAGGTGGAACAAAACACCAGGCTAGAAAGGCCGAGCCTTCCACCTTTTACCAAGTATATAGGTGCATTAATTTAAATAGCATTTAATATGGTGATATATCAAGGAACCCATGTTAACACATGGAAGCAACTGCACTTGCAACTAGCAACGCTAACACATGGTTAAGCAAGCGGTAACATAGCCAATCAGTGGTTTGTTAGGTTGTGAACAGGTTGAAGGTTTTCATGGCATTGTTGAGAGGCTGATATTTAACAGGTGGTAGGCAGCGAGACATAATGATAGAAACGATAACACTAGCATAGCAATGATAGTAATGGTATCTGGGGAAATGGTCATCTTGCCTGAGATGTGATACGTCTCCAACGTATCTATAATTTTTGATGGTTTCATGCTATTATCTTGTCAAACTTTGGATGTTTTGTATGCCTTTTATATCTTTTTTGGGACTAACTTATTAACTCAGTGCCAGTTCCTGTTTTTCCATGTTTTTGACCCTTTTCATAGGAGGATTTTAAACGGGGTCCAAACGGAACAAAACTTCCAAAAAGATTTTCTCGAAACAGAAGAAGATCGGGGAACTTGAGAACCACGGCAGGCCCACCAGGGACCCCACAAGCCCCCTAGCCGTGGCCAGGGGGCCCGCGCCTCCCAGGCTTGTGCGCTCCCTGGGCCACCTCTGCCCTAGGTCTTTCGCCTATATATTCCCGAAAATTCCAGAAACAATGAGGAGATCATCGAAAGTACTTTTCCGCTGTCGCAAGCTTCTGTCTCCGCAAGATCCCATCTGGGGCACGTTCTAGTGCCTTGCCAGCAGGGGGATTCGTTTATGGAGGGCTTCTTCATCAACACCATGACCTCTCCGATGATGCGTGAGTAGTTCACCATAGACCTACGGGTCCATAGCTAGTAGCTAGATGGCTTCTTCTCTCTCTTGGATCTTCAATACAAAGTTCTCCATGATGTTCATGGAGATCTATCCGATGTAATCTTCTTTTGCGGTGTGGTTGTCGAGATCCGATGAAATGTGGATTTATGATCAGATTATCTATGAATCTTATTTGAGTTTCTACTGATCTCTTATATTCATGATTTATGATCAGATTATTCTCTTCGAGTTGTGGGTTTTGTTTGGCCAACTTGATCTATGATTCTTGCAATGGGAGAAGTGCTTGGTTTTGGGTTCATACCGTGCGGTGACCTCACCCAGTGACAGAAGGGGTAGCGAGGCACACACCGTGTTGTTGCCATCAAGGGTAAAAAGATGGGGTTTTCATCATTGGTTTGAGATTATCCCTCTACATCATGTCATCTTGCTTAAGGCGTTACTCTGTTCGTCATGAACTCAATACACTAGATGCATGCTGGATAGAGGTCGATGTGTGGAGTAATAGTAGTAGATGCAAAAAGTATCGGTCTACTTGTCTCGGACGTGATGCCTATATGTATGATCATTGCCTTAGATATCGTCATGACTTTGCGCGGTTCTATCAATTGCTCGACAGTAATTTGTTCACCCACCGTAATATTTTCTATTTTGAGAGAAGCCTCTAGTGAACAGTATGGCCCCCGGGTCTACTTCACACCATATTTTCAGCCTTACTCTTTTACTTCGTTGCACTTTCCGCCTTCAGATCTCACTTTGCAATCAATCTTGAAGGGATTCACAACCCCTTTATAGCGTTGGGTGCAAGCTCTTTTCTGTTTGTGTAGGTACTTTGGACTTGACGCGATTCTCCTACTGGATTCATACCTTGGTTCTCAAACTGAGGGAAATACTTACTGCTCCTGTGCTGCATCGCCCTTTCCTCTTCAAGGGAAAAACCAACAAAATCTCAAGAGACGACAGAAGGTTTCTGTCGACGTAGCAAGATTCCGCTTGGAAGAAGAACGACTCCATGAAGCAAACGAACCGATGTAGTCGAACAGGTCCTCACATTACGACACGCTTCCGGAACTCTATCGAGACGAAGCAAACCGGAAACAAGCATCAACACAGATATTCACCATGGCACATGCACGACAAGATGCAATCCACATATGATGCATGATTAGTTGAATATATGCAAGACATGGCATGTCAATTCACAACGATCAAACACTACACATTAAGTGAAGTTCAACATGCAGCGAGTTGCATATTGACGAAACTCCACATACGAATTATTTAGTTCTATCCCGATTAGGTACACGGCCGTATTAAATGTGGTTAAACATGGCAAGAGGTGAAGCGTAACTAAGCTATCTATCTAGGCATTTTAAATGAGGTCGGAAATGACAAATTGCATCTCCGAGATGACCCCACATGTTAATTTATAAATCGGTCCAGATCTTAACTAACACTTTTAAATATTTGTTAAACAGAAAAATAAATAGATTCACGTGGTCCTACGCGTTGTTACAATCAATTTACACATAGAGAACATCTCCAACGGAGCTACGGTTCAAAAGATACGAACACCGCAAGATATAATGGCATGAATGCAATATGAATGCAAATGGCAGTCACAAGCATTCCAAACCAATAAGGCAGCAAAATATTATGAAACTACATGATATTCTAAGCAAGTTTCAAATAGGACACAAGCAAAACGGAGCAACGGTTCCACAACTACGAGGTACACAAGAAATCACTACAATCTGCCAAAATCAGCCAAGTAGCATTTTCTACACCCTCGAGCAACTAGCTACACAAATCCAATATGCTCAAACAAGGCATGAGACAGTAGAGGGCAAGATGCACTACAACATACTACTAACAACATCTAGCATGGAAGCATGGATCACTAGGAAAAGAACTCACAAAATGGCATCTCACACACAGTTTCAGACTTAGTGAAAATATCAGTTTATCACAGTGCAGTTTACGATCTTAAGACATATTGACAGCAACAAAACTCATGACAAGACAGCAACAAAATATAACAGATTTTAGACTTAGAAATATTTCAGCATCTCCAAACAACACTATTTTCTAGCAAGTTGAGAACAAGCAAACTACACCTAAACATGGATTTCTATTGCAAACAAAATTACCAGAGGCTAGCCTACACATCCAAGGGCATATCTCTAGTTGACAACTCCTTCAAATTATGAACGGAATAAACCCCACAAAATAAACAAAAGGGCGACATGCCAGAATATCACACGCACTAACTTGCTCAAAAGCTAAAACTAAATGCACAGTTTGATTCTATGGATTTTTCTACCCCGAAAACATATATAACATGTGGGGTTGAAAAATAAAAATAACGCCACACGAATATGCGAAAATATGTCCTAAACACGATATAGCAAACTAGTGACGGAATCCTACATGCAAAAATACAAAGAACTACTCTAAAATACATGGCAAGAGGTCCCTAAAAATATGAGCTTTTATCCACAGGGTTTGAGCAAACCGGACACGCACGAAAATTAATACGGGTCAATTAACATATTAGGACAGCACGCAAAACTAGGCATATGGCAAGTTAAATCACTTCAAACATGCATGCAAGTTGCAAATTATGAATCTACGTGAAAATTGCACAAGTTTCAAATATAACTCGTTGCAATCCGACGCACGGATAATAAACTACGGGCGTTTTAAAAACATGAAATTTTCTGGAATTAATAAATCCGAAAAATCCCTAAAAAATAAGATACCGGGCCTAACATGAGGCGCAAAATAGCTATGAGACGCCTAGGGCGTTGGATAGGGCAGTTAGAGGGGGTGCTCACCTCGGGCCTCACGGGCCGATCGGTGTAGAGGCTGGGCCGGTTTGCCGAGGCAGCTGGGGGCTGCCTGGCTGGGCCGTGTGGGGGCGAGGCCCACGTAAGATACAGGTTGGGCCGCTGCTAGCCTCACGCTGGCCCACATGGGGTGAGGTGAGCGGGGCTCGTCCCCTACCTCCCGAGCGAGACCATGGCCGCACAGCGTCAACGGCGATGGACGGCGCACGGGGCGACGTGATCCCGCGGGGCTGATCGGATCCCGGGGGGTCTGCGTCGGGGGGACCCATTCCCGGCGGCGACGGGGCACAAGAGGCGACGCTGGAGTTGCCTGGGATGTGGCCGGCGGCGGCAACGGGTTCGGCGGGTCCTGCGCTGGCCAGATCCGGCGAGGGCGGGGACCGGCGGGCCGCGGCGGCTGCTCGGGCAGGTCTGCGGGAGGAGGGAGGGAGCTGCTCGGGGCTCCTCCCCTCAGGCGCTCGGGGAAGCAGCAGAGCTGCCGGCGACCAGATGGGCCCGGGAGGGCCTCCTGCGGGCCGCGATTGAGAGGAGAGAGAGAGGAGCTGGGGTGGCGGCTAGGGTTTGGTGGCGCAGATTTCTAGGGAGAGAGAGAGTGAGGGCTAGATTAGGTAGGTGGGGCTGTTTAAATAGGGAAGGGGCTAGGTTTAGCAGTTCTTCACCCTGGTTTCAACCGCGCGATCGGAATCGAACAATCTGGAACGCGGGACGGGCTAAGTGGTCGTGTAGAGTAGGTTAGCCGGGGATGAGAGGGAAAACGGGCACCCGGCAACGCGATCTAAAATATCGAAAAACGTCCGACGATAGACCGAATACGGTGCCGCTACGGTCGACCGTTCGGGTACCAGACGGACTCCGATTGCGACGAAAATTGGCAGGCGGCCTACCTAAAATAAAACTCGACCGCACGCCAAGTTTCAACCCAATCAGAGAAAGTTTTACACACAGTTTTAAAAACAGGTTTTGACGATGCCGCGGGCGCGTGCGAGTGCGGTCGGGCTCAGAACAGGCAACGACGAACACGAAGAGAACCGGCAACTAATAACGGATGCAAGTTTTGAAAACTGACGGCAACGGAGTGCCGATGCAATGCTGATGATGTGAATGATGCGATGATGATCCGAGAAATAAAAATAATCACACGACGAAAACGAAATAAAAGGGGAATCTTCTGGAACGTCGGTCTCGGGCTGTCACAACTCTCCTACACTACAAGAGGATCCTGACCCGAGATCCAAGAATGAAAGGGAGAGAGGATGAGAAGCAAGAGGTAGAACTTAGTTGCTTCTTCGACAAACGTGTGAAATCAAAAATCCTTGAAGGTTGCAGAGAGATGAGGAATGATATTAGAAGCAAGAAAGAATTCACAGAAAATTTTGGCAGCACTTCGGTAGGAAAAGGGGACAAAAAATTCGATAAGATAGGAGAACTAGACAAAATTCACAACAAACAACTAAATTGAATAAGCAAGGAGAGAACATGATCTTGATAGAACAACATGATTGACCCAAATGAGCAACATCACCACCACTCTGGAACAAGAGAATATAAACTAGATCTTGGAAAGAGATAACAAAGAAGAAAATGAGAACTACTACCACCAGAATCTTGAAGAACACCTTGAGACAAAGAATTGATATCATGAGCCACTCCGGAAGAAGAATTCAGACCACTATGAACGAGAATAAGAATTATGTTATGCTTATCCTTCATCAAGTTAAATTGATGACAAGCAACATATTTAGCATACCCCTTATTCTTCTTGAAAAGATTGAGGAGATATATGAGCACAAACTTGAAGAAGTCTTGAGGAGACCCCGGAATAATTGAGAGACGAATGAAGAGGCAACAATCGAGAAGAATTTGAGAATGAAAGATGAAAGCTGAGAACGAAGAATTCTTCTGAAATGATGGCCTTCGGAGGATCAAGAATGAAAACCACTCAGAAATTCATCGAATAGCAAGAAATGGATTCTCATGATTGGGAACAACTCAAGATGATGCCACAAGCTGAAATGATGACTCTTCAAGAGAATGGACCAAGATTTGAGGGAAACACTCCTTCGGTCTTCCAAGCTGAAAAGGATGAGGAGAACACCACCAAAAATAACTGAGATACTCCAGAATAATGAAGAATGAAAGGTTGAGCCAAACACGAGAATTAATTCAAATTGATCTTGAAGAAGGAATATGACTGATGAAATTCATACTTACATCATAGTTGAAAATAATAAGAGAACTCCGGAAAGATTACAAGAGCCAGATAAGATCCTGGGAAAGAACCTTTCGGTTATGGCCCACTCAAAGAAACCACCGTTGAAAAGATTGCTCAGAGAGAGAGATATTGCACCGTTACCAATGAAAACTAGATGAGGTTAGCACCTCAAAATAATAGAAAAAATTGAAAACAAGAACTTCTGAGATATCTTCAACACTCCGGATAGAAAAGAGAGGAATGAATAACAAGATAGGCTGACAAGAATTTTCAACATGGGAAAGAATTTGAAGGATGAAAAGGATATGATGAACACGGATAAGTGAATTGAATTCACCGGAAAATAACAAGATTGAATAAAGATGAACACGAAGCTCCTGAGAATCTTCACAATGAATCACCGGATAAGAGAGAAAGAACAAATAGCGGAAGCAACAATGAAATGAAATGCACTTGGATGAAATCCAATCACTGAAGAAAAAGGGCGGGAGGGCGGGGAAACAAAGACAGCATGGGACAGATGAGATGAACTCCGAAAAGAAGGAGAGATTGATCTTGCAAGACTTGAAAAGGATGGAATTGACTTGAAGAGAAGCACACTGGTTGGAAAAGAATTGAAATGACGACTCCGGTTGACAAGAATTGACAAGACAACTTGATTGAGGAAAAGAATTTGCATTCTCATACGAAACTGAGAACACGTCTTAGAAAAAGATATGAAATCACCATTTGACATCGAAGCAACTCGAATTACCATATTCCAACAAAACAAAGGGTGAGGCTTACTAAACAAGCCAGAACAAACTCATGAGAGAGATTTTGTCTGATATTTTCATGGACAGGATTGCACGGGCTCGATCCTTACAGTAGCCATCCTGTGCAAGGCATTGCACACGACATACGAAGCGTCCCCGAGTCGTAGCAAGCTACAAGGACTCTTTAAGACACAACGAGAACCGCTGTAAGTCGCCCGTCAACAAACGAATCCACTAGATGTCGAACCCCAACCTAACATCATGCATTTGTTGGAAGATTGTCCTATAAGTAACTACTTGAATTCCCACCTAAGAACTCCCGAAATTTCTGGTCATGCAACCTGGTCGACGGATACAAGGAATAATATATCACTCAACTCCTATACAAACCCGTCCAGTGTATCACATCCGTCAACACATAACCAGAATCTCGGAACTTCATTTATCACAGATCCTCGTAATCACAACGATACTAAGTATGGCGATACATCCGGAACTCTCTGCACCAGTACTGGGGAAGCCGGACTCCTCTTGCCACTACTAGTATTGAAGCAATTTCGAACATCCTTCGTCCTGAGATACTAAGAAATCTGAATGATAACGATGTGCTCGATAATCCCCTGGAGCTCAACTCCCTGGAAGAAATCAAGTCAGACAGGAGGCACCAAGACAAAAATCCATCACATCGACATCCTATAGATTCCAAAATTATCCGTGCGATCCTAAAAAAATTGAGTGAGAAGAGGAGTAGAATTAAAATTATTACGTCAAGATTCCTCACCAGAGCATAGAAGAGGAGAAAAAAGAATCCTACTCTCCGATATATAACTAGATTCAAAACAAATTTTACTAGACTCGACTCGGCCAAGTTCGATCAATCAAGGGGGCTCCTAGGTCGGTACTGCTCTGATACCAACTTGTAACGCCCAAGATGCGACCCTATCCTTAATTTGGCACGAGGGCCTCGTCAGGGATAGAAGCGCATCACGCCGTTTCGCAAGAATGGATGTTGTTACTAGTACATGTATTCAAAAAATGAGATATATAGAATTGGCTTACACTCGCCACAAGCTACATCAGAGTCACATTAGTACAATACATAAATATCACAAAGAAAAGCAGGGTCTGACTATGGACAAAAACAAACGAGAAAAGAAAACGACGTCGATCCTTGCTATCCCAGGTTGCCGGCCTGGAACCCATCCTAGATCGATGAAGAAGAAGAAGAAGCAACTCCAATGAACAATCAACGCGCTCGCGTCAAGTAACCTTTACACATAGAGAACATCTCCAACGGAGCTACGGTTCAAAAGATACGAACATCGCAAGATATGATGGCATGAATGCAATATGTTTGCAAATAGCAATCACAAGCATTCCAAAGCAATAAGACAGCAACATATTATGAAACTACATGAGATTCTAAGCAAGTTTCATATAGGACACGACCAAAACGGAGCAACGGTTCAACAACTACGAGCTACACAAGAAATCACTACAATCTGCCAAAATCAGCCACATAGCATTTTCTACACCCTCAAACAACTAGCTACACAAATCCAATATGCTCAAACAAGGCATGAGACAGTAGAGGGCAAGATGCACTACAACATACTACTAACAACATCTAGCATGGAAGCATGGATCACTAGGAAAAGAACTCACAAAATGGAATCTCTCACACAGTTTCAGACTTAGTAAAAATATCAGTTTATGACAGTGCAGTTTACGATTGACAGCAACAAAACTATATGCTACAGGACTCCAAATGGCATGACAATTGACAGCATGCTAGAGAATCTTAAGGTCTACAACTAACTCCATTGCACCAACCTCAAAAGAGCTACAGATCACCGGATAAACTCATGACAAGACAGCAACAAAATATAACAGATTTCAGACTTAGAAATATTTCAGCATCTCCAAACAACACTATTTTCTAGCAAGTTGAGAACAAGAAAACTACACCTAAACATGGATTTATATTGCAACCAAAATTACCAGAGGCTAGCCCACACATCCAAGGGTATATCTCGAGTTGACAACTCCTTCAAATTATGCACGGAATAAACCCCACAAAATAAACAAAAGGGCGACATGGCAGAATATCACACGCACTAACTTGCTCAAATGCTAAAACTAAATGCACAGTTTAATTCTATGGATTTTTCTACCCCGAAAACATATATAACATGTGGGGTTGCAAAATAAAAATAACGCCACACGAATATGCGAAATTATGTCCTAAACACGATATAACAAACTAGTGACGGAATCCTACATGCAAAAATACAAACAACTATTCTAAAATACACGGCAAGAGGTCCCTAAAAATATGAGCATTTTATCCACGGGGTTTGAGCAAACCGGACACGCACGAAAATTAATATGGGTCAATTAACATATTAGGACAGCACGCAAAACTAGGCATATGGCAAGTTAAATCAGTTCAAACATGCATGCAAGTTGCAAATTATGAATCTATATATGCGAAAAACTACACAAGTTTCATATATAACTCGTTGCAATCCGACGCACGGATAATAAACTACGGGCGTTTTAAAAATATGCAATTTTCTGGAATTAATAAATCCAAACAATCCCTAAAAACATAAGATACCGGGCCTAACGTGAGGTGCAAAATAGCTATGAGACGCCTAGGGCATTGGATAGGGCACGTAGAGGGGGTGCTCACCTCGGGCCTCACGGGCCGGTCGGTGCGGAGGCTGGGCCGGATGGTCGAGGCAGCTGGGGCTGGCTGGCTAGGCCGCGTGGGGGCGAGGCCCACCTGAGCTACAGCTTGGGCCACTGCTAGCCTCACGCTGGCCCACGTGAGGTGAGGCGAGTGGGGCTCGTCCCCTACCTCCCGAGCGAGACCATGGCAGCGCTGGGTCAACGGCGATGGACGGTGCACGGGGCGACGTGATCCGGCAGGGGCTGACCGGATCCCGGTGGGTCTGGGTCGGGGGACCCATTCCCGGCGGCGATGGGGCAGAGGAGGCGGCGCTGAAGTTGCCCGGGACGTGGCCGGCAGCGGGTACGGATTCGGCGGGGCATGCGTTTGCCAGATCCGGCGAGGGCGGAGACCGGTGGGGAACCAGCGGCGGGCCGCGGCGGCTGCTCGGGCTGCTGCTCGGGTAGGGCTACGGGAGGAGGGAGCGAGCTGCTCGGGGCTCCTCCCCTCGGGCTCTCGGGGAAGCAGCAGAGCTGCCGGCGACCATATGGGCCCGGGAGGGCCTGCTGCAGGCCGGAGTGGGCCGCAGCTGAGAGAAGAGAGAGGAGCTGGGGTGGCGGCTAGGGTTTGGTGGAGAGGATTTCGAGGGAGAGAGAGAGTGAGGGCTAGATTAGGTAGGTGGGGTTGTTTAAATAGGGAAGAGGGTAGTTTTAGCAGTTTTTCGCCCCGGTTTCAACCGCGCGATCGCAATTGAACAATCTCGAACGCGGGACGGGCTAAGTGGCTGTGTAGAGTAGGTTAGTCGGGGATGAGAGGGAAAACGGGCACCCGGCAACGCGATCTAAAATAGCGAAAATCGTCCGACGATAGACCGAATACGGTGCCGCTATGGTCGACCGTTTAGGTACTAGACGGACTCCGATTGTGACGAAAATTGGCAGGCGACCTACCTATCATAAAACACGACCGCATGCCAAGTTTCAACCCAATCAGACAAAGTTTTACACACACTTTTAAAAGCAGGTTTTGATGATGCCGCGGGCGCGTGCGAGTGCGTTCGGGGTCAGAACGGGCAACGACGAACACGAAGAGAACCGGCAACTAATAATGGATACAAGTTTTGAAAACTGGCGGCAACGGAGTGCCGATGCAATGTTGATGATGCGAATGATGCGATGATGATGTGACAAATAAAAATAATCACACGATGAAAACGGAATAAAAGGGGAATCTTCTGGAACGTTGGTCTTGGGCTGTCACATGAATATTGATGCTTGATTCCCTCATCACGAAGAAACTCGCCCAAGGTGTAGTTCTTGAACTCGGTGCCGTTGTCACTTCTAATCATCAAAATATTTTCTTCATGTTGACGTTGAGCTTCATTAGCAAAGTTGATGACGATTTGTTGAGTCTCACTCTTCCTCTTGAAGAAATATACCCAAGTGTATCTTGAGTAATCATCAACAATCACCAAGCAGTACTTTCTGCCCCCAAGACTATCAAAATATGGAGGGCCAATGAGATCCATATGAAGGAGCTCCAAAGGCCTCTGAGTGTAAATGAGAGTCGTGGGACGATGAGCAGTCTCATGAATCTTCCCTTCAATACAGGCACCGCAAGCACGATCTGTGGCAAAACTCACATTTGTTAGTCCACGAACATGGTCCCCTTTGAGGAGACTTTGCAAAGATCTCATATTGACATGAGCTAGTGGGCCATGCCAAAGCTAGCCCACATCAACTTTAGCCATTAGACAAGTCGCGGTCTTAGTGGGTCGCTGTGAAAAGTTCACCACATAGAGACCATTTTCGACATATCCAACATAGGCTACTTTAAGAGTCTTGCTCCAGAAAAGGACCACGGTATCAAGATTAAAGAATGTGGCAAAGCCCATAATTGCAAGTTGACGAACAGAAAGTAAATTGTAAGCAAGGGACTCAACAAGCATGACCTTCTCAATAGATAACTCTTGAGAGATGACCACCTTACCAAATCCCAATACCTTGGACGTTGAAGCATTAGAAAATTGGACATGGGTGGGCATAGATGGGGAAGGATGCACATCCACCGCTAAGTCCTTGCTTCTGGTCATATGATTTGTTGCTCCACTATCGAGCAACCATGACACCCCACCGGGAGAGAACTCATGCAATAGATCAAGGCGTGGTTTTAGGTACCCATTTTTGAATGGGTCCTTTGATGTTAGAAACAAGGGTCTTAGGAACCCAAATAGCCCATTCAATAGACTCATAGTAAGAACCAACAAATCTGGCATAAACATGCCCATCACCAGCACGACATAAAACATAAGAGGTATTGAATTTGCCGGCTGTGTTGGTAGGAATGGTTTTTGCCCTTCTTTACAATACGATCCTCCACCTTGTTCCTGTTCTCCATCTGAGTCCCTTCGCCCTCTTTGATAAAGATGTCCATGAGGGTAGGAGATCGCTTGTTCCTATTCTTCCTTTTCCTTTTCGACTTGGATGTGAGTCCAAGTCCCTCCTTTCCTACAACTCCCTTTTGATTACTCAAAAGGTTCTTTAGGTTCTTCTCGCCTTGGATGCATGACACAACGCCCTTCTCAAGTTGATCCTTCAACATAGCATTTTCCTCCACAAGATGTACATGCTCACAACAAGGGTTAGTTGCACAAGCATTATCAATTATAACAAAGGGAGGACAGGTAGAGATCTCCTTGGTAAGCTTTGCTTGGAGTTGATCATGAGACTCTTTCAGGGAGAAATGAGCACCTTTCAAGACCTTGTGGGCCTTGTCAAGTATATCGAACTCCTCCTTGAGTCTGTCATGGCCAACCCCAAGTGCAGCCTTTTCAGAGTTAAGCACACGTGTAAGAACAATAGCGTGATTTAGCTCCTTTTGTAATTTAGCACAATCATCGTTGTGTGACTCCTCAAGAGAAAAACCAAGACCGCACTCTTCTTTTAAAGCAATAGATAATTCAGCAATCTCATCAGCATAGTCACGACTATGTCCTTGCATCTCGGAGATAGTCTCCTCATGGGACTCGATAAGGTCACTAGCCTCACCCAGTTGTTCCAAAAGAGCAAGAAAGTGCTTGTTGGATTTTCCTTTTATTTTACACAGAAATTTGTCAAAATCATGCTCATTAAGTTCCACAACTTCACTAACATCAACATGGTTTAACAATGAAGGAGCAGTAGTGATGGTGGTCTTAATGTTGGGCGTTGCCTGATCGATACCTTTGGCCATAAGGCAATTGGCGATGCGGTTATCGTTGGGGGCGCCGAAGAGAGACACCTTTGGAGAGGGGGTGGCAATGGATATAGTAGTCATTGCCACCATATCATCATAGTCATCATCATCGGAGGGCTACTCTTCAAGTGCCACCATACCCTTTGGATGGGGTTTCTTGACAAAGTTGTTCTTGCTTGGGAAAGACTTGGCTTTGTCTTTGCGAATGAGCTTGCCACCGTTGTCTTCCCTCTTCTCATAGGGACACTCTGCCACAAGTGACTCACACTGCCGCAGTTATAGCATGTCCTCACATGCTGCTTGGTCTTGAACCCACTTGAGTTGTTCTTGGAGAAATTCGGCCTTAAGTTTCTCTTGTTGCCCCAAAATTACCTTGACGCAGGAGCCATGTGCTCGTGATAAGCATATTAATGTCTTCAGGGCAGCCTTCCTCTTCCTCTTCCTCTTCTTCTTCTCCAGAAGCAGCCTTGACTTGTAAGGCAAGGTTGGGTGAAGCTGTCTTTGACCGAACGCGAGCAAGAGCATTATGAGCAGTCTTGTTCTTGATAGTCATTGCAATGAATTCATCCAACACCTCGCTGGAGGACAAGGAGTGGAAATCTGGCTGCTGGCGAATGAAGGATGACATGGTTTTGTTGAATGGCATGATGGCCTTGAGAAACTTGCGCTTGATGCATGTGTCATCCACATCCTTGCTTCCATGATCCTTGAGGGCAAAAGCAATAGCAGTCACCCTTCGATAGAGATCTCGAGGGTCCTCATCTTCCTTCATCACAAACCCATCGGCCTTATCAAGAACCACTTCATAGTTGGACAATTCAATGCTTGAGCTTCCCTTGTACAGCACCATAATGTGCTCCCAACAGTCCTTAGCCCGAGTGAAGGGGCGCAAGTGAGGAAGATCTTCAGGAGGCACTGCAGACTGGAGAATGAATAATGTGGAGTGATTATATTGACTGTCCGCTTCTTCTCTTGGAGTGAGGTTGCTTGAGTCATGTGGATAGTAGCCTTGCTCAATGATTCTCCATAAGTTTGTTGAGCTATGATTCAAATGAGACTTAACGGAAAACACCTAGTTAGCAAAATCACCCCTAACAAGCTTAGGAGGAGGACCAAGATGATTGATACGCGGTGTAGGAACCGGTCCTCCATAGACCAGGGGAGGTGGAACCGAGGCATACATTATTATCGAGAGGGGAAGAAGGTCGCATACCTTTGGCCACTTCCTTGGAGGAATTGGCCTCTGAATCCGTGTTGGCAGGTTTAACCACCAACACCGGTTCGGGAGAACTTTTAATCCCCTCAAGCAACTCTTTAAGCATGGTCTTGACTTCGTTCGTCAAGGACATCCTGAGGTTGGCCATAGCCGCATTCAAGTCGTCCCTTGTGACCGAAGTCAAGGCCACGGCCTCGGGTCGTCCATGGACTCCCTCCTCATCGTCATCCATACTCTTCGGGTGGTGAAACCCTTAATAAAGATACGTGGCTCTAATACCTATTGAAAGGATCGATATGGTTGACTAGAAGGTGTGAATAGGCAACTACCAATTTTTAGCTTTTCTTAAAAAGTTAGGGTTAGCAACATAAAGGTTCTCTAAAATAATAACTAGGTGAGCAACCTATATGATTCTACCTACTATGACCACTAAATCAAGTAAGAAATATTCTACAACAATAGTATACACAATGTAAAGGTAAGAGATAACCACAAGTGGAACCGATGAAGACGAGGATGTGTTATCGAAGTTCCTTCCCTTTCACAAGAAGTATGTGTCCGTTGGAGTGGTGTGGAGGCACAATGCTCCCCAATAAGCCACTAGGGCCACCGTATTCTCCTCACGCCCTCACACAATGCAAGGTATCATGATTCCACTATAGGTGCCCTTGAAGGCGGCGACCGAACCTTTACAAACAATGTTGGGCCTATCTCCACACAAATCTTGGAGGCTCCCAACAAGACCACCGAGCGTCACCATAATGGAATGTGGCTCCGAGGTGACCTCAACCGTCTAGGGTGCTCAAACACCCAAGAGTAACGAGATCTTCAAGGGATTAGTGGGGGGAATCAATTTTCTCTTGGTGGAAGTGTAGACTTTGGCCTTCTCAACCAATCCCTAGGAAATCAACAAGTTTGATTGGCTAGGGAGAGAGATCGGGCACATATGAGCTTAGGGAGCAACAATGGAGTCTTGGAGGGTAAAAGGTAGGGTTCGTGAGGTAGATGAATCCTTAATATAGTGGGGGAACAAGTCCAACCGTTACTCCACTGTCAGCACGCTCCTGGCTGTACTACCGCTTGGGAGCAACGGTACTACCGCTGACCCTAGCGGTACTACCGCCTGGAGGGAGCGGTACTACCGTAAGCCCTAGCGATAGTACCGCTAGGCTGACACAAAGCCACGGTAGTAGAAATACTACTACCGAGCCTACCACCGCCCGAAAAGTATGCGCAAAAAGTCCGACGAAGTACAACCGCTCAGAGAAGGAGGTACTACCATCCCCAAGCGGTACTACCACTCCACCCAAACCTTTCCGACGCGGACCCCCTCTTAATAGTACGACTTTCCTACTACTCAACACTACCAAAGAGAACCGTAGGAAACACCGTGCTCTAATAACACTGAGGGGTGACGAATCATCTTGTGCCCTGTGATGTATTATCTAAAATACTCAATGCACACGATTAGTCCGCACGGGTGCTGTCATCAATCACCAAAACTACTTAGAACAAAATATGCCCTAACAAATGGTGTGTTGACAAAAGGTGGAAATAGATATTTCATGACATTGATTGATGATGCGACTTGATTTTGCTATGTTTATTTGTTGCAAACTAAAGATGAAGCTCTAGATTACTCTAAGATCAATAAAGCTGAAGTTGAAAATGAACTAGAGAGAAAGATCAAGCGTATTTTCCCAAAGTATTTGATGAATTTTGTGAGGAACATGGTATCATTCATGAGAGGATGCCTCCCTATTTGCCCCAATCAAATGGGGTTGCCGAGAGGAAAACTCGCACGTTGACTGACTTGGTGAACGCCATGCTAGACACTGCTGGTTTATCTAAGGCATGGTGGGGGAGGCTTTGTTGACTGTATCTCATGTCCTGAATAGAGTTCCTAACAAAAATAAAGAGAAAATCACTTATGAAGTGTGGGCCAGGAGAAAATCATCACTTCCTTATTTGCGCACTTGGGGATGTTTGGCAAAAGTCAATATTCCTATCCCTAAGAAACGAAAACTTGGACCAAAGACAATGGATTGTGTATTTCTGGGTTATGCTCAGCAGAGCATTGCTTATAGATTTTTAGTAGTTAAATCTGTGGTTCCTGATATGCATGTAGATACTATAACGGAATCTCATGATGCAACATTTTTTGAGAATATATTTCCTATGAAAGATATGCATAGCATTGCTAGATTTTCTTCTCAGATAAATTTTGAATCTAGTACATTTGATGATTATATTGAACAAACACCCGAGGAAGTCAGTGAGAAGGATAACAATGAAGCTCTTGTAAGGAGCAAGAGACGAAGGGTTGAAAAATCCTTTGGTGATGATTTCATCATATACCTTGTGGACGATACTCCCAAGTCTATTGAAGACACATATGCATCTTCGGATGTAGATAATTGTAAAGAAGATGTTCATAATGAGATGGACCCAATTCTTTCTAATGGAACTCGGGAGTTAACTGAACGACCTTATGGTTGTAAACCTCTGGGTTGTAAATAGGTGTCCAAAAATAAGTTAAGGCTTGTTTGTACTATTGGTAGGTACAAGGCGCGACTTGTGGCCAAGGGCTACACTCAGAAAGAAGGCGAATATTACTTTGACACTAGTTACCCGTTGCTAGAATAACCACCATTCGGGTGCTACTTTCCCTGGTTGTCTCTTATGGTCTGATCATTCATCAAATGGATGTAAAGACAACTTTCCTAAATAGAGAGTTGTAAGAGGAAATTTATATGGATCATCTTGATGGGTTTGTGGTAAAAGGAGAAGAGAGAAAGGTGTGCAAGTTGTTAAAATCTTTGTATGGTCTGAAACAAGCACCTAAGCAATGTCATGAGAAGTATGAAAGAACTCTGACTTCTACGGGATTTCTCATTAGCGAGGCTGATAGGTGTGTCTAGTATCGCCATGGTGGTGGCAATAGTGTCATATTATGTTTGTATGTGGATGACATATTGATCTTTGGTACAAACATTGCTGCAATCATTGAGGTCAAGTCTTTCCTATCAAAGAGTTTTGACATGAAAGATCTGGGAGAAGCTGATGTGATCCTAAACATCAAACTTATTAAGGATGAGAGTGGGATTACGTTAACACAATCTCACTATGTTGAGAAGGGCTTGAGCCGTTTCGGCTTTGTGGATAGCAAGCCTTCTCCAACACCTTATGATCCCAGTGTGACACTTAGAAAGAACAAGAAAGAAACGAGAGATCAATTAAGATACTCTCAAATTGTCGGTTCCCTCATGCACCAAGCTAGTGCTACAAGACGAGACATCTCTTTTGCTATGAGAAAACTGAGTAGGTTCATGTCCAACCCGGGTAATGATCATTGGCATGCATTAGAAAGGGTCTTGCACTATCTGAGAGGTACTATGAGTTATGGAATTCACTATTCAGGGCACCCCGCTATGCTAGAAGGATATAGTGATTCAAATTGGATCCCTGATGTTGATGTACTCTACGCTACAAGTGGGTATGTATTTACTCATGGAGGTGGTGCTGTGTCTTGGAGGTCTTGCAAGAAATCCATATTGTCAAGGTCAACTATGGAAGCAGAACTAACTGCTTTAGACACAGCCACATTTGAGGAGAATGGTTGCGTGAACTCTTGATGGACTTGCATGTGGTTGAAAAACCCGTACCGGCTATTCTTAGGAATTGTGACAACCAAACGGTTATCGCTATAGTGATTAATTCTAAGGATAACGCAAAGTCATCAAGACACGTGAAGAGACGTTTGAAATCTGTCAGGAAGTTGAGAAACTCCGCAGTAATAACTGTTACGTATATTCAAACACACAAAAACCTGGCAAATCCTTTTACAAAGGGACTATCACGAAATGTGATAGATATTGCATCGAGGGAGATGGGTATGAGACCCATAGACGTTACACCATAGTAGTAACCCAACCTTTGTGATCGGAGATCCCTTAAATTAGGACCTGGGAAGAACAAGCTATTGGTTAACAAAGGAGAGTAATAAGTGGCCATCTCTAAGTAAAGATGCAAAACTCTCATAGCTGTAAGGCTTAAGTGCTGTAAGGCAGGTTGGCATCATGCCTTAATGTGATTCTATTGGCTATTATAGCAAAGATGATGTCCTACGGAGTAATCTTGAAAGAACACACCTATATGAGCTCCGATTGTAAATATCGCAATCCAGGAGATTTGGGTAATCTCTAGTAAGCTCATGAAGAGACTAGAGTACGACGTATATGCTCCAAACTGCGGGGTAGCCTACTGGCAGCCAGGTACTAGTTAAGACTTTGAGTGAAACCTGTTCACACAAAGCTAGCAATTCAAGGCATAGTCCATTGTCAAGTTGTGGATGGATGTAGCTTAAAGTTCTAGGCAGAAGTTCAACTTAACAGTCTCTGCTGAAACACTGGTATATTAAACAAGTGGAGAGAAAAGGCAAATCTCGAAATGGGTATTTGAGATCTGGTGGGGGATTGTTAGAATTAATGGGCTTGGCTCATCTACAAATTCTAAAATCTCAAATTGAGCCCATGAGTAAAATGGCAACTGGTGGTGTGGTGGTGCTAAAGTTTAGTCTCATATCGCTAGTTGAGGAAGAATTGGACCTATTTATATAGTGAGTTCTCCCCACCACTCTAAGTGTGTGTTGAGAAGAGAAAGGAGAAGACCACACGCGCGCGTTCGCTCGCCTCGCCTCGCCTCGCTCGGTCGGGCGCATACGTGCGACATGCGCGTGAATGATCCGCCGAATTTCGGTCCGTTGCCTTGCGGGGGCATGACTTCCTTTTTCCGTTTTATTTTTATGTCTTGGCAGACAAGTTGAGAATTTCTTGTCCGGTAAGTATACGACTTGGAAACCGGGTCGGTTTGAGACGTGATTGCGACACGGTACCGATCTTGGTCCTCCTATATATACTGCTTACCGTGGTCGGCCAAAGACACACCAAAAATAGCTAGGGTTTTGCCTCGTCTCACCACTTGCGCCGCCGTCGTAGTCTACCTCATCTAGAATGCCGGCGTGCATCGGCGCGTGAGAGGGAAAGTTTCCGGAACCGTTCGTCTTTGCGATCCTACAGTGGGAGAGGACGAATTAGGTTTTTGGGAAGCACTTTGCGCGACTGCTGAAATCCTTCACCACGGGTCGTCTATCGTCCAAGTCAGGCGATGCTACTCATCGTTGTCTTCATCGCCATCAAGAGAAGATCGTCACCAACATCATCGTCAACACATTCGCTCCTGTTGCAACTAACAAATAGTACATTACTTGTAATCTGCTAATGTTCATCGTTGTAGTTGCTACTTCATGCACGGTGATGATCTGCATGTTCGGTTGCTCTTCTTGATTGCTAGATTATTGCAAGCTATCTTCTGTTCTAGTCATGAATTATTTATTGGAATTAATCATGAACTTGCCTAATCTTCCAACATTCCATAGAATCACTCACTAAAACTACATGGATAAGGAACTATGTATCAAAGGATTTATGAAGAAGCCAAATTTGAGCTAAGTTTGCCTTTAGTGAGCTCCTCATATAATCTACTATGAAAGGATGAGTCTTTCAAGACAATAAATAGTTCGATAAGAACTAAAGGGACATTATATGTTCATCTGTTTTTTTCTGTTGCTTGATGAGATAAGATTTAGCACGCCGGTGTCCTTAAATTCTAACACGTTCTTAAACGTCAGTAAGATCCGTGGGCACCCTGATCTTGACGCAGAGGGAGGGGAACAGTGCTAGGTGGCGAAGAGAAGCCATCGGCGTCGTGGTGCACCACGCGATCCACTCCTGGTCGATCTCCGCCCAACCGAGCGAGCACGGTTTGCGGAACGGTCTCCTGGACACGACGTCCGCCAGGCGTTGCCATAGAAGATTCAGACCGGCGTGGCACCGTTGCGGCATTGCCACGGGGCAGCGCCGCCGCGTGGTGGATGCCGCCGGCCAGACTGTTGCATACGCGCCCACTAAAGCGCTGCCCCCACCCCACCCCCGATCTCAGCTCACTATGGCGTAGCTAGCGATAGGGATGGTTCAGAGGCGTGGGGTCGGAAGTTGGACAATGATGGGCGCCTCACACGTCATTCTGATGCGTGCCAAGACGCGGCGGCGGCTCGATAGGGGAGCATGGTGGGTGGCTAGCTGAAGGGGAAAGGGGTTAGCAGTGAGGAGAAAATGAGAATAAAAGTGTTCACGGCGGTAGAATTGCTTTTTATCCCACAACTTTATGTTTTTTCCTTATATATATATATATTGATGTATATTATAACATAAAAATGGAGGTATTTAAACGGCTATCAAATTTCTTGGCTAGACAAAAAAAATATCATTTTATATATTCTAGATGTATGTCTATCTAACCTTTTATTTTGTTTGTTAATAACTAGCAAAAGGGCCCGTGCGTTGCAACGGGAGAAAAATAATTATAATCTTCAAGGATGCTGATCATATTACGTCCCTCAAATTTTAGGACATTCCTTGAAATGCATCATCATTTTTTTAATTACACTCAAAAAATAATACTCAAAAAATAATACACAAACTTTTTCCTTGAAATGCATGGACTTTTATTGTATTCACCAACATTGTTCTCAAAATTATGAACATTTTTCTGAATATGGAAATACTTTTACAAATATCCCGAGCATTTTTTGAATTCACAAACATTTTAGGCAATCGAGATTTGAAGAAAAAGTACCATACCATTGTTGTTTTAGGGCGAAAAAGAATGGGTCATCTTTGTCAATTGATAACTGAGTGAGAGAAGACAATCACGTTCTTAAAGCGGTCGGTTCGCCGGATTCACAACCTTCCCCTATTGGCCGGCTGCCTGTGAAACACATAGGCTTTTTCTTCAAAACTCTATTTCAAAATTCTCAGTTTTATAAGTTGCAAAAGTTTTTCAAAAGTCGATATTATTTAAATTTAAAAAGATGGAACAGAAAATGAAAATAAAAAATGAGACTAAAAAGAGAGGCACGAACTGTTTTAAGATTTTTACACGGACTTTTCTTTAAAATTATTGACTCTTTTCATTTTAGAGATATTTTCTAAAAAATTAAACATTTTTTTGTATATGCAAACACTTTTCAAAACTCCTGAGAAGTTTTTGAATAATCAATATTGTATCCTAAATAGTATTTTTTTAAAATATTTAATATGTAAAATAACAACATATTCAAACTCTATACATTTTTCTAATCAAGTTTCATATATAACATGTTTAAATTAGATTTACGGTTTAAAAGATATTGTTATTTGGAAATACATAGTTATTCTGAATGGACTTTGAGGTTATTAACGCATATGTGAGGGGTGTACGTAAACAATTTAAAATACGATTCGCTCTGAATATAATTTGGACCGCGGGTTATTTAGCACGAAAGTAAGGGGGTTTTGTGTAAAATGTGAAAAAAAACGGTTCGACCTCACTTAAGAACGTACCGCGGGTTCATTAGAGAAAACTACAGGGGTGTTTTTGCAAAAATGCCACGACGGACGTCAGAAGCAGTGCGTGCTTTATTATTAGGGAAGATTAATATATGATAGTATTATGTCTCCGAGAGGTTGTTAGGGCTATGGAAGGACGACGACCCTCTCTTGACCTAATAATGAAGGAGAGCAAGGGCTGATTGTGCGTTCAACGATGATGGTGAGACAACTAAGGCTGGTCACAATGGAGAGTAACATAAGGTAGGAACCTACACGCTTTCCTAGACTATGTTCCTACCTCCACAATGGGGAGTAACATGTATGTAGTGTCATGCAACAATGCATTTATTAGGCTATAGACTCATTGTTTCTTGAAGTGTGCGATGTTCCGGTAACTTAGCTAGTTACCACAAGCACCTCTCTCTTCACTAAATACGTGTCACATAAGCAAAGTTGTATTGGAGTGTGTGATGTTACTGCTAAGTTCCTCCCCATTGTGACCAGCCTTAACGTGGTTGAGTCAGGGACGGAGATCAATAACGATGGTACACGGCATGAGTTTATTGTCCCATGATAAAGCACGAACAAAGTGTTTTGTAATATTCTATAAAGCGATCTTTACCGGACGGTATACTGGATGATGACTAGAGCAAGTGCGCATGCACGATTGGTGGCCCGTAATTTATTTCCTCAAGATCGTGTTATTACATTACATTTGCGTGTGCACAGTTCAAGTGCATCGCTACGTGCGTGCTCATGGCTGCGCAGCAGGCGCCGGCACGGCGGCCGGCGCCGGCGGGGGAGGAGCGTGTGGAATCTCAGCGTCGCAGAAGACGCGGAGGACGTCGGCCTCCTCGGCGGTGAAGCCTATGGAGACGAGCATGGAGGGCCAGCAGTGTAGCGTGACGGTGCGGATGGCGATGCAGCAGTCGCGGCCCAGGTAGGACTCGCCGTTGAGTAAGAAGAGCACGATCTCGTTGGTGCACGACCGCAGCTCCGTTACCGCGCCCCAGCACTCCATCATCCACCCGCCGCCCTCCTGCTCCTCTGCCGCCATGCCCGAGAGCGCAAGGTGGAGGCGAGCGACAAGTGGGGCCGGCGATGCCGCCGCGGGGCCAGCAGCGTCGGTGGTGGCCGAGGCGACGCCTACGCCGCCGGGGCCAGCGATGGCGACGAGCACGAGCAGAGCGGCCACGACGAATTTTACGACCAGCGCCATCCCTCGCGAGTTTGTCGTGGCTAGGCTAGCAATGCAAGGCCGTGTGCGTACGTGCTCTGCATACGCAGTGGCGACGTGGTTATGTAGTGGATCGACGTGCCCGGAAGGCGAAGTGGAGGAGGCGCGCGTACGGTTTCAGGGATGCGGGCGGGCGGTCGTTGCTGCACCATGCATGCATATGCATGTTAGTACCTGGCTTGATGGCTGCGTATTGATGCCCCACTAGCGGTCAACAATTGATCGCTGGTGCGGCAGTAACCGATCGGCTCACTGATGATTCTTTTTTTTTTTGCGAGGAGCTCACTGATGATTCTGTTTAGAATAAAAAATGATTCGGATGTCCTTCATTGATGTTTACAGAGTACACATATTCCCCGGACAGACGTGACGTTATGAGAAGAGACGCCGGTTCCACGACGAGCGGGAGAGACGTCGGTTGCAGGGAAGAGCTGCCCGACGGTTTGGAAAAAATAGATTCCCTAATTACATTATTGTAATTAATCTTCACAATTGTTATGTAGAGTCACTTCACAATTGTCCGGGTAGCGCTATCATCTTGAAAGGATTCTCCTTCAAAAGTTCTTCATGAAAACTTGATGAGAACATGAAACATAAATCACAAAGAGATAGCACAGTGTGATGTCATTGATCAAGGATATCTCAAGAAGAGACTCCCTCTGATGCCTGCAAGTCTCTAAGTCGTCGCATACCAATTCCATAAACATATTTCTGGAATGTTGAGTTTGGTAGAGATTTTGTAAATAAATCAGCAAGGTTGTCGCATGATTTGACTTTCAAGATGCTTATTTCCCTGCTTTTCTAAAGATTGTGGGGGAAAAACCACTTAGGAGAAATACGCTTAGTGATATTGCTCTTGATATATCATGTTCGCATTTGTGTAACACAAGCCGCATTATCCTCATAGATTATGGTGGGTGATTCTATCGAACCAATTCCACACGACTGTTGTATGTGGTTTATCATTCTGCGAAGCCATACACATTCACATGATGATTTGAATAATGAAATTATTTCAGACTGATTTGTAGATGTTGCCACGAGAGTCTGTTTCGAAGACTTCTATGATATAGCAGTACCACCATGTAGGACCACAAAGCTGGTCTGAGATCTCGCATTATGGGGATCAGACAAATAACCGGCATATGAATATCAAATCATATCAGAGTCCTGATTTTGCTGGAACTCGAAGAATAGGCCAAGATCCTTTGTGCCTTGGAGATATCGAAAGATATTCTTTACTCCAGACCAATGTCGTTTGGTCGGAGCTGCACTATGTCTAGCAAGTAGATTCACTGCAAATGCAATATCAGGTCTTGTGCAATTTGCAAGATACATAAACGCTCCAACGGCACTGAGGTATGGAACTTCAGGTCCCAACAGCTCTTCTCCATCATCCCTCGGTCTAAACGGATCTTTCTCTACGTCTAGAGATCGAACCATCATAGTAGTTTTAAATGGATAGGATTTGTCCATATTGAATTTCTCCAATATTTTGTTGATATAGGCAGCTTGGTGTACCATGATTCCTCATGGAAGGTGCTCAAGTTGAATACCTAAGCAAAATTTGGTTTTACCCAAATCCTTCATCTCAAATTCCATCTTTAGGTGATTGCGTGCTTCATCAATGTCTGGTGTGATGCCGATGATGTTGAGATCATCAACATTCACAGAAATGATGCAAAATCATGTATAGGACTTCTTGATGAAGACACATGGGCAATCATCACTGTTGGAGTAACTTTTCTGAAGAAGGAACTCACTTAGTCGGTTGTACCACATCCGTCCCGACTGTCTTAAGCCATATAATGACTTATTCAGCTTTACAGAATATATGTTGCGTTTTGCACTGTTATTTGGGATAGAGATTCCGTCAGAAACATTCATATATATGTCTGAATCTAGTGACCCGTAAAGATATGTGATACGTCTCCGTCGTATCTATAATTTTTGATTGTTTCATCCCAATATTATACAACTTTCACATACTTTTGGCAACTTTTTATATGATTTATGCGACTAACCTATTGATCTAGTGCCCAGTGCCAGTTCCTGTATTTTGCATGTTTTTCGTATCGTAGAAAATCCATATCAAACGAAGTCTGAACGTGATAAAAATTTACCAAAAAATATTTTGGAATTTATGTGATTTTTTAGAGGTGGAATCAACGCAAACGGGGGCCCACGGAGCCCACAACCCACCAGGGCACGCCATAGGCCCAGGCGCGCCCTAGTGTCTTGTGCCCTCCTCGAACGGCGGTTGGAGCCCTTCTTCTGGCGCAAGAAAGATAATTTGTGGGAAAAAATCATATAAACATTTCAGCAAAATTGGAGTTACAGATCTCCAGGAATTTAAGAAACCGTGAAGGGCCAGATCTGGGAAGCGCGAAACAGAAGAGAACAGGGAGGGAGATCCAATCTCGGAGGGCTCCCGCCCCTCCGCCGCCATGGAGGCCATGGACCAGAGGGGGAACTCTCCTCCCATCTAGGGGGAGGCCAAGAAAGAATAAGAAGGAGGGGGCTCTCTCCCCCTTTCTCCCGATGGCGTTGTAGTGCCCCCGGGGCTAGGATCGTGACGGCGATCTACATCAACAACCTTGCAACCGTCAACACCAACTTTCACCCCCTCTATGCAGCGGTGTAACACCCCTTCGCCCCGATGTAATATCTACTTAAACATGGTGCTCAACTCCATATATTATTTCCCAATGATATTTGGCTATCCTATGATGTTTGAGTAGATCTGTTTTGTCCTATGGGTTAATCGTGATCTTCGTTGGTATTATTGTATATTTTATTTATGGTGTTGTCCTACGGTGCCCTTCGTATTGTGCAAACATGAGGGGCCCCCGTTGTAGGGTGTTGCAATATGTTCATGGTTTGCTTATTGTCGGTGTTGCGGGGGTGACAGCAGCCTAAACGCGGATAAGTTGGTTATGGCGTATGGGAGTAAAGATGACTCGATACTTAATGCTATGGTTGGTTTTTACGACCCTAATGATCTTTAGTAGTTGTGGATGCTTTCTAGAGTTCCAATCATAAGTGCATATGATCCAAGCAGAGAGTGTATGTTAGCTCACGCCTCTCCCTCATACAAAATTGCAAGAATGATTACCGGTACTTGTTATCGATTGCTTACTAATGACTTTCTTATTGACAAAAGCTATCCTCTTTTATTACCTTGCAATTTATTCGTAGTTGTATTCTCGCAAAGTACTCGTAGTTTTATTCTTGCAAAATAGTTTCAAACTTGTTTTAGGTAAAGCAAACGTCAAGCGTGCGTAGAGTTGTATCAGCGGTCGATAGAACTTGAAGGTATACTTGTTCTACCTTTAGCTCATCGTTGGGTTTGACACTCTTATTTATCGAAGAAGGCTACAAACGATCCCCTATACTTGTGGGTTATCAAGACCTTTTTCTGGCGCCGTTCCTGGGGAGCAATAGCATGGGGGTGAATATTCTTGTGTGTGCTTGTTTGCTTTATCACTAAGTAATTTTTATTTCCCATTATAAGTTGTTCTCTATCTTTAGTTATGGGTATGGAACACGAAACACCAAAACAATACTTGCTACTCATGGAGATGGGGAACCTCCTAAAACCCTCAATGCTCGTTATGTGAAAAATATTATGCACTACTTCGATAATCCTGAGAAAACCACATTCAACATGATAATGGGAGACACGTTGGATCAACGTGAATACTTTAGGGATTATCGCTTGACACAAAAAGGGAAACTGTTAGGGGATCAAATTGATATGTTGCATTGGTATGCTTGGAATTTGTGCTAGAGATATGATTTTACTTGTTGCTCTAGGATGAATGCTCCACACCTTCCCTTTTCATGCAAATTTAATGATAATGAAACCTTCGCTTCTTATGTTGATGGTATATATGATTACAATGATGTGGAACGAATATAAGAATTTGTTGCTTTTAAGGGTGCTTATGAAATTGAATCTTTGTTTGAAAAGTTTGAAGATTTTGATGATTCAATTTATAGACCTTAAATTTTTTTCCATCCTTAAATATTGCTACGATAATTATAAATACAATTCCGATATTGATGTGTTTATTGAGGAAGTCTCTGTTGTCCAAGAAGAGACTAATATTTTGCAGGAGTCTATGGAAGAAGGAATTGATGAAACTGTGAGCTGAGTGGATGAAAAAGATGATGAGGAGAGCGAAGAAAAGAAGGAGGAAGAGCGGATTGATCATCCATGCCCACCTTCTAATGAGAGTACCTCTTCAACTCATACATTGTTTAACGTCCCTTCGTTCTTACCGAAGGATGAATGCTATGATAATTGCTATAATCCCGTTGATTTGTTTGAAATATCCCTTTTTCATGATGCTTTCTATGCTTGTGGCCAAGATGCCAATATGAATTATTCTATTGGAGATGAACTTGCTATTGTTCCTTATATTAAGAATGAAATTGTTGCTATTGCACCCACACATGATAGTCCTATTATCGGAGAAGTTTGCACTTGTTAAGGATTATATTGATGGGTGGCCTTTTACCACTACACATGATGATTTTGATCAATATAATATACATGTACTTTCTTCTCCTACTTGCAATTATTATGAGAGAGGAATTACATCTCCGCCTCTTGATGTTTCCAACACGATAAAATTGCAAGAAACTACTTATGCTATGTATTGGCCTTTACTTGATGTGCATGATTGTTCTTGTATGACATGCCGATGCATAGAACTAGAGTTAGACTTAGTCATTGCTTGATATAAGTTTCTTTGTGCTATCTACTAAATGCCAAATCATTGCTAATTAAAATTGGCTTTGATATACATTGGGATCCGGGTGGATCCAATACTTGAGCACTTTATGCCTAGCTTAATGGCTTTAAAGAAAGCGCTATCAGGGAGACAACACGGAAGTTTTAGGGAGTCATTTAATTCAGTTTAGTGCTTTTATAAAGTTTAAAAATAAAAATAAAATATAGAGGGGAACTTAAAACTTCACAAAAATAGAAGCGATTGAAAGGTGATGTATTGGTGAAGTGAGGGTCGACCTTGAACACTTGTCTTCATGCTCATGGAAATAATGTAGAATTTTTCATGAAGATTCTCACAAAAATAATTATACCCTTGTACAAATCCATTGTATTATAAAAATAATGTGCCAAGATTTGCCTTTAGGATGGGTAGATTGCTTGTTGGTATGTGCGGTGCAGAAACAGAAACTTTGGCTGTAGCGCGTGAATTTTTATTTTTTACTGGAACGTAAAAAGGTTCTGAAACTTTTTGCACAGTATTTCTATACAAATGTTTTATTTCTTCCTAAGTTTTCAAAATTTTTGGAGTACCATAAGTATGGTAAATGTAAAGATTTCTAAAGACTGTCCTATTTAATGCAGATTCTGTTTTTGATGCATTGTTTTGCTTGTTTTGATGAAACTATCGATTTTTATCGGTGGTATGAGCCATGGAAAAGTTATATTACAGTAACTAAAATGCAAAAACAAAATATGAATTGGTTTCCAACAGTACTTAGAGTAGTGATTTGCTTTATTATACTAATGGATCTTACCGAGCTTTCTGTTGTGTTTTGTGTGGATGAAGTGATCAAAGATCGAGGAAGTCTCGATATGAGGAGTAGGAGGAGAGGCAAGAGCTCAATATTGGGGATGCCCAAGGCAACCCAAGTAAATATTCAAGGAGACACAAGCGTCTAAGTTTGGGGATGCCACGGAATGCATCCCATCTTTCTTTAACAAGTATCGGTATGTTTTCGTCTTTGCTTCGTTCATGTGATATGCGCAAATCTTGGAGCATATTTTGCATTTAGTTTTCATTTTTTTATGCACCATGCTGGTATGAGATAGTCAATGGTTGATTTATAGAATTCTCATTGCACGTCACTTATATCTTTTGAGTATGGCTTTCTAGAATGCTTCATGTGCCTCACTTATATCATTTGAAGTTCGGATTGCATGTTTCTCTTCACATAGAAAACCGTTGTTTGTAGAATGCTCTATTGCTTCACTTATATTTATTAGAGCATGATATTTTGTAGAAAGAATTAAGCTCTCATGCTTCACTTATATCTATTTAAAGAGTCAACAGGAATTGGTCATTTGCATGGTTAGTCATAAAATCCTACATAAAACTTATGGATCACTAAATATGATATGTTTGATTCCTTGCAATAGTTTTGAGATATAGAGATGGAATATGTGGGAGGTACTAGTAAACGGTTGTGATTAGTAATAATATTGGTTTTAAGGTATGTGATTCCCGAAGCATGCATGTATAGTCTCTCGTTATGCCGGGAAGTTGGAGCACAATTTATACTTGATTGTCTATCTTTGTGTGAAGGTCGGGCGCGCGCGATGGTTAAATCCTACCAACCTGCCCCCTAGGGGCATGCGTAGTAGTACTTTGCTTCGAGGGCTAATAAACTTTTGCAATAACTATATGAGTTCTTTATGACTAATGTGAGTCCATGGATTGTACGCACTCTTACCTTTCCACAATTTGCTAGCCTCTACGGTACCGTGCATTGCCCTTTCTCACCTCAAGACGTGGTGCAAACCTCGCCTGTGCATCCAAATCCCGTGATATGATACGCTCTATCACACATAAGCCTTATAATATCTTCCTCAGAACAGCCACCATACCTACCTATTATGGCCTTTTCATAGCCATTCCGAGATACACTAGTAGAAAATGGCCCATTTGTCCCGGTTCCAGAGGCCCATTAGCCCCGGTTCCGGGACCGGGACTAAAGGGTCGGGACTAAATCCCAAAACCTTTAGTCCCGGTTCCTTTACCAGCTGGGACAGAAGGGCCTCCACGTGGCCTCTGCGGGGAGCCCAGGCAGGAGGGCCTATAGTCCCGGTCGATAATACCAACCGGGACCAGTAGGTGGTTTTTTTTGAATGGGGGTGTGTTGGGGGTTTTGGAGAGTTAATTTAGGGGTTTCATATCGTGTTAGATAGCTAATAGAGAGAAGTGTCCTCTCTTTCTCTATGATGTAGAAGTAACGACTTTAGCAAGTTATCCTCGGTCTCTTAGGTATTATGGCGTACCGACCATTCATTTACGACATCTGGGCTAATGAACCCAACGTCGAAGATTCATCCACACATGAATCTAATCTGCTTTCCTTCCCCCAATGATATAATAACCAATCATGATCATAATAACAAATCATCATGATAATCATGATCAACATCATCATCATATTAATATAAAAACTCTTGCATCACTATAGCTAATAATCATCATAGTCATTACCACCAACACTATTTAATCATCATTTTCGTCAATGAGACATCATATAACAAAAGTTGGTCACTAGTCACAATCACAACTCATCATCATCATCATCAACTATAACACATTGTAGCACATAATAACACATTGTACCTAGGATCTACTCCTCTCTCATAGGACCTACTCTACCCTCTCTTAGGTAGAATATCATAAAACAAGATAGTCCCTAACTCTCCATTATGGAGAATGGAGATCATCTTGTCTCCCATTCTTGGCGTACGCACAATGTTTCTTCCAACTAGCTCTCTACGATTGACCATACATTTTTTCCAATCTTGGATTGTCATTTCTTTGGTTTTAGAAATCCGGTATGGACAGGAGTGATGCAGATACCTAGGCCGACCTGGCCGTGATGGTCGTATGCTCAAAACATCAAATCGACCTCTTGGAAACATCAGATGAGGCACCCAATCTTGCGGGATTTTCTGTTGAAAAACATAGTATTAACTTTGTAGCTAGCAATGTAGTTTAGTTACAAGAATTTATGCAAAACATCAACGGATGTCGTAATAGTAGAAAATCTTACCATGCAATCTCCATGCATGTTTCCGTAGTTCACCACGTGCACTAGTGGCACGTATTGACCATAATGTGGGGGAGTTTGCTGATAGGAATTGTAATTCTCAAGATCATTGATAAATGCGACAAGATGATGTTTCTCCTTACAAGTTAATTTTGCTTCATCATTGTAGTAATAGGTTCTGTCTACCATCTTCCGTACATTTTTTGAAGAATGAAAATAAGCTGTCAATGGAAATAAGTTGTCAACTATTTTTAAATAAACAATATAAATTACTTAATAAATATGGTTGAGAAACTCATATAATGGTAGAACTGGAGACGTCTGCACATCGACCCAGATGTCGATATTACCTTCAATTTCATCTTCCGGACGAATATCAAAGGTGATAAGCATATATTAGGCTCAAATGCATAAGCCTTGCATAGTGCTACCCAAGTTTTGCATTCAAAAAAGGAGTAGGTGTCTGCATTGTACAACTTTACGGCAAAAGTATAAGCATGCTCGGTCCTCAAGTGAACTATCTTTACTTCCATAGTTTTTTCAGTACTTAAACCAATCTTATCCAAGACATAAATTCTTGCATGGCAGGGGATACTCTAGTAGAATAGTAAAAAATAAAAAGTATATGTTGAAGCAAAATAAGTCATGCTTAATTACGAAAAAAGACTTGTCGTTGTGACTTACTGTATCCACTTCGAAGTCCTCATCCAGCATGATGCTGAAGCGCGTATCATCAAGTAGGTGAGGCATGTCGCACAGGCCGCGCTCGTCTTGGCAGTATTCGCACATAGCGAATTTCCTTTCATTGTCACACATTTCCTATGTTCATAGTTGAAATATTTAAAATCGATCAAAGGCAACTACCAGGAAACTTATATGGCATATCACTATTAATTATAAAACAGATCACTATTACTCGATATGCAATGTGGTTACTTTAGGTCTGTCAAGTCTTTCCTTCCTAAACACACATATCACAAGAACACTAAGACATCTCTATATTTAGAATGCATCATCCTCTACATACGCACTAGGAGGTGTTCCGTGCAATAACATACACACATCAAATAAATGACATATAACTCATCATCATCTTACTCATTTAACAACTCATGAAAGTCATACAAGGAGCAACGACAAACCGAAACATAACCGATATTATCACTAATACATCTCGAATATTATCATACAATATCACTAATAAAAATCCAGTTGACGTCTCACGGTGCAGGCGTGGTAACCCAAAGATAAGGAACCATCACCGGTTCATAGCTCGGGTGATGTCCCTGGAGAACCTGTCAGGTATTGGAGAACCTGGCATCCAACGCAAACATGTAGCGACAAACATGCTCGTCCTCCTCCCTGACACGGCGACGTACCACCTCTGTGGGGGCCAGCTCCCTCGACACAGATAATGGCCCACGTGACCGCTGTTGGAATTATGCCCTAGAGGTAGTGATAAATAAGTTATTATTATAATTCCTGTGTCAAGATAATCGTTTATTATCCATGCTATAATTGTGCTAAAATGAAGACTTAGATACATGTGTGGATACATAGACAAATCACTGTCCCTAGCTAGCCACTAGTTGGTAGCCAGTTGATCAAGGATAGTCAGGGTCTTCTGACTATGTACAAGGTCTTGTTACTTGATAACTGGATCACATCATTAGGAGAATCATGTGATGGACTAGACCCAAACTAATAGAGATAGCATGTTGATCGTGTCATTTTGTTGCTACTGTTTTCTGCATGTCAAGTATTTATTCCTATGACCATGAGATGATATAACTCACTGACACCGGAGAAATACTTTGTGTGTATCAAACGTCACAACGTAACTGGGTGGCTATAAAGATGCTCTACAGGTATCTCCGAAGGTGTCCGTTGAGTTAGTATGGATCAAGACTGGGATTTGTCACTCCGTGTGACGGAGAGGTATCTCGGGGCCCACTCGGTAATACAACATCACACACAAGCCTTGCAAGCAATGTGACTTAGTGTAAGTTGCGGGATCTTGTATTACAGAACGAGAAAAGAGACTTGCCGATAAACGAGATCGAAATAGGTATGCGGATACTAACGAGCGAATCTCGGGCAAGTAACATACCGAAGGACAAAGGGAATGACATATGGGATTATATGAATCCTTGGCACTGAGGTTCAAACGATAAGATCTTCGTAGAATATGTAGGATCCAATATGGGCATCCAGGTCCCGCTATTGGATATTGACCGAGGAGTCCCTCGGGTCATGTCTACATAGTTCTCGAACACGCAGGGTCTGCACACTTAAGGTTCGACATTGTTTTATGCGTATTTGAGTTATATGGTTGGTTACCGAATGTTGTTCGGAGTCCCGTATGAGATCACGGACGTCACGAGGTTTTCCAGAATGGTCCGTAGACAAATATTGATATATAGGATGACCTCATTTGATTACCGGAAGGTTTTCGGAATTACCGTGAATGTACCGGGAATGACGAATGGGTTCCGGATGTTCACCGGGGGGGGGCAGCCCACCCCGGGGAAGCCCATAGGCCTTAGGGGTGCCGCACCAGCCGTTAGTGGGCTGGTGGGCAAGCCCAGAGAGGCCCCTGCGCAGGGAGATAGAAAATCAAAGGAGAAAGAAAAAAAAAGGGAAGTGGGAAGGAAGGGAAGGACTCCACCTTCCAATCCTAGTTGGACTAGGATTGGAGGAGGACTCCTCCTCCCCCCATCGGCCGAAACCATTGGGGCTACTTGATCCCCAAGTCAAGGCACCTCCCCTCCCCCCTATATATACGGAGGTTTTAGGGCTGATTTGAGAAAACTTTTCCACGGCAGCCCGACCACATACCTCCACGGTTTTTCCTCTAGATCGCGTTTCTGCGGAGCTCGGGCGGAGCCCTGCTCAGATTAGATCACCACCAACCACCGGAGCGCCGTCACGCTGCCGGAGAACTCTTCTACCTCTCCGTCTCTCTTGCTGGATCAAGAAGGCCGAGATCATCGTCGAGCTGTACGTGTGCTGAACGCGGAGGTGCCGTCCGTTTGGCACTAGATCGGAGCGGATCGTGGGACGGATCGCGGGACGGTTCGTGGGACGGTTCGCGGGGCGGATCGAGGGACGTGAGGATGTTCCACTACATCAATCGCGTTTATTAACGCTTCTGTTGTGCGATCTACGAGGGTACGTAGATCTGAAATCCCCCTCGTAGATGAACATCACCATGATAGGTTTTCGTGCGCGTAGGAAAATTTTTGTTTCCCATGCGCCGTTCCCCAGCACTGGCATCATGAGCTAGGTTCATGCGTAGATGTCTTCTCGAGTAGAACAAAAAAAAATTTGTGGGCGGTGATGTGCGATTTGCTTCCCTCCTTAGTCTTTTCTTGATTCCGCGGTATTGTTGGATCGAAGCCGCTCGGACCGACATTACTCGTACGCTTACAAGAGACTGGTTTCGTCGCTACGAGTAACTCCGTTGCTCATAGATGACTGGCGAGTGTCAGTTTCTCCAACTTTAGTTGAATCAGATTTGACCGAGGAGTTCCTTGGATGAGGTTAAATAGCAATTCATATATCTCTGTTGTGGTGTTTGCGTAAGTAAGATGCGATCCTACTAGATACCCATGGTCACCACGTAAAACATGCAACAACAATTAGAGGACGTCTAACTTGTTTTTGCAGGGTATGCTTGTGATGTGATATGGCCAATGATGTGATGTGATATATTGGATGTATGAGATGATCATGTTGTAATAGTTAATATCGACTTGCACGTCGATGGTACGGCAACCGGCAGGAGCCATAGGGTTGTCTTTAAACTAACGTTTGTGCTTGCAGATGTGTTTACTATATTGCTAGGATGTAGTTTTAGTAGTAATAGCATGAGTAGCACGACAACCCCGATGGCGACACGTTGATGGAGATCATGGTGTGGCGCCGGTGACAGAAGATCGTGCCGGTGCTTTGGTGATGGAGATCAAGAAGCACGTGATGATGGCCATATCATGTCACTTATGAATTGCATGTGATGTTAATCCTTTTATGCACCTTATTTTGCTTAGAACAACGGTAGCATTATGAGGTGATCTCTCACTAAAATTTCAAGACGAAATTGTGTTCTCCCCGACTGTGCACCGTTGCTACAGTTCGTGGTTTCGAGACACCACGTGATGATCGGGTGTGATAGACTCAACGTTCACATACAACGGGTGCAAAACAGTTGCACACGGGAACACTCGGGTTAAGCTTGACGAGCCTAGGATGTGCAGACATGGCCTCGGAACACATGAAACTGAAAGGTCGATCATGAATCATATAGTTGATATGATTAGCATAGGGATGCTTACCACTGAAACTATCCTCAACTCACGTGATGATCGGACTTGAGCTAGTGGAATTGGATCATGAACCACTCAAATGACTAGAGAGATGTAATTTTTGAGTGGGAGTTTAGCAAGTAATTTGATTAAGTTAAACTCTAATTATCTTGAACATAGTCTAAGTCCACTTTGAATATATTTGTGTTGTAGATCATGGCTCACGCGACAGTCACCCTGAATTTTAATACGTTCCTAGAGAAAGCTAAGTCGAAAGATGATGGAAGTAACTTTGTAGACTAGGCTCGTAATCTTAAGTTGATCCTACAAGCAGGGAAGAAGGATTATGTCCTTGATGCTGCGCTAGGAGATGAACCACCCGCTAAGGCTGACCAAGATGTTAAGAACGCTTGGTTAACACGTAAGGAGGACTACTCAGTAGTTCAATGTGCAGTCTTGTATGGCTTATAACCGGGACTTCAACATCGCTTCGAGCGTCATGGAGCATATGAGATGTTCCAGGAGTTGAAGATTATCTTTCAGAAGAACGCCCGTATCGAGAGGTATGAGACCTCCGATAAATTCTATGCTTGCAAGATGGAGGAGAATTCGTCTGTCAGTGAACACGTGCTCAAAATGTCTGGGTACTCAAACCGTCTAGCTGAGCTGGGGATTGAACTCCCGCAAGAGGCTATCACTGACAGAATTATTCAATCACTGCCGCCAAGCTATAAGGGCTTTGTGTTGAACTACAACATGCAAGGGTTGAACAAGTCACCCGGCGAGTTGTTTGCGATGCTGAAAGTCGCGGAGTCAGAACTCCGTAAAGAACATCAAGTGTTGATGGTGAATAAGACCACTAGTTTCAAGAGAAATGGCAAAGGAACGAAGGGTAATTCAAAGAAGAGAGGCAAACCTGTTGCCAATCCGACGAAGAAACCCAAAGCTGGACCTAAGCCTGAAACGGAGTGCTATTATTGCAAGGGTATGGGTCACTGGAAGCGCAACTGCGCCAAGTATCTGGCTGATAAGAAGGCGGCCAAAGAAAAAACAGGTATATTTGATATACATGTTATTGATGTGTACTTAACCAGCTCTCGTAGTAGTCCCTGGGTATTCGATACCGGTTCTGTTGCTCATATTTGCAACTCGAAACAGGAACTGCGGAATAGGCGAAGGCTGGCAAAAGATGAAGTGACGATGCGCGTGGGAAATGGTTCCAAGGTTGATGCAATCGCCGTCGGCACAGTTTCACTTCAGTTACCATCAGGATTAGTTATGAACTTGAATAATTTTTATTTAGTGCCTGCGTTAAGCATGAACATTATATCTGGATCTTGTTTATTGCGAGGCGGTTACTCGTTTAAGTTAGAGAATAATGGTTGTTCTATTTCTATGAGTAATATCTTTTATGGTCATGCACCCAATGTGAGAGGATTGTTCATATTGAATCTTGATAGTGATAATACACACATACATAACATTGAGACCAAAAGAGTTAGAGTTAACAATGATAGAGCCATGTTTTTGTGGCACTGCCGCTTAGGTCATATTGGTGTAAAGTGCATGAAGAAACTCCATACCGATGGACTTTTGGAGTCACTTGACTTTGATTCACTTGACACATGCGAACCATGCCTCATGGGCAAGATGACTAAAACTCCGTTCTCCGGAACAATGGAGCGTGCAAGTGACTTGTTGGAAATCATACATACCGATGTGTGTGGTCCAATGAGCGAGAAGGCACGCGGCGGATAGCGTTATTTTCTCACCTTCACTGACGATTTGAGTAGATATGGTTATGTCTACTTAATGAAGCACAAGTCTGAAACATTTGAAAAGTTCAAGCAATTTTAGAGTGAAGTTGAAAATCATCATAACAAGAAGATCAAATTCCTACGGTCTGATCATGGGGTGAATATCTGAGTTTCGAGTTTGGTGCTCACTTAAGACAAAGTGGAATTGTTTCACAGTTGACACCGCCTAGAACACCACATCGTAATGGTGTGTCTGAACGTCGTAATCGTACTTCATTAGAGATGGTGCGATCTATGATGTCTCTTACTGATTTTCCGTTATCATTTTGGGGTTATCCATTAGAAACAGCTGCATTCACTTTAAATAGGGCACCATCAAAATCCGTTGAGACGACACCATACGAACTGTGGTATGGCAAAAGACCAAAGTTGTCGTTTCTTAAACTTTGGGGATGTGATGCTTATGTCAAAAAGCTTCAACCTGAAAAGATGGAACCCAAAGCGGAAAAGTGCATCTTCATAGGTTACCCGAAAGAGACAGTTGGGTACACCTTCTATCTCAAATCCGAGGGCAAAGTGTTTGTTGCTAAGAACGGAGCTTTTCTCGAGAAGGAGTTTCTCTCGAGAGAATTGAGTGGGAGGAAGATAGAACTTGATGAGGTTGTCGAACCTCTCATCCCTCTGGATGGTGGCACAGGGCAAGGGGAAACCCCTGTCGTTGCGACGCCGGTTGAGGAGGAAGTTAATGATGATGATCATGAAACTCCGGATCAAGTTCCTGTCGAACCTCGCAGGTCGACGAGACTGCGTACTACTCCAGAGTGGTACGGTAATCCCGTCTTATCAATTATGTTGTTAGACAACAATGAGCCTGCGAATTATGAAGAAGCAATGGTGGGCCCGGATTCCAACAAATGGCTGGAGGCCATGAAGTCCGAGATAGGATCTACATATGAAAACAAAGTATGGACTTTGGAAGTACTACCTGAAGGCCGCAAGGCTATTCAGAACAAATGGATTTTTAAGAAGAAGACGGACGCTGACGGTAATGTGACCGTTTATAAAGCTCGACTTGTGGCAAAGGGTTTTCCACAAGTTCAAGGAGTTGACTATGATGAGACGTTCTCACCCGTAGCGATGCTTAAGTCCGTCAGAATCATGTTAGCAATAGCTGCATTTTTCTATTATGAAATCTGACAGATGGATGTCAAAACGGCGTTCCTTAACGGTTTCCTTAAGGAAGGGTTGTATATGATGCAACCCGAAGGTTTTGTCGATCCTAAAAATGCTAACAAAGTGTGCAAGCTCCAGCGATCCATTTATGGACTGGTGCAAGCATCTCGGAGTTAGAATAAATGCTTTGATGAGGTGATCAAAGCATTTGGGTTTATACAAGTGGTTGGAGAATCTTGTATTTACAAGAAAGTAAGTGGGAGCTCTGTGGCGTTTCTAATATTATATGTGGATGACATATTGCTGATTGGAAACAACGTGGAGTTTTTGGAGAGCATAAAGGATTACTTGAATAAAAGTTTCTCTATGAAGGACCTAGGAGAAGTTGCTTACATTCTAGGCATTAAGATCTATAGGGATAGATCGAAACGCCTGATAGGACTTTCACAAAGTACATACCTTGATAAAGTTTTGAAGAGGTTCCAAATGGAACAGTCCAAGAAGGGGTTCTTGCCAGTTTTACAAGGTACGAGATTGAGTAAGACTCAGTGCCCAGCAACTGATAAAGATAGAGAGCATATGAGCACCGTCCCCTATGCTTGAGCCATAGGTTCTATCATGTATGCAATGTTGTGCACTAGACAGGACGTTAGCCTGGCCATAAGTATGGCAGGCAGGTTCCAGAGTAATCCAGGAGTGGATCACTACACGGCGGTCAAGAATATCTTGAAGTACCTGAAAAGGACTAAGGAGATGTTTCTCGTGTATGGAGGTGACGAAGAGCTCGCCGTAAAAGGTTATGTCGATGCAAGCTTTGACACAGATCCGGACGACTCTAAGTCGCAGACCGGATACGTATTTATTCTTAATGGGGGTGCGGTAAGCTGGTGTAGTTCCAAGCAAAGCGTCGTAGCTGATTCTACATGTGAAACGGAGTACGTGGCTGCCTCGGAGGCGGCTAAGGAGGGTGTCTGGATGAAGCAGTTCATGACGGATCTTGGAGTGGTGCCAAGCGCACTGAATCCAATAACCTTGTTCTGTGACAACACGGGTGCCATTGCCTTAGCAAAGGAACCACGGTTTCACAAGAAGACCAGACACATCAAACGACGCTTCAACCTCATCCGCGACTACGTCGAAGGGGAGGACGTAAATATATGCAAAGTGCACATGGATCTGAATGTAGCAGACCCGCAGACTAAACCTCTTCCACGGGCAAAGCATGATCAACACCAGAACTGTATGGGTGTTAGATTTATTACATTGTAATTCGCATGATGATGTGAGGGCTAGATTATTGACTCAAGTGAAAGTGGGAGACTGTCGGAATTATGCCCTAGAGGCAATGATAAATAAGTTATTATTATAATTCATGTGTCAAGATAATCGTTTATTATCCATGCTATAATTGTGTTGAATGAAGACTTAGATACATGTATGGATACATAGACAAAACACTATCCCTAGCAAGCCTCTAGTTGGCTAGCCAGTTGATCAAGGATAGTCATGGTCTTCTGAGTATGTACAAGGTGTTGTTACTTGATAACCAGATCACATCATTGGGAGAATCATGTGATGGACTAGACCCAAACTAATAGACGTGGCATGTTGATCGTGTCATTTTGTTGCTACTGTTTTCTGCGTGTCAAGTATTTATTCCTATGACCATGAGATCATATAACTCACTGACACCGGAGGAATACTTTGTGTGTATAAAACATCACAACTAACTGGGTGGCTATAAAGATGCTCTACAGGTATATCCAAAGGTGTTCGTTGAGTTAGTATGGATCAAGACTGGGATTTGTCACTCCGTGTGACGGAGAGGTATCTCGGGGCCCACTCGGTAATACAACATAACACAGAAGCCTTGCAAGCAATGTGACTTAGTGTAAGTTGCGGGATCTTGTATTATGGAACGAGAAAAGAGACTTGCCGGTAAACAAGATTGAAATAGGTATGCGGATACTGACGATCGAATTTCGGGCAAGTAACATACCGAAGGACAAAGGGAATGACATACGGGATTATATGAGTCCTTGGCACTGAGGTTCAAACGATAAGATCTTCGTAGAATATGTAGGATCCAATATGGGCATCCAGGTCCCGCTATTGGATATTGACCGAGGAGTCCCTTGGGTCATGTCTACATAGTTCTCGAACCCACAGGGTCTGCACACTTAAGGTTCGACGTTGTTTCATGCGTATTTGAGATATATGGTTGGTTACTGAATGTTGTTCTGAGTCCGAGATGAGATCACGGACGTCACGAGGGTTTCCCGAATGGTCCGGAGACGAAGATTGATATATAGGATGACCTCATTTCATTACCGAAAGGTTTTCAGAATTACCGGGAATGACGAATGGGTTCCGGATGTTCACCGGGGGGCAGCCCACCCCGGGGAAGCCCATAGGCCTTAGGGGTGCCGCACCAGCCCTTAGTGGGCTGGTGGGCAAGCCCAGAGAGGCCCCTGCATAGGGAGATAGAAAATCAAAGGAGAAAAAAAAGGGGAAGTGGGAAGGAAGGGAAGGACTCCACCTTCCAATCCTAGTTGGACAAGGATTGGAGGAGGACTCCTCCTCCCCCCCCCCCCATCGGCCGAACCCCTTGGGGCTCCTTGAGCCCCAAGGCAAGGCACCTCCCCTCCCCCTATATATACGGAGGTTTTAGGACTGATTTGAGACAACTTTTCCACGGCAGCCCGACCACATACCTCCACGGTTTTTCCTCTAGATCGTGTTTCTGCGGAGCTCGGGCGGAGCCCCACTGAGATTAGATCACCACCAACCTCCGGAGCGCCGTCACGCTGCCGGAGAACTCATCTACCTCTCCGTCTCTCTTGCTGGATCAAGAAGGCCGAGATCATCATCGAGCTGTACGTGTGCTGAACGCGGAGGTGGCGTCCGTTCGGCACTAGATAGGAGCGGATCGTGGGACGGATCGCGGGACGGTTCGTGGGACGGTTCGCGGGGCGGATCGAGGGATGTGAGGACGTTCCACTACATCAACCGCGTTTATTAATGCTTCTGCTGTGCGATCTACAAGGTACGTAGATCTGAAATCCCCCTCGTAGATGAACATCACCATGATAGGTTTTCGTGCGCGTAGGAAATTTTTTGTTTCCCATGCGACGTTCCCCAGCAACCGCCACCAAAGAAGCTCCGGGTCAACGATGAGACCCGGATTCCTCACCAAGGTACGCCCCCCGGAAGGTAGCACCTCCCAGTGCCAGCCCAGCGGAGGCCAGTCCCGGACATGGCGCCTATCAAGCAGGCTCTCGCTGACCATTCGATGACGAGGATGCGGGCCGGGCATCATCGATGTCGAGACAAATTCCTCTCCGAAAATTTTCTTATTGTTTAATGTTTTACTTTCTAGTTATCATTTATACAATAATCATCTAATTTGAATTTAGCTAGCGCCCACTACCTATTTTTCTCAACATGCAAGTATAACACCAAATATACAATAATAAAACACAATATATATTTTTTGCAAATGTTTCTGCAACAATATTCTGGGCTTGAGCAAATATTTTGCAAATATACAAGAATCATATCTTAGCAAGAACCTAGGCATGGGGATGTCTCACCACAGGTTTGGGTCAGTGTCGGGGTCGAGGTCAGGGTCGAGACTAGGGTCGAGGTCGTCGACGGGCTCGGGGTGGGGGTGGCGACGACGACGCTGATGGCGACGGGCTTAGGGGCGGCGACGAGGACGGGCTCGGGGCGAGGCCGGCGACGGTGACGGGCTCGGGGGCAGCGACGACGACGGGCTTAGGGTGGGGGTGGCGACGGCGACGGGCTCGGGGGCGGCGACGACGACGGGTTCGGGGCGGGGGCGGCGACGATGACGGGCTCGAGGCGGGGGCGGCAACGGCGACAGGCTCGGGGGCGGCCACGATGACGAGCTCGGGGGCGGCGACGATGACGACGGGCTCGGGGGCGGCGATGACAACGGGCTGGGGGGCAGCGACGACGACGGGCTCGGGGGCGGCGGCGACGACGGGCTCGGGGACGGCATCGACGACGAGGAGGAATGGATCGGTGCGGTGATATGTCTCCGTCCTATCTACTTTTCTGAACTCTTTTGCCCTTGTTTTGGACTCTAATTTGCATGATATGAATGGAACTAACCCGGACTAACGCTGTTTTCAGCAGAATTGCCATGGTGTTGTTTTTGCGCAGAAATAAAAGTTCTCGGAATGACCTAAAAAATTACGGAGAATTTTTGTGGAATTTATGAAAAATACTGGCGCAAGAATCAGTAGAGGAAGTGGAGCCGTGAGCCCACAAGCCCACCAGGCGTGGGCACCCCTGGTCGTGCCTGGCAGGTTTGTGGGGCCTACAACGCTCTACCGCCTCCAATCTCAGCTCTATTTAGTCCGTCTCGCCCGGAAAAAAAATCAAGGAGAAGAGTTCATCGCGTTTTACGATACGGAGGCGCCGCCACCTCCTGTTCTTCTTCTAGAGGGCAGATCTGGAGTCCATTCTGGGCTCCGGAGAGGGGAGATCGTCTCCATCATCATCATCAACCTTCCTTCATCGCCAATTCCATGATGCTCTTCACCGTTCGTGAGTAATCTCATCGTAGGCTTGCTGGACGGTGATGGGTTGGATGAGATCTATCATGTAATCGAGTTAGTTTTGACGGGGATTGATCCCTAGTACCCACTATGTTCTCAGATTGATGTTGCTACTACTTTGCCATGCTTAATGCTTGTCACTAGGGCCCGTGTGCCATGATTTCACATCTGAACCTATTATGTTGTCACCAATATATGTGTGTTCTTGATCCTATCTTGCAAGTTGTAGTCCCCTACTATGTGTTATGTCCCGGCAACCCCGGAGTAACAATAACCGGAACCACTCCCGGAGATGACCATAGTATGAGGAGTTCATGTATTCACCAAGTGTTAATGCGTTGGTCCGGTTCTTTATTAAAAGGAGAACCTTAATATCCCGTAATTTCCATTAGGACCCCACAGCCACGGGAGGGGTGGACAATAGATGTCATGCAAGTTCTTTTCCCTAAGCACGTATGACTACATACGGAATACATGCCTACATTAGATTGACGAACTGGAGCTAGTTACTTATTTCTCCGTGTTATAACTGTTACATGATGAATAGCATCCGGCATAATCATCCATCACCGATCCAATGCCTACGAGTCTTTTACTACTGGTCCTTGCTATGTTACTTTGCTGCTACTACTGGTTACTGTTGCTACTATTGCTATCAGAGTACTTTGCTACTCATACTTTGCTGCAGATACTAAATCTTTCAGATGTGGTTGAATTGACAACTCCATTGCTAATACTTGAGAATATTATTTGGCTTCCCCTTGAGTCGAATCAATAAATTTGGGTTGAATACTCTACCCTCGAAAACTGTTGCGATCCCCTATACTTGTGGGTTATCAAGACTATTTTCTGGCGCCGTTGCCGGGGAAGCACAACTATATTCTTCGAGTCACTTGGGATTTACGTCTGCTGATCACTATGAAGAATCTTAGAGATCCAAGAACTAAAGTCTTGCCCTCCACTACGAGGACAGGTAAGGAACTGCCATCTAGCTCTGCACTTGATTCAGCTTCGGCTATGAGTAAGTTTGCGACACCACCTCGTGCTAGAAATCTTGATATGTCGCATGTGCTTGATGTTGCTACTTCTGCTGCCCATGATGCTTATGATGATGCTATGCTTGATACTGCTTTGCCTGATGAGGCTATGCTTGATACTAATTTGCCACTTGGTGCATTTCTTGATGCACAAATTGCTAGAGTTGCTGCTAGATGTGATGATACTTCTGAAACTGCTTATACTATTGAAGTAGAACCTGCTATTATGCCTGAATTTCCTGATATGCATGAGCGTTATTTTATGGAGGGAGAGATAGGTGAGGATTTTCTTGCGTGTAAGGATAGCTATGATATTGAGAATTTACTGCGCAAGTGGAAAGAAAAATCTCTGAACACTAGGATGAAATACGACCCGAAGTTTTCTACTTTGCCTATCTTTGTGACAAATAAAGATTATGAATTCTCTGTCGACCCTGAGTTAATCGCTCTGGTCGAATCTGATCCTTTTCACAGTTATGAGTCTGAAACGGTTGTAGCCCATCTTACCAAACTGCACGATATAGCCACCCTATTCACGAGTGAGGAAAAGATCCGCCACTACTATATCCTTAAGCTGTTTCCTTTATCGCTAAAGGATGATGCTAAGACCTGGTTCACTTCTCTTGCTCCTGGTTATATGCGTAGCCCCCAGGATGGTCTACTACTTCTCTGAAAAATATTTCCCTGCCCATAAGAAGCAAGCTGCCTTGTAGGAAATATACAACTTTGCTCAAGCTGAAGAAGAGAGTCTCCCACAAGCTTGGGGGAGGCTTATCCACCTAGTGAATGCTTTGCCTCATCACCCTCTTGAGAAGAATGAAATACTTGATATCTTTTATAATGGACTTACCGATTCTTCTAGAGACCACCTAGATAGTTGTGTTGGTTGTGTTTTTAGGGAACGAACTGTAGAACAAGCTCACATCCTATTGAATAACATCTTGTGCAATGAGAATGCTTGGACTATTCCCGAACCACCTCCTAAGCCAACTCCGAAGAAAAGAGGTATTATATTCCTCAGTCCTGAAGATATGCAAGAAGCTAAGAAATCTATGCGAGAGAAAGGCATAAAATCTGATGATGTCAAAAATCTACCACCTATCGAAGAGATCCATGGTCTTGATAACTCGATACAGGTAGTAGAAGTAAATTCTCTGTGTAGGTTTGATGAGAGTGATATTCCTTTTGATAAACCTACTAGCCTATGCCTGGATGAATTTGATAACTTTGTTGCCAAACAACAAAGTTTCAATGGTTATGTTAGCAGATAATTGGAACAGAATTCTCGTATCCTTAGTCATTTAAGTGCTTGTGTGGACAGAAATGTCAATGATCTTAAACTTCTGAGTAAACATGCCTCTATGGTTACTACTAAGGTAGAACAAGTACTTAAGGCTCAAAATGACTTGCTCAATGAGTTGAATGGCAATTCTGTCAGAGTCGTCACTAGAGGCGGTAGAATGACCCGGGAACCTTTGTATCCTGAGGGTCAGCTGTCGGGACCCCGATCCTAAGCCATAGGAATCCAGCCTGTAACACATCGCATCCCTTTGCGGTCTCACGCACGGTTAACTCCACGGCTGCAGCCTTACCTTAACCGGGACTGTTTGCGTCTTTTGACTCATGTATGCAATAGTGTCGCTATCATTCCAATGTCAAAGAACCCGGATCGACAAGTCTAGTCATAAACCGAAGTGGCAGCACCGCACAAGGACAGGCATACATGACCCAACAAAGCAGGTGTCGGTCACCAGCGAGTGTAGACGAGTCGTAGCAAGCTACCAGGACTCCATTACATCGTGTGACATTTCCCCAAAGGGGACAGACACAACAGCTAAGAAGGACACATGCCGGTCAACCAATGTGTCCGGAGCAATAGCAAGCTACCATGGCTCGTTGGATCACAAAGGGGCATTTCCCTATAAGGAGTGCTACTAAAATTCACGACTAGGTAACCGAACCCCATACATATCAAGTACGACACACGTACGCATGGCATACCGATATGTATAGATACATCGATGGCATCACAACATAACCATAACATACAAGCTTTATTTAAGAGGCTCGGAAGAGCCACACACATAATATTACACAATAAGGGTCTCACGACCCATAATAGCAGTCATTCAGTTAGAAGCCAGCGAAAGAGTTTAACACTGTCTGAGTACAGACAGGTGCAACTAAAAGGCACATGGCCTAACTATACTACAGACCCAACATAGGGCCAGATAATAGCTGGGACACCAGCTACTCGTCGTCGTCGATGTCTATGAAGAACCCTCCGTTAGGGTCATTAGCAACCTCTGCAACATTTATTAAACAAACATGAGTACGGAGGTACTCAGCAAGACTTTAGGATAACTAACTACTCATGCAATGTATCAACAAGGTATGGTGGGGTTTCATGCGGAAAGCCAGCATTTGACTCGTGGCTAGACAACTTGCATTTTTGAAATAATTTTGACAACTCGATTTCTCGCACACGAGTCCACTAACACCACAATCAGTACACCATCGTGGAATCATTCCGTCTCCATACGGAATTGCCGTCCACGACACTCACGCTTATCTTGACAAATTTATGAGTAGCCATTGAAGTTATCTATGAACAACATATGTCTCCAAGTAGTCCATATCCGCGGACGCGGCTATTCGAATAGATCATAACCCTGCAGGGGTGTACTTCGTCACACACGCTCTCGCCACTTATTGCCATGTGCACGTGATGCACCTCGGCAACCTTCAAGCGGAAGCCTAGCGAGGGAGTCGGCCACGACCGTTAACCACACTAGTACCTAGTCCAGGTTTATCGCCTATCTGAGGGTAACCCGCACGGAAGTCCGGCCGAGGTTTCCGCCACGGCCCCAAACGATGTGCACAGGATTCCCAAGCCCACCATCCGGGTGCCACTTGGTACACCGTGCCACTGCCTACCGCATCACAGCCCACCTCTCAGGTCAGCGCTATGCACGGCCTCCAGCATGACTATAAACACCAGAAACTACTTGCAACTCCTGGACCGAGCACTAAGCGATTAATAAGTCGAGAGGGTCAATTAAGTATCCCAACGTGTGGTAGTATCTAGTCTTGGATTACATACACGGAACTCAGTTCCTAAGGACGGTTCCAATGAAACAACCCGCCATGTACTCCTACACAGCCTTTCACCGATACCTTTACCAATTCAGGTTCAACACACAACCTTTGCTTACCGAACACATTCTCACAATTCTGTTCATCTCCCAGATGACAGACCATACACAACTCTAAGCATAGCATGCATAGCAGGATAAGGCACATCACGGCTCAAGCAACTACCAGGTATGCTAGGTTGCAAGGTTCAGCTATTTACTGTGACAAGGATAGGTCATGCAAAGGAAGTGGGTTCAACTAACGTGGCAAAAGCAGTTGAAGCATTTGATCCTAATGCAATAAGTAAGTGCAGGAGCAAGAACATGGGATTTATCGGAATGATCAAAATGGTTGCTTGCCTTGTTGCTCAGAGGAGTGACAATATCCGTCAAACGGATATTCGGTGGAATCCGGGGGAGCGGAGCCTACCGATAGGAATGACATCAATCAATATCAAGCATATGCAATCAAGATGATGCATGAGCATGGCATGAGAATGCAAGGTGATATACTATTATAACTAACATGTATTAGGTTAGAAGTTGATTTGAATAAAATTCAAATATCACTTCAAACGAGGTATTCTCGGATACCATTTTAATTAATTCGACCTGATGCTCAGATCAACTTGATGTTAACATGCATGGAATGACATGTTAGGTTGCTGGTTGGTAATTAGGATAGTGTTTGATCATGTCAATCATAGTGAAATTTAAATATTTTCCATAATCCATTTATAAAGTATTTATAAGAATTGACTTATTCATTAATCTACATGTTTGGGTTCTGTAACATTTTCAAACATGTTTGAAAATGACATATTCAGATTCCTTGAATTTTTTTGATACTTTTTCATATATAAATTATTTTCATTGGAGTTACAGATTAATTTCTATGAGTTTTTGAAGTTTTAAACATTTCTGGAATTATTCTTATACTGGAAAATCCCTTTACTGCATCAGCATGACATCAGCAGGTCCAACTGGCCGTTGAAAGTCAAACCTGACCAGTGGGACCCACTCGTGAGTGTCTCCGGTCAGTTTTAGATTAAAATTAAACTTAATTAGCTAATTAATCTCACTCGACCCACATGTCAGTGACTTATCAAATTAATTAAATTTATTTTCTTTAATCCTAAACTCCCAGAGGCTGGCCCCACACGTCAGTGGCTCAGGCCAGCTGAGATCCACCGGCGGCGAGGTCGTCCTCGCCGGCGGGGAGCCTCCGGCGAGCACCGGTACGTCGGAGGGGCTCGGAAACGGCGCACAGGGGGCCAAACTTGGCGCGGAGAGCACCAGAGGAACGACACTTCTCCCGCGGGTTCATTTTTGCACTTGGCTTGGGCTGATCTGGCCGGAGATGACGCTGGCGACGAGGTTAGCGGCGGCCAAGGTTCGGGCGTCATCGAGGTCTTCGATACACAGGGAGTTACGCACGGGACTTAGCTCCTATGGCATCTACGCGACGGCCTGAAGCTGCTGGTGGCCTCAGAAGGACGAGCTGATCACCGAAGGGCTACAGGCGACGAGCTCCCGCGGCAGATCTCGTCGGGTTCCGATGGAACTAGGCCTAGAGGAGGGGATCGACGGTGAGATCTTAGGGGAAAGATGCGCAAGCTCACGAGGAGTGCAGTGGTGGCGCTAGCTTGCTCGGGGACGGCCTGGAAAGGAAGAACGTCGGCGACGAGCTTCGGTGACCCGAGGAAGAAGACGACTGCGTCTCGTCGTTTCACTGCGTCTCGGCGTCGGGCTCGTGGGTAGAAAGCTTTAGGGAGTTGCGGCGGACCTATTGAGCAGCTCGGGAGGGAGAAGGGTAGGCTAGAACGACGGCGAGCTCGAGCTCTGCTCGGGCTCCAATGGCGGCAGAAAGAAACGAGGCAGAGGGGGAGAATGAGCTGGGGAACGGATAGCTACGAGCTCCGGGAGGTTATCCCCGTGCTTGCCAACGCGAAGCAGCGGCCAGGCAGCAAGGGAGCTGCGTGGAGGCGCGCGGCGACGCGGCGGCCACCTCCTGCTCCTACTGGCGAGGAGGAAGACGACAATAGCAGATGGGCCGGGCCAGGTGAGCGTTAGGTAAGGTTTTTCTCATTTTCTTTCTGATTTGTTTCTGTTTTGCTATTTCATTAACTTGCTATTTATCTCAGCTCCCAAATAGTTTATAAAAGCTATTTTAAACACATCAGAATATTTGTTGGAATATTTCGAACCATTCCCAAAGTTTTCAACATTTTTGAAAGTTTAAAGTTTCTGATTTCAAATTTAGAACTTGAAACCAGTAGCTTTTTGCATTTATTTAAAATGCTTAAAGTGTCAAGAAAAAGGTTTTCTTCATTGCTTATTTACTTTCATGATTTATCAGAAAGATTGAACTTTTCTTGAGGCCATTTCGGGTTCATTGATTTTAACTAGTTTGAATTTCCTTTAATTTGAGAAGTGGCTAGGGTTTGTTGAATTTTCCTTCACCATTTACTTTGTTCTTGTTAAGAATATCCTAGATGCAATGCAAATAAAACATGAGCACAAAGCTAACTTGCATAAGGGGTCAGGGATGTGACATCATCCGAAGAGAATTGAACAAGATTCTCAAGGAGTTAGCACTGATGAACCTAGTCATCCTAGAAAGAAGAAGAAAGATGATAGGAACTTGCACGCTAGCAACCCTGATGCTGCTACACCTGAGAGTCCAAACGATGTCTCTGCTTCAGATGCCGAAACACAATCTGGTGATTGCTACGGTAACAAAAGTTCTTCCTTGGCGCTAGGAATTCTTCTTGCTACTTCTCTTGTTTGCGTTGGTTTTTCCCTTGAAGAGGAAAGGGTGATGCAGCACAGGAGCAGTAAGTATTTCCCTCAGTTTGAGAACCAAGGTATCGATCCAGAAGGAGGGTCTCGTCAAGTCCAGAGTACCTGCGCAAACACAAACAAGCTTGAACCCAACGCTTCAAAGGGGTTGTCAATCCCTTCAAGATTGTTTGCAAAGTGAGATCTAAAGGCGGAAAGTGCAACGAAGTAAAAAGTGTAAGGCTGAAAATATGGTGTGGAGTAGACCCGGGGGCCATAGTGTTCACTAGAGGCTTCTCTCAAAATAGCAAATATCATGGTGGGTGAACAAATTACTGTCGAGCAATTGATAGAACCGCGCAAAGTCATGACGATATCTAAGGCAATGATCTTACATATAGGCATCACGCCCGAGACAAGTAGACTGATACTTTCTGCATCTACTACTATTACTCCACACATCGACCGCTATCCAGCATGCATCTAGTGTATTGAGTTCATGACAAACAGAGTAACGCCTTAAGCAAGATGACATGATGTAGAGGGATAATCTCAAACCAATGATGAAAACCCCATCTTTTTACCCTTGATGGCAACAACATGATGCGTGCCTCGCTACCCCTTCTGTCATTGGGTGAGGTCACCGCACGGTATGAACCCAAAACCAAGCACTTCTCCTATTGCAATTATCATAGATCTAGTTGGCCAAACAAAACCCACAACTCGAAGAGAATTACAAGGATATGAAATCATGCATAAGAGAGATCATAAGAAACTCAAATAAGATTCATAGATAATCTCATCATAAATCCACAATTCATCGGATCTCGACAAACACACCGCAAAAGAAGATTACATCGGATAGATCTCCATGAAGATCATGGAGAACTTTGTATTGAAGATCCAAGAGAGAGAAGAAGCCATCTAGTTACTAGCTATGGACCCGTAGGTCTATGGTGAAGTACTCACGCATCATCGGAGAGGTCATGGTGTTGATGAAGAAGCCCTCCGTGTCTGAATCCCCCCTCCGGCAGGGCACCAAAACGTGCCCCAGATGGGATCTTGCGGAGACAGAAGCTTGTGGCGGTGGAAAAGTACTTTCGATGATCTCCTGATTTTTTTGGGATTTTTAGGGAATATAGAGGCGCAACCCCTAGGGCAGAGGGCGCCCAGGGGGGCCACAAGCCTGTGGGCCGCGGCCTCCCCCTGGCTGCGGGGTGGGGGCTTGTGGTGCCCCTGAGGCTCCCTTGCCTTGGCTCTCAAGCTTCCCGATCTTCTTCCGATACGGAAAAAATCTTTTCGGGGATTTTCTTCCGCTTGGACTCTGTTTCAAAATCTCCTCTGAAAGGGGTCAAAAACATGGAAAAAACAGGAACTGGCACTTGGCACTGAGTTAATAAGTTAGTCCCAAAAATATATAAAAGGCACGCAAAACATCCAAAGTTTGACAAGATAATAACATGAAACCATCAAAAATTATAGATACGTTGGAGACGTATCAGTGATGAACATGAGCCTAATGATAATATCAATAGTGATGTTCATGATGATGCTCAACCTAGCAATGATAAGGATGTGGCGATTGAACCTGTTGATCTTGATAACCCACAGCCTAAGAATAAGAGATACGACAAGAATGACTTCGCTGCTAGGAAGCATGGTAAAGAAAGGGAACCATGGGTTCAGAAACCCATGCCCTTTCCACCCAAACCATCCAAGAAAAAGGATGATGAGGATTTTGAGAAATTTGTTGAAATGATCAGACCTGTCTTTCTGCAAATGCGTTTGACAGATATGCTCAAAATGTCTCCGTATGCTAAGTACATGAAGGATTTTGTGACTAATAAGAGGAGGATACCTGAGGTTGAGATTTCCACCATGCTTGCTAATTATACCTTCAAGGGTGGAACTCCTAAGAAACTAGGTGATCCCGGTGTGCCCACTATACCTTGCTCCATTAAAGGAAACTACGTTAGAACTGCTTTATGCGACCTTGGAGCCGGTGTTAGTGTTATGCCTCTCTCTCTTTATCATAGGATTGAACTGGATAAGTTGACACCCACTAAAATCTCTCTGCAAATGGCCGACAAATCAACTGCTTTCCCTATCGCATTTGCGAGGATGTGCCTGTTATGGTTGCAAACGTCACTATCTTAACAAACTTTGTTATTCTGGATATTCCCGAGGACGATGCCATCGCGGTCATCCTCGGGAGACCCTTTCTAAACACTGCAGGGGCTATTATAGATTGCAACAAAGGCAATGTCACGTTCCATGTCAACGGTAACGAGCATATGGTGCACTTTCCATAGAAACAATATCAAGTCATTGCATCAATGCTATCGAAAAAACTTCATCGATTCTTATTGTGAGCTTTGAATGCCCTATTCCTCCTGTTAAGATGAAGTATGATTTGCTTGTTGGGGAGATACACATCCCCATTGAGGTAACCTAGTGACTATTCGAAAATTCTCCGTTCTCTTTTGCGATTCGGAAAAGTTTGTCAAGGAGACTTGATCAACCTCATTGACGGATTCCTTTCGATGAACATGAGATGGATGAATCGAGGAGTCAGAAACCTCTGTTCCAAGCTTTCACCTTCGGTTTCTTAGAAGAAAAATGATAGGTTTAGTTTAGTTTTCCCTGTTTTCTGTTTTAGCGTCCCGTGGAAAAGTACCCCGAAAATAAAAGTTCTCTGAACGTCCTGAAAATCAAGTATGATTCTTTCTAGAATTTTTGAAAAATACTGAGACGAAGAGCTAGTCTGGGGGCTGCACCAGTGGGCCACAAGCCCTGGAGGCGCGGGAGCCCCCCTTGTCGCGCCTACCTGACTTGTGGGGCCCACGTGCACCCCCTCCACTCATTCTAGCTCCCATCTGCTTCTCCTACCTCCAGAAAAAATCGTTTCGCAGCTCAAACCCGTGTTCTTGCTCTTCTTGCTGGGATTTTCGTTCTCCTTGCTCAAAGCACCATTCTTCGAACTGTTTTGCGGAAACTGCTCCTTGGTAAGTGACTCCTCCATTGATCCAATTAGTTTTTGCTCTAGTGCCTTATACTTCGCATATTTTTGCTGCCTTGGTGACCCTGTTCTTGAGCTTTGCATGCTAATTTTAGCTGGTCTCAAGTAGTTTTGATGCGTATTATGGCCTCTAGGCACTTGTGGGAGTAGTTGCTATGAGTTTAGTTGAGACTTGTTCACTTTTCCTTAGAGACACTGAAAATTTCAGAAAAGGAAGATGTTCAGGAGAAACTATCATGGTGGTTCCTCAAGCAAGAGAGGTCCCCGTCTTGCGATTCGGGAACCCGATCCTTACCAACCGAGGAAAGCACAGGTACAACCATGTGAATGGCCTTCTGATGAATTCATGATTGAGGCAGGTTTCAAAGACGAGTTTAATACCCTTGTTCACAACGTCGGACTCGAAGAATTCATCTCCGATAAATGTGAACAGTATGTTGCTCTCACTGCCTCTTTTGTTCGTAGATTCAAATTTTCAATTGGCCGTGACACATCCGTACTGTTTGATCTCTATGACAAATCGTATACCAAGGATTTAGAGGATTTCAATAGAATTTGCAAGATACCTATTTGGGGTAGTCTCAATGATCCTCCTAAATCTTCGGTTAGAGTTTTTTCTCTGGTATAATTGTTGGAGAAACTAGAGATATTACGCAGGCTACCATGGGGAGCATTCATTTTCCTGCCTTGCATTATTTTTCCCTCTTCATTGGCAGATGCATTAATGGCAAGATTGAGCATTGTCACCTCTGCGTACCCGACCTTAGTATCCTCAAGAACGCAGTAACGGGTGATAAAAGTTTCAACATGGGAGCTATAATAGCAAGGAGGCTGAATAATAATGCTAATGAAGGGGATTTCTTTGGTGAGATCTATGCCACTCGCATAGCAAATTTTCTTGGAGTACCCATCCGCGAAGGAGATCCCCCGCTTCATACAGCCTTCCTTGATCGCACCGCTTTGACACGCTATCAGTTCCTTGAGAGGGATGATGAATCCCTCCTATACCGTTTGATATTTAACCGGCAGCGTGTTTTCCATATTACCCTTCCTGCTCCTGCGTTCTTTGACTTTCAGGTAAAACGGAGATATTATATAACCAGAGGAGAGGTAGAGGAGTATGAGAGGGAGGCAAAGGTTGCTCGTCTCCGTGAGGCAGCTATTCAGGCAGTGGCTGCAGCGCTCCCGTATAACCTCCATTATGATTTTGGGTATCGCCCGGACCATCCATGGGAGTAGACCAACTTAGGCCAAAAGCCTAAGCTTGCGGGATTACGTGTTTCTCACCGACTTTACATTCTTGCTTATGCTTTCACTTTGTTCGTCGACGTTCACACTTTGCCACTGTATCATCCATGCTAGTTTATTTTCTTTTTCTCTTTTTCCTTTCGTGTGTCTATCTAGTTTGAGAAAACCCAAAAAGATTTTCTTTTTCTTCTTTTGCTTGTTGGGAGCTTTCCCGTGTAAATAGTTTTCTTTTTCTTTGGGTCAAGGTAGAATACCATGGTTACAATGTTTAGTGGCTCTCGCATTCATACATGTTTAGCTGTCAAAGAGCCATATTACTTTGTCTTCTCCTTTGTGTTTGCTTGCAGATTCCAGCTTAGTCCAATGCACGAGTACTCTTATTATTGTTCACATCATTCGGTCGTGCAAGTGAAAGGCAATAATGATGATATATGATGAAGATACTGAGCCTGGAAAAGCTGGTATGAACTCAATCTATTTTGTTTTTGTAAATATGACTAGCTCATCGTTCGAGATTTAGCTTTGTTATGAGAGAAACATGTTTGCAATGACAACTTAGAGATCATAGTTTCTGATGCCATGCTTAATTAGCTAGGAGCTTATAATGGTTTGTCTTGGATGCCAACATGAATCTTGAGATGACTGTGATGTAGTATGATAGGATGGTATCCTCCTTTGAATGATTCAAGTGTCTTGACTTGGCGCATGTTCACGCATGTAGTTGAAACAAAATCAACATAGCCTCTATGATATTCATGTTCATGGTGATTTATGTCCTGCTCATGCTTGCATTGAATGTTAGTTAATATCAATGCATTTTGATGACTTTTGTCGCTCTCTAGTTAGTCACTTCCCAGTCTTTTGCTAGCCTTCACTTGTACTAAGCGGGAATACTGCTTGTGCATCCACTTCCATAAACCCAAAGTTGTTCCATATGAGTCCACCATACCTACCTATATGCGGTATCTACCTGCCGTTCCAAGGAAATTTGCATGTGCCATTCACTAAACCTTCAAGAAATAATCTGTTTTGCATGCCCGAACCGCTCATGTGGTGACAGGGGCTATCAGTATCTTCCATGCTAGGCATGTTATCCTCAATATGTGTTTATTCACTATCATTCACGAGAAAGGGGCCGGTAATTGGAATGCCCAGTTCCATGCTCAAATCGAAAAGATAATTGCAAACAAAACTCCCCCTGGATTGATGTTGGTACGGACGGCACCCGAGGATTCGGCTAGTCGTGGAGTGTGATTGATCGGTGGGGGGGGGAGTCAAAAGTTTACTTTTCTGTTTGGGAACCGCCTATAGCATGTGTAGCGTGGAAGATGGTGAAAACTCTTAGTCATTGCGTTGACAATGAAAGCATGCCACCCAAAATTATTATCTCTGTTTTCAAAGCTTGACCTCTGGCACCTCTACAAATCAATGCTTCCCTCTGCGAAGAGCATGTCTATTTATGTTCCTGTTGAGTCATCCTCTTCTTATAAAAGCACCAATTAGAGAGCACCTCTGTCATTTTTATGCTTTGCTTTTAACTGTGATTGAGTATGACTGTGAATGGATATTCTTTGCTATGAATTACAATGTTTAGTCAGTCTTTGGTCTTTGAAGGTGCTCTGCATTTACGTTTTGCGGTCTTAGAAAGAGCTAGCGAGATACCATCTGTTCTACTACTTCATGATTGTTTTGATTGAAGTGTTGACGTTTGAGACCTATTATTATTTGCTCGCTAGTTGATTATGCCATTGATATGAGTTTACCGTGAGACCTAGATGTCATTTGCTTATGTGGTTAGCTTGTGATCTTGCTGAAATTCTGGTTATGAGTTAGACATAGTTGCAACAACAAGATCAAACAGAGTTCGTAAAAGTTTTTCTTTTGTCTCTTTCAGTTTGTCAACTGAATTGCTTGAGGACAAGCAAGGCTTTAAGCTTGGAGAGTTGATACGTCTCTGTCGTATCTACTTTCCCGAACTCTTTTGCCCTTGTTTTGGACTCTAATTTGCATGATTTGAATGGAACTAACCCGGACTATCGTTGTTTTCAGCAGAATTGCCATGGTGTTGTTTCTGCGCAAAAAAAAAGTTCTCGGAATGACCTGAAAATTTATGGATAATTTTTGTGGAATTTATGAAAAATACTAGCGCAAGAATCAGTGGAGGAAGTGGAGCCGTGAGCCCACAAGCCCACCACGCACGGGCCCCCCCTAACCGTGCTTGGCAGGCTTGTGGGGCCCACAACGCTCCACCGCCTCCAATCTCAGCTCTATTTAGTCCGTCTCGCCCGGAAAAAATCAAGGAGAAGAGTTCATCGCGTTTTACGATACGGAGGCGGCGCCACCTCCTATTCTTCATTTGAAAGGCAGATCTAGAGTCCGTTCTGTGCTCCGGAGAGGGGAGATCGTCGCCATCGGCATCATCAAGCTTCCTTTATCGCCAATTCCATGATGCTCTTCACCGTTCGTGAGTAATCTCATCGTAGGCTTGCTAGACGGTGATGGGTTGGATGAGATCTATCATGTAATCGAGTTAGTTTTGACGGGGATTGATCCCTAGTATCCACTATGTTCTGAGATTGATGTTGCTACTACTTTGCCATGCTTAATGCTTGTCACTAGGGCCCGAGTGCCCTGATTTCAGATCTGAACCTATTATGTTGTCGCCAATATATGTGTGTTCTTGATCCTATCTTGCAAGTTGTACTCACCTACTATGTGTTATGACCCGGCAACCCCGGAGTGACAATAGCCGGAACCACTCCCGGAGATGACCATAGTATGAGGAGTTCATGTATTCACCAAGTGTTAATGCGTTGGTCCGGTTCTTTATTAAAAGGAGAACCTTAATATCCCGTAGTTTCCATTAGCACCCCGCTGCCACGGGAGGGATGGACAATAGATGTCATGCAAGTTATTTTCCCTAAGCACGTATGACTACATACGGAATACATGCCTACATTAGATTGACGAACTGGAGCTGGTTACTTATCTCTCTGTGTTATAACTGTTACAAGATGAATAGCATCCGACATAATCATCCATCACCGATCCAATGCCTACGAGTCTTTTACTACTGGTCCTTGCTATGTTACTTTGCTGCTACTGTTGTCACTTTGCTACTGCTGGTTACTGTTGCTACTGTTGCTATCACACTACTTTGCTACTGATCGTTTGCTGCAGATACTAAATCTTTCAGGTGTGGTTGAATTGACAACTCAACTGCTAATACTTGAGAATATTCTTTGGCTTCCCCTTGAGTCGAATCAATAAATTTGGGTTGAATACTCTACCCTCGAAAACTGTTGCGTTCCCTATACTTGTGGGTTATCAGGCCGCGGCGCGCGGCAAATGGGAGAGGTTGGTGAAAATTCGATAAGTCCTGCCTTATATGCAAAAACCTGTTATCCCGGTTCGAGGAACAAACCGGGACCAATGCTTCCCTTTCGTCCCGGTTGGATGCACAAACCGGGCGAGAAGAGGAGACCTTTAGTCCCGGTTTGTGCCGCAAACCGACACTAAAGGGAGTCTTTGGTCCCGGTTTGTTCCACCAACCGACACGAAAGGATGTCTTTGGTCCCGGTTGGTGCCACAAACCGACACGAATGGCGTGTCCTGCCACGGCCGAGGTGCTTGGTAAAGAACCACCAAAAACAAGATCTATTCTTCACATGATTCGGAGAAACCCTAGCGCCGCCAACCCTATATAATCTCCTACCCACCCACGCCGCCAGCTTTCCCCCGCCCACAGCCTCCAACCCCTCCACCAACCCGAAACTCACCGGCGTCGACACAACGCGAGGAGAGGAGAAGGAAGATGATGAAGTTCCTGAAGCTGGGCAAGGCGGTGATCCTGCTGCAGGGCAGGTACACCGGGAAGAAGGCGGTGATCGTGCGTGTGTTCGAGGAGGTCACCCGCGACCGCCCCTACGGGCACTGCCTAGTCGCCGGCCAGGCCAAATACCCGAAGAAGGTGATCCCTAAGGACTCGGCCAAGAAGGCAGCCAAGAAGTCTCGCAGCAAGGTCTTCCTCAAGCTCCTCAACATCACCCACCTCATGCCCACCCGCTACACCCTCGACATTGACCGAAAGGAGGTGGTCTCCGGGGCCCCCGACTCCCTCACCACCAAGGACAAGAAGCTCACCGCCGCCAAATCCGCCAAGGCCAAGCTCGAGGAGAGGTTCAAGACCGGCAAGAACAGGTGGTTCTTCACCAAGCTCCGCATGATTCGACATGATTCAAGAAATGCCAACAAGATCTATTCTTCACATGGTTCGACATGATTCGACATGATTCAAGAAATTCCAACAAGATCTATTCTTCACATGATTCGACATGATTTAAGAAATTCCAACAAGATCTATTCTTCACATGATTCGACATGATTCAAGAAATGCCAACAAGATTTATTCTTCACATGATTCGACATGATTCAAGAAATGCCAACAAGATCTATTCTTCACATGATTCGACATGATTCAAGAAATTCCAACAAGATCTATTCTTCACATGATTCGACATGATTCGACATGATTCCACATGACTCGACATGATTCAACAAATTCCAACAAGATCTATTCTTCACATGATTCGACGTGATTCAAGAAATGCCTACAAGATCTATTCTTCACATGATTCGACATGATTCCACATGATTCCACATGATTCAACATGATTCAAGAAATTCCAACAAGATCTATTCTTCACATGATTTGACACATGAAAGATAACATCTCATGTAGATCCACACTAAAAACAGTGTCTTCATGGGCAGTACCAAAAGAGGACATCTTAAGCACTTATTTGAACTCCAGACTTTTTGTGTGTTCAAAATGAACCTTTCAAGGCCACGTCATCAATTTTCAACACTTCCTGACTTCATTTGGTATTTTCATGCTTTTACTGATAGTTTGGAGCTAAATGACCCAGAAATTGAAAAGCACTACAAATGAACTCTTAATAGGTTGAAAGTTGGCATGGTATCATCATTTCACCCACATAGCATGTGCTAAAAAGTTGAGAGGGTTGCCACGAAAACTGGATGCACTTCGTGTACAAATCGTACAATCTCTTTCGAAGTATGAGGGTTTCATACGAAAACTCATGTGTTACAAAAGGCATTTCATTTTTTCGAAATTATTTGAACTCCACACTTTCTGTGTGTTCAAAATGAACCATTCAAGGCCACATCATCAATTTTCAACATTTTCTGACTTCATTTGGTATTTTTCATGCTTTTACTGATTTCTTGGAGCTAAATGACCCAGAAATTGGAAAGCACTACAAATGAACTCTTAATAGCTTGAAAGTTGGCATGGTATCATTATTTCACCCACATAGCATGTGCTAAAAAGTTGAGAGGGTTGCCAAAAAAATGGATGCACTTCGTGTACAAATCGGACAATCTCTTTCGAAGTATGAGGGTTTCATAGGAAAACTCATCTGTTACAAAAGGCATTTCATTTTTTCGAACTTATTTCATTTTTTCCACATGGGTGCATGTATTAAAAACCATTATAACATATCATGAATAGAGAAGTCACCAAATTAATGGAAATCATCATCACATTAAAGCCAAAGTACGGTAGTGACCAAAATAAGTGCATAATGTTCTTACATGGTTCTCATTATTGAACAACATATAGCTCTCTAGAGCATCTAATTAGAACATACATTGAAACTATTAAATTTAAATGCAACAACAAATGCGATCATAACCGCAACTAAGGTACAAATTGATCCAACACCATAATGATACCAAGCCTCAGTATGAATGACATATTTTCTAATGTTTCTAATCTTCCAGCGCATTGCATTCATCTTGATCGTGCGATCGTCACGCACATCGGCAACATCCAACTCCAATATCATCTTCTCCTCTTCAACTATTTGTATTTTTTCTTTCAAGTAACTTTTTTCTTTTTCAACCAAAATTAACTTCTCGGCAAGAATTTGTATGTCGGTTCGAATTTCCGGTTCCCATTCCTCCTAGATTAAAAAATCTATGTCACGTTGGTCGGCATAATTTTCATAAACACTAAATAAAACAAATAGTTATAAAAGATAATATATACCACATCTGAATCATAGACAGGACGAGGGCCGACGGAGGCGGGTACCAAAACCACCGCACTATATAATAACAAACAATAATATAAGTAAGAAAATTACACAAGTATCTATCTAAATCATACAAGCAAGAACTTTTTTCTTTTAGAAAGAAAATAAGAAGAAGATACTAACCACGGTGGTGCCGACGCCACGATGGGCGCGGGCGATCGACGGCGGTGAGGATGGGGACGGGACACGGACGGACCGCCAAAGCTACTCAAAACTAGAGGAAAATGGAGCTTGGACAAGGAGCTTCGAGAGGAAAAAGCTTAAGTGTGGCTTGGGCATTTCATCGAACACCTCATGTGCATAGGAGGTGATCTAGAGCACCACAAAGCTCTCCCATGGCCGGCCAAAAAAGCAGAGCAGTGCACTGCTCTGCTCGCGGTCGGGTGGTATATATAGGCCAACCATTCTGTCCCGGTTTGTGGACGGAACCGGGAGTGAAGGACAACATTTGGTCCCGGTTCCAGCCAAAAACTAGGACTAATTGTTGTGGGCCAGGAGCGAGGCACATTCGTCCCGGTTCATGTCTGGAACCGAGACCAACGGGGCCAGACAAACTGGGACCAATGGCCCACAAGGCCCGGCCGGCGCCCTGGCCTCACGAACCGGGACCGATGCCCCCATGGGTCAAAGCCCTCTTTTCTACTAGTGATATATTGCCATGCAATTTTCATCAAGTGGATCAAAGCCCTCTTTTCTACTAATGGGATTTCATCAAGTGGATCAAAGCCCTCTTTTCTACTACTGATATATTGCCATGCAATTTTCAACGCCTCCGTTTGACTTGAGCATTCATTGTCGTATTGCTTTGCATGATCATATACCTGACATAGTAGTTCTGGCTCACCCACCGTGCATCATTTTTTATACATATTGCGCTAGATCATTGCACATCCAGGTACACTGCCAGAGGCATTCATGTAGATTCATATTTTGTTCTAGGTATCGAGTTGTAATTTTTATTTCTTTTGAGTTATAAGTAAGTAGAAGTGTGATGATCATCATTATTCATTATTAGAGCATGTCCTAGTGAGGAAAGAATGATGGAGACTATGATTCTCCCACAAGTCGGGATGAGACTCCGGACAATGAGAGAGAAAATATATTAAAAAAGAAAAGAAAGAAAGAAAAGAAATAAAAAAAGGAAAAAAAAAGAAGAAAAAAAGAAAAAGAGAGAAGGGGCATGCTAGTTCCATACTTGTGCTTCAAAGTAGCACCATGTTTTTCATATGGAGAGTCTCCTATGTTGTCACTTTCATATATCGCTGGGAATTTTTCATTATAGGATTAGATGCACACCCACTTAGTTTTCATATGGAGCATTCATACACTTATAGCTCTTAGTGCATTCGTTGCATGGCAATCCCTAATCATCACATTGATATCAATTGATGGGCATCTCCATAGCCCATTGGCTAGCCGCGTCGATGTGAGACTTTCTTACTTTTTTGCCTTCTCTATATTTACCCCTATCATCATACTCTATTCCACCCGTAGTGCTATATCCATGGCTTGCGATCATGTATTGCGTGAGGGTTGAAAAGTCCGAGGCACGTTAAAAAGTATGAACCAATTGCTTGACTGACACCGGGATAGTACATGATTTATACTTTGTGTTAAGAAGACAGAGCTTTACACAATACATGTTGCGTTTTGCACTGTTATTCGGGAACGAGATTCCGTCACGAACCTTCATATATATGTCCAAATCTAGTGACCCGTAAAGATATGTGATACGTCTCCGTCGTATCTATAATTTTTGATTGTTTCATGCCAATATTATATAACTTTCACATACTTTTGGCAACTTTTTATATGATTTATGCGACTAACCTATTGATCTAGTGCCTAGTGTCAGTTCTTTTTTTCCATGTTTTTTGCATCGCAAAAAATCCATATCAAACGAAGTCCAAACGTGATAAAAATTTGTGGAGATACTAATTTGGAATTTATGTGATTTTTTGGAGGTGTAATCAACGCAAACGGGGGCCCATAGAGCCAACAACCCACCAGGGCGCGCCACAGGGCCCAGGCACGCCCTGGTGTCTTGTGACCTCCTCGAACGTTGGTTGGATCCCTTCTTCTGGCGCCAGAAAGATAATTTGTGTTAAAACATCGTGTAAACATTTCAGCGCAATCGGATTTATGGATATCCGGGAATTTAAGAAACCGTGAAGGGCCAGATCTGGGAAGCGCGAAACAAAAGAGAACAGGGAGGGAAATCCAATCTCGGAGGGGCTCCCGCCCCTCCGCCTCCATGGAGGCCATGGACCAGAGGGTGACTCTCCTCCCATCTAGGGGAGGCCAAGGAATAATAAGAAGGAGGGGGGTCTCTCCCCCTCTCTCCCAGTGGCGCCGGAGTGTCGTCGGGGCTAGGATCGTGACGGCGATCTACATCAACAACCTTGCTACCGTCAACACCAACTTTCTCCCCCTCTATGCAGCGGTGCAACACCCCTTCTCCCCTATGTAATCTCTACTTAAATGGTGCTCAACTCCATATATTATTTCCCAATGATATTTGGCTATCCTATGATGTTTGAGTAGATCCGTTTTGTCCTATGGGTTAATCATGATCTTGGTTGGTATGATTGTATATTTTATTTATGGTGCTATCCTACGGTGCCCTCCGTGTCGTGAAAACGAGAGGGGCCCCCGCTGTAGGGTGTTGCAATATGTTCATGGTTTTCTTATTGTCGGTGTTTCGGGGGTGATAGCAGCCTAAACGCGGATAAGTGGGTTATGGTGTATGGGAGTAAAGAGGACTTGATACTTAATGCTATGGTTGGGTTTCATGACCTTAATGATCTTTACTAGTTGTGGATGCTTGCTAGAGTTCAAATAATAAGTGCATGTGATCCAAGCAGAGAGAGTATGTTAGCTCATGCCTCTCCCTCATATAAAATTGCAAGAATGATTGTCGGTACTTGTTATCGATTGCCTAGGGACAAATGACTTTCTTGTTGACAAAAGCTATCCACTTTTATTACCTTCAATTTATTTGTAGTTGTATTCTCGTAAAGCACTCGTAGTTTTATTCTTGCAAAATAGTTTCATACTTGTTTCAGGTAAAGCAAACGTCAAGCGTGCGTAGAGTTGTATTGGTGGTCGATAAAACTTGAGGTAATACTTGTTCTACCTTTAGCTCCTCGTTGGGTTCAACACTCTTATTTATCGAAGAAGGCTACAAACGAGCACCTATACTTGTGGGTTATCAATATGCGGTCACGACGTCCATCAACAGCATGGATAGACGATTTTGCATTGCCAGTGATATAAGATGTGGGAAAGTGGTTCCACTCATTACTAGAGATTATGTTTCATTAAAATTAGTTCTGAGTTTCTGCATGAACCCTTGTGCTATGAGCCTTACTTTATATCTCACCACCTCATTGGTTTCATTTCGTTTGCGGAGAAAAACCCATTTGAATCCCATAGGGAAAACATTGGGAGGTGTAGGTATTGCTTCAGTGAATACCTTTCTTTTGTTAAGCGAGGCAATTTCTGTTTGGATTGCATCCTTTAATTTAGGCCAGTTGGAGCGCCTTTGGCACTCAACGATAGACCTTGGATCATGATCAGTGAGAAGGGTATCTGCAATCTTTTCAATAAAATATATGTCGACAGTCGTAGTCTTACAGTCAAATAATTCTGCAGAATCAACATAGTTGATGGAAATTTCCTACACCCCTAGAGACTCTTCCTGATTTCCCAATACGATTGTGTCTGGGTGTTCCGATGTTCCAGCCAGTCTGTGCACACTAGAGGTGGGTTGTGGAGGTTGCCCTTCCACCGGGTGTATACTAATACGTCCATTTTGCATCATGTTTACCTACTGTTATTTATGTTGTTTTATTGACTAATAATGCTTTTTCGAGGAATTATATGCGTTTTCTCTCATAATATGCAAGGTATACACAAAGAGGGAGAATTCTGGCAGCTGGAAATCTCAACCTGGAAAAGCTACGTCAGGCTACCTATTCTGCACAACTCCAAATGAGCTGAAACTTTACGAGGAATGTTTATGGAATATTGGAGGAATATTGGAGCAAATAAGTACCAGAGGGGGCCCACCAGGTGGGCACAACCCACCTGGGCAAGCCAGGGATCCCAGGCGCGCCCCGATGGGTTTTGCTCACCCAAGCCCACCTCTGGTGCCCCTCTTCTAGTATATAAGTCATTTTGACCAAGAAAAAACAAGGAGAGGACTTTTGGGATGAAGCGTCGTCGTCTCGAGGCGGAACTTGGGCAGCAACGCTTTTACGCTCCGGGGAGCGATTCCACCGGGGGAACTTCCCTCCCGGAGGGGGAAATCATCGTCATCATCATCACCAACAACTCTCCCATCTTGGGGAGGGCTATCTGCATCAACATCTTCAACAGCACCAACTCCTCTAAAATCCTAGTTCATCTCTTGTGTTCAATCTTTGTACTAGAACTATAGATTGGTGCTTGTGGGTGACTAGTAGTGTTGATTACATCTTGTAGTTGATTACTATATGGTTTATTTCGTTGTAGATTATATTTTCAGATCCACTATGCTATTTAATACCCCTATGATTTGATCATGATTATCATTTGTGAGTAGTTACTTTGTTCTTGAGGTCACAGGAGAAATCATGTTGCAAGTAATCATGTGAACTTGATATGTGTTCGATATTTTGATGATATGTATATTGTGATTCCCTTATTGGTGTCATGTGAACGTCGACTACATGACAGTTCACTATATTTTAGCCTAAGGGAATGCATTGTGGAGTAGTTATTAGATGATGAGTTGCGAGAGTGACATAAGCTTAAACCCTAGTTTATGCGCTATTCCGTAAGGGACCGATTGGATCCAAAAGTTTAATGCTATGGTTAGAATTTATTCTTAATACTTTCTTCGTAGTTGTGGATGCTTGTGAGAGGGTTAATCATAAGTAGGACGTTTGTTAAAGTAAGAACAACACCTAAGTATCAAAGTAGCGAACATGAATTAAGCCAACATGATGAAAGTAACTAGATGAAATTCCCGTGTACCCTCAAGAACACTTTGGTTATCATAAGAGACCGTTTTGGCCTGTCCTTTGCCTCAAAAGGATTGGGATAACTTGCTGCACTTTTTTTACTACTATCGTTACTTGCTCGTTACAAATTATCTTGCTATCAAACTACTCCGCTACTTACAATTTTAGCACTTGCACACATTACCTTGCTGAAAACCACTTGTCATTTCCTTCTACTCCTCATTGGGTTCGACACTCTTACTTATATAAAAGGATACAATTTACCCCATATACTTGTGGGTCATCAAGGCTATTTTCTGTCGCCGTTGCCGGGGAGTGAAGCGCTCTTGGTAAGTGGAAATGTGTAAGGAAACATTATTACTATGTGCTGAAATTTATTGTCACTTGCTACTATGGAAAACAATCCTTTGAGGGGTTTGTTCTGGGTATCTTCACCTCGACCGGAACCACAATTAGTTGCCCCTCAAGCTACTGCACCTGCTAAAAATATTGAATATGAAATTCCTTCGGGTATGGTAGAACAACTGCTAGCTAATCCTTATACACGAGATGGAACCGAACATCCTGATATGCACTTGATATCTGTGGATGAAATTTGTGGATTATTTAGGCTTGCATGTTTACCCGGAGATGAAGCTAAGAAGAAGATTTTCCCTTTATCTTTGAAGGGAAAAGCATTGATATGGTATAGGCTATGCGATGATATTGGATCTTGGAACTAGAATCGGTTGAAATTGTAATTCCATCAAAAAAATATGTTATGCATCTGTTGGAAATATGCCCTAGAGGCAATAATAAAATGGTTATTATCATATTTCCTTGTTCACGATAATCCTCTATTGTTCATGCTATAATTGTATTAAAAGGAAACAGTAATACATGTGCGAATAAATAGATCACAATGTGCCCTAGCAAGCCTCTATTTGGCTAGCTCGTTGATCAATAGATGATCATGGTTTCGTGATCATGGACATTAGACGTCATTGATAATGGGATCACATCATTGGGAGAATGATGTGATGGACAAGACCCAATCCTAAGCATAGCACTAGATCGTGCTGTTCGTATGCTAAAGCTTTTCTAATGTCAAGTGTCTTTTCCTTCGACCGTGAGATTGTGAACTCCCGGATGCCATAGGAGTGCTTTGGGTGTATCAAACGTCACAATGTAACTGGGTGACTATAAAGGTGCACTACGGGTATCTCCGAAAGTGTTTGTTGGGTTGGTACGAATCGAGATCGGGATTTGTCACTCGGTGTGACGGAGAGGTATCTTTGGGCCCACTCGGTAGAACATCATCATGAGCTCAATGTGAGTAAGGAGTTAGTCATAGGATGACGTGCTACGGAACGAGTAAAGAGATTTACAGGTAACGAGATTGTAAAAGGTATGGGTATACCGACGATCGAATCTCGGGCAAGTTCTATACCGACAGACAAAGGGAATTTTATACGGGATTGATTGAATCCTTGACATCGTGGTTCATCCGATGAGATCATCGTGGAACATGTGGGAGCCACCATGGGTATCCAGATCCCGTTGATGGTTATTGGCCGGAGAGTGTTTCGGCCATGTCTCCATGCCTCCCGAACCCGTAGGGTCTACACACTTAAGGTTTGATGATGCTAGGGTTATAGGGATTTGCTGTACGAGTTTACCGAAAGTTGTTCGGAGTCCCGGATGAGATCCCGGACGTCACGAGGAGCTCCGGAATGGTCCGAAGGGAAAGATTGATATATAGGATGCGTGGGTTTGGACGTCGGAATTGTTTCGGGCGCCATCGGCAAAGTGCCGGGACCACCGGAAGGGTTCCGGAGGCCCACCGGGAGGGGCCACCAGCCCCAGGAGGCTACATGGGCCAAGTGTGAGAGGGAACCAGCCCCTGGGTGGGCTGGTGCACCCCCCACACACACCCCAAGGTGCCTAGAGAGGGAAAGGGGGGAAACCCTAAGTCAGGTGGGCCTAAGGCCCACCAGGGGTGCGCCAACCCCCTCTACCCCCGTGGCCGCCACCCCCTCTCCCATCTAGGGCTGTCGCCCCCTTTAGGGTGGGAAACCCTAAAGGGGGCGCCACCCTCCCTTCCCCCTATATATAGCGGGGTTTTTTGGCCTTTGAGAACATGGTTTTCCATCTCTCTCGGTGCAGCCCTGTCTCTCTTCTTCCTCCTCTCCCACGGTGCTTGGCGAAGCCCTGCCGGGAGACCTCGTCTCTCCATCGACACCACGTCATCGTGCTGCCAGAGATCTTCCCCAACCTCTCCCTCCTCCTTGCTGGATCAAGGTGTGGGAGACGTCACCGGGATGCACGTGTGTTGAGCGCGGAGGTGCTGTGATTCGGCCCTAGATCGGAATCACACCGCGATCTCAATCGTCTGGAGTACGACTCCATCAACCTCGTTCTAGAAACGCTTCCTCTTAGCGATCTTCAAAGGTATGAAGATCCACTCTCCCCTCTCTCGTTGCTGGACTCTCCATAGGAAGATCTGAATATGGCGTAGGAAAATTTTGAATTTATGGTACGTTACCCGACAGTGGTATCAGAGCCAGGTTTTCTATGCGTAGATTCCATGCAGGAGTAGAACACAAAAGGTTGTGGGCATTGATTTGTGAATTTCTTGCTGCTACTAGTCTTATTCTTTTCCGGCGGTATTGTGGAATGAAGAAGCCCAGACCGACCTTACACGTACGCTTACGTGAGACAGGTTCCACCGGCCGACATGCACACCGTGCATAAAGGTGGCTAGCGGGTGTCTGTCTCTCCCACTCTAGTCGGATTGGATTTGATGAAAAGGGTCCTTATGAAGGGTAAATAGCTTTGGCATATCATCATTTTGGTTGTCACATAGGTAAGAAAGCGTTCTTTCTAGAAACCCAAATCAACCACGTAAAACGTGCAACAACAATTAGAGGACGTCTAACTTGTTTTTGCAGGGTTTGACATGTGATGTGATATGGCCAAAGTTGTGATGTATGAGATGATCAAGCTATTGTAATAGGATTCACGACTTGCATGTCGTTGCATATGACAACCGGCAGGAGCCATAGGAGTTGTCTTAATTTATTGTATGAGATGCAACGCCATGTGTTTACTACTTTTACTTCATTGCTAACGGTTAGCTATAGTAGTAGTAGTATTAGTTGGCGTGACGACTTCACTGAGACACGATGATGGAGATCATGATTATGGAGATCATGGTGTCACGCCGGTGAAAATGATGATCATGCGATGCCCGAATATGGAGATCGAAAGAGCAAAGATGATAATGGCCATATCATGTCACTATATGATTGCATGTGATGTTTATCATGTTTTTCATCTTATTGCTTAGAACGACGGTAGCATAATAAGATGATCCCTCATAAAAATTCGAGAACGTATTCCCCTAAGTGTGCGCCGTTGTGAAGGATCGTTGTCTCGAAGCACCACGTGATGATCGGGTGTGATAGATTCTAACGTTCGCATACAAGGGTGTAAGCCAGATTTACAGACGCGAAACACTTAGGTTGACTTGACGAGCTTAGAATATACATACATGACCTCGAATAAAAGAGACCGAAATGTCGAACAGGAATCGTATGGTTGTATACGATCAACATGAAGTTGCTCACCATGACGACTAGTCCGTCTCACGTGATGATCGGACATGGGTTAGTCGACATGGATCATGTATCACTTGGATGACTAGAGGGATGTCGATTTAAGTGGGAGTTCATCAGATGAACTTAATTATCATGAACATAGTCAAATAGGTCTTTGCAAATTATGTAACTTGCGCTATAGCTCTACGGTAGTTGATATGTTCTTAGAGAAATCTTAGTTGAAAGATAGAAGTAGCAATTGTGCGGACTCGGTCCGTTAACTGAGGATTGTCCTCATTGCTATGCAGAAGGCTTATGTCTTTAATGCACCACTCAGTGTGCTGAACCGCAAGCATGGTCTGTAGATGTTGCGAACATCCGACATACATGTTTTTGATAACTACATGATAGTCCAGTGTGTGTTGCTTGAACAACTTAGAATTAAGGCATTCAAGACGTTTCGAACGTCACGCGACATACGTGATGATCCAAGAGATGAAATTGGGATTTTATGCTTTTTCCCTTTTTGAGAGGTATGAGACCTCCGACGAGATTCTTTGTTTGCAAAGTAAAGGAGAAGAGCTCAACCGTAGAGCATGTGCTCAGATTATCTGAGTACTACAATCGCTTGAATCGAGTGGGATTTGAACTTCCGCATGAGACAGTGATAATTCTCCAAGGTCACTGACACATCCCTACTAGAGCTTGGTAATGAACTATGTAATATCGAGGATGGATATGATGATCCTTGAGCCATTCGTGATGTTTGACACCACGAAAGTATAAGTCAAAAGGGAACATCAATTGTTGATTGTTTGTAAAACCACTAGTTTCAAGAAGGGAAAGGGCTTGAAGGGATACTACATTAAACGGCAAACTAGTTGCTGCTCTATGAAGACATCCAAAGGTTGAACCCAAACCCGAGACTATGTGCTTATGAAATAAGGGGAACAATCACTAAAGAGGAACTACCCTAGACACTTGGTAGATGAGAAGGCTGGCAAAGTCGACAGAAGTAGATTGGATATACATGATATTGATGTGTACTTTACTAGTACTCCTAGTAGCACCAGGGTATAAGATACCGGTTCGATTGCAAAGTGTTAGTAACTCAAAATAAAAGCTACGAAATAAACAGATACTAGTTAAAGGCAAGGTGACGATGTGTGTGTGTTTCCAAGGTTGATACGATCACACATCGCACGCTCCCTCTACCATCGAGATTACTGTAAAACCTAAGTAATTGTTATTTGGTGTTTGCGTTGAGCATAGACATGATTGGATTATGTCAATGGCAAATACGATTATTCATCTAAAGAGAATAATGGTTATTCTGTTTAGATGAATGATACCTCAAATGCTCTTGCACCTAGAATGAATGGTTTATTGAATCTCGATCGTAGTGATACACATGTTCATAATATTGTTACCAAAAGATACAAAGTAGTAATGATAGTACCACTTGCTTGTGGCACTGCTACTTGAGTCATATTGATATAAAATGCATGAAGAAGCTCCATGCTGATGGATCTTTGTACTCACTCATTTCTGAAACGTTTGAAACATGCAAACCATGCATGTTGGTATAAACGCATGAAGAAACTCCATGTGGATGGGTCGTTTGACTCACTTGATTTTGAATTGCTTCAGACATGCAAATCAAACCACATGGGCAAGATGACTCAAGACCTCTTTTTCCAGTGAGATGGAACAAGAATGTAACTTGTTGGAAGTAATACATTTTGATGTGTGCAGTCCGATGAGTACTTAGGCACGCAGTGGATATCATTGTGTTCACACTTCACAAATGATTTGAGTAGATACCAATGTATTTACTTGATAAAACAGAAATCTAAATTATTGAAATGATCAAGTAATTTCAGAGTGAAGTTGAAGATCATCGTGACAAAAGGATAATATGTCTACGATGTGATCGTGGAGGTAAACATATATATATATGAGTTACGAATTTGGTAAACATTTAAGACAATGTGAAAATAGTTTCACGTGAAAATGTTTCACAACTCATGCCACCTCGAACACCATAGTCTGATGGTGTGTCCGTATGTCATAGTCGTGCACTATTAGATATAGTGCATACTATGATATTTATTATCAAATTACCAATATCGTTTATCGGTTAGGCATTAGAGACAACCGCATTCACTTAAAATAGGGCACCACGTAATTCCGTTGGAGATGACACCATATGAACTATGGTTTAGAGAAACCTAAGCTGACATTTCTTAAAAGTTTGGAGTTGTGATGCTTATGTGAAAGAGTTTTCAGCCTGATAAGCTCGAACCCAAAGCGGATAAATGCATGTTCATAGGACACCCAAACAGTTGGGTATACCTCCTATCTCAAATCCGGAAGCAAATGTGTTTGTTTCTTGAAACAGGTCCTTTCTCGAGGAAAAGTTTCTCTCGAAAGAATTGAGTGGGAGTTTTGGTGGAAACTTGATGAGGTTATGTGAACCATCACTTCAACCAGTATGTGTGTAGCAGGGCGCAGGAAGTTGTTACTGTGGCACCTACACCAATTGAGGTGGAAGCTAATGATAATGATCCTGAGATTTCAGATCAAGTTACTAGAAACCTCGTAGGTCGACGAGGTCACGTACTGCTGTTACAGAATGGTACAGTGACCCTGTCTTGAAGGTCATGTTGCTAGACAACAATGAACCTACGAGTTATGGAGAAGCGATGGTGGGCCCGGATTCCGACAAATGGCTGGAGGCCATGAAATCCGAGAGAGGATCCATGTATGAAAAACAAAGTATAGACATTGGAAGAACCACTTAATGGTCATAAGACTATTAACTGTGAATGGATCTTTAAAAAGCAGACAGATGATGATGGTGAAAAGTCAACATTAAGAAAGCTCGACTTGTCGCAAAAGTGTTTTTGACAAAGTTCAAAGAGTTGACTACGATGAGACTTTCTCACTCGTAGCGATGTTGAAAGTCTGTTGAAATTTTGTTAGCAGTTGATGCATCATTTATGAAATATTGCAGATAGGGTGTCAAAATATTGTTTCCTCGATGGTTTCCTTGAGGAAAGGTTGTATGTGATACAACCAGAAGATTTTTGTCGATCCTAAAGGGTGCTAACAAGTATGCAAAGCTCCAGCGATCCTGCTATGGACTGGAGCAAGCATCTCGGAGTTGGAATATACACTTTGATGAGATGATCAAAGTTTTTGGTTCTATACAAAGTTTATGAGAAACTTGTATTTCCAAAAGGTGAGTGGGAGCACTATAGAGTTTCTGATGAATATGTGTGGTTTACATACTGTTGATCGAAAATAATGTATAATTTCTGTAAAGCATAAAGGGTTGTTTGAAAAGAGTTTTTCAAGGAAAACCTAGATGTAGCTACTTGAGAGTTGAGCATCAAGATCTATAAAGATAATATCAAAGTGCTTAATGGAACTTTCAGCGAATTGCATGCCTTGACAAGTTTTTGAAGGAGTTCAAAATAGATCAGCAAAGAAGGAGTTCTTGGCTATGTTGCAAGGTGTAAATTTGAGTACGACTCAAAGCCCGACCACGTCAGAAGAAAGAGAAAGGAGGAATGTCGCCCCCTATGCATCAGTCGTAGGCTCTACAAGTATGCTATGATGTGTGCCGCACCTAAAGCGTGCCTTGCCATGAGTCAGTCATGGGGTACAAGAGTGATGCAGGAATGGATCACTGGACAACGTCAAAGTTATCCTTAGTAACTAATGAACTAAGGAATTTTTCTCAATTATGGAGGTGATTAAAGAGTTCATCGTAAAGGAGTTACGTCGATGCAAGCTTTGTCACTGATCCACAGGACTATGAGTAGTAAACCGGATTCGTACAATGGAGCAATCATTTGGAATGGTTTAATATGGGGCGTAGTAGCATCTATAGGATGACGTAGAGATTTGTAAAGCACACACCGGTCTGAAAGGTTCAGAGCCGTTGACTATAAACCTCTCTCACAAGCAATACATGATCAAACCCCAAAACTGTATGAGTGTTGAATTCATTACAATCACATAGTGATGTGAACTAGATTATTGACTCAAGTGCAAGTGGGCGACTGTTGGAAATATGCCCTAGAGGCAATAATAAAATGGTTATTATCATATTTCCTTGTTCACGATAATCGTCTATCGTTCATGCTATAATTGTATTAACAGGAAACAATAATACATGTGTGAATAAATAGATCACAACGTGTCCCTAGCAAGCCTCTAGTTGGCTAGCTCGTTGATCAATAGATGATCATGGTTTCCTGATCATGGACATTAGATGTCATTGATAACGAGATCACATCATTGGGAGAATGATGTGATGGACAGGACCCAATCCTAAGCATAGCACTAGATCATGTTGTTCGTATGCTAAAGCTTTTCTAATGTCAAGTGTCTTTTCCTTCGACCGTGAGATTGTGCAACTCCCGGATACCGTAGGAGTGCTTTGGGTGTATCAAACGTCACAACGTAACTGGGTGACTATAAAGGTGAACTACGGGTATCTCTGAAAGTGTTTGTTGGGTTGGTACGAATCGAGATCGGGATTTGTCACTCGGTGTGACGGAGAGGTATCTTTGGGCCCACTCGGTAGAACATCATCATGAGCTCAATGTGAGTAAGGAGTTAGTCACAGGATGACGTGCTACGGACCGAGTAAAGAGACTTACCGATAACGATATTGAACAAGGTATGGGTATACCGACGATCGAATCTCGCGCAAGTTCTATACCGACAGACAAAGGGAATTGTATACGGGATTGATTGAATCCTTGACATCGTGGTTCATCCGATGAGATCATCGTGGAACATGTGGGAGCCACCATGGGTATTCAGATCCCGCTGATGGTTATTGGCCGGAGAGTGTCTCGGTCATGTCTGCATGCCTCCCGAACCCGTAGGGTCTACACACTTAATGTTCGATGACGCTAGGGTTATAGGGATTTGTTGTACGAGGTTACCGAAGGTTGTTCGGAATCCTGGATGAGTTCCCGGACGCCACGAGGAGCTCCGGAATGGTCCGAAGGTAAAGATTAATATATAGGATGGATGGGTTTGGACGCCATAAATGTTTTGGGCGCCACCCGCAAAGTGTTGGGACCACCGAAGGGTTCCGGAGGCCCACCGGGAGGGACCACCAGCCCCAAGAGGCTACATGGGCCAAGTGTGAGAGGGAACCAGCCCCAGGGTGGGCTTGTGCACCCCCGCCCCCACACACTGCCCAAGGCGCCAGCGAGAGGGAAAGGGGGGAAACCCTAAGTCAGGTGGGCCTAAGGCCCACCAGGGGTGCGCCAACCCCCTCTCCCCCTCCTGGGCGCCACCCCCTCTCCCATCTAGGGCTTCCACCCCCTTTAGGGAGGGAAACCCTAAAGGGGGCGCCACCCTCCCTTCCCCCTATATATAGCGGGGGGTTTTTGGCCTTTGAGAACATGGTTTTCCATCTCTCTCGGCGCAACCCTGTCTCTCTTCTTCCTGCTCTCCCACGGTGCTTGGCGAAGCCCTGCCGGGAGACCTCGTCTCTCCATCGACACCACGTCGTCGTGCTGCCAGAGATCTTCCCCAACCTCTCCCTCCTCCTTGTTGGATCAAGGTGCGGGAGACGTCACCGGGTTGCACGTGTGTTGAACGCGGAGGTGTCGTGATTCGGCGCTAGATCGGAATCACACCGCGATCTGAATCGTTGTGGGTATGACTCCATCAACTGTGTTCTAGCAATGCTTCCGCTTAGCAATTTTCAAAGGTATGAAGATCCACTCTACCCTCTCTCGTTGCTGGTCTCTCCATAGGAAGATCTGAATATGGCGTAGGAAAATTTTGAATTTATGCTACGTTACCCAAGAGCATCTAGTTCATCGAGATCAGAATTATATATATTCTTTTTGGAATCGTGAAGGAGAAAGTATCGCTCTAGCTTGGGGGAGGCTTAAGTCAATGTTATATGCATGCCCAAATCATGAGCACTCAAGATAAATTATTATTCAAAAAATATATGCTCGGCTTTCTCGTAATGATCAATCCATGCTCGATACTTCTTGTACTAGTTTTTTTATGAAGAAGACTATTGAATCCCGATGGGATATTTTAGAAAAATTTAAACGCAACTTTAAAATTGGGAACTGACGAAGGTAAAGAGTTAGGTATTGAACCTAAGTTTGATTTGGTTAAATGTTTTATGAATACCGATGCTTTTCAAAAGTTTAGCACTAAATATGGACTTGATTCTGAGATAGTAGCTTCCTTTTGTGAATCTTTTTCTACTCATGTTGATCTCCCTAAGGAGAAGTGGTTTAAATATCACCAACCTATTAAAGAAGAAATTAAAGAACTGGTAAAATCTAAAAAAGAAACTATCATTTACAATGTTGATCCAGTTGTTCCCACTGCTTATATTGAAAACCCACCTTTCCCTGTTAGGATGAAGGAACATACTAAAGCCTCAACTATGGTTAACAAAAGTTACGTTAGAACGCCCAAACCAGCTGAACAAATCAGAGTTGAACCTAGTGTTGCTATGATTAAAGATCTCTTGGTCAATAATATCGATGGGCATGTTATTTACTTTTGTGATGAAGCTTCTAGAATTGCCAAACCAGATAAAAAAGATAAACATAGACCAGTTGTTGGCAAGCCTGTTGTCTCAGTTAAGATAGTAGATCATTGTTATCATGGGTTATGTGACCTAGGTGCTAGTGTGAGTGCTATTCCTTTTTCCTTATATTAATAAATTAAGAATGAAACAGCACCTGCTGAAATAGAAGACATAGATGTTACTATTAAACTTGCCAATAGAGATACTATATCACCAATTGGGATTCTGAGAGATGTTGAAGTCTTGTGTGGGAAGATAAAATACCCTACTGATGTTCTTGTTCTTGGCTCCCCACAAGATGACTTTTGTCCCATTATCTTTTGTAGACCTTTCTTGAACACCGTCAATGCCAAAATAGATTGTAAGAAACAAATTGTCGGTGTTAGCTTTGGTGATGAATCTCGTGAATTTAACTTTTCCAAGTTTAGTAGACAACCGCATAAGAAAGATTTGCCTAGTAAGGATGAAATTATTGGTCTTGCTTCTATTGATGTACCTCCTACTGATCCTTTAGAAAAATATTTGCTAGACCATGAAAATCATTTGCATATGCGTGAAAGAAATGAAATAGATAGAATCTTTTTCGAACAACAACCTCTGCTTAAGCAGAATTTGCCTATTGAAACTCTAGGAGGTCCCCCTCCACCTAAAGGTGATCCTGTGTTTGAATTAAAACAATTGCCAGGCACTTTGAAATATGCTTATTTTGATGAGAAAAAGATATATCATGTTACTATTAGTGCCAACCTTTCAGAACATGAAGAAGAAATATTATTGAAAGTCCTAAGGAAGCACCGAGCTGCTATTGGATATACTCTTGATGATCTTAAGGGCATTAGTCCCATTCTATGTCAGCACAAGATTAATATGGAACCTAATGCTAAACCCGTTGTTGATCACCAATGTCGGTTAAATCCGAAGATGAAAGAAGTGGTAAGAATGGAAATATTGAAACTTTTGGAAGCAGGTATAATCTATCCTATACCTGATAGTAGATGGGTAAGTCTTGTTCGTTGTGTCCCTAAGAAGGGAGGTATTATTGTTGTTCCTAATGATAAGAATGAACTTATTCCACAAAGAATTGTCACAGGCTATGGAATGATAATTGATTTTAGAAAATTAAACAAAGCAACTAGAAAATGTCATTACCCTCTGCCTTTTATTGATCAAATGTTAGAAAGACTATCTAAACACACACACATTTTTGCTTTCTTGATGGATATTCTGGTTTTTCACAAATACCTATTTCACAACCTGATCAAGGAAAGACCACTTTTACTTGTCCTTTTGGAACTTATGCTTATAGATGTATGCCTTTTTGCTTATGTAATGCACCTACTACCTTTCAAAGATGTATGACTACTATATTCTCTGAATTATGTGAACATATTGTTGAGGTTTTCATGGATGACTTTTCTGTTTATGGGAAGTATTTTGATGATTGTTTAAGCAATCTTGATCGATTTTTGCAGAGATGTGAACAAACAAATCTTGTCTTGAATTGGTAGAACGGCCACTTTATGGTTAACGAAGGTATTGTTTTGGGCCATAAAATTTCTAAAAGAGGCATCGAGGTGGACAAAGCTAAGGTTGATGCAATTGAGAAAATGCCATGTCCTAAAGATATCAAAGGTATTCGTAGTTTCCTTGGTCATGCTGGTTTCTATAGGAGGTTTATGAAAGACTTTTCTAAAATTTCTAGGCCTCTTACAAATATTTTGCAAAAGGATATTCCTTTTGTGTTATTGTTTGGAAGCCTTCAAAACACTAAAGAAAGCCTTAATTACTGCATGTGTTGTTCGACCACCTGATTGGAACTTGCCTTTTGATATTATGTGTGATGCTAGTGATTATGTTGTTGGTGTTGTTCTAGGACAAAGAGTTGATAAGAAATTGAATGTCATCCATTATGCTAGTAAAACTCTGGACAGTGCTCAACGAAATTATGCTACTACTGAAAAAGAATTCTTAGCAGTAGTGTTTGCTTGTGATAAATTCAGATCTTACATTGTTGATTCTAAAGTTATTGTTCACACCGATAATGCTGCTATTAAATATCTTATGGAAAATAAAGATGCTAAACTTAGACTCATTAGGTGGGTTCTTCTGTTACAAGAATTTGATTTGCATATCACTGATAGGAAAGGAGCAGAGAACCTCGTAGCTGATAACTTGTCTAGGCTTGAAATTATTCTTGATGACCCACAACCTATTAATGATAGCTTTCCTGATGAACAATTAGCTGCAATAAATGTTTATAATAGTACACCTTGGTATGATGATTATGCTAATTATATTGTTGCTAAATACATACCACCTAGCTTCACATACCAACAAAATAAAAAATTCTTCTATGGTTTAAGACATTACTTTTGGGATGACATGCATCTTTATAAACAAGGAGTAGATGGTATTATTAGACTATGTGTACCTCAGCATGAACAGGAATAAATCCTACAGAAATGTCACTCCGAAGCTTATGGAGGGCATCACACGGGAGACAAAACCGTTCATAAGGTATTGCAATTTGGTTTTTATTGGCCTACTCTTTTCAAGGATGCCCATAAGTTTGTACCATCTTGTACTGAATGTCAAAGAATAGGTAATATCGGTAAGTGTCAAGAAATGCCTATGAATTTTTCACTTGTTGTTGAACCATTTGATGTTTGGGGATTTGATTTCAGGGGACCTTTTCCTTCCTCTAATGGGTATACACATATTTTGGTTGTTGTTGATTATGTTACTAAGTGGGTAGAAGCTATTCCAACTAGTAGTGCTGATCAGAACACCTATATTAAAATGCTTAAGGAAGTTATTTTCCCAAGGTTTTGAGTCCCTAGATATTTAATGACTGATGGTGGTTCACACTTTATTCATGGTGCTTTCCGTAAAATTCTTGCTAAGTATTATGTTAAGCATAGAATTGCATCACCTTATCATCCTCAGTCTAGTGGTCAAGTTGAACTTAGCAATAGACAAATAAAACTAATGTTACAAAAGACTATCAATAGGTCCCGGAAGAATTGGTCTAAGAAATTAGATGATGCACTTTGGGCTTATTGAACAGCATATAAAAATCCTATGGGTATGTCTCCTTATAAAATGGTATATGGAAAAGCTTGTCATTTGCCTCTTGAGTTAGAACATAAAGCATATTGGGCAATCAAAGAATTCAACTATGATTCAAACTTGCTGGTGAAAAGTGGTTATTTGATATTAGCTCATTAGATGAATGGAGAACCCAAGCTTATGAAAATGCAAAGTTATTTAAATAAAAATTTAAAAGATGGCATGACAAAAGAATCCAAAAGTGTGAGTTCAAAGTTGGAGAATATGTTCTTTTGTACAACTCTCGTTTCAGATTCTTTGCAGGAAAACTCCTCTCCAAATGGGAAGGACCCTATGTTATCGAGGAGGTCTATCGATATGGAGCTATCAAAACAAATAATGCCAAAGGTACTGATACGTCCCAAACGTATCTATAATTCCTGTTTGTTCCATGCTCTTTTGGGTGACATTGTTACGTGTTTTGCCACACTTTCATACCTTTTTACTATTTATTCATCCCTCTTTATTCTACCCGGAGTGCTCAAGATATCTCAGAAGATTCATGTTTAATTTCAAATCCTTTCAATTATTCCTAGGTGCTCAATCTCATCAAGTTTTCAATTGTACAAGTGCAATATCTCTTCCTAAGCAATCTTTCAAACAGTGTTTTCTTTTGAGTGGGCCCATAACCCACACATATTCCGAGGATCCTACCTGGCCTTTCTATTCTTTTTAGAGATTTCTCAAAAAAAATCTAATATGATGTAAGAATGATTCTCATCAGTCATATTCCCTCATCCAAGAATGTTTTCAAATTATTGTCATCATTGGCTCAACTTTTTCCTGATTCATTATGCCGGAGTGTCTCATAATTCATGGTAGTGTTCTCGTCATCATTCTCAGCTTGGAGGACCGAAGAAGTGTTTCTCTACAATCTTGTCCACTCTTCTGAAGATTGTCATCTTAGCTTGATGCTATTCTCTCTTATTGTTTACAAGCATGAGAAAATTCTTCTATATCTATCTGGTGCATTTCAGAGTTGTTTTTCCTTTCTCGATCCTCCAAAGGCCATCATTTCATAAGATTTCTTCGTTCTCAGCTTTCAGCTTTCATTCTCAAATTCTTCTCAATTGTTGTATCTTTGTTCGTATCTCAATTATTCCAGTGCTTCATTCAAGTTTTCTATTAGGCGGATCATGATCTACTTGTTCTCTTGTATCTTCGTTCATTCTTGGTATCCCCATTCGTTTGAAATTCTTACCGATGGCTTGTTCAAGCATTCTCTAATTGAATCATGCTCTCTTGTACTCATGTAGCCTAGTTCATTTGTATTATCCTCTTTCATTCCAAATTCTTATCGTTGTTTCTTCCAAGACTTCTTCAAGTGTGTGCTCATATCTCTCCTCAATCTTTGCAAGAATAATAAGTGGTATGCTAAATCTCTTGCTTGCCATCAATTTAACTTGATGAAGGATAAGCATAACATATTACTTATTCTTGTTTCATCAAGGTGATTTCAATTCTTCTTCCGAAGTGGATCATGATATCAAATTCTTGGTTCTAAGTTGTCCATCTCTTCTTTTCCGAAGTCTCAAGTTTTCTCAAGTATCTCTTCGTGAAGCTTCATCTAAATCATGGCAAGGCCTCAATCTTATTCTTTTCATCCTTCATTTCTTTTCTTCATTCTTTTGTATGCGTAGGCTCTTCATGGTGGTTTGTTAAGGATGTAATTATTTTCAAATTATTCTTCAAGATTCTTGATGGAGAACCTCAAGTATTATTTCTCTTGCATCTCCAAGTGAAATTCTTCCTCCATTATCCTTTGAGGTGGTATTATATCATTCTTGACTCATGAGGGGTCTCGAAGAGAAATTGTTTCAGGAATGAGATATTTAAACTCACCAATTCTTTGATCATGAGATATTTTCAACTCATAATTTATTCATTGAAGTTATCTTTGATGATTTTACCTAAAGCTTTTACTAAGGATTGTTGCTATCATGGTGGTTATCGTTGATCCAAGTTTTCATACCGGAGTGCTGCCGAAATTTCTTTTGAATTCGTGCTCGTTCCCCATGTCATTCTTCATATCTTTGAAACCTTCAAGATTCATTGTTGCACTCGTTGTCAAAGAAGCAACTAGGTTTGACCTCTTCCTTTCCTCTTCCTCTTCCCCTTTTCAATCTTAGATCTCCGGGCGAGATCTCTTGTTAGTGTAGGAGAGTTATAATAGCCCGAAACCGACGCTCCACAAGATTCCCCTTTTATTCCGCTGTCGCCTTGTGTTTTATTAGGATATCGCGTTCATAATTGGATCATGCGCATCATCCGCATTGCATCACACTCCATTGCTGTCATTTTTCAAAACTTGCATCTGTTGTTAGTTGTCGGTTCTCTCTGTTTTTGTCGTTGATCGTTTCGGAACCAACCACACACACACGCATCTGCGACATCATTAAGATATTGTTTTAAAAGCTGTGTGTAAAACTTTCTCGGGTTGGGTTGAAAGTTGGTGTTCGGTCTTATTATCGGGTAAGTAGACCGCCTGCCAAATTTTGTCGCAATCGGAAGTCGTTTGATACCCGAACCGCTGAATGTATAGCGGTACTATAGCCGGTTTAAAAACTCCGTGCGTGGCCACAAACTACCCTCTCATCTCAGCCCACCACCTCTACACAGCCCAACCTAGCCCATCTAGCATAACCCTTTGATCAGAGTCGTCGGATCGTGATCCAACGGTCCGAAAACGGACTAAAACTACTAAACGTAGCCCTCCTTTCCCTATGTAAGCACCCCATACCTGCCTAGTTGGCCTAAGCCTAACTCCCTCCTCAATCCTCACGCACCCAACCCAATCCCGCAGCCTCCATCCGTCGGGCCAACCAATCCTAGATCTGGCCTGCCCCGGGCCCGATCTGGGCCGAGCCGCCTTCGGCGCCCGATCCCAGGGCCACCCTTTACCGCAACTAGGAGCCCTTGTAGCCTCCCTCCGCCCCGAGCCCCGAGGCCGCACTACCAAGGAGCTGCGGCCACCCCCACCTTTGCATCGTGCCCGCCGCCGCTGGCGAGCTGCTCTGCCAGGCTGGATCCCCCTCGCTCCTCTCTCTTCTCCTCCATCTGTCTCTCACCCTCGGTCTCTCCCTCTTCGCTGCACGTCCCCGTCGCCCATGGAGCTCCGTTTGCCGTGTATCGTCGGCAGCTACCGGATCAGGTGCCCTGCCACCGGATCTTCCCATCCTCGCTCGTTCTGTGCCGCCGGAGACCCGTCATCGCCTTGGAGCGCGCCATCGTGCCCTGGTGTGCCGTCGGGATCGAGCACATGGTTCGACCCGCTCGAAGACCTGGCCTCCCGTTCGCGTGGGCCATCCATCACCAAGGCCACTCCACCCTCCGCAGTCCAGCATCACCCATCCCGGCCGAGTGGCGGCATCTACCCGGGCCAACTGCACAGCAATGCCTAGCGGCCCCGAGTCTTCACGTGGCCCGCGTCGCCCTCAGCCCAGCACTGCACCCCGCCCATGTTGACCAGCCTAACCCCGCCTCGCCATGGGCTCGACCCACTAGGTGAGATGCCCCCCTTGTCTATATGTCGCCATGTGCGTAGTATAGTTATGATGCGCTCGGTTGTTCTGCTAGGCCCGTTGAGCAGATTTGGCCCGCTCGTTGTTATTTTTCGACAGAACGAATTTCCTAATTAATCACAACATTCCCTAATTACAGAATATTGCATATTTTTAAATTGCTAATAACTATTTAATAATGCACCATATTAAAATGTGTTATATATGTAATATGTCAAGAATTTCATGTAGATTCATAATAAGCAACTTTCATGCATGTTTTAAAAAGTTTAACCTAATGTTTGCATTGATTTGCATGATGCCATATTAAAATGGTTTAATTCCTAGCAAAATAACCGTGCATCAAATTCAAAAACTTCATACATGAAAAATGCTTAGAATGTAGTTTCATAATATCCAACTCTCACATGTGCCTAAAATATTAAACTTGTTGTTTTCATTTAAGTTGCAAAAATGCCATGTTTAAACGTTTTAATTCATAACTAATTAATCGTACTCCCATTAAAATGTTCCACATATGTAACTTGATCAGAAAAATGTGTAGAATAACATGATGGCATTTATTTTGCTACTTAGCAACTCTAAAATTGTGTATAGGCAGAAAAATGCCAAATTTTAATTACATATGAGGATGATAACCCACAAGTATAGGGGATCGCAACAATTTTCGAGGGTACAGTATTCAACCCAAATTTGTTGATTCGACACAAGGGGAAGCAAAAGAATATTCTCGAGTATTAGCAGTTGAGTTGTCAATTCAGCCACACCTGAAAGACTTAGTATCTGCAGCAAAGTTTCAGTAGCAAAGTAGTGTGGTAGCAACAGTAGAAACGGTAACAGTGGCAGTAGTGACAACATTAGCGGTAACAGTAGCAGCAGCGACAGCAGTAGCGGCAAAGTAACGTAGCAAGGACCAGTAGGAAAAACTCGTAGGCATTGTATCGGTGATGGATAATTATGCCGGACGAAATTCATCATGTAACAGTTATAACATGGGGAGATATGTAACTAGCTCCAGTTCGTCAATGTAATGTAGGCATGTATTCCGTATATAGTCATACGTGCTTATGGAAAAGAACTTGCATGACATCTATTGTCCATCCCTCCCATGGCAGCGGGGTCCTAATGGAAACTAAGGGATATTAAGGTTCTCCTTTTAATAGAGAACCGGAACAAAGCATTAGCACATAGTGAATACATGAACTCCTCATACTATGGTCATCTCCGGGAGGTGTACCGGTTATTGTCACTCCGGGGTTGCCGGGTCATAACAGATAGTAGGTGAATACAACTTGCAAGATAGGATCAAGAACACACATATATTGATGAAAACATAATAGGTACAGATCAGAAATCATGGCACTCGAGCCCTAGTGACAAGCATTAAGCATAGCAAAGTAGTAGCAATATCAATCTCAGAACATAGTGGATACTAGGGATCAATCCCCATCAAAACTAACTCGATTACATGATAGATCTCATCCAACCCATCACCATCCAGGAAGCCTACGATGAGATTACTCACGAACGGTGAAGAGCATCATGGAGTTGGCAATGAAGGATGGTTGGTGATGACGAAGGCGTCGATTCCCCCTCTCCGGAGCCCAGAACGGACTCCAGATGTGCCCTCCAGAGGAAGAACAGGTGGTGGCGGCGGCTCCGTATCGTAAAACGCGATGAACTCTTCTCCCTGATTTTTTCCGGTCGAAAGAGAATATATAGAGCTGGAATTGGAGGCTGCGGGGCCACGAGGTGCTCACAATCCCGCGAGGCTCGGCTAGGGGGGGCGGGCCTGGTGGGCTTGTGAGCTCCTGGCTCCGTCCCTCTAGGTGATTCTTGTGCCAGTATTTTTTATATATTCCACAAAAAATCCTCGTAAATTTCCAGGTCATTCCGAGAACTTCTATTTCTGCGCAAAAACAACACCATGGCAATTCTGCTGAAAACAGCGACAGTCCTTGTTAGTTCCATTCAAATCATGCAAATTAGAGACCAAAACAAGGGCAAAATAGTTTGGAAAAGTAGATACGATGGAGACGTATCAACTCCCCCAAGCTTAAAGCCTTGCTTGTCCTCAAGAAATTCAGTTGACAAACTGAAAGAGACAAAAGAAAAACTTTTACGAACTCTTTTTGATCTTGTTGTTGTGATTATGTCTAACTCATATTCAGATTTTCAGCAAGATCATAAGCTAACCACATAAGCAATGACATTTAGGTCTCAAGATGTCCTGATATCACTGGCATAATCAACTAGCGAGCAATAATAATAAGTTTCAAACGTCAACACTTCAATCAAAACAATCATGAAGCAATATGAACAGGTGGTATCTCGCTAGCTCTTTCTGAGACCGCAAAACATAAATGCAGAGCACCTCGAAAGACCAAGGGCTGACTGAACATTGTAATTCATGGCAAAGAAGATCTAGTCACAGTCATACTCAATATCAATTAATATCAAAGCATGAAAATGACAGAGGTGCTCTCTAATTGGTGCCTTTTATAAGAAGAGGATGACTCAACAGAAACGTAAATAGATAGGCCCTTCGCAGAGGGAAGCATTGATTTGCAGAGGTGCTAGAGCTCAAGCTTTTAAAACAGAGATAACTAATTTTGAGTGGTATGCTTTCATTGTCAACGCAATGACCAAGAGTTTTCACCATCTTCCATGCTACACATACTATAGGCGGTTCCCAAATAGAAAAGTAAAGTTTTGACTCCCCCACCACCAATCAATCACACTCCACGACTAGCCAAATCCTCGGGTGCCGTCCATACCAACAACAATCGAGGGGGAGTTTTGTTTGCAATTATCTTTTCGATTTGAGCATGGAACTGGGCATTCTAATTACCGGCCCCTTTCTCATGAGTGATAGTGAATAAACATGTATCGAGGATAACACGCCTAGCATGGAAGATACTGATCGCCCCTTGTCACCACATGAGCGGTTCGGGCATACAAAACAGATTATTAATTGAAGATTTAGAGAGTGGCACATGCACATTTACTTGGAACGGCAGCTAGATACCGCATATAGGTAGGTATGGTGGACTCATATGGAACAACTTTGGGTTTATGGAAGTGAATGCACAAGCAGTATTCCTGCTTAGTACAAGTGTAGGCTAGCAAAAGACCGGGAAGCAGCAACTAGAGAGCGACAACAGCCATCAAAATGCATTGAAATTAACCAACATTGAGTGCAAGCATGAGTATGACATAAATCACCATGAACATGAATATCATAGAGGCTATGTTGATTTTGTTTCAACTACATGCGTGAACATATGCCAAGTCAAGCCACTTGAATCACTCAAAGGAGGATACCATCCTATCATACTACATCATAATCATCATGAAATTCATGTTGGTATCCAAGACAAACCATTATAAGCTCCTAGCTAATTAAGCATGGCATCAGAAACTATGATCTCTAAGTTTTCATTGCAAACATGTTTCTCTCATAACAAAGCTGAATTAGGAACGATGAGCTAGTCATATTTACAAAAACAAAATAGGTCGAGCTCATACCATCTTTTCCAGGCTCAGACACTTTATCATATATCGTCATTATTGCCTTTCACTTGCACGGCCGAATGATGTGAATCATAATGAGAGTGTTCGTGCATTGGACTAAGCTGGAATCTGCAAGCAAACACAGAGGAGAAGACAAAGTAATATGGCTCTTTGACGGATAAACAAATATGCATGTGAGAGCCACTAAACATTTTAACCATGATCTTTTACCTTGACCCAAAGAAAAAGAAAACTATTTACATGGGAAAGCTCCCAACAAGCAAAAGAAGAAAGGGAAATATTTTTGGGTTTTCTCTCTAAAAAACCACTAAGCAAGATGGAAAGCAAACTTACGACTAATTTTTTGTTTTTCTCAAATCAAAAAAACACACGAGAAGAAAGCGAGAAAAAGAAATAAACTAGCATGGATGATACAATAGCAAGGTGTGAACACCGACTATCAAAGTGAAAGTGTAGGCAAGAATATAAAGTCGGTGAGAAACACGTACTCCCCCAAGCTTAGGCTTTTGTCCTAAGTTGGTTTACTCCCACGGCTGGTCCGGGCGATATCCAAAATCATGTGGGGGTTGTACGGGGTCGCGGCAGCTACCGCCTGAATAGCTGCCTCACGGAGGCGAGCAGCCTTCGCCTCCCTCTCATACTCCTCTGCCTCTGCTCTGGTTATGTAATATCGCTGTTTTACCTGAAAGTCAAAGAAGGCAAGAGCGGGAAGGGTAATATGGAAAACGCATTGTCGGTTAAATATTAACCGGTATAGGAGGGATTCATTATCCCTCTCAAGGAACTGAGATCGTGTCATAGCGGCGCGATCAAGGAAAGCTGTATGGAGCGGGGGATCTCCTTCGCGGATGGGTACTCCAAGAAAATTTGCTATGCGAGTGACATAGATCCCACCAAAGAAATCCCCTTCATTAGCATTATTATTTAGCCTCCTCGCGATTATAGCTCCCATGTTGAAACTTCTATCACCTGTTACTGCGCTCTTAAGAATACTAAGGTCAGGTGCGCAGAGGTGACAATGATCAATCTTGCCGTTAATGCATCTACCTATGAAGAGGGCAAAATAATTTAAGGCAGGGAATTGAATGCTCCCCAAGGTAGCCTGCGTAATATCTCTAGTTTCTCCAACAGTTATACTAGAAAAGAAATCTCTAACCCAAGACTTGGGAGGATCATTGGGACTACCCCAATCAGGTATCTTGCAAATTCTATTAAAATCCTCTAAATCCATGGTATACGATTTTTCATAAAGATCAAACGGTATGGATGAGTCACAGCCAACTGAAAATCTAAACCTACAAACAAAAGAGGCAGTGAGCATAGTATATTGTTCGCATTTGTTGGAGATGAATTCTTCGAGCCCGGCGTTGTGAACAAATGTATCAAACTCGTCTTTGAAACCTGCATCAATCATGAATTCATCTAAAGGCCATTCACATGGTTGTACCTGTGCGTTCCTTGGCTGATAAGAGTCGGGCTCCCGAATCGAAAGACGGGGACCCCTTTTGCTTGAGGAACCACCATGATAGTTTCTCCTGAACATCTTTTTTTCTGAAATTTTTAGTGACTCAGAAGAAAAGTGAACGAGGCTCAACAAAACTCATAGCCACTACTCCTTCAAGTGCCTAGAGGCCATATCATGCATCAAAACTACTTGGGACCAACTAAAATTAACATGCAAAGCTCAAGAACAGGGTCACCAAGGCAGCAAAAATACGCAACGAATAAAGCACTAGAGCAAAAACTAATTGGACCAATGGAGGAGTCACATACCAAGGAACAATTTCCCCAAAATAGTTTGGTGAATGGGGCTTTGCACAAGGAGATCGAAAAATGCAGCAAGAGGAGCAAGAACACGGGTTTGAGCTGTGGAATGATTTTTTTTCTGGAGGTAGGAGAAGGAGATGGGAGCTGGAATAAGTGGAGGGGGCACGTGGGGCCCACAAGCCTGCCAGGCCCGGCCAAGGGAGGTGGCCGGGCCTCCTGGGCTTGTGGCCCAATGGCGCATCCCCCTGACTAGCTCTCTATCTCAGAATTTTTCAAAAATTCCAGAAAAAATCATACTTGCTTTTCAGGGCATTTGAAGAACTTTTATTTTCAGGACACTTTTCTAAGGGACAGAGAAAGCAGAAAACAGGAAAATAAAGCTAAATCTATCATTTTCTTCTAAGCAACGGAAAGTAAAAGTTGGGAACATAGGGTTGTGACTCCTAGATTCATCCATCTCATGGTCATCAAAAGAAATCCGTCAATGAGGTTGATCATGTCTTCTTGACAAACTTTTTTCGAATCACATAGAACCGAAGAATTTTCGAATAATCACTAGGTTACCTCAACGGGGATGTGCATATCCCCAACAAGTAAATCGTACTTCATCTTGACAGTAGGTATAGGGCATTCAAAGCTCCCAATAAGAATTGATGAAGTTTTTTCAATAGCATTGATGCAATGTACTCAATGGTTTCTTTGGAAAGTGCACCGTGTGCTCATTACCGTTAACATGGAAAGTGACATTGCCTTTGTTGCAATCAATAACAGCCCCTGCAGTGTTTAAAAAGGGTCTTCCAAGGAATATCGAGAATAACAAAGTCCATTAAGATATTAACTTTAGCAACTACAACAGGCACATCCTCACAAATGCCGATAGGGAAAGCAGTTGATTTGTCGGCCATTTGCAAGGAGATTTCAGTGGGTGTCAACTTATCCAATTCAATTATACGATAAATAGAGAGAGGCATAACACTAACACCGGCTCCAAGATCGCATAAAGCAGTTCTAACGTAGTTTCCTTTAATGGAGCAAGGCATAGTGGGCACTCCGGGATCACCTAGTTTCTTAGGAGTTCCACCCTTGAAGGTGTAGTTGGCAAGCATGGTGGAAATCTCAAACCTCAGGTATCTTCCTTTTATTGGTCACAATATCTTTCATGTACTTAGCATAAGGAGACATTTTGAGCATATCTGCCAAACGCATTTGCAGAAAGACAGGTCTAATCATTTCAACAAAGCGCCCAAAATCCTCATCATCCTTTTTCTTGGATGGTTTGGGAGGAAAGGGCATGGGTTTCTGAACCCATGGTTCTCTTTCTTTACTATACTTCCTAGCAATGAAGTCGTTCTTATCGTATCTCCTATTCTTAGGTTGTGGGTTATCAAGATCAACAGGTTCAATCTCCACATCCTTATCATTGCTAGGTTGAGCATCAACATGAACACCATTATCGATATTATCACTAGGCTCATGTTCATCACCAGATTGTGTTTCGGCATCAGAAACAGAGATATCGTTTGGATTCTCAGGTGTAACAGCAACAGGTTTGCTAGCATGCAAGTTCCTATCATCTTTCTTTTTCTTTCTATTACCAGGATGACTAGATGCATCAGTGCTAACTCCTTGAGAATCTAGTTCAGTTTTCTTAGGATGACCCTCGGGATACAAAGGTTCCTGAGTCATTCTACCACCTGTAGTGACGACTCTAATGGAATTGTCATTCAACTCATTGAGCAAGTCATTTTGAGCCTTAAGTACTTGTTCTACTTGAGTAGTGACCATAGAGGCATGTTTACTCAAAATCTTAAGATCATTGACATTTTTATCCACACAAGCACTTAAATGATCAATCATACGAGCATTTTGCCTCAATTGTGTGCTAACATAATCATTGAAACTTTGTTGTTTAACAACAAAGTTATCAAATTCATCTAAGCATAAGCTAGCAGGTTTATCAAAAGGAATATCACTCTCATTGAATCTATGAAGAGAATTTACCTCTACTACCTATGTTGGGTTATCAAGACCATGTATTACCTCGATAGGTGGTAGATTCTTGACATCTTCAGATTTAATGCCTTTCTCTTGCATAGATTTCTTAGCTTCTTGCATATCTTCAGGACTGAGGAATAGAATACCTCTTTTCTTTGGAGTTGGCTTCGGAGGTGGTTCGGGAATAGTCCAAGCATTATCATTACTCAAGATATTATTCAATAGAATTTCAGCTTGTTCCACAGTTCGTTCCCTGAAAACACAACCAGCACAACTATCTAGGTGGTCCCTAGAAGCATCGGTTAGTCCATTATAAAAGATATCAAGTATTTCATTCTTATCAAGAGGGTGATCAGGCAAAGCGTTTAGTAACTGGACAAGCCTCCCCCAAGCTTGTGGGAGACTCTCTTCTTCAACTTCCACAAAGTTATATATATCGTGCAAGGCAGCTTGTTTCTTATGGGCAGGAAAATATTTATCAGAGAAGTAATAGATCATATCCTGGGGACTACGCACACAGCCAGGAGCAAGAGAAGTAAAACAACCTTAGCGTCATCCTTTAGCAAGAAAGGAAACAACTTAAGGATATAGTAATGGCGAAACTTTTCCTCACTCGTGAATAGGGTGGCTATATCATTCAGCCTGGTAAGAAGTATCATCACATTCAGCAGCAACTCTAGCAATTTGTGCATCAAGGAATGCACCTAGTGGCAAAGCAGTATCAAGAAAAGCATCATGGATAGCAGAAGCAGCATCATCAAGCACAGGCGACATATCGTAATTTCTAGCAGGAGGTGGTGTCGTAAACTTACTCATAACTGAAGGTGAATCAAGTGCAGAGCTAGATGATAGTTCCTTACATGTCCTCGTAGTTGAGGGCAAGACTTTAGTTTTTGGATCTCTCGGATTCCTTATAGTGATCAACAGACGTAAATCCCAAGTGACTCAAAGAATAGAGCTAGGTCTCCCTGGCAACGGCGCCAGAAAATAGTCTTGATAACCCACAAGTATAGGGGATCGCAAAAGATTTCGAGGGTAGAGTATTCAGTCCAAATTTGTTGATTCGACACAAGGGGAAGCAAAAGAATATTCTCGAGTATTAGCAGTTGAGTTGTCAATTCAACCACACCTGAAAGACTTAGTATCTGCAATAAAGTTTCACTAGCAAAGTAGTTGGTAGCAACAGTAGATACGGTAACAGTAGCAGCAGTGACAGTAGTAGCGGTAACAGTAGCAGCAGTGATAGTAGTAGCGACAAAGTAACGTAGCAAGGACCAGTAGGAAAAACTCGTAGGCATTGTATCGGTGATGAATAATTATGTCAGATGACATTCATCATGTAACAGTTATAACATGGGGACATATGTAACTAGGTCCAGTTCGTCAACGTAATGTAGGCATGTATTCCGTATATAGTCATACGTGCTTATGGAAAAGAACTTGCATGACATCTATTGTCCATCCCTCCCGTGGCAGCGGGGTCCTAATGGAAACTAAGGGATATTAAGGTTCTCCCTTTAATAGAGAACCGGAACAAAGCATTAGCACATAGTGAATACATGAACTCCTCATACTATGGTCATCTCCGGGAGTGGCACCGGTTATTGTCACTCCGGGGTTGCCGGGTCATAACACACAGTAGGTGACTACAACTTGCAAGATAGGATGAAGAGCACACATATATTGATGAAAACATAATAGGTTCAGATCTGAAATCATGGCAATCGGGCCCTAGTGACAAGAATTAAGCATAGCAAAGTAGTAACAACATCAATCTTAGAACATAGTGGATACTAGGGATCAATCCCCATCAAAACTAACTCGATTACATGATAGATCTCATCCAACTCATCACCGTCGAGCAAGCCTACGATGACATTACTCACGAACGGTGAATAGCATCATGGAATTGGCGATAAAGGATGGTTGGTGCTGACAAAGGTGTCGATTCCCCTCTCCGGATCCCAAAACGGACTCCAGATCTGCCCCCCACAGGAAGAACAGGTGGTGGCGGCGGCTCCGTATCGTAAAATGCAATGAACTCTTCTCCGTGATTTTTTTTCCGGTCGAAAGAGAATATATAGAGCTGGAATTGGAGGCTACGGGGCCACAAGGGGCTCACAAGCCTGCCAGGCCCGACCAGGAGGGCGGCCCTGGTAGACTTGTGAGCTCCTACATTCCGAGAACTTTTATTTCTGCGCAAAAACAACACCATGGCAATTCTGCTGAAAACAGCGTCAGTCCGGGTTAGTTTCATTCAAATCATGCAAATTAGAGACCAAAACAAGGGTAAAAGAGTTTGGAAAAGTAGATACGATGGAGACGTATTAGAGGACTTCCCAGAATTGTTATTCGTTGTCCGGCCTAATTGAAACTTGCCTAGAATTTCATGTAGTTCCATAATATCTCGTTGCATCCAAGCTTTAACATGTTGTCGATGTCTTTTGCATGCATTTTGCATCCATGTCATAGTATCTTGTGATGATCATATCTTTTAGACCGTAGCTCCGTTTTAGGTGATCTATATATGTTTTGACTAGAATGACGTGTAGAATCACATGGTGCACTTTAGTTTTATGTTTAATTAATATAAAATGTGTTTAGTACAAATCTGGACCAATTTCGAAATTAACATATGGGGTCATTTTGGAAATGTTATATGTTGTGTACGACCTCATATAAAATGCGTAGATAGGTAGTTTATTTATGCTTCACCTCTTGCCATGTTTAAAAACAATTCATATTGTCGTGTACCTAAACGAAAGTGAAATAAGTAATTCAAATGTGGAGATTCATCGGTAAGCAACTCGTTGCATATTGAGCTTTATTTAATGTGTAGGCGTTGATTGGTGTGCTTTACCATGTCTTGCATAATTAAATGGACATGCATCATATTTGATTGTGCATCATATCATGAATATGTTGTGGTGTTTATTGTGTGTTGATTGTTATTCCCGGTTTGTTTCTTCTCGATAGAGTTCCGAACCGCTTCGGAGTGTGAGGATTTGTTCGACTACGTCAATTCGTCTACTTCACATATTCGTTCTTCTTCCAAGCGGGATGACAGGCAAGATGATCATTTCCCTAGATACCTTTACTACCATTGCCATGCTACTTGTCTCGTTTCATTCGCTATGTCTCGCTGCCTACCACTTAAATGTCAACCTTCCAACATTGCCATGAAAAGCATCTAACCCTTCCATAACCCAGCAAACCACTATTTGGCTATGCTACCGCTTGCTCAGCCTTCTTATAGCATTTCTAGTTGCATAGTTGCTTCCATGTGAAAACATGGGTTCCTTGTTATATCCCCATATTATTGCTCATTATTTTAATGCACCTATTTACTTGGTAAAAGGTGGAAGGCTTTGCCTTCTAGCCTGGTGTTTTGTTCCACCTTTGCCGCCCTAGTTACTTGTGTACCGGTGTTATGTTCCATAATTGAGCGCTCCTAACAAGCTTAGGGTGTTATGAGGACTCCGTTGACTTCCGTTTTGGGATAAAACTCTTCCGACAAGGACTAACATTGGTACTATATTTGTCCAACACAATAATATTGAACACATTTTAGTAACGCATAGGGAGTTAGCACAACCTGTGGATTAGTTCAACATAATACAGGGAGGGCCAGTGCTAATGTTGTTGGTCCTAAATAGAGCATTGTGTGGGGCCAACTCGGGGCAACTCGGATGATGTCTATCTGGCCACTGTACGCGTCGCTCATCCGTCGTGTCCTGAGAACGATATACGCGGCTCCTATCGGGATCGTCGACACATCGGGCGGCCTTGCTGGATTTATTTTACCTTTCTCAAACGTCTTGTGCGAGGGATTCCGAGGATACTTTGGACTATCTCAAGGTTGAGGTTTTCCATTAGGAAGCCGAGAAGATTACGGGTTTCTGTAGTCGAGGCTTCCGACACAGCTTGTGGTAGTTTGTGATTGACTAGTTGGAGCACCCCTGCAGGGTTATATCTTTCGAAAAGCCGTGCCTATGCCAACTATGTGCGTAACCGTGACTATCTCTTCTCCTGAGTCCTACACCCGGAAGAGGACACGGTGGGATTATGTTTGATGTAAGTAGGTGTTCGGGATCAATTCAAGATCATTATTAGTTCATCTCCGTTATGCGTAGATCATCCCCTCTTTTTTTATTCTTGTACTCGTAAGTTAGCCACCTCAAATAAAGGCTTAGTTGCTTTTTGTAGCCTCACCACTTAACCATACCTCACCCATTAAGCTTTGCTAGTCTTTATACATTTGGAAATGAAATTGTTGAGTCCATGTGGCTCACAGATTACTACAACAACAATTGCAGGTACACGTAAAGCGATACTTTGACGTGAGCACGATAATTGTTCTATTTGGAGTTTCTTCTTCTTCATCATCATCAATCTAGGATGGGTTCCACGCCGGCAGCCTGGGATAGCAAGGATGGACGTCATTCTTTTATCGTTTGTTTTCGTCCGTAGTCGGACCCTGCTTTTCTACATGGTGATTGAATATATTGTTGTATTGTGTTGTTCATGTTGTAGCTTGTGGCGAGTGTAAGCCAATTCCATATACTCATCTCTTCTAGAAGATGTACCTTAACGATATCCATTCTTGTGAAATGACGAGATTAGCTTATATCTGTGTCGAGGCCCTCGTGCCAAAATAAGGATAGGATTGTATCTTGGACGTTACATTGGCCTCCAAAATTGAAGGTGTATCCCCATCCACGTCAACTTTATGCCATGGTAGCATTATTAAACGTGCAAGCACATGACCCCGTGGTTCATCGATCCACAAGAGCCATCAACATCTCTCAGCTACCTGAATAAGAAACATAATGAGATTTGAGAGTGGGTATTTTAAAAGTTCGGTGATGGGTGAAAAGAAGAATAAGAAAAAGGAAAGGGATAAATACTAACATCGAGAGAGCATCCGACAAATCTCCTGCCAGTTACAAAAGCAAATTTTCTTGTTGGATGCATTTGGTGATGGCATTTGTGGGGAGAGTTTCTATCTATGCTGCAGAACTCTAGATCCACAATCTCCTGTGGGAGTTCATCCTCCTCTAGTTCTTCCTCCATGCGGGCCGCGGCCTGGAGCTAAATTGGGATTCAAGGATAAGTAAAAACGGATCTAGAACTTAAAATCGAAATGGAATCTGGCGAGTGAGGCGGGGGGATATATATCAAACATAACCTGAAGATATTCGATAAATTCAACCCTTATGTGGTCCAAATCCATAGGCATGCTTGAGCCCACCCCTGATCTTGTGTTGCAGCTCATCGTGCTAAACGACAGCTCTTTCGTCGTGGTTCTTCTTGGCCTCATCAAAGGGAAAGGAGTAATCGGAAGAAAAGAGGACGAAGGAGGCAAAGCAGATCCGGAGGATTGGAAGAGGGAGAAGCTAGCATTGTTGTTCTTGGTGGATAGGAATGAATGGGAGGAAAGGGAGGACAAAATCACTGTTCTGACCTTAATACGTAAAGAATTTCACAAAATCAACTCATCAGGAAAGTATTTCACTGTCTGACACTTTTAGAAACGCCACATCCGATGGTGTGGTTGGTCAACTAAGAAACACCATCCTCTGTTGCATTGCTGGTCAACGAATAAACGCCGTCCTACCTAGCGTTTCCACACGGCACCAATGCCGAACTACTCTGTGTTTCCTCTTCTTGGAAACGCCAAGGTATGTCGCATTTCTAGTGGCTATGATCTTCTAAGTTTGCTGCTGGCTGTGGCAAAACAATGCAGAAACGAGAAGCAGAAACGCCAGGGTCAATGGCATTTCCAATCCACATAGAAACATTCCTATGCACTCTCTCTCGTAGGTTCTGTTCTAAAGAAACGCCAGCGTTTCTTTATAGTGTTGCAACGCCATGGTCAATGGCGTTTCCACCCCACCTGTAAACGCCAAGGCATGTGGCGTTTGAGGAGTTCAGCCCACATTATAGAATCATAGCTCACATAGAGGACCAAATCATTTCACATAACAAAATCATAGCACATATCACACATAGCGAAATCATAGCACATATCACACATAGCAGAATCATAGCACAAGTAGACGACATGTAGAGGTCCACGACTATATTAAACTTCAAAGATCACATAGCGATTAAGAGTACACACAATGGAGTCCATAGCAATGTAGAGTGCACATAGAGGTCCACCACTGATTAAAGTTCAACGATCGCATAGCGATGAGAAGGTTCACAATAAAGTGCACAACATGATGAGAACGATGTTGATATATTGCGTAGAGCAAGGTCCAGGTCCCTTTCCCTTCTTCTTCGTCCTCTCTTATTCTTCTTCTTCCTCCTCCCTTTTCCTTACGAGACTTGCCTCGTGAACCACCTTCTCTATGAAGCGTTTGTGCCCCCTCTCTTTCTTTGCCGCCTCAAAAGCCCAAAGTTTCGTAGTTTTCTCTCGCCAATCCTTTAGTCGTTTCTCTTCAGCCATCTCACACTTCTTCTTCATCTTCTTCTCCATATCAATGGTTCGACATGTCATTATCCATTGCTCCTTTTGCCTCTATTCGTACTCCTCTTGCTTCTTCTTCTCTAGAGCACTTGCCTCCTCCTCTCTCACCTTATTGACAACCTCCTCCCACCACTCCGGCATCTCACCTCCCCCCTCCGTGTCCTCCACCCCCTTCATTGTTGCTTTGTTGTGTTGAGAATCCGCCATATCTACAAAAAATTACAAGACATTAGTTAGTAAGGAGAAAAACAACATGAAGAAAATGTACAGCATGAAAATAATATTGAAATGTATCAAACATACAGAAATGGTCCTTCTAGGTATCCGAACATTCCTCTACCACCACCCGAACCTCTACCCATAAAACCTCCTCTACGACCAGCACTACCACGAGCACTTGAACCACCATGTCTACCACCGTCGGATCCTCGGCCCACACCAAGGCCACCACTTGAACCACCACATCTACCACTGCCGAATCCTCGGCCCACACCAAGTCCACCACTTGAACGACCTCTACCACCGCCGGATCCTCGGCCCACACCAAGGCCATCACTTGAACCACCTCTACCACTAGCACTTGAACCACCTCTGCCACCCCCTTCACTAGTAGAAGCATTGTGACCTTTTGAAGTTTTCTTGTTTTGCAAGTCCTCTTATTGTGTGTCATTTCATTGCAATCACCGTATTGGTTCCTATCACGTGGCTCCAGGAAATGTCCACTACCAAACTCTCTGGTGCTCCTGATGTCATCCATATCATTCCTGTATCGTTGTGTTCTCCTTCTACCCTTTGGTTGTACCATCATCTCTGGATCTGTCCTAATATTAGGGTCGTGATACTCTGGCCACTGTGATGGGTCAAGAAAAGGGTGGAATATCAACGGCCATGTTAACTTATGAGTTTGCAAGTTGAATTCATGCAACCTCACAACTACACCATCAGAGAAGGGCAAATTCCTCGTGCGGCATGCCGTCATCATGTGTGAGCATGGCCAATGGTACTTACTAGGCCACTCACAAGTGCAATGTTGCGTCCGAAGGGCCACCGTAAATGAGCGACCACCATATGATTACCCATCTCTCGTTTTCCCACCTGGCTCATCCACTTGGTATTTCATTTCAACATTATCGAAACAAGTGGCTCGCTAGATGACTAACTTGTCTTTTGAAACTCTAGCCACTCGGCAACCTTCTTCGGATAAATCTCATTGGGAGGCTTCTCACTCTCACCAATCCACTTGTCGATTTCATTGGAGTGCTTCAGACAATACTCATTGAGCTTGTAGAAGGTATATTCCGCTATTGCTGTCACCGTCAACTGAAGGGCACCCTTCAATACAAAGTTGAAGCACTCAACAAGATTTCTTGTCATGTCGCCATATCTCATGCCTCCTTCGTCACATGCCCGTGACCACTTGTGTCTCTCATCAATATTCTTTTCTAGGAAATCTTTCCCACCTTCATTTTACTTCTCATAGATTATGTTCAATCATTTCGGGAATGACTCAACGGAGAAATCCACACATGCGGAGTTAAGATCATTCCCCATATCTTTGTTCTTACAAGCCCTGTAAAAGTTTGCAACGAAGTTCCTCACGCACAATCGATGGTGAAGCCTCGCATGTCGTGGTGTGAACATCCACGACCTTCAATATGCCTTGGTGTCGATCAGATATGATGCATACCTCCCTATTCGGAGGAATGATCGTGCTTCTCACAAGTCTCATGAACCATTCCGAGTTGTCTTGGTTCTCCACGGACACCAAAGCAAATGCCACAGGCAACAGCTGATCATTAGCATCATGTGCCATTGCTATCATTGGTGTGCCCTCGTATTTTCCTATGAGGAATGTTCCATCTGTAGACAAAACCGGACGACAATTCTCAAACACTGCAATGCATGGGCCAAACATCCAAAAGTCATGACGGAACACTCGTTCACTATCTTGGACATAGTGGTACATTCCGGGGTTTCTATAGGACATTGCGCCCAACAACCTGGGTAGCAAGTTGTACGCCTCTTCCCATCCACCGTACAACATTCTAAGAGCGATTTGCTTGGCCTTCCATGTCTTCTGGTACTTGATCTTATATCCAAACCTCTCGTAAACCCAACTCATCAACAACTTCACTTTAATGGTTGTATCCCCAGCTATATGTTTCTGGTATTTATTGTTGGGTAACGTAGCAAAAATTCAAAATTTTCCTACGCCATACATGGATCTTCCTATGGAGAAACCAGCAACGAGAGAGGGGTGAGAGCATCTTCGTACCTTTGAAGATCGCTAAGCGGAAGCGTTGCTAGAACGCGGTTGATGGAGTCGTACTCACTGCGATTCAGATCGCGGTGTGATTCCGATCTAGTGCCGAACCACGACACCTCTGCGTTCAACACACGTGCAGCCCGGTGACGTCTCCCGCACCTTCATCCAGCAAGGAGGAGGGAGAGGTTGGGGAAGAGCTCCGGCAGCACGACAGTGTGGTGGCAGTGGAGCGACGAGGTCTCCCGGCAGGGCTTCGCCAAGCACCGTGGGAGAGGAGAGAGAGGAGAAGCAGGGATGCGCCAAGAGAGAGAGAATTGCGTGTCTCCAATGGACAAAACCTCCACTATATATAGGGGGAAGGGGAGGGGCGTGCACCCTTTAGGGTTCCCACCCCCAAAGGGTGCGGCCACCTAGATGGGAGGGGTGGCCGGCGGCCAAGGGAGGAGAGAGGGGCGACGCACTCATACGTCCATTTTGCATCATGCTTTCATGTTGATATTTATCGCTTTATGGACTGTTATTATACTTTGTGGAACCATACTTATGCCTTTTCTCTCTTATTTTGCATGGTTTATTTGAAGAGGGAGAATACCGACAGCTAGAATTCTGGACTGGAAAAGGAGAAAGTCTGAGTCCTCTATTCTGCGCAACTCCAAATGCCCTGAAAATCAACGTGGATTTTTTTGGGTGTTGGAGCATATATCTCCATATGTGGTTTTGGTACTTGATGACAATTCCTATGGACTAATGGTTGCCTTAAATTACATTTATCGGATTTGTCCATAGGCACTTCTTGAAGTCCATCTGTTGGGTTCAAGGAGTTTATATGATGACCAAGATGGTATTCAAGGTATTATCCAAAGAATGGTCATAGAGACACATGGTTGATCAAGATCCCAGACAAAGAGTAAATCAAGATGATCAACACACAAAGCGTACAAGATGTACCGAGAGGGATCAAGTGATCCCATGGTATGGTAAGCATTGTCCATTACGTGTTTGTGTACTAACCCATAGTCTTCGTGAGAGTTCTATGTGGGGGTTAGGTGTGTTTACATGGGCTTGCGTCAAAGGGAAGATCTCATACAACCCATGGAGTATGACGTCAAGTTGTGATCATCATCAATGGTTGATCAAGATCTCAGACAAAGAGTAAACCAAGATGATCAACACACAAAGCGTACAAGATGTACCGAGAGGGATCAAGTGATCCCATGGTATGGTAAGCATTGTCCATTACGTGTTTGTGTACTAACCCATGGTCTTCGTGAGAGTTCTATGTGGGGGTTAATTGTGTTTCCATGGGCTTGCGTCAAAGGGAAGATGTCATACAACCCATGGAGTATGATGTCAAGTTGTGATCGTCATCAAGATTGCGATGTGCAAGTTCAAGTGGATCAGCACGAAGATAGCATGCTTGAAGCTTGCCGTCCATTGTGGTGGCAATGGACTTGTGAAGATATGCTAAAGAGTGGCTCACCCATAGTGAGTATGGGGGAGCAATCAACTAGTCTTCATCAAGCCAACACAATGAAGAAAGGTGGTCCATCTTGAGGAAGCCAAGATCATCATCATCTAGCTCAAGAGGACGAGGTGCAAGGTATAGGTTTGGCCTTGATAGGTTTTCTGGTTAGGATAGATTGCTGTTCTATCAAGGGGTGCTCTCAAGTGAGTAGCTTGATCGTATCGTTCGTTGAGAGCTCAAACCATTTGCATCCTTGCATCATACTTCTTGGTTCTTGTTTGGTGTTTCTCTTTGTGAGTTTTAGAGCTTATGGTCATCTTCGTGACAAGCTCGAGTTCATCGAAAACGGAGTCCATATGCATCTACTATGATGTTTTCGATGTTGGAGTTTTTGCCGGTTCTTCATTCATAGAGATCTCACATCTCTATATCTTTGGCATATTCATAACCGCATGGTTGATATTTATCGCTTTATGGACTGTTATTATACTTTGTGGAACCATACTTATGCCTTTTCTCTCTTATTTTGCAAGGTTTATTTGAAGAGGGAGAATACCGGCAGCTGGAATTCTAGACTGGAAAAGGAGCAAGTCTGAGTCCTCTATTCTACGCAAATCCAAATGCCCTGAAAATCAACGTGGATTTTTTTGGGAATATATAAAAAATATTGGGCGAAAGAAGTGTCACAGGGGAGCAGCCAGGGGCCCACAAACCTGGTTGCCGCGGCCTACCCCCCCTGGCCGCGGCAACAGGGCATGTGGGCACCCTAGTGGCCGACTGGCCCCCCTCTTTTGCTATATGAAGGGTTTCGTCCAAGAAAAAATCAGGGTGGAGCTTTTTCGTTGATTCGCCGCCGCCACGAGGCGAAACTTGAGCAGAACCAATCAAGGGCTCCGGCAGGACGATCCTGCCGGGGAAGCTTCCCTCCTGGAGGGGGAAATCATCGCCTTCGTCATCACCAACACTCCTCTCGTCGGAGGGGAGTCATCTCCATCAACATCTTCATCGGCACCATCGCTTCTCCAAACCCTAGTTCATCTCTTGTAACCAATCTCCGTCTCGCGACTCCGATTGGTACTTGTAAGGTTGCTAGTAGTGTTGATTACTCTTTGTAGTTGATGCTAGTTGGATTACTTGGTGGAAGAGTTTATGTTCAGATCCTTGATGCTATTCATTACACCTCTGATCATGATTATGATTATTCTTTGTGAGTAGTTATGTTTGGATAGCCCTTGTCGTCCTGAATCCAACAAGCTTGGGTTTGCTCGATTCGGAGCTCGTATGCGAAAGTTATGGCTGTTTCAGTGGCGAGCGGTAGTACCGCGGCAAGCTCTTACTTGACTCTTTCTGATAATATGATAAATTGCAATTGCTTCAAGGACTATGGACTTTTGTTGGCTACTTCTCGGTAAGGTTTTTGTTTCATACTTTGCTTTGTGAAGGAATTGTTACTTTCCCATAAGAATCTCTATGATGTATTGCTGTTCTATGTGTGATCATGATGCCCTCATGTCCGTATTATGTTTTATCGACACCTTCATCCCTAAACATGTGGACATGTCTATGGATCTTGGTTTTCGCTTGAGGACAAGCGAGGTCTAAGCTTGGGGGAGTTGATACGTCCATTTTTCATCATGCTTTCATGTTGATATTTATCGCTTTATGGACTGTTATTATACTTTGTGGAACCATACTTATGCCTTTTCTCTCTTATTTTGCAAGGTTTATTTGAAGAGGGAGAATACCGGCAGCTGGAATTCTAGACTGGAAAAGGAGCAAGTCTGAGTCCTCTATTCTACGCAAATCCAAATGCCTTGAAAATCAACGTGGATTTTTTTGGGAATATATAAAAAATATTGGGCGGAAGAAGTGTCAGAGGGGAGCAGCCAGGGGCCCACAAACCTGGTTGCCGCGGCCTACCCCCCTGGCCGCGGCAACAGGGCTTGTGGGCACCCTGGTGGCCCACTGGCCCCCCTCTTTTGCTATATGAAGGGTTTCGTCCGAGAAAAAATCAGGGTGGAGCTTTTTCGTTGATTCGCCGCCGCCACGAGGCGAAACTTGAGCAGAACCAATCAAGGGCTCCGGCAGGACGATCCTGCCGGGGAAGCTTCCCTCCTGGAGGGGGAAATCATCGCCTTCGTCATCACCAACACTCCTCTCGTCGGAGGGGAGTCATCTCCATCAACATCTTCATCAGCACCATCGCTTCTCCAAACCCTAGTTCATCTCTTGTAACCAATCTCCGTCTCGCGACTCCGATTGGTACTTGTAAGGTTGCTAGTAGTGTTGATTACTCTTTGTAGTTGATGCTAGTTGGAATACTTGGTGGAAGAGTTTATGTTCAGATCCTTGATGATATTCATTACACCTCTGATCATGATTATGATTATGCTTTGTGAGTAGTTATGTTTGGATAGCCCTTGTCGTCCTGAATCCAACAAGCTTGGGTTTGCTCGATTCGGAGCTCGTATGCGAAAGTTATGGCTGTTTCAGTGGCGAGCGGTAGTATCGCAGCAAGCTCTTACTTGACTCTTTCTGATAATATGATAAATTGCAATTGCTTCAAGGACTATGGACTTTTGTTGGATACTTCTCGGTAAGGTTTTTGTTTCATACTTTGCTTTCTGAAGGAATTGTTACTTTCCCATAAGAATCTCTATGATGTATTGCTGTTCTATGTGTGATCATGATGCCCTCATGTCCGTATTATGTTTTATCGACACCTTCATCCCTAAACATGTGGACATGTCTATGGATCTTGGTTTTCGCTTGAGGACAAGCGAGGTCTAAGCTTGGGGGAGTTGATACGTCCATTTTTCATCATGCTTTCATGATATTTATCGCTTTATGGACTGTTATTATACTTTGTGGAACCATACTTATGCCTTTTCTCTCTTATTTTGCAAGGTTTATTTGAAGAGGGAGAATACCGGCAGCTGGAATTCTAGACTGGAAAAGGAGCAAGTATGAGTCCTCTACTCTACGCAAATCCAAATGCCCTGAAAATCAACGTGGATATTTTTGGGAATATATAAAAAATATTGGGCTAAAGAAGTGTCAGAGGGGAGCAGCAAGGGGCCCACAAACCTGGTTGCCGCGGCCTACCCCCCTGGCCGCGGCAACAGGGCTTGTGGGCACCCTCGTGGCCCACTGGCCTCCCTCTTTTGCTATATGAAGGGTTTCGTCCGAGAAAAAATCAGGGTGGAGCTTTTTCGTTGATTCGCCGCCGCCACGAGGCGAAACTTGAGCAGAACCAATCAAGGGCTCCGGCAGGACGATCCTGCCGGGGAAGCTTCCCTCCTGGAGGGGGAAATCATCGCCTTCGTCATCACCAACACTCCTCTCGTCGGAGGGGAGTCATCTCCATCAACATCTTCATCAGCACCATCGCTTCTCCAAACCCTAGTTCATCTCTTGTAACCAATCTCCGTCTCGCGACTCCGATTGGTACTTGTAAGGTTGCTAGTAGTGTTGATTACTCTTTGTAGTTGATGCTAGTTGGATTACTTGGTGGAAGAGTTTATGTTCAGATCCTTGATGCTATTCATTACACCTCTGATCATGATTATGATTATGCTTTGTGAGTAGTTATGTTTGGATAGCCCTTGTCGTCCTGAATCCAACAAGCTTGGGTTTGCTCGATTCGGAGCTCGTATGCGAAAGGTATGGCTGTTTCAGTGGCGAGCGGTAGTACCGCTGCAAGCTCTTACTTGACTCTTTCTGATAATATGATGAATTGCAATTGCTTCAAGGACTATGGACTTTTGTTGGCTACTTCTCGGTAAGGTTTTTGTTTCATACTTTGCTTTGTGAAGGAATTGTTACTTTCCCATAAGAATCTCTATGATGTATTGCTGTTCTATGTGTGATCATGATGCCCTCATGTCTGTATTATGTTTTATCGACACCTTCATCCCTAAACATGTGGACATGTCTATGGATCTTGGTTTTCGCTTGAGGACAAGCGAGGTCTAAGCTTGGGGGAGTTGATACGTCCATTTTTCATCATGCTTTCATGTTGATATTTATCGCTTTATGGACTGTTATTATACTTTGTGGAACCATACTTATGCCTTTTCTCTCTTATTTTGCAAGGTTTATTTGAAGAGGGAGAATACCGGCAGCTGGAATTCTAGACTGGAAAAGGAGCAAGTCTGAGTCCTCTATTCTACGCAAATCCAAATGCCCTGAAAATCAACGTGGATTTTTTGGGAATATATAAAAAATATTGGGCGAAACAAGTGTCAGAGGGGAGCAGCCAGGGGCCCACAAACCTGGTTGCCGCGGCCTACCCCCCTGGCCGTGGCAACAGGGCATGTGGGCACCCTGGTGGCCCACTGGCCCCCCTCTTTTGCTATATGAAGGGTTTCGTCCGAGAAAAAATCAGGGTGGAGCTTTTTCGTTGATTCGCCGCCGCCACGAGGCGAAACTTGAGCAGAACCAATCAAGGGCTCCGGCAGGACGATCCTGCCGGGGAAGCTTCGCTCCTGGAGGGGGAAATCATCGCCTTCGTCATCACCAACACTCCTCTCGTCGGAGGGGAGTCATCTCCATCAACATCTTCATCAGCACCATCGCTTCTCCAAACCCTAGTTCATCTCTTGTAACCAATCTCCGTCTCGCGACTCCGATTGGTACTTGTAAGGTTGCTAGTAGTGTTGATTACTCTTTGTAGTTGATGCTAGTTGGATTACTTGGTGGAAGAGTTTATGTTCAGATCCTTGATGCTATTCATTACACCTCTGATCATGATTATGATTATGCTTTGTGAGTAGTTATGTTTGGATAGCCCTTGTCGTCCTGAATCCAACAAGATTGGGTTTGCTCGATTCGGAGCTCGTATGCGAAAGTTATGGCTGTTTCAGTGGCGAGCGGTAGTACCGCTGCAAGCTCTTACTTGACTCTTTCTGATAATATGATAAATTGCAATTGCTTCAAGGACTATGGACTTTTGTTGGCTACTTCTCGGTAAGGTTTTTGTTTCATACTTTGCTTTGTGAAGGAATTGTTACTTTCCCATAAGAATCTCTATGATGTATTGCTGTTCTATGTGTGATCATGATGCCCTCATGTCCGTATTATGTTTCATCGACACCTTCATCCATAAACATGTGGACATGTCTATGGATCTTGGTTTTCGCTTGAGGACAAGCGAGGTCTAAGCTTGGGGGAGTTGATACGTCCATTTTTCATCATGCTTTCATGTTGATATTTATCGCTTTATGGACTGTTATTATACTTTGTGGAACCATACTTATGCCTTTTCTCTCTTATTTTGCAAGGTTTATTTGAAGAGGGAGAATACCGACAGCTGGAATTCTAGACTGGAAAAGGAGCAAGTCTGAGTCCTCTATTCTACGCAAATCCAAATGCCCTGAAAATCAACGTGGATTTTTTTGGGAATATATAAAAAATATTGGGCGGAAGAAGTGTCAAAGGGGAGGAGCCAGGGGCCCACAAACCTGGTTGCCGCGGCCTACCCCCCTGGCCGCGGCAACAGGGCTTGTGGGCACCCTGGTGGCCCACTGGCCCCCCTCTTTTGCTATATGAAGGGTTTCGTCCGACAAAAAATCAGGGTGGAGCTTTTTCGTTGATTCGCCGCCGCCACGAGGCGAAACTTGAGCAGAACCAATCAAGGGCTCCGGCAGGACGATCCTGCCGGGGAAGCTTCCCTCCTGGAGGGGGAAATCATCGCCTTCGTCATCACCAACACTCCTCTCGTCGGAGGGGAGTCATCTCCATCAACATCTTCATCAGCACCATCGCTTCTCCAAACCCTAGTTCATCTCTTGTAACCAATCTCCGTCTCGCGACTCCGATTGGTACTTGTAAGGTTGCTAGTAGTGTTGATTACTCTTTGTAGTTGATGCTAGTTGGATTACTTGGTGGAAGAGTTTATGTTCAGATCGTTGATGCTATTCATTACACCTCTGATCATGATTATGATTATGCTTTGTGAGTAGTTATGTTTGGATATCCCTTGTCGTCCTGAATCCAACAAGCTAGGGTTTGCTCGATTCGGAGCTCGTATGCGAAAGTTATGGCTGTTTCAGTGGCGAGCGGTAGTACCGCTGCAAGCTCTTACTTGACTCTTTCTGATAATATGATAAATTGCAATTGCTTCAAGGACTATGGACTTTTGTTGGCTACTTCTCGGTAAGGTTTTTGTTTCATACTTTGCTTTGTGAAGGAATTGTTACTTTCCCATAAGAATCTCTATGATGTATTGCTGTTCTATGTGTGATCATGATGCCCTCATGTCCATATTATGTTTTATCGACACCTTCATCCCTAAACATGTGGACATGTTTATGGATCTTGGTTTTCGCTTGAGGACAAGCGAGGTCTAAGCTTGGGGGAGTTGATACGTCCATTTTTCATCATGCTTTCATGTTGATATTTATCACTTTATGGACTGTTATTATACTTTGTGGAACCATACTTATGCCTTTTCTCTCTTATTTTGCAAGGTTTATTTGAAGAGGGAGAATACCGGCAGCTGGAATTCTAGACTGGAAAAGGAGCAAGTCTGAGTCCTCTATTCTACGGAAATCCAAATGCCCTGAAAATCAACGTGGATTTTTTTGGGAATATATTAAAAAATATTGGGTGAAAGAAGTGTCAGAGGGGAGCAGCCAGGGGCCCACAAACCTGGTTGCCGCGGCCTACCCCACCTGGCCGCGGCAACAGGGCTTGTGGGCACCCTGGTGGCCCACTGGGCCCCCTCTTTTGCTATATGAAGGGTTTCGTCCGAGAAAAAATCAGGGTGGAGCTTTTTCGTTGATTCGCCGCTGCCACGAGGCGAAACTTGAGCAGAACCAATCAAGGGCTCCGGCAGGACGATGCTGCCGGGGAAGCTTCCCTCCTGGAGGGGGAAATCATCGCCTTCGTCATCACCAACACTCCTCTCGTCGGAGGGGAGTCATCTCCATCAACATCTTCATCAGCACCATCGCTACTCCAAACCCTAGTTCATCTCTTGTAACCAATCTCCGTCTCGCGACTCCGATTGGTACTTGTAAGGTTGCTAGTAGTGTTGATTACTCTTTGTAGTTGATGCTAGTTGGATTACTTGGTGGAAGAGTTTATGTTCAGATCCTTGATGCTATTCATTACACCTCTGATCATGATTATGATTATGCTTTGTGAGTAGTTATGTTTGGATATCCCTTGTCGTCCTGAATCCAACAAGCTTGGGTTTGCTCGATTCGGAGCTCGTATGCGAAAGTTATGGCTGTTTCAGTGGCGAGCGGTAGTACCGCTGCAAGCTCTTACTGGACTCTTTCTGATAATATGATAAATTGCAATTGCTTCAAGGACTATGGACTTTTGTTGGCTACTTCTCGGTAAGGTTTTTGTTTCATACTTTGCTTTGTGAAGGAATTGTTACTTTCCCATAAGAATCTCTATGATGTATTGCTGTTCTATGTGTGATCATGATGCCCTCATGTCCGTATTATGTTTTATCGACACCTTCATCCCTAAACATGTGGACATGTCTATGGATCTTGGTTTTCGCTTGAGGACAAGCGAGGTCTAAGCTTGGGGGAGTTGATACGTCCATTTTTCATCATGCTTTCATGTTGATATTTATCGCTTTATGGACTGTTATTATACTTTGTGGAACCATACTTATGCCTTTTCTCTCTTATTTTGCAAGGTTTATTTGAAGAGGGAGAATACCGGCAGCTGGAATTCTAGACTGGAAAAGGAGCAAGTCTGAGTCCTCTATTCTACGCAAATCCAAATGCCCTGAAAATCAACGTGGATTTTTTTGGGAATATATAAAAAATATTGGGCGGAAGAAGTGTCAGAGGGGAGCAGCCAGGGGCCCACAAACCTGGTTGCCGCGGCCTACCCCCCCCTTTGCCGCGGCAACAGGGCTTGTGGGCACCCTGGTGGCCCACTGCCCCCCCCCCCTCTTTTGCTATATGAAGGGTTTCGTCCGAGAAAAAATCAGGGTGGAGCTTTTTCGTTGATTCGCCGCCGCCACGAGGTGAAACTTGAGCAGAACCAATCAAGGGCTCCGGCAGGACGATCCTGCACGGGAAGCTTCCCTCCTGGAGGGGGAAATCATCACCATCGTCATCACCAACACTCCTCTCGTCGGAGGGGAGTCATCTCCATCAACATCTTCATCAGCACCATCGCTTCTCCAAACCCTAGTTCATCTCTTGTAACCAATCTCCGTCTCGCGACTCCGATTGGTACTTGTAAGGTTGCTAGTAGGGTTGATTACTCTTTGTAGTTGATGCTAGTTGGATTACTTGGTGGAAGAGTTTATGTTCAGATCCTTGATGCTATTCATTACACCTCTGATCATGATTATGATTATGCTTTGTGAGTAGTTATGTTTGGATAGCACTTGTCGTCCTGAATCCAACAAGCTTGGGTTTGCTCGATTCGGAGCTCGTATGCGAAAGTTATGGCTGTTTCAGTGGCGAGCGGTAGTACCGCTGCAAGCTCTTACTTGACTCTTTCTGATAATATGATAAATTGCAATTGCTTCAAGGACTATGGACTTTTGTTGGCTACTTCTCGGTAAGGTTTTTGTTTCATACTTTGCTTTGTGAAGGAATTGTTACTTTCCCATAAGAATCTCTATGATGTATTGCTGTTCTATGTGTGATCATGATGCCCTCATGTCCGTATTATGTTTTATCGACACCTTCATCCCTAAACATGTGGACATGTCTATGGATCTTGGTTTTCGCTTGAGGACAATCGAGGTCTAAGCTTGGGGGAGTTGATACGTCCATTTTTCATCATGCTTTCATGTTGATATTTATCGCTTTATGGACTGTTATTATACTTTGTGGAACCATACTTATGCCTTTTCTCTCTTATTTTGCAAGGTTTATTTGAAGAGGGAGAATACCGGCAGTTGGAATTCTAGACTGGAAAAGGAGCAAGTCTGAGTCCTCTATTCTACGCAAATCCAAATGCCCTGAAAATCAACGTGGATTTTTTTGGGAATATATAAAAACTATTGGGCGAAAGAAGTGTCAGAGGGGAGCAGCCAGGGGCCCACAAACCTGGTTGCCGCGGCCTACCCCCCTTTGCCGCGGCAACAGGGCTTGTGGGCACCCTGGTGGCCCACTGCCCCCCCCCCCTCTTTTGCTATATGAAGGGTTTCGTCCGAGAAAAAATCAGGGTGGAGCTTTTTCGTTGATTCGCCGCCGCCACGAGGCGAAACGTGAGCAGAACCAATCAAGGGCTCCGGCAGGACGATCCTGCAGGGGAAGCTTCCCTCCTGGAGGGGGAAATCATCGCCATCGTCATCACCAACACTCCTCTCGTCGGAGGGGAGTCATCTCCATCAACATCTTCATCAGCACCATCGCTTCTCCAAACCCTAGTTCATCTCTTGTAACCAATCTCCGTCTCGCGACTCCGATTGGTACTTGTAAGGTTGCTAGTAGGGTTGATTACTCTTTGTAGTTGATGCTAGTTGGATTACTTGGTGGAAGAGTTTATGTTCAGATCCTTGATGCTATTCATTACACCTCTGATCATGATTATGATTATGCTTTGTGAGTAGTTATGTTTGGATAGCCCTTGTCGTCCTGAATCCAACAAGCTTGGGTTTGCTCGATTCGGAGCTCGTATGCGAAAGTTATGGCTGTTTCAGTGGCGAGCGGTAGTACCGCTGCAAGCTCTTACTTGACTCTTTCTGATAATATGATAAATTGCAATTGCTTCAAGGACTATGGACTTTTGTTGGCTACTTCTCGGTAAGGTTTTTGTTTCATACTTTGCTTTGTGAAGGAATTGTTACTTTCCCATAAGAATCTATATGATGTATTGCTGTTCTATGTGTGATCATGATGCCCTCATGTCCGTATTATGTTTTATCGACACCTTCATCCCTAAACATGTGGACTTGTCTATGGATCTTGGTTTTCACTTGAGGACAAGCGAGGTCTAAGCTTGGGGGAGTTGATACGTCCATTTTTCATCATGCTTTCATGTTGATATTTATCGCTTTATGGACTGTTATTATACTTTGTGGAACCATACTTATGCCTTTTCTCTCTTATTTTGCAAGGTTTATTTGAAGAGGGAGAATACCGGCAGCTGGAATTCTAGACTGGAAAAGGAGCAAGTCTGAGTCCTCTATTCTACGCAAATCCAAATGCCCTGAAAATCAACGTGGATTTTTTTGGGAATATATAAAAACTATTGGGCGAAAGAAGTGTCAGAGGGGAGCAGCCAGGGGCCCACAAACCTGGTTGCCGCGGCCTACCCCCCTTTGCCGCGGCAACAGGGCTTGTGGGCACCCTGGTGGCCCACTGCCCCCCCCCCCTCTTTTGCTATATGAAGGGTTTCGTCCGAGAAAAAATCAGGGTGGAGCTTTTTCGTTGATTCGCCGCCGCCACGAGGCGAAACGTGAGCAGAACCAATCAAGGGCTCCGGCAGGACGATCCTGCAGGGGAAGCTTCCCTCCTGGAGGGGGAAATCATCGCCATCGTCATCACCAACACTCCTCTCGTCGGAGGGGAGTCATCTCCATCAACATCTTCATCAGCACCATCGCTTCTCCAAACCCTAGTTCATCTCTTGTAACCAATCTCCGTCTCGCGACTCCGATTGGTACTTGTAAGGTTGCTAGTAGGGTTGATTACTCTTTGTAGTTGATGCTAGTTGGATTACTTGGTGGAAGAGTTTATGTTCAGATCCTTGATGCTATTCATTACACCTCTGATCATGATTATGATTATGCTTTGTGAGTAGTTATGTTTGGATAGCCCTTGTCGTCCTGAATCCAACAAGCTTGGGTTTGCTCGATTCGGAGCTCGTATGCGAAAGTTATGGCTGTTTCAGTGGCGAGCGGTAGTACCGCTGCAAGCTCTTACTTGACTCTTTCTGATAATATGATAAATTGCAATTGCTTCAAGGACTATGGACTTTTGTTGGCTACTTCTCGGTAAGGTTTTTGTTTCATACTTTGCTTTGTGAAGGAATTGTTACTTTCCCATAAGAATCTCTATGATGTATTGCTGTTCTATGTGTGATCATGATGCCCTCATGTCCGTATTATGTTTTATCGACACCTTCATCGCTAAACATGTGGACATTTCTATGGATCTTGGTTTTCGCTTGAGGACAAGCGAGGTCTAAGCTTGGGGGAGTTGATACGTCCATTTTTCATCAGGCTTTCATGTTGATATTTATCGCTTTATGGACTGTTATTATACTTTGTGGAACCATACTTATGCCTTTTCTCTCTTATTTTGCAAGGTTTATTTGAAGAGGGAGAATACCGGCAGCTGGAATTCTAGACTGGAAAAGGAGCAAGTCTGAGTCCTCTATTCTACGCAAATCCAAATGCCCTGAAAATCAACGTGGATTTTTTTGGGAATATATAAAAACTATTGGGCGAAAGAAGTGTCAGAGGGGAGCAGCCAGGGGCCCACAAACCTGGTTGCCGCGGCCTACCCCCCTTTGCCGCGGCAACAGGGCTTGTGGGCACCCTGGTGGCCCACTGCCCCCCCCCCTCTTTTGCTATATGAAGGGTTTCGTCCGAGAAAAAATCAGGGTGGAGCTTTTTCGTTGATTCGCCGCCGCCACGAGGCGAAACGTGAGCAGAACCAATCAAGGGCTCCGGCAGGACGATCCTGCAGGGGAAGCTTCCCTCCTGGAGGGGGAAATCATCGCCATCGTCATCACCAACACTCCTCTCGTCGGAGGGGAGTCATCTCCATCAACATCTTCATCAGCACCATCGCTTCTCCAAACCCTAGTTCATCTCTTGTAACCAATCTCCGTCTCGCGACTCCGATTGGTACTTGTAAGGTTGCTAGTAGGGTTGATTACTCTTTGTAGTTGATGCTAGTTGGATTACTTGGTGGAAGAGTTTATGTTCAGATCCTTGATGCTATTCATTACACCTCTGATCATGATTATGATTATGCTTTGTGAGTAGTTATGTTTGGATAGCCCTTGTCGTCCTGAATCCAACAAGCTTGGGTTTGCTCGATTCGGAGCTCGTATGCGAAAGTTATGGCTGTTTCAGTGGCGAGCGGTAGTACCGCTGCAAGCTCTTACTTGACTCTTTCTGATAATATGATAAATTGCAATTGCTTCAAGGACTATGGACTTTTGTTGGCTACTTCTCGGTAAGGTTTTTGTTTCATACTTTGCTTTGTGAAGGAATTGTTACTTTCCCATAAGAATCTCTATGATGTATTGCTGTTCTATGTGTGATCATGATGCCCTCATGTCCGTATTATGTTTTATCGACACCTTCATCGCTAAACATGTGGACATTTCTATGGATCTTGGTTTTCGCTTGAGGACAAGCGAGGTCTAAGCTTGGGGGAGTTGATACGTCCATTTTTCATCATGCTTTCATGTTGATATTTATCGCTTTATGGACTGTTATTATACTTTGTGGAACCATACTTATGCCTTTTCTCTCTTATTTTGCAAGGTTTATTTGAAGAGGGAGAATACCGGCAGCTGGAATTCTAGACTGGAAAAGGAGCAAGTCTGAGTCCTTTATTCTACGCAAATCCAAATGCCCAGAAAATCAACGTGGATTTTTTTGGGAATATATAAAAAATATTGGGCGAAAGAAGTGTCAGAGGGGAGCAGCCAGGGGCCCACAAACCTGGTTGCCGCGGCCTACCCCCCCTTTGCCGCGGCAACAGGGCTTGTGGGCACCCTGGTGGCCCACTGCCCCCCCTCTTTTGCTATATGAAGGGTTTCGTCCGAGAAAAAATCAGGGTGGAGCTTTTTCGTTGAGTCGCCGCCGCCACGAGGCGAAACTTGAGCAGAACCAATCAAGGGCTCCGGCAGGACGATCCTGCAGGGGAAGCTTCCCTCCTGGAGGGGGAAATCATCGCCATCGTCATCACCAACACTCCTCTTGTCGGAGGGGAGTCATCTCCATCAACATCTTCATCAGCACCATCGCTTCTCCAAACCCTAGTTCATCTCTTGTAACCAATCTCCGTCTCGCGACTCCGATTGGTACTTGTAAGGTTGCTAGTAGGGTTGATTACTCTTTGTAGTTGATGCTAGTTGGATTACATGGTGGAAAAGTTTATGTTCAGATCCTTGATGCTATTCATTACACCTCTGATCATGATTATGATTATGCTTTGTGAGTAGTTATGTTTGGATAGCCCTTGTCGTCCTGAATCCAACAAGCTTGGGTTTGCTCGATTCGGAGCTCGTATGCGAAAGTTATGGTTGTTTCAGTGGCGAGCGGTAGTACCGCTGCAAGCTCTTACTTGACTCTTTCTGATAATATGATAAATTGCAATTGCTTCAAGGACTATGGACTTTTGCTGGCTACTTCTCGGTAAGGTTTTTGTTTCATACTTTGCTTTGTGAAGGAATTGTTACTTTCCCATAAGAATCTCTATGATGTATTGCTGTTCTATGTGTGATCATGATGCCCTTATGTCCGTATTATGTTTTATCGACACCTTCATCCCTAAACATGTGGACATGTCTATGGATCTTGGTTTCGCTTGAGGACAAGCGAGGTCTAAGCTTGGGGGAGTTGATACGTCCATTTTTCATCATGCTTTCATGTTGATATTTATCGCTTTATGGACTGTTATTATACTTTGTGGAACCATACTTATGCCTTTTCTCTCTTATTTTGCAAGGTTTATTTGAAGAGGGAGAATACCGGCAGCAGGAATTCTAGACTGGAAAAGGAGCAAGTCTGAGTCCTCTATTCTACGCAAATCCAAATGCCCTAAAAATCAACGTGGATTTTTTTGGGAATATATAAAAAATATTGGGCGAAAGAAGTGTCACAGGGGAGCAGCCAGGGGCCCACAAACCTGGTTGCCGCGGCATACCCCCCCTTTGCCGCGGCAACAGGGCTTGTGGGCACCCTGGTGGGCAACTGCCCCCCCTCTTTTGCTATATGAAGGGTTTCGTCCGAGAAAAAATCAGGGTGGAGCTTTTTCGTTGATTCGCCGCCGCCACGAGGCGAAACGTGAGCAGAACCAATCAAGGGCTCCGGCAGGACGATCCTGCAGGGGAAGCTTCCCTCCTGGAGGGGGAAATCATCGCCATCGTCATCACCAACACTCCTCTCGTCGGAGGGGAGTCATCTCCATCAACATCTTCATCAGCACCATCGCTTCTCCAAACCCTAGTTCATCTCTTGTAACCAATCTCCGTCTCGCGACTCCGATTGGTACTTGTAAGGTTGCTAGTAGGGTTGATTACTCTTTGTAGTTGATGCTAGTTGGATTACATGGTGGAAGAGTTTATGTTCAGATCCTTGATGCTATTCATTACACCTCTGATCATGATTATGATTATGCTTTGTGAGTAGTTATGTTTGGATAGCCCTTGTCGTCCTGAATCCAACAAGCTTGGGTTTGCTCGATTCGGAGCTCGTATGCGAAAGTTATGGTTGTTTCAGTGGCGAGCGGTAGTACCGCTGCAAGCTCTTACTTGACTCTTTCTGATAATATGATAAATTGCAATTGCTTCAAGGACTATGGACTTTTGCTGGCTACTTCTCGGTAAGGTTTTTGTTTCATACTTTGCTTTGTGAAGGAATTGTTACTTTCCCATAAGAATCTCTATGATGTATTGCTGTTCTATGTGTGATCATGATGCCCTTATGTCCGTATTATGTTTTATCGACACCTTCATCCCTAAACATGTGGACATGTCTATGGATCTTGGTTTCGCTTGAGGACAAGCGAGGTCTAAGCTTGGGGGAGTTGATACGTCCATTTTTCATCATGCTTTCATGTTGATATTTATCGCTTTATGGACTGTTATTATACTTTGTGGAACCATACTTATGCCTTTTCTCTCTTATTTTGCAAGGTTTATTTGAAGAGGGAGAATACCGGCAGCAGGAATTCTAGACTGGAAAAGGAGCAAGTCTGAGTCCTCTATTCTACGCAAATCCAAATGCCCTAAAAATCAACGTGGATTTTTTTGGGAATATATAAAAAATATTGGGCGAAAGAAGTGTCACAGGGGAGCAGCCAGGGGCCCACAAACCTGGTTGCCGCGGCATACCCCCCCTTTGCCGCGGCAACAGGGCTTGTGGGCACCCTGGTGGGCAACTGCCCCCCCTCTTTTGCTATATGAAGGGTTTCGTCCGAGAAAAAATCAGGGTGGAGCTTTTTCGTTGATTCGCCGCCGCCACGAGGCGAAACGTGAGCAGAACCAATCAAGGGCTCCGGCAGGACGATCCTGCAGGGGAAGCTTCCCTCCTGGAGGGGGAAATCATCGCCATCGTCATCACCAACACTCCTCTCGTCGGAGGGGAGTCATCTCCATCAACATCTTCATCAGCACCATCGCTTCTCCAAACCCTAGTTCATCTCTTGTAACCAATCTCCGTCTCGCGACTCCGATTGGTACTTGTAAGGTTGCTAGTAGGGTTGATTACTCTTTGTAGTTGATGCTAGTTGGATTACATGGTGGAAGAGTTTATGTTCAGATCCTTGATGCTATTCATTACACCTCTGATCATGATTATGATTATGCTTTGTGAGTAGTTATGTTTGGATAGCCCTTGTCGTCCTGAATCCAACAAGCTTGGGTTTGCTCGATTCGGAGCTCGTATGCGAAAGTTATGGTTGTTTCAGTGGCGAGCGGTAGTACCGCTGCAAGCTCTTACTTGACTCTTTCTGATAATATGATAAATTGCAATTGCTTCAAGGACTATGGACTTTTGCTGGCTACTTCTCGGTAAGGTTTTTGTTTCATACTTTGCTTTGTGAAGGAATTGTTACTTTCCCATAAGAATCTCTATGATGTATTGCTGTTCTATGTGTGATCATGATGCCCTTATGTCCGTATTATGTTTTATCGACACCTTCATCCCTAAACATGTGGACATGTCTATGGATCTTGGTTTCGCTTGAGGACAAGCGAGGTCTAAGCTTGGGGGAGTTGATACGTCCATTTTTCATCATGCTTTCATGTTGATATTTATCGCTTTATGGACTGTTATTATACTTTGTGGAACCATACTTATGCCTTTTCTCTCTTATTTTGTAAGGTTTATTTGAAGAGGGAGAATACCGGCAGCAGGAATTCTAGACTGGAAAAGGAGCAAGTCTGAGTCCTCTATTCTACGCAAATCCAAATGCCCTAAAAATCAACGTGGATTTTTTTGGGAATATATAAAAAATATTGGGCGAAAGAAGTGTCACAGGGGAGCAGCCAGGGGCCCACAAACCTGGTTGCCGCGGCATACCCCCCCTTTGCCGCGGCAACAGGGCTTGTGGGCACCCTGGTGGGCAACTGCCCCCCCTCTTTTGCTATATGAAGGGTTTCGTCCGAGAAAAAATCAGGGTGGAGCTTTTTCGTTGATTCGCCGCCGCCACGAGGCGAAACGTGAGCAGAACCAATCAAGGGCTCCGGCAGGACGATCCTGCAGGGGAAGCTTCCCTCCTGGAGGGGGAAATCATCGCCATCGTCATCACCAACACTCCTCTCGTCGGAGGGGAGTCATCTCCATCAACATCTTCATCAGCACCATCGCTTCTCCAAACCCTAGTTCATCTCTTGTAACCAATCTCCGTCTCGCGACTCCGATTGGTACTTGTAAGGTTGCTAGTAGGGTTGATTACTCTTTGTAGTTGATGCTAGTTGGATTACATGGTGGAAGAGTTTATGTTCAGATCCTTGATGCTATTCATTACACCTCTGATCATGATTATGATTATGCTTTGTGAGTAGTTATGTTTGGATAGCCCTTGTCGTCCTGAATCCAACAAGCTTGGGTTTGCTCGATTCGGAGCTCGTATGCGAAAGTTATGGCTGTTTCAGTGGCGAGCGGTAGTACCGCTGCAAGCTCTTACTTGACTCTTTCTGATAATATGATAAATTGCAATTGCTTCAAGGACTATGGACTTTTGCTGGCTACTTCTCGGTAAGGTTTTTGTTTCATACTTTGCTTTGTGAAGGAATTGTTACTTTCCCATAAGAATCTCTATGATGTATTGCTGTTCTATGTGTGATCATGATGCCCTTATGTCCGTATTATGTTTTATCGACACCTTCATCCCTAAACATGTGGACATGTCTATGGATCTTGGTTTCGCTTGAGGACAAGCGAGGTCTAAGCTTGGGGGAGTTGATACGTCCATTTTTCATCATGCTTTCATGTTGATATTTATCGCTTTATGGACTGTTATTATACTTTGTGGAACCATACTTATGCCTTTTCTCTCTTATTTTGCAAGGTTTATTTGAAGAGGGAGAATACCGGCAGCAGGTATTCTAGACTGGAAAAGGAGCAAGTCTGAGTCCTCTATTCTACGCAAATCCAAATGCCCTAAAAATCAACGTGGATTTTTTTGGGAATATATAAAAAATATTGGGCGAAAGAAGTGTCACAGGGGAGCAGCCAGGGGCCCACAAACCTGGTTGCCGCGGCATACCCCCCCTTTGCCGCGGCAACAGGGCTTGTGGGCACCCTGGTGGGCAACTGCCCCCCCTCTTTTGCTATATGAAGGGTTTCGTCCGAGAAAAAATCAGGGTGGAGCTTTTTCGTTGATTCGCCGCCGCCACGAGGCGAAACGTGAGCAGAACCAATCAAGGGCTCCGGCAGGACGATCCTGCAGGGGAAGCTTCCCTCCTGGAGGGGGAAATCATCGCCATCGTCATCACCAACACTCCTCTCGTCGGAGGGGAGTCATCTCCATCAACATCTTCATCAGCACCATCGCTTCTCCAAACCCTAGTTCATCTCTTGTAACCAATCTCCGTCTCGCGACTCCGATTGGTACTTGTAAGGTTGCTAGTAGGGTTGATTACTCTTTGTAGTTGATGCTAGTTGGATTACTTGGTGGAAGAGTTTATGTTCAGATCCTTGATGCTATTCATTACACCTCTGATCATGATTATGATTATGCTTTGTGAGTAGTTATGTTTGGATAGCCCTTGTCGTCCTGAATCCAACAAGCTTGGGTTTGCTCGATTCGGAGCTCGTATGCGAAAGTTATGGCTGTTTCAGTGGCGAGCGGTAGTACCGCTGCAAGCTCTTACTTGACTCTTTCTGATAATATGATAAATTGCAATTGCTTCAAGGACTATGGACTTTTGTTGGCTACTTCTCGGTAAGGTTTTTGTTTCATACTTTGCTTTGTGAAGGAATTGTTACTTTCCCATAAGAATCTCTATGATGTATTGCTGTTCTATGTGTGATCATGATGCCCTCATGTCCGTATTATGTTTTATCGACACCTTCATCCCTAAACATGTGGACATGTCTATGGATCTTGGTTTCTCTTGAGGACAAGCGAGGTCTAAGCTTGGGGGAGTTGATACGTCCATTTTTCATCATGCTTTCATGTTGATATTTATCGCTTTATGGACTGTTATTATACTTTGTGGAACCATACTTATGCCTTTTCTCTCTTATTTTGCAAGGTTTATTTGAAGAGGGAGAATACCGGCAGCTGGAATTCTAGACTGGAAAAGGATCAAGTCTGAGTCCTCTATTCTACGCAAATCCAAATGCCCTAAAAATCAACGTGGATTTTTTTGGGAATATATAAAAAATATTGGGCGAAAGAAGTGTCAGAGGGGAGCAGCCAGGGGCCCACAAACCTGGTTGCCGCGGCCTACCCCCCCCTTTGCCGCGGCAACAGGGCTTGTGGGCACCCTGGTGGCCCACTGCCCCCCCCCCCCTCTTTTGCTATATGAAGGGTTTCGTCCGAGAAAAAAATCAGGGTGGAGCTTTTTCGTTGATTCGCCGCCGCCACGAGGCGAAACTTGAGCAGAACCAATCAAGGGCTCCGGCAGGATGATCCTACAGGGGAAGCTTCCCTCCTGGAGGGGGAAATCATCGCCATCGTCATCACCAACACTCCTCTCGTCGGAGGGGAGTCATCTCCATCAACATCTTCATCAGCACCATTGCTTCTCCAAACCCTAGTTCATCTCTTGTAACCAATCTCCGTCTCGCGACTCCGATTGGTACTTGTAAGGTTGCTAGTAGTGTTGATTACTCTTTGTAGTTGATGCTAGTTGGATTACTTGGTGGAAGAGTTTATGTTCAGATCCTTGATGCTATTCATTACACCTCTGATCATGATTATGATTATGCTTTGTGAGTAGTTATGTTTGGATAGCACTTGTCGTCCTGAATCCAACAAGCTTGGGTTTGCTCGATTCGGAGCTCGTATGCGAAAGTTATGGCTGTTTCAGTGGCGAGCGGTAGTACCGCTGCAAGCTCTTACTTGACTTTTTCTGATAATATGATAAATTGCAATTGCTTCAAGGACTATGGACTTTTGTTGGCTACTTCTCGGTAAGGTTTTTGTTTCATACTTTTCTTTGTGAAGGAATTGTTACTTTCCCATAAGAATCTCTATGATGTATTGCTGTTCTATGTGTGATCATGATGCCCTCATGTCCGTATTATGTTTTATCGACACCTTCATCCCTAAACATGTGGACATGTCTATGGATCTTGGTTTTCGCTTGAGGACAAGCGAGGTCTAAGCTTGGGGGAGTTGATACGTCCATTTTTCATCATGCTTTCATGTTGATATTTATCGCTTTATGGACTGTTATTATACTTTTTGGAACCATACTTATGCCTTTTCTCTCTTATTTTGCAAGGTTTATTTGAAGAGGGAGAATACCGGCAGCTGGAATTCTAGACTGGAAAAGGAGCAAGTCTGAGTCCTCTATTCTACGCAAATCCAAATGCCCGGAAAATCAACGTGGATTTTTTTGGGAATATATAAAAAATATTGGGCGAAAGAAGTGTGAGAGGGGAGCAGCCAGGGGCCCACAAACCTGGTTGCCGCGGCCTACCCCCCCTTTGCCGCGGCAACAGGGCTTGTGGGCACCCTGGTGGCCCACTGGCCCCCCTCTTTTGCTATATGAAGGGTTTCGTCCGAGAAAAAATCAGGGTGGAGCTTTTTCGTTGATTCGCCGCCGCCACGAGGCGAAACTTGAGCAGAACCAATCAAGGGCTCCGGCAGGACGATCCTGCAGGGGAAGCTTCCATCCTGGAGGGGGAAATCATCGCCATCGTCATCACCAACACTCCTCTCGTCGGAGGGGAGTCATCTCCATCAACATCTTCATCAGCACCATCGCTTCTCCAAACCCTAGTTCATCTCTTGTAACCAATCTCCGTCTCGCGACTCCGATTGGTACTTGTAAGGTTGCTAGTAGGGTTGATTACTCTTTGTAGTTGATGCTAGTTGGATTACTTGGTGGAAGGGTTTATGTTCAGATCCTTGATGCTATTCATTACACCTCTGATCATGATTATGATTATGCTTTGTGAGTAGTTATGTTTGGATAGCCCTTGTCGTCCTGAATCCAACAAGCTTGGGTTTGCTCGATTCGGAGCTCGTATGCGAAAGTTATGGCTGTTTCAGTGGCGAGCGGTAGTACCGCTACAAGATCTTACTTGACTCTTTCTGATAATATGATACATTGCAATTGCTTCAAGGACTATGGACTTTTGTTGGCTACTTCTCGGTAAGGTTTTTGTTTCATACTTAGCTTTGTGAAGGAATTGTTAATTTCCCATAAGAATCTCTATGATGTATTGCTGTTCTATGTGTGATCATGATGCCCTCATGTCCGTATTATGTTTTATCGACACCTTCATCCCTAAACATGTGGACATGTCTATGGATCTTGGTTTTCACTTGAGGACAAGCGAGGTCTAAGCTTGGGGGAGTTGATACGTCCATTTTTCATCATGCTTTCATGTTGATATTTATCGCTTTATGGACTGTTATTATACTTTGTGGAACCATACATATGCCTTTTCTCTCTTATTTTGCAAGGTTTATTTGAAGAGGGAGAATACCGGCAGCTGGAATTCTAGACTGGAAAAGGAGCAAGTCTGAGTCCTCTATTCTATGCAAATCCAAATGCCTTGAAAATCAACGTGGATTTTTTTGGGAATATATTAAAAAAATATTGGGCGAAAGAAGTGTCAGAGGGGAGCAGCCAGGGGCCCACAAACCTGGTTGCCGCGGCCTACCCCCCTGGCCGCGACAACAGGGCTTGTGGGCACCCTGGTGGCCCACTGGCCCCCCTCTTTTGCTATATGAAGGGTTTCGTCTGAGAAAAAATCAGGGTGGAGCTTTTTCGTTGACTCGCCGCCGCCACGAGGCGAAACTTGAGCAGAACCAATCAAGGGCTCCGGTAGGACGATCCTGCCGGGGAAGCTTCCCTCCTGGAGGGGGAAATCATCGCCTTCGTCATCACCAACACTCCTCTCGTCGGAGGGGAGTCATCTCCATCAACATCTTCATCAGCACCATCGCTTCTCCAAACCCTAGTTCATCTCTTGTAACCAATCTCCGTCTCGCGACTCCATTGGTACTTGTAAGGTTGCTAGTAGTGTTGATTACTCTTTGTAGTTGATGCTAGTTGGATTACTTGGTGGAAGATTTTATGTTCAGATCCTTGATGCTATTCATTACACCTCTGATCATGATTATGATTATGCTTTGTGAGTAGTTATGTTTGGATAGCCCTTGTCGTCCTGAATCCAACAAGCTTGGGTTTGCTCGATTCGGAGCTCGTATGCGAAAGTTATGGCTGTTTCAGTGGCGAGCGGTAGTACCGCTGCAAGCTCTTGCTTGACTCTTTCTGATAATATGATAAATTGCAATTGCTTCAAGGACTATGGACTTTTGTTGGCTACTTCTCGGTAAGGTTTTTGTTTCATACTTTGCTTTGTGAAGGAATTGTTACTTTCCCATAAGAATCTCTATGATGTATTGTTGTTCTATGTGTGATCATGATGCCCTCATGTCCGTATTATGTTTTATCGACACCTTCATCCCTAAACATGTGGACATGTCTATGCATCTTGGTTTTCGCTTGAGGCCAAGCGAGGTCTAAGCTTGGGGGAGTTGATACGTCCATTTTTCATCATGCTTTCATGTTGATATTTATCGCTTTACGGACTGTTATTATACTTTGTGGAACCATACTTATGCCTTTTCTCTCTTATTTTGCAAGGTTTATTTGAAGAGGGAGAATACCGGCAGCTGGAATTCTAGACTGGAAAAGGAGCAAGTCTGAGTCCTCTATTCTACGCAAATCCAAATGCCCTGAAAATCAACGTGGATTTTTTTGGGAATATATTAAAAAATATTGGGAGAAAGAAGTGTCAGAGGGGAGCAGCCAGGGGCCCACAAACCTGGTTGCCCCGGCCTACCCCCCCTGGCCGCGGCAACAGGGCTTGTGGGCACCCTGGTGGCCCACTGGCCCCCCTCTTTTGCTATATGAAGGGTTTCGTCTGAGAAAAAATCAGGGTGGAGCTTTTTCGTTGATTCGACGCCGCCACGAGGCGAAACTTGAGCAGAACCAATCAAGGGCTCCGGCAGGACGATCCTGTCGGGGAAGCTTCCCTCCTGGAGGGGGAAATCATCGCCTTCGTCATCACCAACACTCCTCTCGTCGGAGGGGAGTCATCTCCATCAACATCTTCATCAGCACCATCGCTTCTCCAAACCCTAGTTCATCTCTTGTAACCAATCTCCGTCTCGCGACTCCGTTGGTACTTGTAAGGTTGCTAGTAGTGTTGATTACTCTTTGTAGTTGATGCTAGTTGGATTACTTGGTGGAAGAGTTTATGTTCAGATCCTTGATGCTATTCATTACACCTCTGATCATGATTATGATTATGCTTTGTGAGTAGTTATGTTTGGATAGCCCTTGTCGTCCTGAATCCAACAAGCTTGGGTTTACTCGATTCGGAGCTCGTATGCGAAAGTTATGGCTGTTTCAGTGGCGAGCGGTAGTACCGCTGCAAGCTCTTACTTGACTCTTTCTGATAATATGATAAATTGCAATTGCTTCAAGGACTATGGACTTTTGTTGGCTACTTCTCGGTAAGGTTTTTGTTTCATACTTTGCTTTGTGAAGGAATTGTTACTTTCCCATAAGAATCTCTATGATGTATTGTTGTTCTATGTGTGATCATGATGCCCTCATGTCCGTATTATGATTTATCGACACCTTCATCCCTAAACATGTGGACATGTCTATGGATCTTGGTTTTCGCTTGAGGCCAAGCGAGGTCTAAGCTTGGGGGAGTTGATACGTCCATTTTTCATCATGCTTTCATGTTGATATTTATCGCTTTACGGACTGTTATTATACTTTGCGGAACCATACTTATGCCTTTTCTCTCTTATTTTGCAAGGTTTATTTGAAGAGGGAGAATACCGGCAGCTGGAATTCTAGACTGGAAAAGGAGCAAGTCTGAGTCCTCTATTCTACGCAAATCCAAATGCCCTGAAAATCAACGTGGATTTTTTTGGGAATATATTAAAAAATATTGGGCGAAAGAAGTGTCAGAGGGGAGCAGCCAGGGGCCCACAAACCTGGTTGCCCCGGCCTACCCCCCCTGGCCGCGGCAACAGGGCTTGTGGGTACCCTGGTGGCCCACTGGCCCCCCTCTTTTGCTATATGAAGGGTTTCGTCTGAGAAAAAATCAGGGTGGAGCTTTTTCGTTGATTCGACGCCGCCACGAGGCGAAACTTGAGCAGAACCAATCAAGGGCTCCGGCAGGACGATCCTGCCGGGGAAGCTTCCCTCCTGGAGGGGGAAATCATCGCCTTCGTCATCACCAACACTCCTCTCGTCGGAGGGGAGTCATCTCCATCAACATCTTCATCAGCACCATCGCTTCTCCAAACCCTAGTTCATCTCTTGTAACCAATCTCCGTCTCGCGACTCCGTTGGTACTTGTAAGGTTGCTAGTAGTGTTGATTACTCTTTGTAGTTGATGCTAGTTGGATTACTTGGTGGAAGAGTTTATGTTCAGATCCTTGATGCTATTCATTACACCTCTGATCATGATTATGATTATGCTTTGTGAGTAGTTATGTTTGGATAGCCCTTGTCGTCCTGAATCCAACAAGCTTGGGTTTGCTCGATTCGGAGCTCGTATGCGAAAGTTATGGCTGTTTCAGTGGCGAGCGGTAGTACCGCTGCAAGCTCTTACTTGACTATTTCTGATAATATGATAAATTGCAATTGCTTCAAGGACTATGGACTTTTGTTGGCTACTTCTCGGTAAGGTTTTTGTTTCATACTTTGCTTTGTGAAGGAATTGTTACTTTCCCATAAGAAACTATATGATGTATTGCTGTTCTATGTGTGATCATGATGCCCTCATGTCCGTATTATGTTTTATCGACACCTTCATCCCTAAACATGTGGACATGTCTATGGATCTTGGTTTTCTCTTGAGGACAAGCGAGGTCTAAGCTTGGGGGAGTTGATACGTCCATTTTTCATCATGCTTTCATGTTGATATTTATCGCTTTATGGACTGTTATTATACTTTGTGGAACCATACTTATGCCTTTTCTCTCTTATTTTGCAAGGTTTATTTGAAGAGGGAGAATACCGGCAGCTGGAATTCTAGACTGGAAAAGGAGCAAGTCTGAGTCCTCTATTCTACGCAAATCCAAATGCCCTGAAAATCAACGTGGATTTTTTTGGGAATATATTAAAAAATATTGGGCGAAAGAAGTGTCAGAGGGGAGCAGCCAGGGGCCCACAAACCTGGTTGCCGCGGCCTACCCCCCTGGCCGCGGCAACAGGGCTTGTGGGCACCCTGGTGGCCCACTGGCCCCCCTCTTTTGCTATATGAAGGGTTTCGTCCGAGAAAAAATCAGGGTGGAGCTTTTTTGTTGATTCGCCGCCGCCACGAGGCGAAACTTGAGCAGAACCAATCAAGGGCTCCGGCAGGACCATCCTGCCGGGGAAGCTTCCCTCCTGGAGGGGGAAATCATCGCCTTCGTCATCACCAACACTCCTCTCGTCGGAGGGGAGTCATCTCCATCAACATCTTCATCAGCACCATCGCTTCTCCAAACCCTAGTTCATCTCTTGTAACCAATCTCCGTCTCGCGACTTCGTTTGGTACTTGTAAGGTTGCTAGTAGTGTTGATTACTCTTTGTAGTTGATGCTAGTTGGATTACTTGGTGGAAGAGTTTATGTTCAGATCCTTGATTCTATTCATTACACCTCTGATCATGATTATGATTATGCTTTGTGAGTAGTTATGTTTGGATAGCCCTAGTCGTCCTGAATCCAAGAAGCTTGGGTTTGCTCGATTTGGAGCTCGTATGCGAAAGTTATGGCTGTTTCAGTGGCGAGCGGTAGTACCGCTGCAAGCTCTTACTTGACTCTTTCTGATAATATGATAAATTGCAATTGCTTCAAGGACTATGGACTTTTGTTGGCTACTTCTCGGTAAGGTTTTTGTTTCATACTTTGCTTTGTGAAGGAATTGTTACTTTCCCATAAGAATCTATATGATGTATTGCTGTTCTATGTGTGATCATGATGCCCTCATGTCCGTATTATGTTTTATCGACACCTTCATCCCTAAACATGTGGACATGTCTATGGATCTTGGTTTTCGCTTGAGGACAAGCGAGGTCTAAGCTTGGGGGAGTTGATACGTCCATTTTTCATCATGCTTTCATGTTGATATTTATCGCTTTATGGACTGTTATTATACTTTGTGGAACCATACTTATGCCTTTTCTCTCTTATTTTGCAAGGTTTATTTGAAGAGGGAGAATACCGGCAGCTGGAATTCTAGACTGGAAAAGGAGCAAGTCTGAGTCCTCTATTCTACGCAAATCCAAATGCCCTGAAAATCAACGTGGATTTTTTTGGGAATATATAAAAAATATTGGGCGAAAGAAGTGTCAGAGGGGAGCAGCCAGGGGCCCACAAACCTGGTTGCCACGGCCTACCCCCCCTGGCCGCGGCAACAGGGCATGTGGGCACCCTGGTGGCCCACTGGCCCCCCTCTTTTGCTATATGAAGGGTTTCGTCCGAGAAAAAATCAGGGTGGAGCTTTTTCGTTGATTCGCCGCCGCCACGAGGCGAAACTTGAGCAGAACCAATCAAGGGCTCCGGCAGGACCATCCTGCCGGGGAAGCTTCCCTCCTGGAGGGGGAAATCATCGCCTTCGTCATCACCAACACTCCTCTCGTCGGAGGGGAGTCATCTCCATCGACATCTTCATCAGCACCATCGCTTCTCCAAACCCTAGTTCATCTCTTGTAACCAATCTCCGTCTCGCGACTCCGATTGGTACTTGTAAGGTTGCTAGTAGTGTTGATTACTCTTTGTAGTTGATGCTAGTTGGATTACTTGGTGGAAGAGTTTATGTTCAGATCCTTGATGCTATTCATTACACCTCTGATCATGATTATGATTATGCTTTGTGAGTAGTTATGTTTGGATAGCCCTTGTCGTCCTGAATCCAACAAGCTTGGGTTTGCTCGATTCGGAGCTCGTATGCGAAAGTTATGGCTGTTTCAGTGGCGAGCGGTAGTACCGCTGCAAGCTCTTACTTGAATCTTTCTGATAATATGATAAATTGCAATTGCTTCAAGGACTATGGACTTTTGTTGGCTACTTCTCGGTAAGGTTTTTGTTTCATACTTTTCTTTGTGAAGGAATTGTTACTTTCCCATAAGAATCTATATGATGTATTGCTGTTCTATGTGTGATCATGATGCCCTCATGTCCGTATTATGTTTTATCGACACCTTCATCCATAAACATGTGGACATGTCTATGGATCTTCGTTTTCGCTTGAGGACAAGCGAGGTCTAAGCTTGGGGGAGTTGATAGGTCAATTTTTCATCATGCTTTCATGTTGATATTTATCGCTTTATGGACTGTTATTATACTTTGTGGAACCATACTTATGCCTTTTCTCTCTTATTTTGCAAGGTTTTTTTGAAGAGGGAGAATACCGGCAGCTAGAATTCTAGACTGGAAAAGGAGCAAGTCCGAGTCCTCTATTCTACGCAAATCCAAATGCCCTGAAAATCAACGTGGATTTTTTTGGGAATATATAAAAAATATTGGGCGAAAGAAGTGTCAGAGGGGAGCACCCAGGGGCCCACAAACCTGGTTGCCGCGGCCTACCCCCCTGGCCGCGGCAACAGGGCTTGTGGGCACCCTGGTGGCCCACTGGCCCCCCTCTTTTGTTATATGAAGGGTTTCGTCCGAGAAAAAATCAGGGTGGAGCTTTTTAGTTGATTCGCCACCGCCACGAGGCGAAACTTGAGCAGAACCAATCAAGGGCTCCGGCAGGACGATCCTGTCGGGGAAGCTTCCCTCGTGGAGGGGGAAATCATCGCCTTCGTCATCACCAACACTCCTCTCGTCGGAGGGGAGTCATCTCCATCGACATCTTCATCAGCACCATCGCTTCTCCAAACCCTAGTTCATCTCTTGTAACCAATCTCCGTCTCGCGACTCCGATTGGTACTTGTAAGGTTGCTAGTAGTGTTGATTACTCTTTGTAGTTGATGCTAGTTAGATTACTTGGTGGAAGAGTTTATGTTCAGATCCTTGATGCTATTCATTACACCTCTGATCATGATTATGATTATGCTTTGTGAGTAGTTATGTTTGGATAGCCCTTGTCGTCCTGAATCCAACAAGCTTGGGTTTGCTCGATTCGGAGCTCATATGCGAAAGTTATGGCTGTTTCAGTGGCGAGCGGAAGCACCGCTGCAAGCTCTTACTTGACTCTTTCTGATAATATGATAAATTGCAATTGCTTCAAGGACTATGGACTTTTGTTGGCTACTTCTCGGTAAGGTTTTTGTTTCATAATTTGCTTTGTGAAGGAATTGTTACTTTCCCATAAGAATCTCTATGATGTATTGTTGTTCTATGTGTGATCATGATGCCCTCATGTCCGTATTATGTTTTATCGACACCTTCATCCCTAAACATGTGGACATGTCTAAGCTTGGGGGAGTTGATACGTCCATTTTTCATCATGCTTTCATGTTGATATTTATCGCTTTATGGACTGTTATTATACTTTGTGGAACCATACTTATGCCTTTTCTCTCTTATTTTGCAAGGTTTATTTGAAGAGGGAGAATACCGGCAGCTGGAATTCTAGACTGGAAAAGGAGCAAGTCTGAGTCCTCTATTCTACGCAAATCCAAATGCCCTGAAAATCAACGTGGATTTTTTTGGGAATATATAAAAAATATAGGGCGAAAGAAGTGTCAGAGGGGAGCAGCCAGGGGCCCACAAACCTGGTTGCCGCGGCCTACCCCCCTGGCCGCGGCAACAGGGCATGTGGGCACCCTGGTGGCCCACTGGCCCCCCTCTTTTGCTATATGAAGGGTTTCGTCCGAGAAAAAATCAGGGTGGAGCTTTTTCGTTGATTCGCCGCCGCCACGAGGCGAAACTTGAGCAGAACCAATCAAGGGCTCCGGCAGGACGATCCTGCCGGGGAAGCTTCCCTCCTGGAGGGGGAAATCATCGCCTTCGTCATCACCAACACTCCTCTCGTCGGAGGGGAGTCTTCTCCATCGACATCTTCATCAGCACCATCGCTTCTCCAAACCCTAGTTCATCTCTTGTAACCAATCTCCGTCTCGCGACTCCGATTGGTACTTGTAAGGTTGCTAGTAGTGTTGATTACTCTTTGTAGTTGATGCTAGTTGGATTACTTGGTGGAAGAGTTTATGTTCAGATCCTTGATGCTATTCATTACACCTCTGATCATGATTATGATTATGCTTTGTGAGTAGTTATGTTTGGATAGCCCTTGTCGTCCTGAATCCAACAAGCTTGGGTTTGCTCGATTCAGAGCTCGTATGCGAAAGTTATGGCTGTTTCAGTGGCGAGCGGAAGCACCGCTGCAAGCTCTTACTTGACTCTTTGTGATAATATGATAAATTGCAATTGCTTCAAGGACTATGGACTTTTGTTGGCTACTTCTCGGTAAGGTTTTTGTTTCATACTTTGCTTTGTGAAGGAATTGTTACTTTCCCATAAGAATCTCTATGATGTATTGCTGTTCTATGTGTGATCATGATGCCCTCATGTCCGTATTATGTTTTATCGACACCTTCATCCCTAAACATGTGGACATGTCTATGGATCTTGGTTTTCGCTTGAGGACAAGCGAGGTCTAAGCTTGGGGGAGTTGATACGTCCATTTTTAATCATGCTTTCATGTTGATATTTATCGCTTTATGGACTGTTATTATACTTTGTGGAACCATACTTATGCCTTTTCTCTCTTATTTTGCATGGTTTATTTGAAGAGGGAGAATACCGGCAGCTGGAATTCTAGACTGGAAAAGGAGCAAGTCTGAGTCCTCTATTCTACGCAAATCAAAATGCCCTGAAAATCAACGTGGATTTTTTTTGGAATATATAAAAAATATTGGGCGAAAGAAGTGTCAGAGGGGAGCAGCCAGGGGCCCACAAACCTGGTTGCCGCGGCCTACCCCCCTGGCCGCGGCAACAGGGCATGTGGGCACCCTGGTGGCCCACTGGCCCCCCTCTTTTGCTATATGAAGGGTTTCGTCCGAGAAAAAATCAGGGTGGAGCTTTTTCGTTGATTCGCCGCCGCCACGAGGCGAAACTTGAGCAGAACCAATCAAGGGCTCCGGCAGGACGATCCTGCCGGGGAAGCTTCCCTCCTGGAGGGGGAAATCATCGCCTTCGTCATCACCAACACTCCTCTCGTCGGAGGGGAGTCTTCTCCATCGACATCTTCATCAGCACCATCGCTTCTCCAAACCCTAGTTCATCTCTTGTAACCAATCTCCGTCTCGCGACTCCGATTGGTACTTGTAAGGTTGCTAGTAGTGTTGATTACTCTTTGTAGTTGATGCTAGTTGGATTACTTGGTGGAAGAGTTTATGTTCAGATCCTTGATGCTATTCATTACACCTCTGGTCATGATTATGATTATGCTTTGTGAGTAGTTATGTTTGGATAGCCCTTGTCGTCCTGAATCCAACAAGCTTGGGTTTGCTCGATTCGGAGCTCGTATGCGAAAGTTATGGCTGTTTCAGTGGCGAGCGGAAGCACCGCTGCAAGCTCTTACTTGACTCTTTGTGATAATATGATAAATTGCAATTGCTTCAAGGACTATGGACTTTTGTTGGCTACTTCTCGGTAAGGTTTTTGTTTCATACTTTGCTTTGTGAAGGAATTGTTACTTTCCCATAAGAATCTCTATGATGTATTGCTGTTCTATGTGTGATCATGATGCCCTCATGTCCGTATTATGTTTTATCGACACCTTCATCCCTAAACATGTGGACATGTCTATGGATCTTGGTTTTCGCTTGAGGACAAGCGAGGTCTAAGCTTGGGGGAGTTGATACGTCCATTTTTCATCATGCTTTCATGTTGATATTTATCGCTTTATGGACTGTTATTATACTTTGTGGAACCATACTTATGCCTTTTCTCTCTTATTTTGCAAGGTTTATTTGAAGAGGGAGAATACCGGCAGCTGGAATTCTAGACTGGAAAAGAAGCAAGTCTGAGTCCTCTATTCTCCGCAAATCCAAATGCCCTGAAAATCAACGTGGATTTTTTTGGGAATATATAAAAAATATTGGGCGAAAGAAGTGTCAGAGGGGAGCAGCCAGGGGCCCACAAACCTGGTTGCCGTGGCCTACCCCCCCTGGCCGCGGCAACAGGGCATGTGGGCACCCTGGTGGCCCACTGGCCCCCCTCTTTTGCTATATGAAGGGTTTCGTCCGAGAAAAAATCGGGGTGGAGCTTTTTCGTTGATTCGCCGCCGCCACGAGGCGAAACTTGAGCATAACCAATCAAGGGCTCCGGCAGGACGATCCTGCCGGGGAAGCTTCCCTCCTGGAGGGGGAAATCATCGCCTTCGTCATCACCAACACTCCTCTCGTCGGAGGGGAGTCATCTCCATCAACACCTTCATCAGCACCATCGCTTCTCCAAACCCTAGTTCATCTCTTGTAACCAATCTCCGTCTCGCGACTCCGATTGGTACTTGTAAGGTTGCTAGTAGTGTTGATTACTCTTTGCAGTTGATGCTAGTTGGATTACTTGGTGGAAGAGTTTATGTTCAGATCCTTGATGCTATTCATTACACCTCTGATCATGATTATGATTATGCTTTGTGAGTAGTTATGTTTGGATAGCCCTTGTCGTCCTGAATCCAACAAGCTTGGGTTTGCTCGATTCGGAGCTCGTATGCGAAAGTTATGGCTGTTTCAGTGGCGAGCGGTAGTACCGCTGCAAGCTCTTACTTGACTCTTTCTGATAATACGATAAATTGCAATTGCTTCAAGGACTATGGACTTTTGTTGGCTACTTCTCGGTAAGGTTTTTGTTTCATACTTTGCTTTGTGAAGGAATTGTTACTTTCCCATAAGAATCTCTATGATGTATTGCTGTTCTATGTGTGATCATGATGCCCTCATGTCCGTATTATGTTTTATCGACACCTTCATCCCTAAACATGTGGAAATGTCTATGGATCTTGGTTTTCGCTTGAGGACAAGCGAGGTCTAAGCTTGGGGGAGTTGATACGTACATTTTTCATCATGCCTTCATGTTGATATTTATCGCTTTATGGACTGTTATTATACTTTGTGGAACCATACTTATGCCTTTTCTCTCTTATTTTGCAAGGTTTATTTGAAGAGGGAGAATACCGGCAGCTGGAATTCTAGACTGGAAAAGGAGCAAGTCTGAGTCCTCTATTCTACGCAAATCCAAATGCCCTGAAAATCAACGTGGATTTTTTGGGAATATATAAAAAATATTGGGCGAAAGAAGTGTCACAGGGGAGCAGCCAGGGGCCCACAAACCTGGTTGCCGCGGCCTACCCCCCCTGGCCGCGGCAACAGGGCATGTGGGCACCCTGGTGGCCCACTGGCCCCCCTATTTTGCTATATGAAGGGTTTCGTTCGAGAAAAAATCAGGGTGGAGCTTTTTCGTTGATTCGCCGCCGCCACGAGGCGAAACTTGAGCAGAACCAATCAAGGGCTCCGGCAGGACGATCCTGCCGGGGAAGCTTCCCTCCTGGAGGGGGAAATCATCGCCTTCGTCATCACCAACACTCCTCTCGTCGGAGGGGAGTCATCTCCATCAACACCTTCATCAGCACCATCGCTTCTCCAAACCCTAGTTCATCTCTTGTAACCAATCTCCGTCTCGCGACTCCGATTGGTACTTGTAAGGTTGCTAGTAGTGTTGATTACTCTTTGCAGTTGATGCTAGTTGGATTACTTGGTGGAAGAGTTTATGTTCAGATCCTTGATGCTATTCATTACACCTCTGATCATGATTATGATTATGCTTTGTGAGTAGTTATGTTTGGATAGCCCTTGTCGTCCTGAATCCAACAAGCTTGGGTTTGCTCGATTCGGAGCTCGTATGCGAAAGTTATGGCTGTTTCAGTGGCGAGCGGTAGTACCGCTGCAAGCTCTTACTTGACTCTTTCTGATAATATGATAAATTGCAATTGCTTCAAGGACTATGGACTTTTGTTGGCTACTTCTCGGTAAGGTTTTTGTTTCATACTTTGCTTTGTGAAGGAATTGTTACTTTCCCATAAGAATCTCTACGATGTATTGCTGTTCTATGTGTGATCATGATGCCCTCATGTCCGTATTATGTTTTATCGACACCTTCATCCCTAAACATGTGGACATGTCTATGGATCTTGGTTTTCGCTTGAGGACAAGCGAGGTCTAAGCTTGGGGGAGTTGATACGTCCATTTTTCATCATGCCTTCATGGCGATATTTATCGCTTTATGGACTGTTATTATACTTTGTGGAACCATACTTATGCCTTTTCTCTCTTATTTTGCAAGGTTTATTTGAAGAGGGAGAATACCGGCAGCTGGAATTCTAGACTGGAAAAGGAGCAAGTCTGAGTCCTCTATTCTACGCAAATCCAAATGCCGTGAAAATCAACGTGGATTTTTTTGGGAATATATAAAAAATATTGGGCGAAAGAAGTGTCACAGGGGAGCAGCCAGGGGCCCACAAACCTGGTTGCCGCGGCCTACCCCCCCTGGCCGCGGCAACAGGGCATGTGGGCACCCTGGTGGCCCACTGGCCCCCCTATTTTGCTATATGAAGGGTTTCGTCCGAGAAAAAATCAGGGTGGAGCTTTTTCGTTGATTCGCCGCCGCCATGAGGCGAAACTTGAGCAGAACCAATCAAGGGCTCCGGCAGGACGATCCTGCCGGGGAAGCTTCCCTCCTGGAGGGGGAAATCATCGCCTTCGTCATCACCAACACTCCTCTCGTCGGAGGGGAGTCATCTCCATCAACACCTTCATCAGCACCATCGCTTCTCCAAACCCTAGTTCATCTCTTGTAACCAATCTTCGTCTCGCGACTCCGATTGGTACTTGTTAGGTTGCTAGTAGTGTTGATTACTCTTTGCAGTTGATGCTAGTTGGATTACTTGGTGGAAGAGTTTATGTTCAGATCCTTGATGCTATTCATTACACCTCTGATCATGATTATGATTATGCTTTGTGAGTAGTTATGTTTGGATAGCCCTTGTCGTCCTGAATCCAACAAGCTTGGGTTTGCTCGATTCGGAGCTCGTATGCGAAAGTTATGGCTGTTTCAGTGGCGAGCGGTAGTACCGCTGCAAGCTCTTACTTGACTCTTTCTGATAATATGATAAATTGCAATTGCTTCAAGGACTATGGACTTTTGTTGGCTACTTCTCGGTAAGGTTTTTGTTTCATACTTTGCTTTGTGAAGGAATTGTTACTTTCCCATAAGAATCTCTACGATGTATTGCTGTTCTATGTGTGATCATGATGCCCTCATGTCCGTATTATGTTTTATCGACACCTTCATCCCTAAACATGTGGACATGTCTATGGATCTTGGTTTTCGCTTGAGGACAAGCGAGGTCTAAGCTTGGGGGAGTTGATACGTCCATTTTTCATCATGCCTTCATGGTGATATTTATCGCTTTATGGACTGTTATTATACTTTGTGGAACCATACTTATGCCTTTTCTCTCTTATTTTGCAAGGTTTATTTGAAGAGGGAGAATACCGGCAGCTGGAATTCTAGACTGGAAAAGGAGCAAGTCTGAGTCCTCTATTCTACGCAAATCCAAATGCCCTGAAAATCAACGTGGATTTTTTTGGGAATATATAAAAAATATTGGGCGAAAGAAGTGTCACAGGGGAGGAGCCAGGGGCCCACAAACCTGGTTGCCGTGGCCTACCCCCCTGGCCACGGCAACAGGGCATGTGGGCACCCTGATGGCCCACTAGCCCCCCTCTTTTGCTATATGAAGGGTTTCGTCCGAGAAAAAAGCAGGGTGGAGCTTTTTCGTTGATTCGCCGCCGCCACGAGGCGAAACTTGAGCAGAACCAATCAAGGGCTCCGGCAGGACGATCCTGCCGGGGAAGCTTCCCTCCTGGAGGGGGAAATCATCGCCTTCGTCATCACCAACACTCCTCTCGTCGGAGGGGATTCATCTCCATCAACATCTTCATCACCACCATCGCTTCTCCAACCCCTAGTTCATCTCTTGTAACCAATCTCCGTCTCGCGACTCCGATTGGTACTTGTAAGGTTGCTAGTAGTGTTGATTACTCTTTGTAGTTGATGCTAGTTGGATTACTTGGTGGAAGAGTTTATGTTCAGATCCTTGATGCTATTCATTACACCTCTGATCATGATTATGATTATGCTTTGTGAGTAGTTATGTTTGGATAGCCCTTGTCGTCCTGAATCCAACAAGCTTGGGTTTGCTCGATTCGGAGCTCGTATGCGAAAGTTATGGCTGTTTCAGTGGCGAGCGGTAGTACCGCTGCAAGCTCTTACTTGACTCTTTCTGATAATATGATAAATTGCAATTGCTGCAAGGACTATGGACTTTTTTTGGCTACTTCTCGGTAAGGTTTTTGTTTCATACTTTGCTTTGTGAAGGAATTGTTACTTTCCCATAAGAATCTCTATGATGTATTGCTGTTCTATGTGTGGTCATGATGCCCTCATGTCCGTATTATGTTTTATCGACACCTTCATCCCTAAACATGTGGACATGTCTATGGATCTTGGTTTTCGCTTGAGGACAAGCGAGGTCTAAGCTTGGGGGAGTTGATACGTCCATTTTTCATCATGCCTTCATGTTGATATTTATCGCTTTATGGACTGTTATTATACTTTGTGGAACCATACTTATGCCTTTTCTCTCTTATTTTGCAAGGTTTATTTGAAGAGGGAGAATACCGGCAGCTGGAATTCTAGACTGGAAAAGGAGCAAGTCTGAGTCCTCTATTCTACGCAAATCCAAATGCCCTGAAAATCAACGTGGATTTTTTTGGGAATATATAAAAAATATTGGGCGAAAGAAGTGTCAGAGGGGAGCAGCCAGGGACCCACAAACCTGGTTGCCGCGGCCTACCCCCCTGGCCGCGGCAACAGGGCATGTGGGCACCCTAGTGGCCCACTGGCCCCCCTCTTTTGCTATATGAAGGGTTTCGTCCGAGAAAAAATCAGGGTGGAGCTTTTTCGTTGATTCGCCGCCGCCACGAGGCGAAACTTGAGCAGAACCAATCAAGGGCTCCGGCAGGACGATCCTGCCGGGGAAGCTTCCCTCCTGGAGGGGGAAATCATCGCCTTCGTCATCACCAACACTCCTCTCGTCGGAGGGGAGTCATCTCCATCAACATCTTCATCAGCACCATCGCTTCTCCAAACCCTAGTTCATCTCTTGTAACCAATCTCCGTCTCGCGACTCCGATTGGTACTTGTAAGGTTGCTAGTAGTGTTGATTACTCTTTGTAGTTGATGCTAGTTGGATTACTTTGTGGAAGAGTTTATGTTCAGATCCTTGATGCTATTCATTACACCTCTGATCATGATTATGATTATGCTTTGTGAGTAGTTATGTTTGGATAGCCCTTGTCGTCCTGAATCCAACAAGCTTGGGTTTGCTCGATTCGGAGCTCGTATGCGAAAGTTATGGCTGTTTCAGTGGCGAGCGGTAGTACCGCTGCAAGCTCTTACTTGACTCTTTCTGATAATATGATAAATTGCAATTGCTGCAAGGACTATGGACTTTTGTTGGCTACTTCTCGGTAAGGTTTTTGTTTCATACTTTGCTTTGTGAAGGAATTGTTACTTTCCCATAAGAATCTCTATGATGTATTGCTGTTCTATGTGTGGTCATGATGCCCTCATGTCCGTATTATGTTTTATCGACACCTTCATCCCTAAACATGTGGACATGTCTATGGATCTTGGTTTTCGCTTGAGGACAAGCGAGGTCTAAGCTTGGGGGAGTTGATACGTCCATTTTTCATCATGCTTTCATGTTGATATTTATCGCTTTATGGACTGTTATTATACTTTGTGGAACCATACTTATGCCTTTTCTCTCTTATTTTGCAAGGTTTATTTGAAGAGGGAGAATACCGGCAGCTGGAATTCTAGACTGGAAAAGGAGCAAGTCTGAGTCCTCTATTCTACGCAAATCCAAATGCCCTGAAAATCAACGTGGATTTTTTTGGGAATATATAAAAAATATTGGGCGAAAGAAGTGTCACAGGGGAGCAGCCAGGGGCCCACAAACCTGGTTGCCGCGGCCTACCCCCCCTGGCCGCGGCAACAGGGCATGTGGGCACCCTGGTGGCCCACTGGCCCCCCTATTTTGCTATATGAAGGGTTTCGTCCGAGAAAAAATCAGGGTGGAGCTTTTTCGTTGATTCGCCGCCGCCACGAGGCAAAACTTGAGCAGAACCAATCAAGGGCTCCGGGAGGACGATCCTGCCGGGGAAGCTTCCCTCCTAGAGGGGGAAATCATCGCCTTCGTCATCACCAACACTCCTCTCGTCGGAGGTGAGTCATCTCCATCAACATCTTCATCAGCACCATCGCTTCTCCAAACCCTAGTTCATCTCTTGTAACCAATCTCCGTCTCGCGACTCCGATTGGTACTTGTAAGGTTGCTAGTAGTGTTGATTACTCTTTGTAGTTGATGCTAGTTGGATTACTTGGTGGAAGAGTTTATGTTCAGATCCTTGATGCTATTCATTACACCTCTGGTCATGATTATGATTATGCTTTGTGAGTAGTTATGTTTGGATAGCCCTTGTCGTCCTGAATCCAACAAGCTTGGGTTTGCTCGATTCGGAGCTCGTATGCGAAAGTTATGGCTGTTTCAGTGGCGAGCGGTAGTACCGCTGCAAGCTCTTACTTGACTCTTTCTGATAATATGATAAATTGCAATTGCTTCAAGGACTATGGACTTTTGTTGGCTACTTCTCGGTAAGGTTTTTGTTTCATACTTTGCTTTGTGAAGGAATTGTTACTTTCCCATAAGAATCTCTATGATGTATTGCTGTTCTATGTGTGGTCATGATGCCCTCATGTCCGTATTATGTTTTATCGACACCTTCATCCCTAAACATGTGGACATGTCTATGGATCTTGGTTTTCGCTTGAGGACAAGCGAGGTCTAAGCTTGGGGGAGTTGATACGTCCATTTTTCATCATGCTTTCATGTTGATATTTATCGCTTTATGGACTGTTATTATACTTTGTGGAACCATACTTATGCCTTTTCTCTCTTATTTTGCAAGGTTTATTTGAAGAGGGAGAATACCGGCAGCTGGAATTCTAGACTGGAAAAGGAGAAAGTCTGAGTCCTCTATTCTACGCAAATCCAAATGCCCTGAAAATCAACGTGGATTTTTTTGGGAATATATAAAAAATATTGGGCGAAAGAAGTGTCACAGGGGAGCAGCCAGGGGCCCACAAACCTGGTTGCCGCGGCCTACCCCCCCGGCCGCGGCAACAGGGCATGTGGGCACCCTGGTGGCCCACTGGCCCCCCTATTTTGCTATATGAAGGGTTTCGTCCGAGAAAAAATCAGGGTGGAGCTTTTTCGTTGATTCGCCGCCGCCACGAGGCGAAACTTGAGCAGAACCAATCAAGGGCTCCGGCAGGACGATCCTGCCGGGGAAGCTTCCCTCCTGGAGGGGGAAATCATCGCCTTCGTCATCACCAACACTCCTCTCGTCGGAGGGGAGTCATCTCCATCAACATCTTCATCAGCACCATCGCTTCTCCAAACCCTAGTTCATCTCTTGTAACCAATCTCCGTCTCGCGACTCCGATTGGTACTTGTAAGGTTGCTAGTAGTGTTCATTACTCTTTGTAGTTGATGCTAGTTGGATTACTTGGTGGAAGAGTTTATGTTCAGATCCTTGATGCTATTCATTACACCTCTGGTCATGATTATGATTATGCTTTGTGAGTAGTTATGTTTGGATAGCCCTTGTCGTCCTGAATCCAACAAGCTTGGGTTTGCTCGATTCGGAGCTCGTATGCGAAAGTTATGGCTGTTTCAGTGGCGAGCGGTAGTACCGCTGCAAGCTCTTACTTGACTCTTTCTGATAATATGATAAATTGCAATTGCTTCAAGGACTATGGACTTTTGTTGGCTACTTCTCGGTAAGGTTTTTGTTTCATACTTTGCTTTGTGAAGGAATTGTTACTTTCCCATAAGAATCTCTATGATGTATTGCTGTTCTATGTGTGGTCATGATGCCCTCATGTCCGTATTATGTTTTATCGACACCTTCATCCCTAAACATGTGGACATGTCTATGGATCTTGGTTTTCGCTTGAGGACAAGCGAGGTCTAAGCTTGGGGGAGTTGATACGTCCATTTTTCATCATGCTTTCATGTTGATATTTATCGCTTTATGGACTGTTATTATACTTTGTGGAACCATACTTATGCCTTTTCTCTCTTATTTTGCAAGGTTTATTTGAAGAGGGAGAATACCGGCAGCTGGAATTCTAGACTGGAAAAGGAGCAAGTCTGAGTCCTCTATTCTACGCAAATCCAAATGCCCTGAAAATCAACGTGGATTTTTTTGGGAATATATAAAAAATATTGGGCGAAAGAAGTGTCACAGGGGAGCAGCCAGGGGCCCACAAACCTGGTTGCCGCGGCCTACCCCCCCTGGCCGCGGCAACAGGGCATGTGGGCACCCTGGTGGCCCACTGGCCCCCCTATTTTGTTATATGAAGGGTTTCGTCCGAGAAAAAATCAGGGTGGAGCTTTTTCGTTGATTCGCCGCCGCCACGAGGCGAAACTTGAGCAGAACCAATCAAGGGCTCCGGCAGGACGATCCTGCCGGGGAAGCTTCCCTCCTAGAGGGGGAAATCATCGCCTTCGTCATCACCAACACTCCTCTCATCGGAGGGGAGTCATCTCCATCAACATCTTCATCAGCACCATCGCTTCTCCAAACCCTAGTTCATCTCTTGTAACCAATCTCCGTCTCGCGACTCCGATTGGTACTTGTAAGGTTGCTAGTAGTGTTGATTACTCTTTGTAGTTGATGCTAGTTGGATTACTTGGTGGAAGAGTTTATGTTCAGATCCTTGATGCTATTCATTACACCTCTGATCATGATTATGATTATGCTTTGTGAGTAGTTATGTTTGGATAGCCCTTGTCGTCCTGAATCCAACAAGCTTGGGTTTTCTCGATTCGGAGCTCGTATGCGAAAGTTATGGCTGTTTCAGTGGCGAGCGGTAGTACCGCTGCAAGCTCTTACTTGACTCTTTCTGATAATATGATAAATTGCAATTGCTTCAAGGACTATGGACTTTTGTTGGCTACTTCTCGGTAAGGTTTTTGTTTCATACTTTGCTTTGTGAAGGAATTGTTACTTTCCCATAAGAATCTCTATGATGTATTGCTGTTCTATGTGTGGTCATGATGCCCTCATGTCCGTATTATGTTTTATCGACACCTTCATCCCTAAACATGTGGACATGTCTATGGATCTTGGTTTTCGCTTGAGGACAAGCGAGGTCTAAGCTTGGGGGAGTTGATACGTCCATTTTTCATCTTGCTTTCATGTTGATATTTATCGCTTTATGGACTGTTATTATACTTTGTGGAACCATACTTATGCCTTTTCTCTCTTATTTTGCAAGGTTTATTTGAAGAGGGAGAATACCGGCAGCTGGAATTCTAGACTGGAAAAGGAGCAAGTCTGAGTCCTCTATTCTACGCAAATCCAAATGCCCTGAAAATCAACGTGGATTTTTTTGGGAATATATAAAAATATTGGGCGAAAGAAGTGTCAGAGGGGAGCAGCCAGGGGCCCACAAACCTGGTTGCCGCGGCCTACCCCCCTGGCCGCGGCAACAGGGCATGTGGGCACCCTGGTGGCCCACTGGCCCCCCTCTTTTGCTATATGAAGGGTTTCGTCCGAGAAAAAATCAGGGTGGAGCTTTTTCGTTGATTCGCCGCCGCCACGAGGCGAAACTTGAGCAGAACCAATCAAGGGCTTCGGCAGGACGATCCTGCCGGGGAAGCTTCCCTCCTGGAGGGGGAAATCATCGCCTTCGTCATCACCAACACTCCTCTCGTCGGAGGGGAGTCATCTCCATCAACATCTTCATCAGCACCATCGCTTCTCCAAACCCTAGTTCATATCTTGTAACCAATCTCCGTCTTGCGACTCCGATTGGTACTTGTAAGGTTGCTAGTAGTGTTGATTACTCTTTGTAGTTGATGCTAGTTGGATTACTTGGTGGAAGAGTTTATGTTCAGATCCTTGATGCTATTCATTACACCTCTAATCATGGTTATGATTATGCTTTGTGAGTAGTTATGTTTGGATAGCCCTTGTCGTCCTGAATCCAACAAGCTTGGGTTTGCTCGATACGGAGCTCGTATGCGAAAGTTATGGCTGTTTCAGTGGCGAGCGGTAGTACCGCTGCAAGCTCTTACTTGACTCTTTCAGATAATATGATAAATTGCAATTGCTTCAAGGACTATGGACTTTTGTTGGCTACTTCTCGGTAAGGTTTTTGTTTCATACTTTGCTTTGTGAAGGAATTGTTACTTTCCCATAAGAATCTCTATGATGTATTGCTGTTCTATGTGTGATCATGATGCCCTCATGTCCGTATTATGTTTTATCGACACCTTCATCCCTAAACCTGTGGACATGTCTATGGATCTTGGTTTTCGCTTGAGGACAAGCGAGGTCTAAGCTTGGGGGAGTTGATACGTCCATTTTTCATCATGCTTTCATGTTGATATTTATCGCTTTATGGACTGTTATTATACTTCGTGGAACCACACTTATGCCTTTTCTCTCTTATTTTGCAAGGTTTATTTGAAGAGGGAGAATACCGGCAGCTGGAATTCTAGACTGGAAAAGGAGCAAGTCTGAGTCCTCTATTCTACGCAAATCCAAATGCCCTGAAAATCAACTGGATTTTTTTGGGAATATATAAAAAATATTGGGCGAAAGAAGTGTCAGAGGGGAGAAGCCAGGGGCCCACAAACCTGGTTGCCGCGGCCTACCCCCCCTGGCCGCGGCAACAGGGCTTGTGGGCACCCTGGTGGCCCACTGGCCCCCCTCTTTTGCTATATGAAGGCTTTCGTCCGAGAAAAAATCAGGGTGGAGCTTTTTCGTTGATTCGCCGCCGCCACGAGGCAAAACTTGAGCAGAACCAATCAAGGGCTCCGGCAGGACGATCCTGCCGGGGAAGCTTCCCTCCTGGAGGGGGAAATCATCGCCTTCGTCATCACCAACACTCCTCTCGTCGGAGGGGCGTCATCTCCATCAACATCTTCATCAGCACCATCGCTTCTCCAAACCCTAGTTCATCTCTTGTAACCAATCTCCGTCTCGCGACTCCGATTGGTACTTGTAAGGTTGCTAGTAGTGTTGATTACTCTTTGTAGTTGATGCTAGTTGGATTACTTGGTGGAAGAGTTTATGTTCAGATCCTTGATGCTATTCATTACACCTCTGATCATGATTATGATTATGCTTTGTGAGTAGTTATGTTTGGATAGCCCTTGTCGTCCTGAATCCAACAAGCTTGGGTTTGCTCGATTCGGAGCTCGTATGCGAAAGTTATGGCTGTTTCAGTGGCGAGCGGTAGTACCGCTGCAAGCTCTTACTTGACTCTTTCAGATAATATGATAAATTGCAATTGCTTCAAGGACTATGGACTTTTGTTGGCTACTTCTCGGTAAGGTTTTTGTTTCATACTTTGCTTTGTGAAGGAATTGTTACTTTCCCATAAGAATCTCTATGATGTATTGCTGTTCTATGTGTGATCATGATGCCCTAATGTCTGTATTATGTTTTATCGACACCTTCATCCCTAAACATGTGGACATGTCTATGGATCTTGGTTTTCGCTTGAGGACAAGCGAGGTCTAAGCTTGGGGGAGTTGATACGTCCATTTTTCATCATGCTTTCATGTTGATATTTATCGCATTATGGACTGTTATTATACTTTGTGGAACCACACTTATGCCTTTTCTCTCTTATTTTGCAAGGTTTATTTGAAGAGGGAGAATACCGGCAGCTGGAATTCTAGACTGAAAAAGGAGCAAGTCTGAGTCCTCTATTCTACGCAAATCCAAATGCCCTGAAAATCAACGTGGATTTTTTTGGGAATATATAAAAAATATTGGGCGAAAGAAGTGTCAGAGGGGAGCAGCCAGGGGCCCAAAAACCTGGTTGCCGCGGCCTACCCCCCCTGGCCGCGGCAACAGGGCTTGTGGGCACCCTGATGGCCCACTGGCCCCCCTCTTTTGCTATATGAAGGGTTTCGTCCGAGAAAAAATCAAGGTGGAGCTTTTTCGTTGATTCGCCGCCGCCACGAGGCGAAACTTGAGCAGAACCAATCAAGGGCTCCGGCAGGACGATCCTGCCGGGGAAGCTTCCCTCCTGGAGGGGGAAATCATCGCCTTCGTCATCACCAACACTCCTCTCGTCGGAGGGAAGTCATCTCCATCAACATCTTCATCAGCACCATCGCTTCTCCAAACCCTAGTTCATCTCTTGTAACCAATCTCCGTCTCGCGACTCCGATTGGTACTTGTAAGGTTGCTAGTAGTGTTGATTACTCTTTGTAGTTGATGCTAGTTGGATTACTTGGTGGAAGAGTTTATGTTCAGATCCTTGATGCTATTCATTACACCTCTGATCATGATTATGATTATGCTTTGTGAGTAGTTATGTTTGGATAGCCCTTGTCGTCCTGAATCCAACAAGCTTGGGTTTGCTCGATTCGGAGCTCGTATGCGAAAGTTATGGCTGTTTTAGTGGCGAGCGGTAGTACCGCTGCAAGCTCTTACTTGACTCTTTCAGATAATATGATAAATTGCAATTGCTTCAAGGACTATGGACTTTTGTTGGCTACTTCTCGGTAAGGTTTTTGTTTCATACTTTGCTTTGTGAAGGAATTGTTACTTTCCCATAAGAATCTCTATGATGTATTGCTGTTCTATGTGTGATCATGATGCCCTCATGTTTGTATTATGTTTTATCGACACCTTCATCCCTAAACATGTGGACATGTCTATGGATCTTGGTTTTCGCTAGAGGACAAGCGAGGTCTAAGCTTGGGGGAGTTGATACGTCCATTTTTCATCATGCTTTCATGTTGATACTTATCGCATTATGGACTGTTATTATACTTTGTGGAACCACACTTATGCCTTTTCTCTCTTATTTTGCAAGGTTTATTTGAAGAGGGAGAATACCGGCAGCTGGAATTCTAGACTGGAAAAGGAGCAAGTCTGAGTCCACTATTCTACGCAAATCCAAATGCCCTGAAAATCAACGTGGATTTTTTTGGGAATATATAAAAAATATTGGGCGAAAGAAGTGTCAGAGGGGAGCAGCCAGGGGCCCACAAACCTGGTTGCCGCGGCCTACCCCCCTGGCCGCGGCAACAGGGCTTGTGGGCACCCTGGTGGCCCACTGGCCCCCATCTTTTGCTATATGAAGGGTTTCGTCCGAGAAAAAATCAGGGTGGAGCTTTTTCGTTGATTCTCCGCCGCCACGAGGCGAGACTTGAGCAGAACCAATCAAGGGCTCCGGCAGGACGATCCTGCCGGGGAAGCTTCCCTCCTGGAGGGGGAAATCATCGCCTTCGTCATCACCAACACTCCTCTCGTCGGAGGGGAGTCATCTCCATCAACATCTTCATCAGCACCATCGCTTCTCCAAACCCTAGTTCATCTCTTGTAACCAATCTCCGTCTCGCGACTCCGATTGGTACTTGTAAGGTTGCTAGTAGTGTTGATTACTCTTTGTAGTTGATGCTAGTTGGATTACTTGGTGGAAGAGTTTATGTTCAGATCCTTGATGCTATTCGTTACACCTCTGATCATGATTATGATTATGCTTTGTGAGTAGTTATGTTTGGATAGCCCTTGTCGTCCTGAATCCAACAAGCTTGGGTTTGCTCGATTCGGAGCTCGTATGCGAATGTTATGGCTGTTTCAGTGGCGAGCGGTAGTACCGCTGCAAGCTCTTACTTGACTCTTTCAGATAATATGATAAATTGCAATTGCTTCAAGGACTATGGACTTTTGTTGGCTACTTCTCGGTAAGGTTTTTGTTTCATACTTTGCTTTGTGAAGGAATTGTTACTTTCCCATAAGAATCTCTATGATGTATCGCTGTTCTATGTGTGATCATGATGCCCTCATGCCCGTATTATGTTTTATCGACACCTTCATCCCTAAACATGTGGACATGTCTATGGATCTTGGTTTTCGCTTGAGGACAAGCGAGGTCTAAGCTTGGGGGAGTTGATACGTCCATTTTTCATCATGCTTTCATGTTGATACTTATCGCTTTATGGACTGTTATTATACTTTGTGGAACCACACTTATGCCTTTTCTCTCTTATTTTGCAAGGTTTATTTGAAGAGGGAGAATACCGGCAGCTGGAATTCTAGACTGGAGAAGGAGCAAGTCTGAGTCCTCTATTCTACGCAAATCCAAATGCCCTGAAAATCAACGTGGATTTTTTTGGGAATATATAAAAAATATTGGGCGAAAGAAGTGTCAGAGGGGAGCAGCCAGGGGCCCACAAACCTGGTTGCCGCGGCCTACCCCCCCTGGCCGCGGCAACAGGGCTTGTGGGCACCCTGGTGGCCCACTGGCCCCCCTCTTTTGCTATATGAAGGGTTTCGTCCGAGAAAAAATCAGGGTGGAGCTTTTTCGTTGATTCGCCGCCGCCACGAGGCGAAACTTGAGCAGAACCAATCAAGGGCTCCGGCAGGACGATCCTGCCGGGGAAGCTTCCCTCCTGGAGGGGGAAATCATCGCCTTCGTCATCACCAACACTCCTCTCGTCGGAGGGGAGTCATCTCCATCAACATCTTCATCAGCACCATCGCTTCTCCAAACCCTAGTTCATCTCTTGTAACCAATCTCCGTCTCGCGACTCCGATTGGTACTTGTAAGGTTGCTAGTAGTGTTGATTACTCTTTGTAGTTGATGCTAGTTGGATTACTTGGTGGAAGAGTTTATGTTCAGATCCTTGATGCTATTCATTACACCTCTGATCATGATTATGATTATGCTTTGTGATTAGTTATGTTTGGATAGCCCTTGTCGTCCTGAATCCAACAAGCTTGGGTTTGCTCGATTCGGAGCTCGTATGTGAAAGTTATGGCTGTTTCAGTGGCGAGCGGTAGTACCGCTGCAAGCTCTTACTTGACTCTTTCAGATAATATGATAAATTGCAATTGCTTCAAGGACTATGGACTTTTGTTGGCTACTTCTCGGTAAGGTTTTTGTTTCATACTTTGCTTTGTGAAGGAATTGTTACTTTCCCATAAGAATCTCTATGATGTATCGCTGTTCTATGTGTGATCATGATGCCCTCATGTCCGTATTATGTTTTATCGACACCTTCATCCCTAAACATGTGGACATGTCTATGGATCTTGGTTTTCGCATGAGGACAAGCGAGGTCTAAGCTTGGGGGAGTTGATACGTCCGTTTTTCATCATGCTTTCATGTTGATATTTATCGCTTTATGGACTGTTATTATACTTTGTGGAACCACACTTATGCCTTTTCTCTCTTATTTTGCAAGGTTTATTTGAAGACGGAGAATACCGGCAGCTGGAATTCTAGACTGGAAAAGGAGCAAGTCTGAGTCCTCTATTCTACGCAAATCCAAATGCCCTGAAAATCAACGTGGATTTTTTTGGGAATATATAAAAAATATTGGGCGAAAGAAGTGTCAGAGGGGAGCAGCCAGGGGCCCACAAACCTGGTTGCCGCGGCCTACCCCCCCTGGCCGCGGCAACAGGGCTTGTGGGCACCCTGGTGGCCCACTGGCCCCCCTCTTTTGCTATATGAAGGGTTTCGTCCGAGAAAAAATCAGGGTGGACCTTTTTCGTTGATTCGCCGCCGCCACGAGGCGAAACTTGAGCAGAACCAATCAAGGGCTCCGGCAGGACGATCCTGCCGGGGAAGCTTCCCTCCTGGAGGGGGAAATCATCGCCTTCGTCATCACCAACACTCCTCTCGTCGGAGGGGAGTCATCTCCATCAACATCTTCATCAGCACCATCGCTTCTCCAAACCCTAGTTCATCTCTTGTAACCAATCTCCGTCTCGCGACTCCGATTGGTACTTGTAAGGTTGCTAGTAGTGTTGATTACTCTTTGTAGTTGATGCTAATTGGATTACTTGGTGGAAGAGTTTATGTTCAGATCCTTGATGCTATTCATTACACCTCTGATCATGATTATGATTATGCTTTGTGAGTAGTTATGTTTGGATAGCCCTTGTCGTCCTGAATCCAACAAGCTTGGGTTTGCTCGATTCGGAGCTCGTATGCGAAAGTTATGGCTGTTTCAGTGGCGAGCGGTAGTACCGCTGCAAGCTCTTACTTGACTCTTTCAGATAATATGATAAATTGCAATTGCTTCAAGGACTATGGACTTTTGTTGGCTACTTCTCGGTAAGGTTTTTGTTTCATACTTTGCTTTGTGAAGGAATTGTTACTTTCCCATAAGAATCTCTATGATGTATCGCTCTTCTATGTGTGATCATGATGCCCTCATGTCCGTATTATGTTTTATCGACACCTTCATCCCTAAACATGTGGACATGTCTATGGATCTTGGTTTTCGCTTGAGGACAAGCGAGGTCTAAGCTTGGGGGAGTTGATACGTCCGTTTTTCATCATGCTTTCATGTTGATATTTATCGCTTTATGGACTGTTATTATACTTTGTGGAACCACACTTATGCCTTTTCTCTCTTATTTTGCAAGGTTTATTTGAAGAGGGAGAATACCGGCAGCTGGAATTCTAGACTGGAAAAGGAGCAAGTCTGAGTCCTATATTCGACGCAAATCCAAATGCCCCGAAAATCAACGTGGATTTTTTTGGGAATATATAAAAAATATTGGGCGAAAGAAGTGTCAGAGGGGAGCAGTCAGGGGCCCACAAACCTGGTTGCCGCGGCCTACCCCCCCCTGGCCGCGGCAACAGGGCTTGTGGGCACCCTGGTGGCCCACTGGCCCCCATATTTTGCTATATGAAGGGTTTCGTCCGAGAAAAAATCAGGGTGGAGCTTTTTCGTTGATTCTCCGCCGCCACGAGGCGAAACTTGAGCAGAACCAATCAAGGGCTCCGGCAGGACGATCCTGCCGGGGAAGCTTCCCTCCTGGAGGGGGAAATCATCGCCTTCGTCATCACCAACACTCCTCTCGTCGGAGGGGAGTCATCTCCATCAACATCTTCATCAGCACCATCGCTTCTCCAAACCCTAGTTCATCTCTTGTAACCAATCTCCGTCTCGCGACTCCGATTGGTACATGTAAGGTTGCTAGTAGTGTTGATTACTCTTTGTAGTTGATGCTAGTTGGATTACTTGGTGGAAGAGTTTATGTTCAGATCCTTGATGCTATTCATTACACCTCTGATCATGATTATGATTATGCTTTGTGAGTAGTTATGTTTGGATAGCCCTTGTCGTCCTGAATCCAACAAGCTTGGGTTTGCTCGATTCGGAGCTCGTATGCGAAAGTTATGGCTGTTTCAGTGGCGAGCGGTAGTACCGCTGCAAGCTCTTACTTGACTCTTTCAGATAATATGATAAATTGCAATTGCTTCAAGGACTATGGACTTTTGTTGGCTACTTCTCGGTAAGGTTTTTGTTTCATACTTTGCTTTGTGAAGGAATTGTTACTTTCCCATAAGAATCTCTATGATGTATCGCTCTTCTATGTGTGATCATGATGCCCTCATGTCCGTATTATGTTTTATCGACACCTTCATCCCTAAACATGTGGACATGTCTATGGATCTTGGTTTTCGCTTGAGGACAAGCGAGGTCTAAGCTTGGGGGAGTTGATACGTCCGTTTTTCATCATGCTTTCATGTTGATATTTATCGCTTTATGGACTGTTATTATACTTTGTGGAACCACACTTATGCCTTTTCTCTCTTATTTTGCAAGGTTTATTTGAAGAGGGAGAATACCGGCAGCTGGAATTCTAGACTTGAAAAGGAGCAAGTCTGAGTCCTATATTCTACGCAAATCCAAATGCCCCGAAAATCAACGTGGATTTTTTTGGGAATATATAAAAAATATTGGGCGAAAGAAGTGTCAGAGGGGAGCAGCCAGGGGCCCACAAACCTGGTTGCCGCGGCCTACCCCCCCTGGCCGCGGCAACAGGGCTTGTGGGCACCCTGGTGGCCCACTGGCCCCCATATTTTGCTATATGAAGGGTTTCGTCCGAGAAAAAATCAGGGTGGAGCTTTTTCGTTGATTCTCCGCCGCCACGAGGCGAAACTTGAGCAGAACCAATCAAGGGCTCCGGCAGGACGATCCTGCCGGGGAAGCTTCCCTCCTGGAGGGGGAAATCATCGCCTTCGTCATCACCAACACTCCTCTCATCGGAGGGGAGTCATCTCCATCAACATCTTCATCAGCACCATCGCTTCTCCAAACCCTAGTTCATCTCTTGTAACCAATCTCCGTCTCGCGACTCCGATTGGTACATGTAAGGTTGCTAGTAGTGTTGATTACTCTTTGTAGTTGATGCTAGTTGGATTACTTGGTGGAAGAGTTTATGTTCAGATCCTTGATGCTATTCATTACACCTCTGATCATGATTATGATTATGCTTTGTGAGTAGTTATGTTTGGATAGCCCTTGTCGTCCTGAATCAAACAAGCTTGGGTTTGCTCGATTCGGAGCTCGTATGCGAAAGTTATGGCTGTTTCAGTGGCGAGCGGTAGTACCTCTGCAAGCTCTTACTTGACTCTTTCAGATAATATGATAAATTGCAATTGCTTCAAGGACTATGGACTTTTGTTGGCTACTTCTCGGTAAGGTTTTTGTTTCATACTTTGCTTTGTGAAGGAATTGTTACTTTCCCATAAGAATCTCTATGATGTATCGCTCTTCTATGTGTGATCATGATGCCCTCATGTTCGTATTATGTTTTATCGACACCTTCATCCCTAAACATGTGGACATGTCTATGGATCTTGGTTTTCGCTTGAGGACAAGCGAGGTCTAAGCTTGGGGGAGTTGATACGTCCGTTTTTCATCATGCTTTCATGTTGATATTTATCGCTTTATGGACTGTTATTATACTTTGTGGAACCACACTTATGCCTTTTCTCTCTTATTTTGCAAGGTTTATTTGAAGAGGGAGAATACCGGCAGCTGGAATTCTAGACTGGAAAAGGAGCAAGTCTGAGTCCTATATTCTACGCAAATCCAAATGCCCCGAAAATCAACGTGGATTTTTTTCGGAATATATAAAAAATATTGGGCGAAAGAAGTGTCAGAGGGGAGCAGCCAGGGGCCCACAAACCTGGTTGCCGCGGCCTACCCCCCCTGGCCGCGGCAACAGGGCTTGTGGGCACCCTGGTGGCCCACTGGCCCCCATATTTTGCTATATGAAGGGTTTCGTCCGAGAAAAAATCAGGGTGGAGCTTTTTCGTTGATTCTCCGCCACCACGAGGCGAAACTTGAGCAGAACCAATCAAGGGCTCCGGCAGGACGATCCTGCCGGGGAAGCTTCCCTCCTGGAGGGGGAAATCATCGCCTTCGTCATCACCAACACTCCTCTCGTCGGAGGGGAGTCATCTCCATCAACATCTTCATCAGCACCATCGCTTCTCCAAACCCTAGTTCATCTCTTGTAACCAATCTCCGTCTCGCGACTCCGATTGGTACTTTTAAGGTTGCTAGTAGTGTTGATTACTCTTTGTAGTTGATGCTAGTTGGATTACTTGGTGGAAGAGTTTATGTTCAGATCCTTGATGCTATTCATTACACCTCTGATCATGATTATGATTATGCTTTGTGAGTAGTTATGTTTGGATAGCCCTTGTCGTCCTGAATCCAACAAGCTTGGGTTTGCTCGATTCGGAGCTCGTATGCGAAAGTTATGGCTGTTTCAGTGGCGAGCGGTAGTACCGCTGCAAGCTCTTACTTGACTCTTTCAGATAATATGATAAATTGCAATTGCTTCAAGGACTATGGACTTTTGTTGGCTACTTCTCGGTAAGGTTTTTGTTTCATACTTTGCTTTGTGAAGGAATTGTTACTTTCCCATAAGAATCTCTATGATGTATCGCTCTTCTATGTGTGATCATGATGCCCTCATGTCCGTATTATGTTTTATCGACACCTTCATCCCTAAACATGTGGACATGTCTATGGATCTTGGTTTTCGCATGAGGACAAGCGAGGTCTAAGCTTGGGGGAGTTGATACGTCCGTTTTTCATCATGCTTTCATGTTGATATTTATCGCTTTATGGACTGTTATTATACTTTGTGGAACCACACTTATGCCTTTTCTCTCTTATTTTGCAAGGTTTATTTGAAGAGGGAGAATACGGGCAGCTGGAATTCTAGACTGGAAAAGGAGCAAGTCTGAGTCCTCTATTCTACGCAAATCCAAATGCCCTGAAAATCAACGTGGATTTTTTTGGGAATATATAAAAAATATTGGGCGAAAGAAGTGTCAGAGGGGAGCAGCCAGGGGCCCACAAACCTGGTTGCCGCGGCCTACCTCCCCTGGCCGCGGCAACAGGGCTTGTGGGCACCCTGGTGGCCCACTGGCCCCCATATTTTGCTATATGAAGGGTTTCGTCCGAGAAAAAATCAGGGTGGAGCTTTTTCGTTGATTCGCCGCCGCCACGAGGCGAAACTTGAGCAGAACCAATCAAGGGCTCCGGCAGGACGATCCTGCCGGGGAAGCTTCCCTCCTGGAGGGGGAAATCATCGCCTTCGTCATCACCAACACTCCTCTCGTCGGAGGGGAGTCATCTCCATCAACATCTTCATCAGCACCATCGCTTCTCCAAACCCTAGTTCATCTCTTGTAACCAATCTCCGTCTCGCGACTCCGATTGGTACTTGTAAGGTTGCTAGTAGTGTTGATTACTCTTTGTAGTTGATGCTAGTTGGATTACTTGGTGGAAGAGTTTATGTTCAGATCCTTGATTCTATTCATTACACCTCTGATCATGATTATGATTATGCTTTGTGAGTAGTTATGTTTGGATAGCCCTTGTCGTCCTGAATCCAACAAGCTTGGGTTTGCTCGATTCGGAGCTCGTATGCGAAAGTTATGGCTGTTTCAGTGGCGAGCGGTAGTACCGCTGCAAGCTCTTACTTGACTCTTTCAGATAATATGATAAATTGCAATTGCTTCAAGGACTATGGACTTTTGTTGGCTACTTCTCGGTAAGGTTTTTGTTTCATACTTTGCTTTGTGAAGGAATTGTTACTTTCCCATAAGAATCTCTATGATGTATCGCTCTTCTATGTGTGATCATGATGCCCTCATGTCCGTATTATGTTTTATCGACACCTTCATCCCTAAACATGTGGACATGTCTATGGATCTTGGTTTTCGCTTGAGGACAAGCGAGGTCTAAGCTTGGGGGAGTTGATACGTCCGTTTTTCATCATGCTTTCATGTTGATATTTATCGCTTTATGGACTGTTATTATACTTTGTGGAACCACACTTATGCCTTTTCTCTCTTATTTTGCAAGGTTTATTTGAAGAGGGAGAATACCGGCAGCTGGAATTCTAGACTGGAAAAGGAGCAAGTCTGAGTCCTCTATTCTACGCAAATCCAAATGCCCTGAAAATCAACGTGGATTTTTTTGGGAATATATAAAAAATATTGGGCGAAAGAAGTGTCAGAGGGGAGCAGCCAGGGGCCCACAAACCTGGTTGCCGCGGCCTACCCCCCCTGGCCGCGGCAACAGGGCTTGTGGGCACCCTGGTGGCCCACTGGCCCCCATATTTTGCTATATGAAGGGTTTCGTCCGAGAAAAAATCAGGGTGGAGCTTTTTCGTTGATTCTCCGCCGCCACGAGGCGAAACTTGAGCAGAACCAATCAAGGGCTCCGGCAGGACGATCCTGCCGGGGAAGCTTCCCTCCTGGAGGGGGAAATCATCGCCTTCGTCATCACCAACACTCCTCTCGTCGGAGGGGAGTCATCTCCATCAACATCTTCATCAGCACCATCGCTTCTCCAAACCCTAGTTCATCTCTTGTAACCAATCTCCGTCTCGCGACTCCGATTGGTACTTGTAAGGTTGCTAGTAGTGTTGATTACTCTTTGTAGTTGATGCTAGTTGGATTACTTGGTGGAAGAGTTTATGTTCAGATCCTTGATTCTATTCATTACACCTCTGATCATGATTATGATTATGCTTTGTGAGTAGTTATGTTTGGATAGCCCTTGTCGTCCTGAATCCAACAAGCTTGGGTTTGCTCGATTCGGAGCTCGTATGCGAAAGTTATGGCTGTTTCAGTGGCGAGCGGTAGTACCGCTGCAAGCTCTTACTTGACTCTTTCAGATAATATGATAAATTGCAATTGCTTCAAGGACTATGGACTTTTGTTGGCTACTTCTCGGTAAGGTTTTTGTTTCATACTTTGCTTTGTGAAGGAATTGTTACTTTCCCATAAGAATCTCTATGATGTATCGCTGTTCTATGTGTGATCATGATGCCCTCATGTCCGTATTATGTTTTATCGACACCTTCATCCCTAAACATGTGGACATGTCTATGGATCTTGGTTTTCGCATGAGGACAAGCGAGGTCTAAGCTTGGGGGAGTTGATACGTCCGTTTTTCATCATGCTTTCATGTTGATATTTATCGCTTTATGGACTGTTATTATACTTTGTGGAACCACACTTATGCCTTTTCTCTCTTATTTTGCAAGGTTTATTTGAAGAGGGAGAATACCGGCAGCTGGAATTCTAGACTGGAAAAGGAGCAAGTCTGAGTCCTCTATTCTACGCAAATCCAAATGCCCTGAAAATCAACGTGGATTTTTTTGGGAATATATAAAAAATATTGGGCGAAAGAAGTGTCAGAGGGGAGCAGCCAGGGGCCCACAAACCTGGTTGCCGCGGCCTACCCCCCCTGGCCGCGGCAACAGGGCTTGTGGGCACCCTGGTGGCCCACTGGCCCCCATATTTTGCTATATGAAGGGTTTCGTCCGAGAAAAAATCAGGGTGGAGCTTTTTCGTTGATTCTCCGCCGCCACGAGGCGAAACTTGAGCAGAACCAATCAAGGGCTCCGGCAGGACGATCCTGCCGGGGAAGCTTCCCTCCTGGAGGGGGAAATCATCGCCTTCGTCATCACCAACACTCCTCTCGTCGGAGGGGAGTCATCTCCATCAACATCTTCATCAGCACCATCGCTTCTCCAAACCCTAGTTCATCTCTTGTAACCAATCTCCGTCTCGCGACTCCGATTGGTACTTGTAAGGTTGCTAGTAGTGTTGATTACTCTTTGTAGTTGATGCTAGTTGGATTACTTGGTGGAAGAGTTTATGTTCAGATCCTTGATTCTATTCATTACACCTCTGATCATGATTATGATTATGCTTTGTGAGTAGTTATGTTTGGATAGCCCTTGTCGTCCTGAATCCAACAAGCTTGGGTTTGCTCGATTCGGAGCTCGTATGCGAAAGTTATGGCTGTTTCAGTGGCGAGCGGTAGTACCGCTGCAAGCTCTTACTTGACTCTTTCAGATAATATGATAAATTGCAATTGCTTCAAGGACTATGGACTTTTGTTGGCTACTTCTCGGTAAGGTTTTTGTTTCATACTTTGCTTTGTGAAGGAATTGTTACTTTCCCATAAGAATCTCTATGATGTATCGCTCTTCTATGTGTGATCATGATGCCCTCATGTCCGTATTATGTTTTATCGACACCTTCATCCCTAAACATGTGGACATGTCTATGGATCTTGGTTTTCGCATGAGGACAAGCGAGGTCTAAGCTTGGGGGAGTTGATACGTCCGTTTTTCATCATGCTTTCATGTTGATATTTATCGCTTTATGGACTGTTATTATACTTTGTGGAACCACACTTATGCCTTTTCTCTCTTATTTTGCAAGGTTTATTTGAAGAGGGAGAATACCGGCAGCTGGAATTCTAGACTGGAAAAGGAGCAAGTCTGAGTCCTCTATTCTACGCAAATCCAAATGCCCTGAAAATCAACGTGGATTTTTTTGGGAATATATAAAAAATATTGGGCGAAAGAAGTGTCAGAGGGGAGCAGCCAAGGGCCCACAAACCTGGTTGCCGCGGCCTACCCCCCTGGCCGCGGCAACAGGGCTTGTGGGCACCCTGGTGGCCCACTGGCCCCCATCGTTTGCTATATGAAGGGTTTCGTCCGAGAAAAAATCAGGGTGGAGCTTTTTCGTTGATTCGCCGCCGCCACGAGGCGAAACTTGAGCAGAACCAATCAAGGGCTCCGGCAGGACGATCCTGCCGGGGAAGCTTCCCTCCTGGAGGGGGAAATCATCGCCTTCGTCATCACCAACACTCCTCTCGTCGGAGGGGAGTCATCTCCATCAACATCTTCATCAGCACCATCGCTTCTCCAAACCCTAGTTCATCTCTTGTAACCAATCTCCGTCTCGCGACTCCGATTGGTACTTGTAAGGTTGCTAGTAGTGTTGATTACTCTTTGTAGTTGATGCTAGTTGGATTACTTGGTGGAAGAGTTTATGTTCAGATCCTTGATGCTATTCATTACACCTCTGATCATGATTATGATTATGCTTTGTGAGTAGTTATGTTTGGATAGCCCTTGTCGTCCTGAATCCAACAAGCTTGGGTTTGCTCGATTCGGAGCTCGTATGCGAAAGTTATGGCTGTTTCAGTGGCGAGCGGTAGTACCGCTGCAAGCTCTTACTTGACTCTTTCAGATAATATGATAAATTGCAATTGCTTCAAGGACTATGGACTTTTGTTGGCTACTTCTCGGTAAGGTTTTTGTTTCATACTTTTCTTTGTGAAGGAATTGTTACTTTCCCATAAGAATCTCTATGATGTATCGCTCTTCTATGTGTGATCATGATGCCCTCATGTCCGTATTATGTTTTATCGACACCTTCATCCCTAAACATGTGGACATGTCTATGGATCTTGGTTTTCGCTTGAGGACAAGCGAGGTCTAAGCTTGGGGGAGTTGATACGTCCGTTTTTCATCATGCTTTCATGTTGATATTTATCGCTTTATGGACTGTTATTATACTTTGTGGAACCACAATTATGCCTTTTCTCTCTTATTTTGCAAGGTTTATTTGAAGAGGGAGAATACCGGCAGCTGGAATTCTAGACTGGAAAAGGAGCAAGTCTGAGTCCTCTATTCTACGCAAATCCAAATGCCCTGAAAATCAACGTGGATTTTTTTGGGAATATATAAAAAATATTGGGCGAAAGAAGTGTCAGAGGGGAGCAGCCAGGGGCCCACAAACCTGGTTGCCGCGGCCTACCCCCCTGGCCGCGGCAACAGGGCTTGTGGGCACCCTGGTGGCCCACTGGCCCCCCTCTTTTGCTATATGAAGGGTTTCGTCCGAGAAAAAATCAGGGTGGAGCTTTTTCGTTGATTCTCCGCCGCCACGAGGCGAAACTTGAGCAGAACCAATCAAGGGCTCCGGCAGGACGATCCTGCCGGGGAAGCTTCCCTCCTGGAGGGGGAAATCATCGCCTTCGTCATCACCAACACTCCTCTCGTCGGAGGGGAGTCATCTCCATCAACATCTTCATCAGCACCATCGCTTCTCCAAACCCTAGTTCATCTCTTGTAACCAATCTCCGTCTCGCGACTCCGATTGGTACTTGTAAGGTTGCTAGTAGTGTTGATTACTCTTTGTAGTTGATGCTAGTTGGATTACTTGGTGGAAGAGTTTATGTTCAGATCCTTGATGCTATTCATTACACCTCTGATCATGATTATGATTATGCTTTGTGAGTAGTTATGTTTGGATAGCCCTTGTCGTCCTGAATCCAACAAGCTTGGGTTTGCTCGATTCGGAGCTCGTATGCGAAAGTTATGGCTGTTTCAGTGGCGAGCGGTAGTACCGCTGCAAGCTCTTACTTGACTCTTTCTGATAATATGATAAATTGCAATTGCTTCAAGGACTATGGACTTTTGTTGGCTACTTCTCGGTAAGGTTTTTGTTTCATACTTTGCTTTGTGAAGGAATTGTTACTTTCCCATAAGAATCTCTATGATGTATCGCTCTTCTATGTGTGATCATGATGCCCTCATGTCCGTATTATGTTTTATCGACACCTTCATCCCTAAACATGTGGACATGTCTATGGATCTTGGTTTTCGCTTGAGGACAAGCGAGGTCTAAGCTTGGGGGAGTTGATACGTCCGTTTTTCATCATGCTTTCATGTTGATATTTATCGCTTTATGGACTGTTATTATACTTTGTGGAACCACACTTATGCCTTTTCTCTCTTATTTTGCAAGGTTTATTTGAAGAGGGAGAATACCGGCAGCTGGAATTCTAGACTGGAAAAGGAGCAAGTCTGAGTCCTCTATTCTACGCAAATCCAAATGCCCTGAAAATCAACGTGGATTTTTTTGGGAATATATAAAAAATATTGGGCGAAAGAAGTGTCAGAGGGGAGCAGCCAGGGGCCCACAAACCTGGTTGCCGCGGCCTACCCCCCTGGCCGCGGCAACAGGGCTTGTGGGCACCCTGGTGGCCCACTGGCCCCCCTCTTTTGCTATATGAAGGGTTTCGTCCGAGAAAAAATCAGGGTGGAGCTTTTTCGTTGATTCTCCGCCGCCACGAGGCGAAACTTGAGCAGAACCAATCAAGGGCTCCGGCAGGACGATCCTGCCGGGGAAGCTTCCCTCCTGGAGGGGGAAATCATCGCCTTCGTCATCACCAACACTCCTCTCGTCGGAGGGGAGTCATCTCCATCAACATCTTCATCAGCACCATCGCTTCTCCAAACCCTAGTTCATCTCTTGTAACCAATCTCCGTCTCGCGACTCCGATTGGTACTTGTAAGGTTGCTAGTATTGTTGATTACTCTTTGTAGTTGATGCTAGTTGGATTACTTGGTGGAAGAGTTTATGTTCAGATCCTTGATTCTATTCATTACACCTCTGATCATGATTATGATTATGCTTTGTGAGTAGTTATGTTTGGATAGCCCTTGTCGTCCTGAATCCAACAAGCTTGGGTTTGCTCGATCGGAGCTCGTATGCGAAAGTTATGGTTGTTTCAGTGGCGAGCGGTAGTACCGCTGCAAGCTCTTACTTGACTCTTTCTGATAATATGATAAATTGCAATTGCTTCAAGGACTATGGACTTTTGTTGGCTACTTCTCGGTAAGGTTTTTGTTTCATACTTTGCTTTGTGAAGGAATTGTTACTTTCCCATAAGAATCTCTATGATGTATCGCTCTTCTATGTGTGATCATGATGCCCTCATGTCCGTATTATGTTTTATTGACACCTTCATCCCTAAACATGTGGACATGTCTATGGATCTTGGTTTTCGCTTGAGGACAAGCGAGGTCTAAGCTTGGGGGAGTTGATACGTCCGTTTTTCATCATGCTTTCATGTTGATATTTATCGCTTTATGGACTGTTATTATACTTTGTGGAACCACACTTATGCCTTTTCTCTCTTATTTTGCAAGGTTTATTTGAAGAGGGAGAATACCGGCAGCTGGAATTCTAGACTGGAAAAGGAGCAAGTCTGAGTCCTCTATTCTACGCAAATCCAAATGCCCTGAAAATCAACGTGGATTTTTTTGGGAATATATAAAAAATATTGGGCGAAAGAAGTGTCAGAGGGGAGCAGCCAGGGGCCCACAAACCTGGTTGCCGCGGCCTACCCCCCTGGACGCGGCAACAGGGCTTGTGGGCACCCTGGTGGCCCACTGGCCCCCCTCTTTTGCTATATGAAGGGTTTCGTCCGAGAAAAAATCAGGGTGGAGCTTTTTCGTTGATTCTCCGCCGCCACGAGGCGAAACTTGAGCAGAACCAATCAAGGGCTCCGGCAGGACGATCCTGCCGGGGAAGCTTCCCTCCTGGAGGGGGAAATCATCGCCTTCGTCATCACCAACACTCCTCTCGTCAGAGGGGAGTCATCTCCATCAACATCTTCATCAGCACCATCGCTTCTCCAAACCCTAGTTCATCTCTTGTAACCAACCTTCGTCTCGCGACTCCGATTGGTACTTGTAAGGTTGCTAGTAGTGTTGATTACTCTTTGTAGTTGATGCTAGTTGGATTACTTGGTGGAAGAGTTTATGTTCAGATCCTTGATGCTATTCATTACACCTCTGATCATGATTATGATTATGCTTTGTGAGTAGTTATGTTTGGATAGCCCTTGTCGTCCTGAATCCAACAAGCTTGGGTTTGCTCGATTCGGAGCTCGTATGCAAAAGTTATGGCTGTTTCAGTGGCGAGCGGTAGTACCGCTGCAAGCTCTTACTTGACTCTTTCTGATAATATGATAAATTGCAATTGCTTCAAGGACTATGGACTTTTGTTGGCTACTTCTCGGTAAGGTTTTTGTTTCATACTTTGCTTTGTGAAGGAATTGTTACTTTCCCATAAGAATCTCTATGATGTATTGCTGTTCTATGTGTGATCATGATGCCCTCATGTCCGTATTATGTTTTATCGACACCTTCATCCCTAAACATGTGGACATGTCTATGGATCTTGGTTTTCGCTTGAGGACAAGCGAGGTCTAAGCTTGGGGGAGTTGATACGTCCATTTTTCATCATGCTTTCATGTTGATATTTATCGCTTTATGGACTATTATTATACTTTGTGGAACCATACTTATGCCTTTTCTCTCTTATTTTGCAAGGTTTATTTGAAGAGGGAGAATACCGGCAGCTGGAATTCTAGACTGGAAAAGGAGCAAGTCTGAGTCCTCTATTCTACGCCAATCCAAATGCCCTTAAAATCAACGTGGATTTTTTTGGGAATATATAAAAAATATTGGGCGAAAGAAGTGTCAGAGGGGAGCAGCCAGGGGCCCACAAACCTAGTTGCCGCGGCCTACCCCCCTGGCCGCGGCAACAGGGCTTGTGGGCACCCTGGTGGCCCACTGGCCCCCCTCTTTTACTATATGAAGGGTTTCGTCCAAGAAAAAAAATCAGGGTGGAGCTTTTTCGTTGATTCGCCGCCGCCACGAGGCGAAACTTGAGCAGAACCAATCAAGGGCTCCGGCAGGACGATCCTGCCGGGGAAGCTTCCCTCCTGGAGGGGGAAATCATCGCCTTCGTCATCACCAACACTCCTCTCGTCGGAGGGGAGTCATCTCCATCAACATCTTCATCAGCACCATCGCTTCTCCAAACCCTAGTTCATCTCTTGTAACCAATCTCCGTCTCGCGACTCCGATTGGTACTTGTAAGGTTGCTAGTAGTGTTGATTACTCTTTGTAGATGATGCTAGTTGGATTACTTGGTGGAAGAGTTTATGTTCAGATCCTTGATGCTATTCTTTACACCTCTGATCATGATTATGATTATGCTTTGTGAGTAGTTATGTTTGGATAACCCTTGTCGTCCTGAATCCAACAAGCTTGGGTTTGCTCGATTCGGAGCTCGTATGCGAAAGTTATGGCCGTTACAGTGGCGAGCGGTAGTACCGCTGCAAGCTCTTACTTGACTCTTTCTGATAATATGATAAATTGCAATTGCTTCAAGGACTATGGACTTTTGTTGGCTACTTCTCGGTAAGGTTTTTGTTTCATACTTTGCTTTGTGAAGGAATTTTTACTTTCCCATAAGAATCTCTATGATGTATTGCTATTCTATGTGTGATCATGATGCCCACATGTCCGTATTATGTTTTATCGACACCTTCATCCCTAAACATGTGGACATGTCTATGGATCTTGGTTTTCGTTTGAGGACAAGCGAGGTCTAAGCTTGGGGGAGTTGATACGTCCATTTTTCATCATGCTTTCATGTTGATATTTATCGCTTTATGGACTCTTATTATACTTTGTGGAACCATACTTATGCCTTTTCTCTCTTATTTTGCAAGGTTTATTTGAAGAGGGAGAATACCGGCAGCTGGAATTCTAGACTGGAAAAGGAGCAAGTCTGAGTCCTCTATTCTACGCAAATCCAAATGCCCTGAAAATCAACGTGGATTTTTTTGGGAATATATAAAAAATATTGGGCGAAAGAAGTGTCAGAGGGGAGCAGCCAGGGGCCCACAAACCTGGTTGCCGCGGCCTACCCCCCTGGCCGCGGCAACAGGGCTTGTGGGCACCCTGGTGGCCCACTGGCCCCCCTCCTTTGCTATATGAAGGGTTTCGTCCAAGAAAAAAAATCAGGGTGGAGCTTTTTCGTTGATTCGCCGCTGCCACGAGGCGAAACTTGAGCAGAACCAATCAAGGGCTCCGGCAGGACGATCCTGCCGGGGAAGCTTCCCTCCTGGAGGGGGAAATCATCGCCTTCGTCATCACCAACACTCCTCTCGTCGGAGGGGAGTCATCTCCATCAACATCTTCATCAGCACCATCGCTTCTCCAAACCCTAGTTCATCTCTTGTAACCAATCTCCGTCTCGCGACTCCGATTGGTACTTGTAAGGTTGCTAGTAGTGTTGATTACTCTTTGTAGTTGATGCTAGTTGGATTACTTGGTGGAAGAGTTTATGTTCAGATCCTTGATGCTATTCATTACACCTCTGATCATGATTATGATTATGCTTTGTGAGTAGTTATGTTTGGATAGCCCTTGTCATCCTGAATCCAACAAGCTTGGGTTTGCTAGATTCGGAGCTCGTATGCGAAAGTTATGGCTGTTTCAGTGGCGAGCGGTAGTACCGCTGCAAGCTCTTACTTGACTCTTTCAGATAATATGATAAATTGCAATTGCTTCAAGGACTATGGACTTTTGTTGGCTACTTCTCGGTAAGGTTTTTGTTTCATACTTTGCTTTGTGAAGGAATTGTTACTTTCCCATAAGAATCTCTATGATGTATCGTTGTTCTATGTGTCATCATGATGCCCTCATGTCCGTATTATGTTTTATCGACACCTTCATCCCTAAACATGTGGACATGTCTATGGATCTTGGTTTTCGCTTGAGGACAAGCGAGGTCTAAGCTTGGGGGAGTTGATACGTCCATTTTTCATCATGCTTTCATGTTGATATTTATCGCTTTATGGACTGTTATTATACTTTGTGGAACCATACTTATGCCTTTTCTCTCTTATTTTGCCAGGTTTATTTGAAGAGGGAGAATACCGGCAGCTGGAATTCTAGACTGGAAAAGGAGCAAGTCTGAGTCCTCTATTCTACGCAAATCCAAATGCCCTGAAAATCAACGTGGATTTTTTTGGGAATATATAAAAAATATTGGGCGAAAGAAGTGTCAGAGGGAAGCAGCCAGGGGCCCACAAACCTGGTTGCCAAGGCCTACCCCCCCTGGTCGCGGCAACAGGGCTTGTAGGCACCCTGGTGGCCCACTGGCCCCCCTCTTTTGCTATATGAAGGGTTTCGTCCGAGAAAAAATCAGGGTGGAGCTTTTTCGTTGATTCGCCGCCGCCACGAGGCGAAACTTGAGCAGAACCAATCAAGGGCTCCGGCAGGACGATCCTGCCGGGGAAGCTTCCCTCGTGGAGGAGGAAATCATCGCCTTCGTCATCACCAACACTCCTCTCGTCGGAGGGGAGTCATCTCCATCAACATCTTCATCAGCACCACCGCTTCTCCAAACCCTAGTTCATCTCTTGTAACCAATCTCCGTCTCGCGACTCCGATTGGTACTTGTAAGGTTGCTAGTAGTGTTGATTACTCTTTGTAGTTGATGCTAGTTGGATTACTTGGTGGAAGAGTTTATGTTCAAATCCTTGATGCTATTCATTACACCTCTGATCATGATTATGATTATGCTTTGTGAGTAGATATGTTTGGATAGCCCTTGTCGTCCTGAATCCAACAAGCTTGGGTTTGCTCGATTCGGAGCTCGTATGCGAAAGTTATGGCTGTTTCAGTGGTGAGCGGTAGTACCGTTGCAAGCTCTTACTTGACTCTTTCTGATAATATGATAAATTGCAATTGCTTCAAGGACTATGGACTTTTGTTGGCTACTTCTCGGTAAGGTTTTTGTTTCATACTTTGCTTTGTGAAGGAATTGTTACTTTCCCATAAAAATCTCTATGATGTATTGCTGTTCTATGTGTGATCATGATGCCCTCATGTCCGTATTATGTTTTATCGACAGCTTCATCCCTAAACATGTGGACATGCCTATGGATCTTGGGTTTCGCTTGAGGACAAGCGAGGTCTAAGCTTGGGGGAGTTGATACGTCCATTTTTCATCATGCTTTCATGTTGATATTTATCGCTTCATGGACTGTTATTATAGTTTGTGGAACCATACTTATGCCTTTTCTCTCTTATTTTGCAAGGTTTATTTGAAGAGGGAGAATACCGGCAGCTGGAATTCTAGACTGGAAAAGGAGCAAGTCTGTGTCCTCTATTCTACGCAAATCCAAATGCCCTGAAAATCAACGTGGATTTTTTTGGGAATATATAAAAAATATTGGGCAAAAGAAGTGTCAGAGGGGAGCAGCCAGGGGCCCACAAACCTGGTTGCCGCGGCCTACCCCCCATGGCCGCGGCAACAGGGCTTGTGGGCACCCTGGTGGCACACTGGCCCCCATCTTTTGCTATATGAAGGGTTTCGTCCGAGAAAAAATCAGGGTGGAGCTTTTTCGTTGATTCGCCACCGCCACGAGGCGAAACTTGAGCAGAACCAATCAAGGGCTCCGGCAGGACGATCTTGCCGGGGAAGCTTCCCTCCTGGAGGGGGAAATCATCGCCTTCGTCATCACCAACACTCCTCTTGTCGGGGAGTCATCTCCATCAACATCTTCATCAGCACCATCGCTTCTCCAAACCCTAGTTCATCTCTTGTAACCAATCTCCGTCTCGCGACTCCGATTGGTACTTGTAAGGTTGCTAGTAGTGTTGATTACTCTTTGTAGTTGATGCTAGTTGGATTACTTGGTGGAAGAGTTTATGTTCAGATCCTTGATGCTATTCATTACACCTCTGATCATGATTATGATTATGCTTTGTGAGTAGTTATGTTTGGATAGCCCTTGTCGTCCTAAATCCAACAAGCTTGGGTTTGCTCGATTCGGAGCTCGTATGCGAAAGTTATGGCTGTTTCAGTGGCGAGCGGTAGTACCGCTGCAAGCTCTTACTTGACTCTTTCTGATAATATGATAAATTGCAATTGCTTCAAGGACTATGGACTTTTGTTGGCTACTTCTCGGTAAGGTTTTTGTTTCATACTTTGCTTTGTGAAGGAATTGTTACTTGCCCATAAGAATCTCTATGATGTATTGCTGTTCTATGTGTGATCATGATGCCCTCATGTCCGTATTATGTTTTATCGACACCTTCATCCCTAAAAATGTGGACATGTCTAAGGATCTTGGTTTTCGCTTGAGGACAAGCGAGGTCTAAGCTTGGGGGAGTTGATACGTCCATTTTTCATCACGCTTTCATGTTGATATTTATCGCTTCATGGACTGTTATTATACTTTGTGGAACCATACTTATGCCTTTTGTCTCTTATTTTGCAAGGTTTATTTGAAGAGGGAGAATACCGGCAGCTGGAATTCTAGACTGGAAAAGGAGCAAGTCTGAGTCCTCTATTCTACGCAAATCCAAATGCCCTGAAAATCAACGTGGATTTTTTTGGGAATATATAAAAAATATTGGGCGAAAGAAGTGTCAGAGGGGAGCAGCCAGGGGCCCACAAACCTGGTTGACGCGGCCTACCCTCCCTGGCCGCGGCAACAGGGCTTGTGGGCACCCTGTTGGCCCACTGGCCCCCCTCTTTTGCTATATGAAGGGTTTCGTCCGAGAAAAAATCAGGGTGGAGCTTTTTGGTTGATTCGCCGCCGCCACGAGGCAAAACTTGAGCAGAACCAATCAAGGGCTCCGACAGGACGATCCTGCCGGGGAAGCTTCCCTCCTGGAGGGGGAAATCATCGCCTTCGTCATCACCAACACTCCTCTCGTCGGAGGGGAGTCATCTCCATCAACATCTTCATCAGCACCATCGCTTCTCCAAACCCTAGTTCATCTCTTGTAACCAATCTCCGTCTCGCGACTCCGATTGGTACTTGTAAGGTTGCTAGTAGTGTTCATTACTCTTTGTAGTTGATGCTAGTTGGATTACTTGGTGGAAGAGTTTATGTTCAGATCCTTGATGCTATTCATTACACCTCTGATCATGATTATGATTATGCTTTGTGAGTAGTTATGTTTGGATAGCCCTTGTCGTTCTGAATCCAACAAGCTTGGGTTTGCTCGATTCGGAGCTCGTATGCGAAAGTTATGGCTGTTTCAGTGGCGAGCGGTTGTACCGCTGCCAGCTCTTACTTGACTCTTTCTGATAATATGATAAATTGCAATTGCTTCAAGGACTATGGAGTTTTGTTGGCTACTTCTCGGTAAGGTTTTTGTTTCATACTTTGCTTTGTGAAGGAATTGTTACTTGCCCATAAGAATCTCTATGATGTATTGCTGTTCTATGTGTGATCATGATGCACTCATGTCCGTATTATGTTTTATCGACACCTTCATCCCTAAACATGTGGACATGTCTATGGATCTTGGTTTTCGCTTGAGGACAAGCGAGGTCTAAGCTTGGGGGAGTTGATAGGTCCATTTTTCATCATGCTTTCATGTTGATATTTATCGCTTTATGGACTGTTATTATACTTTGTGGAACCATACTTATGCCTTTTCTCTCTTATTTTGCAAGGTTTATTTGAAGAGGGAGAATACCGGCAGCTGGAATTCTAGACTGGAAAAGGAGCAATTCTGAGTCCTCTATTCTACGCAAATCCAAATGCCCTGAAAATCAACGTGGATTTTTTTGGGAATATATAAAAAATATTGGGCGAAAGAAGTGTCAGAGGGGAGCATCCAGGGGCCCACAAACCTGGTTGACGCGGCCTACCCTCCCTGGCCGCGGCAACAGGGCTTGTGGGCACCCTGTTGGCCCACTGGCCCCCCTCTTTTGCTATATGAAGGGTTTCGTCCGAGAAAAAATCAGGGTGGAGCTTTTTCGTTGATTCGCCGCCGCCACGAGGCGAAACTTGAGCAGAACCAATCAAGGGCTCCGGCAGGACGATCCTCCCGGGGAAGCTTCCCTCCTGGAGGGGGAAATCATCGCCTTCGTCATCACCAACACTCCTCTCGTCGGAGGGGAGTCATCTCCATCAACATCTTCATCAGCACCATCGCTTCTCCAAACCCTAGTTCATCTCTTGTAACCAATCTCCGTCTCGCGACTCCGATTGGTACTTGTAAGGTTGCTAGTAATGTTCATTACTCTTTGTAGTTGATGCTAGTTGGATTACTTGGTGGAAGAGTTTATGTTCAGATCCTTGATGCTATTCATTACACCTCTGATCATGATTATGATTATGCTTTGTGAGTAGTTATGTTTGGATAGCCCTTGTCGTCCTGAATCCAACAAGCTTGGGTTTGCTCGATTCGGAGCTCGTATGCGAAAGTTATGGCTGTTTCAGTGGCGAGCGGTAGTACCGCTGCAAGCTCTTACTTGACTCTTTCTGATAATATGATAAGTTGCAATTGCTTCAAGGACTATGGACTTTTGTTGGCTACTTCTCGGTAAGGTTTTTGTTTCATACTTTGCTTTGTGAAGGAATTGTTACTTTCCCATAAGAATCTCTATGATGTATTGCTGTTCTATGTGTGATCATGATGCCCTCATGTCCGTATTATGTTTTATCGACACCTTCATCCCTAAACATGTGGACATGTCTATGGATCTTGGTTTTCGCTTGAGGACAAGCGAGGTCTAAGCTTGGGGGAGTTGATACGTCCATTTTTCATCATGCTTTCATGTTGATATTTATCGCTTTATGGACTGTTATTATACTTTGTGGAACCATACTTATGCCTTTTCTCTCTTATTTTGCAAGGTTTATTTGAAGAGGGAGAATACTGGCAGCTGGAATTCTAGACTGGAAAAGGAGCAAGTCTGAGTCCTCTATTCTACGCAAATCCAAATGCCCTGAAAATCAACGTGGATTTTTTTGGGAATATATAAAAAATATTGGGCGAAAGAAGTGTCACAGGGGAGCAGCCAAGGGCCCACAAACCTGGTTGCCGCGGCCTACCCCCCCTAGCCCGCGGCAACAGGGCTTGTGGGCACCCTGGTGGCCCACTGGCCCCCCTCTTTTGCTATATGAAGGGTTTCGTCCGAGAAAAAATCAGGGTGGAGCTTTTTCGTTGATTCGCCGCCGCCACGAGGCGAAACTTGAGCAGAACCAATCAAGGGCTCCGGCAGGACGATCCTGCCGGGGAAGCTTCCCTCCTGGAGGGGGAAATCATCGCCTTCGTCATCACCAACACTCCTCTCGTCGGAGGGGAGTCATCTCCATCAACATCTTCATCAGCACCATCGCTTCTCCAAACCCTAGTTCATCTCTTGTAACCAATCTCCGTCTCGCGACTCCGATTGGTACTTGTAAGGTTGCTAGTAGTGTTGATTACTCTTTGTAGTTGATGCTAGTTGGATTACTTGGTGGAAGAGTTTATGTTCAGATCCTTGATGCTATTCATTACACCTCTGATCATGATTATGATTATGCTTTGTGAGTAGTTATGTTTGGATAGCCCTTGTCGTCCTGAATCCAACAAGCTTGGGTTCGCTCGATTCGGAGCTCGTATGCGAAAGTTATGGCTGTTTCAGTGGCGAGCGGTAGTACCGCTGCAAGCTCTTACTTGACTCTTTCTGATAATATGATAAATTGCAATTGCTTCAAGGACTATGGACTTTTGTTGGCTACTTCTCGGTAAGGTTTTTGTTTCATACTTTGCTTTGTGAAGGAATTGTTACTTTCCCATAAGAATCTCTATGATGTATTGCTGTTCTATGTGTGATCATGATGCCCTCATGTCCGTATTATGTTTTATCGACACCTTCATCCCTAAACATGTGGACATGTCTATGGATCTTGGTTTTCGCTTGAGGACAAGCGAGGTCTAAGCTTGGGGGAGTTGATACGTCCATTTTTCATCATGCTTTCATGTTGATATTTATCGCTTTATGGACTGTTATTATACTTTGTGGAACCATACTTATGCCTTTTCTCTCTTATTTTGCAAGGTTTATTTGAAGAGGGAGAATACCGGCAGCTGGAATTCTAGACTGGAAAAGGAGCAAGTCTGAGTCCTCTATTCTACGCAAATCCAAATGCCCTGAAAATCAACGTGGATTTTTATGGGAATATATAAAAAATATTGGGCGAAAGAAGTGTCAGAGGGGAGCAGCCAGGGGCCCACAAACCTGGTTGCCACGGCCTACCCCCCCTGGCCGCGGCAACAGGGCTTGTGGGCACCCTGGTGGCCCACTGGCCCCCCTGTTTTGCTATATGAAGGGTTTCGTCCGAGAAAATATCAGGGTGGAGCTTTTTCGTTGATTCGCCGCCGCCACGAGGCGAAACTTGAGCAGAACCAATCAAGGGCTCCGGCAGGACGATCCTGTCGGGGAAGCTTCCCTCCTGGAGGGGGAAATCATCGCCTTCGTCATCACCAACACTCCTCTCGTCGGAGGGGAGTCATCTCCATCAACATCTTCATCAGCACCATCGCTTCTCCAAACCCTAGTTCATCTCTTGTAACCAATCTCCGTCTCGCGACTCCGATTGGTACTTGTAAGGTTGCTAGTAGTGTTGATTACTCTTTGTAGTTGATGCTAGTTGGATTACTTGGTGGAAGAGTTTATGTTCAGATCCTTGATGCTATTCATTACACCTCTGATCATGATTATGATTATTCTTTGTGAGTAGTTATGTTTGGATAGCCCTTGTCGTCCTGAATCCAACAAGCTTGGGTTCGCTCGATTCGGAGCTCGTATGCGAAAGTTATGGCTGTTTCAGTGGCGAGCGGTAGTACCGCTGCAAGCTCTTACTTGACTCTTTATGATAATATGATAAATTGCAATTGCTTCAAGGACTATGGACTTTTGTTGGCTACTTCTCGGTAAGGTTTTTGTTTCATACTTTGCTTTGTGAAGGAATTGTTACTTTCCCATAAGAATCTCTATGATGTATTGCTGTTCTATGTGTGATCATGATGCCCTCATGTCCGTATTATGTTTTATCGACACCTTCATCCCTAAACATGTGGACATGTCTATGGATCTTGGTTTTCGCTTGAGGACAAGCGAGGTCTAAGCTTGGGGGAGTTGATACGTCCATTTTTCATCATGCTTTCATGTTGATATTTATCGCTTTATGGACTGTTATTATACTTTGTGGAACCAAACTTATGCCTTTTCTCTCTTATTTTGCAAGGTTTATTTGAAGAGGGAGAATACCGGCAGCTGGAATTCTAGACTGGAAAAGGAGCAAGTCTGAGTCCTCTATTCTACACAAATCCAAATGCCCTGAAAATCAACGTGGATTTTTTTGGGAATATATAAAAAATATTGGGCGAAAGAAGTGTCAGAGGGGAGCAGCCAGGGGCCCACAAACCTGGTTGCCGCGGCCTACCCCCCCTGGCTGCGGCAACAGGGCTTGTGGGCACCCTGGTGGCCCACTGGCCCCCCTCTTTTGCTATATGAAGGGTTTCGTCCGAGAAAATATCAGGGTGGAGCTTTTTCGTTGATTCGCCGCCGCCACGAGGCGAAACTTGAGCAGAACCAATCAAGGGCTCCGGCAGGACGATCCTGCCGGGGAAGCTTCCCTCCTGGAGGGGGAAATCATCGCCTTCGTCATCACCAACACTCCTCTCGTCGGAGGGGAGTCATCTCCATCAACATCTTCATCAGCACCATCGCTTCTCCAAACCCTAGTTCATCTCTTGTAACCAATCTCCGTCTCGCGACTCCGATTGGTACTTGTAAGGTTGCTAGTAGTGTTGATTACTCTTTGTAGTTGATGCTAGTTGGATTACTTGGTGGAAGAGTTTATGTTCAGATCCTTGATGCTATTCATTACACCTCTGATCATGATTATGATTATGCTTTGTGAGTAGTTATGTTTGGATAGCCCTTGTCGTCCTGAATCCAACAAGCTTGGGTTCGCTCGATTCGGAGCTCGTATGCGAAAGTTATGGCTGTTTCAGTGGCGAGCGGTAGTACCGCTGCAAGCTCTTACTTGACTCTTTCTGATAATATGATAAATTGCAATTGCTTCAAGGACTATGGACTTTTGTTGGCTACTTCTCGGTAAGGTTTTTGTTTCATACTTTGCTTTGTGAAGGAATTGTTACTTTCCCATAAGAATCTCTATGATGTATTGCTGTTCTATGTGTGATCATGATGCCCTCATGTCCGTATTATGTTTTATCGACACCTTCATCCCTAAACATGTGGACATGTCTATGGATCTTGGTTTTCGCTTGAGGACAAGCGAGGTCTAAGCTTGGGGGAGTTGATACGTCCATTTTTCATCATGCTTTCATGTTGATATTTATCGCTTTATGGACTGTTATTATACTTTGTGGAACCATACTTATGCCTTTTCTCTCTTATTTTGCAAGGTTTATTTGAAGAGGGAGAATACCGGCAGCTGGAATTCTAGACTGGAAAAGGAGCAAGTCTGAGTCCTCTATTCTACGCAAATCCAAATGCCCTGAAAATCAACGTGGATTTTTATGGGAATATATAAAAAATATTGGGCGAAAGAAGTGTCAGAGGGGAGCAGCCAGGGGCCCACAAACCTGGTTGCCACGGCCTACCCCCCCTGGCCGCGGCAACAGGGCTTGTGGGCACCCTGGTGGCCCACTGGCCCCCCTGTTTTGCTATATGAAGGGTTTCGTCCGAGAAAATATCAGGGTGGAGCTTTTTCGTTGATTCGCCGCCGCCACGAGGCGAAACTTGAGCAGAACCAATCAAGGGCTCCGGCAGGACGATCCTGTCGGGGAAGCTTCCCTCCTGGAGGGGGAAATCATCGCCTTCGTCATCACCAACACTCCTCTCGTCGGAGGGGAGTCATCTCCATCAACATCTTCATCAGCACCATCGCTTCTCCAAACCCTAGTTCATCTCTTGTAACCAATCTCCGTCTCGCGACTCCGATTGGTACTTGTAAGGTTGCTAGTAGTGTTGATTACTCTTTGTAGTTGATGCTAGTTGGATTACTTGGTGGAAGAGTTTATGTTCAGATCCTTGATGCTATTCATTACACCTCTGATCATGATTATGATTATTCTTTGTGAGTAGTTATGTTTGGATAGCCCTTGTCGTCCTGAATCCAACAAGCTTGGGTTCGCTCGATTCGGAGCTCGTATGCGAAAGTTATGGCTGTTTCAGTGGCGAGCGGTAGTACCGCTGCAAGCTCTTACTTGACTCTTTATGATAATATGATAAATTGCAATTGCTTCAAGGACTATGGACTTTTGTTGGCTACTTCTCGGTAAGGTTTTTGTTTCATACTTTGCTTTGTGAAGGAATTGTTACTTTCCCATAAGAATCTCTATGATGTATTGCTGTTCTATGTGTGATCATGATGCCCTCATGTCCGTATTATGTTTTATCGACACCTTCATCCCTAAACATGTGGACATGTCTATGGATCTTGGTTTTCGCTTGAGGACAAGCGAGGTCTAAGCTTGGGGGAGTTGATACGTCCATTTTTCATCAGGCTTTCATGTTGATATTTATCGCTTTATGGACTGTTATTATACTTTGTGGAACCATACTTATGCCTTTTCTCTCTTATTTTGCAAGGTTTATTTGAAGAGGGAGAATACCGGCAGCTAGAATTCTAGACTGGAAAAGGAGCAAGTCTGAGTCCTCTATTCTACGCAAATCCAAATGCCCTAAAAATCAACGTGGATTTTTTTGGGAATATATAAAAAATATTGGGCGAAAGAAGTGTCAGAGGGGAGCAGCCAGGGGCCCACAAACCTGGTTGCCGCGGCCTACCCCCCCTGGCCGCGGCAACAGGGCTTGTGGGCACCCTGGTGGCCCACTGGCCCCCCTCTTTTGCTATATGAAGGGTTTCGTCCGAGAAAATATCAGGGTGGAGCTTTTTCGTTGATTCGCCGCCGCCACGAGGCGAAACTTGAGCAGAACCAATCAAGGGCTCCGGCAGGACGATCCTGCCGGGGAAGCTTCCCTCCTGGAGGGGGAAATCATCGCCTTTGTCATCACCAACACTCCTCTCGTCGGAGGGGAGTCATCTCCATCAACATCTTCATCAGCACCATCGCTTCTCCAAACCCTAGTTCATCTCTTGTAACCAATCTCCGTCTCGCGACTCCGATTGGTACTTGTAAGGTTGCTAGTATTGTTGATTACTCTTTGTAGTTGATGCTAGTTGGATTACTTGGTGGAAGAGTTTATGTTCAGATCCTTGATGCTATTCATTACACCTCTGATCATGATTATGATTATGCTTTGGGAGTAGTTATGTTTGGATATTCCTTGTCGTCCTGAATCCAACAAGCTTGGGTTCGCTCGATTCGGAGCTCGTATGCGAAAGTTATGGCTGTTTCAATGGCGAGCGGTAGTACCGCTGCAAGCTCTTACTTGACTCTTTCTGATAATATGATAAATTGCAATTGCTTCAAGGACTATGGACTTTTGTTGGCTACTTCTCGGTAAGGTTTTTGTTTCATACTTTCCTTTGTAAAGGAATTGTTACTTTCCCATAAGAATCTCTATGATGTATTGCTGTTCTATGTGTGATCATGATGCCCTCATGTCCGTATTATGTTTTATCGACACCTTCATCCCTAAACATGTGGACATGTCTATGGATCTTGGTTTTCGCTTGAGGACAAGCGAGGTCTAAGCTTGGGGGAGTTGATACGTCCATTTTTCATCATGCTTTCATGTTGATATTTATCGCTTTATGGACTGTTATTATAGTTTGTGGAACCATACTTATGCCTTTTCTCTCTTATTTTGCAAGGTTTATTTGAAGAGGGAGAATACCGGCAGCTGGAATTCTAGACTGGAAAAGGAGCAAGTCTGAGTCCTCTATTCTACGCAAATCCAAATGCCCTGAAAATCAACGTGGATTTTTATGGGAATATATAAAAAATATTGGGCGAAAGAAGTGTCAGAGGGGAGCAGCCAGGGGCCCACAAACCTGGTTGCCACGGCCTACCCCCCTGGCCGCGGCAACAGGGCTTGTGGGCACCCTGGTGGCCCACTGGCCCCCCTGTTTTGCTATATGAAGGGTTTCGTCCGAGAAAATATCAGGGTGGAGCTTTTTCGTTGATTCGCCGCCGCCACGAGGCGAAACTTGAGCAGAACCAATCAAGGGCTCCGGCAGGACGATCCTGTCGGGGAAGCTTCCCTCCTGGAGGGGGAAATCATCGCCTTCGTCATCACCAACACTCCTCTCGTCGGAGGGGAGTCATCTCCATCAACATCTTCATCAGCACCATCGCTTCTCCAAACCCTAGTTCATCTCTTGTAACCAATCTCCGTCTCGCGACTCCGATTGGTACTTGTAAGGTTGCTAGTAGTGTTGATTACTCTTTGTAGTTGATGCTAGTTGGATTACTTGGTGGAAGAGTTTATGTTCAGATCCTTGATGCTATTCATTACACCTCTGATCATGATTATGATTATTCTTTGTGAGTAGTTATGTTTGGATAGCCCTTGTCGTCCTGAATCCAACAAGCTTGGGTTCGCTCGATTCGGAGCTCGTATGCGAAAGTTATGGCTGTTTCAGTGGCGAGCGGTAGTACCGCTGCAAGCTCTTACTTGACTCTTTATGATAATATGATAAATTGCAATTGCTTCAAGGACTATGGACTTTTGTTGGCTACTTCTCGGTAAGGTTTTTGTTTCATACTTTGCTTTGTGAAGGAATTGTTACTTTCCCATAAGAATCTCTATGATGTATTGCTGTTCTATGTGTGATCATGATGCCCTCATGTCCGTATTATGTTTTATCGACACCTTCATCCCTAAACATGTGGACATGTCTATGGATCTTGGTTTTCGCTTGAGGACAAGCGAGGTCTAAGCTTGGGGGAGTTGATACGTCCATTTTTCATCATGCTTTCATGTTGATATTTATCGCTTTATGGACTGTTATTATACTTTGTGGAACCAAACTTATGCCTTTTCTCTCTTATTTTGCAAGGTTTATTTGAAGAGGGAGAATACCGGCAGCTGGAATTCTAGACTGGAAAAGGAGCAAGTCTGAGTCCTCTATTCTACACAAATCCAAATGCCCTGAAAATCAACGTGGATTTTTTTGGGAATATATAAAAAATATTGGGCGAAAGAAGTGTCAGAGGGGAGCAGCCAGGGGCCCACAAACCTGGTTGCCGCGGCCTACCCCCCCTGGCTGCGGCAACAGGGCTTGTGGGCACCCTGGTGGCCCACTGGCCCCCCTCTTTTGCTATATGAAGGGTTTCGTCCGAGAAAATATCAGGGTGGAGCTTTTTCGTTGATTCGCCGCCGCCACGAGGCGAAACTTGAGCAGAACCAATCAAGGGCTCCGGCAGGACGATCCTGCCGGGGAAGCTTCCCTCCTGGAGGGGGAAATCATCGCCTTCGTCATCACCAACACTCCTCTCGTCGGAGGGGAGTCATCTCCATCAACATCTTCATCAGCACCATCGCTTCTCCAAACCCTAGTTCATCTCTTGTAACCAATCTCCGTCTCGCGACTCCGATTGGTACTTGTAAGGTTGCTAGTAGTGTTGATTACTCTTTGTAGTTGATGCTAGTTGGATTACTTGGTGGAAGAGTTTATGTTCAGATCCTTGATGCTATTCATTACACCTCTGATCATGATTATGATTATGCTTTGTGAGTAGTTATGTTTGGATAGCCCTTGTCGTCCTGAATCCAACAAGCTTGGGTTCGCTCGATTCGGAGCTCGTATGCGAAAGTTATGGCTGTTTCAGTGGCGAGCGGTAGTACCGCTGCAAGCTCTTACTTGACTCTTTCTGATAATATGATAAATTGCAATTGCTTCAAGGACTATGGACTTTTGTTGGCTACTTCTCGGTAAGGTTTTTGTTTCATACTTTGCTTTGTGAAGGAATTGTTACTTTCCCATAAGAATCTCTATGATGTATTGCTGTTCTATGTGTGATCATGATGCCCTCATGTCCGTATTATGTTTTATCGACACCTTCATCCCTAAACATGTGGACATGTCTATGGATCTTGGTTTTCGCTTGAGGACAAGCGAGGTCTAAGCTTGGGGGAGTTGATACGTCCATTTTTCATCATGCTTTCATGTTGATATTTATCGCTTTATGGACTGTTATTATACTTTGTGGAACCATACTTATGCCTTTTCTCTCTTATTTTGCAAGGTTTATTTGAAGAGGGAGAATACCGGCAGCTGGAATTCTAGACTGGAAAAGGAGCAAGTCTGAGTCCTCTATTCTACGCAAATCCAAATGCCCTGAAAATCAACGTGGATTTTTATGGGAATATATAAAAAATATTGGGCGAAAGAAGTGTCAGAGGGGAGCAGCCAGGGGCCCACAAACCTGGTTGCCACGGCCTACCCCCCCTGGCCGCGGCAACAGGGCTTGTGGGCACCCTGGTGGCCCACTGGCCCCCCTGTTTTGCTATATGAAGGGTTTCGTCCGAGAAAATATCAGGGTGGAGCTTTTTCGTTGATTCGCCGCCGCCACGAGGCGAAACTTGAGCAGAACCAATCAAGGGCTCCGGCAGGACGATCCTGTCGGGGAAGCTTCCCTCCTGGAGGGGGAAATCATCGCCTTCGTCATCACCAACACTCCTCTCGTCGGAGGGGAGTCATCTCCATCAACATCTTCATCAGCACCATCGCTTCTCCAAACCCTAGTTCATCTCTTGTAACCAATCTCCGTCTCGCGACTCCGATTGGTACTTGTAAGGTTGCTAGTAGTGTTGATTACTCTTTGTAGTTGATGCTAGTTGGATTACTTGGTGGAAGAGTTTATGTTCAGATCCTTGATGCTATTCATTACACCTCTGATCATGATTATGATTATTCTTTGTGAGTAGTTATGTTTGGATAGCCCTTGTCGTCCTGAATCCAACAAGCTTGGGTTCGCTCGATTCGGAGCTCGTATGCGAAAGTTATGGCTGTTTCAGTGGCGAGCGGTAGTACCGCTGCAAGCTCTTACTTGACTCTTTATGATAATATGATAAATTGCAATTGCTTCAAGGACTATGGACTTTTGTTGGCTACTTCTCGGTAAGGTTTTTGTTTCATACTTTGCTTTGTGAAGGAATTGTTACTTTCCCATAAGAATCTCTATGATGTATTGCTGTTCTATGTGTGATCATGATGCCCTCATGTCCGTATTATGTTTTATCGACACCTTCATCCCTAAACATGTGGACATGTCTATGGATCTTGGTTTTCGCTTGAGGACAAGCGAGGTCTAAGCTTGGGGGAGTTGATACGTCCATTTTTCATCAGGCTTTCATGTTGATATTTATCGCTTTATGGACTGTTATTATACTTTGTGGAACCATACTTATGCCTTTTCTCTCTTATTTTGCAAGGTTTATTTGAAGAGGGAGAATACCGGCAGCTAGAATTCTAGACTGGAAAAGGAGCAAGTCTGAGTCCTCTATTCTACGCAAATCCAAATGCCCTAAAAATCAACGTGGATTTTTTTGGGAATATATAAAAAATATTGGGCGAAAGAAGTGTCAGAGGGGAGCAGCCAGGGGCCCACAAACCTGGTTGCCGCGGCCTACCCCCCCTGGCCGCGGCAACAGGGCTTGTGGGCACCCTGGTGGCCCACTGGCCCCCCTCTTTTGCTATATGAAGGGTTTCGTCCGAGAAAATATCAGGGTGGAGCTTTTTCGTTGATTCGCCGCCGCCACGAGGCGAAACTTGAGCAGAACCAATCAAGGGCTCCGGCAGGACGATCCTGCCGGGGAAGCTTCCCTCCTGGAGGGGGAAATCATCGCCTTTGTCATCACCAACACTCCTCTCGTCGGAGGGGAGTCATCTCCATCAACATCTTCATCAGCACCATCGCTTCTCCAAACCCTAGTTCATCTCTTGTAACCAATCTCCGTCTCGCGACTCCGATTGGTACTTGTAAGGTTGCTAGTATTGTTGATTACTCTTTGTAGTTGATGCTAGTTGGATTACTTGGTGGAAGAGTTTATGTTCAGATCCTTGATGCTATTCATTACACCTCTGATCATGATTATGATTATGCTTTGGGAGTAGTTATGTTTGGATATTCCTTGTCGTCCTGAATCCAACAAGCTTGGGTTCGCTCGATTCGGAGCTCGTATGCGAAAGTTATGGCTGTTTCAATGGCGAGCGGTAGTACCGCTGCAAGCTCTTACTTGACTCTTTCTGATAATATGATAAATTGCAATTGCTTCAAGGACTATGGACTTTTGTTGGCTACTTCTCGGTAAGGTTTTTGTTTCATACTTTCCTTTGTAAAGGAATTGTTACTTTCCCATAAGAATCTCTATGATGTATTGCTGTTCTATGTGTGATCATGATGCCCTCATGTCCGTATTATGTTTTATCGACACCTTCATCCCTAAACATGTGGACATGTCTATGGATCTTGGTTTTCGCTTGAGGACAAGCGAGGTCTAAGCTTGGGGGAGTTGATACGTCCATTTTTCATCAGGCTTTCATGTTGATATTTATCGCTTTATGGACTGTTATTATACTTTGTGGAACCATACTTATGCCTTTTCTCTCTTATTTTGCAAGGTTTATTTGAAGAGGGAGAATACCGGCAGCTAGAATTCTAGACTGGAAAAGGAGCAAGTCTGAGTCCTCTATTCTACGCAAATCCAAATGCCCTAAAAATCAACGTGGATTTTTTTGGGAATATATAAAAAATATTGGGCGAAAGAAGTGTCAGAGGGGAGCAGCCAGGGGCCCACAAACCTGGTTGCCGCGGCCTACCCCCCCTGGCCGCGGCAACAGGGCTTGTGGGCACCCTGGTGGCCCACTGGCCCCCCTCTTTTGCTATATGAAGGGTTTCGTCCGAGAAAATATCAGGGTGGAGCTTTTTCGTTGATTCGCCGCCGCCACGAGGCGAAACTTGAGCAGAACCAATCAAGGGCTCCGGCAGGACGATCCTGCCGGGGAAGCTTCCCTCCTGGAGGGGGAAATCATCGCCTTTGTCATCACCAACACTCCTCTCGTCGGAGGGGAGTCATCTCCATCAACATCTTCATCAGCACCATCGCTTCTCCAAACCCTAGTTCATCTCTTGTAACCAATCTCCGTCTCGCGACTCCGATTGGTACTTGTAAGGTTGCTAGTATTGTTGATTACTCTTTGTAGTTGATGCTAGTTGGATTACTTGGTGGAAGAGTTTATGTTCAGATCCTTGATGCTATTCATTACACCTCTGATCATGATTATGATTATGCTTTGGGAGTAGTTATGTTTGGATATTCCTTGTCGTCCTGAATCCAACAAGCTTGGGTTCGCTCGATTCGGAGCTCGTATGCGAAAGTTATGGCTGTTTCAATGGCGAGCGGTAGTACCGCTGCAAGCTCTTACTTGACTCTTTCTGATAATATGATAAATTGCAATTGCTTCAAGGACTATGGACTTTTGTTGGCTACTTCTCGGTAAGGTTTTTGTTTCATACTTTCCTTTGTAAAGGAATTGTTACTTTCCCATAAGAATCTCTATGATGTATTGCTGTTCTATGTGTGATCATGATGCCCTCATGTCCGTATTATGTTTTATCGACACCTTCATCCCTAAACATGTGGACATGTCTATGGATCTTGGTTTTCGCTTGAGGACAAGCGAGGTCTAAGCTTGGGGGAGTTGATACGTCCATTTTACATCATGCTTTCATGTTGATATTTATCGCTTTATGGACTGTTATTATAGTTTGTGGAACCATACTTATGCCTTTTCTCTCTTATTTTGCAAGGTTTATTTGAAGAGGGAGAATACCGGCAGCTGGAATTCTAGACTGGAAAAGGAGCAAGTCTGAGTCCTCTATTCTACGCAAATCCAAATGCCCTGAAAATCAACGTGGATTTTTATGGGAATATATAAAAAATATTGGGCGAAAGAAGTGTCAGAGGGGAGCAGCCAGGGGCCCACAAACCTGGTTGCCACGGCCTACTCCCCCTGGCCGCGGCATCAGGGCTTGTGGGCACCCTGGTGGCCCACTGGCCCCCCTGTTTTGCTATATGAAGGGTTTCGTCCGAGAAAATATCAGGGTGGAGCTTTTTCGTTGATTCGCCGCCGCCACGAGGCGAAACTTGAGCAGAACCAATCAAGGGCTCCGGCAGGACGATCCTGTCGGGGAAGCTTCCCTCCTGGAGGGGGAAATCATCGCCTTCGTCATCACCAACACTCCTCTCATCGGAGGGGAGTCATCTCCATCAACATCTTCATCAGCACCATCGCTTCTCCAAACCCTAGTTCATCTCTTGTAACCAATCTCCGTCTCGCGACTCCGATTGGTACTTGTAAGGTTGCTAGTAGTGTTGATTACTCTTTGTAGTTGATGCTAGTTGGATTACTTGGTGGAAGAGTTTATGTTCAGATCCTTGATGCTATTCATTACACCTCTGATCATGATTATGATTATGCTTTGTGAGTAGTTATGTTTGGATAGCCCTTGTCGTCCTGAATCCAACAAGCTTGGGTTCGCTCGATTCGGAGCTCGTATGCGAAAGTTATGGCTGTTTCTGTGGCGAGCGGTAGTACCGCTGCAAGCTCTTACTTGACTCTTTCTGATAATATGATAAATTGCAATTGCTTCAAGGACTATGGACTTTTGTTGGCTACTTCTCGGTAAGGTTTTTGTTTCATACTTTGCTTTGTGAAGGAATTGTTACTTTCCCATAAGAATCTCTATGATGTATTGCTGTTCTATGTGTGATCATGATGCCCTCATGTCCGTATTATGTTTTATCGACACCTTCATCCCTAAACATGTGGACATGTCTATGGATCTTGGTTTTCGCTTGAGGACAAGCGAGGTCTAAGCTTGGGGGAGTTGATACGTCCATTTTTCATCATGCTTTCATGTTGATATTTATCGCTTTATGGACTGTTATTATACTTTGTGGAACCATACTTATGCCTTTTCTCTCTTATTTTGCAAGGTTTATTTGAAGAGGGAGAATACCGGCAGCTGGAATTCTAGACTGGAAAAGGAGCAAGTCTGAGTCCTCTATTCTACGCAAATCCAAATGCCCTGAAAATCAACGTGGATTTTTTTGGGAATATATAAAAAAATATTGGGCGAAAGAAGTGTCAGAGGGGAGCAGCCAGGGGCCCACAAACCTGGTTGCCGCGGCCTACCCCCCCTGGCCGCGGCAACAGGGCTTGTGGGCACCCTGGTGGCCCACTGGCCCCCCTCTTTTGCTATATGAAGGGTTTCGTCCGAGAAAATATCAGGGTGGAGCTTTTTCGTTGATTCGCCGCCGCCACGAGGCGAAACTTGAGCAGAACCAATCAAGGGCTCCGGCAGGACGATCGTGTCGGGGAAGCTTCCCTCCTAGAGGGGGAAATCATCGCCTTCGTAATCACCAACACTCCTCTCGTCGGAGGGGAGTCATCTCCATCAACATCTTCATCAGCACCATCGCTTCTCCAAACCCTAGTTCATCTCTTGTAACCAATCTCCGTCTCGCGACTCCGATTGGTACTTGTAAGGTTGCTAGTAGTGTTGATTACTCTTTGTAGTTGATGCTAGTTGGATTACTTGGTGGAAGAGTTTATGTTCAGATCCTTGATGCTATTCATTACACCTCTGATCATGATTATGATTATGCTTTGTGAGTAGTTATGTTTGGATAGCCCTTGTCGTCCTGAATCCAACAAGCTTGGGTTCGCTCGATTCGGAGCTCGTATGCGAAAGTTATGGCTGTTTCAGTGGCGAGCAGTAGTACCGCTGCAAGCTCTTACTTGACTCTTTCTGATAATATGATAAATTGCAATTGCTTCAAGGACTATGGACTTTTGTTGGCTACTTCTCGGTAAGGTTTTTGTTTCATACTTTGCTTTGTGAAGGAATTGTTACTTTCCCATAAGAATCTCTATGATGTATTGCTGTTCTATGTGTGATCATGATGCCCTCATGTCCGTATTATGTTTTATCGACACCTTCATCCCTAAACATGTGGACATGTCTATGGATCTTGGTTTTCGCTTGAGGACAATCGAGGTCTAAGCTTGGGGGAGTTGATACGTCCATTTTTCATCATGCTTTCATGTTGATATTTATCGCATTATGGACTGTTATTATACTTTGTGGAACCATACTTATGCCTTTTCTCTCTTATTTTGCAAGGTTTATTTGAAGAGGGAGAATACCGGCAGCTGGAATTCTAGACTGGAGAAGGAGCAAGTCTGAGTCCTCTATTCTAAGCAAATCCAAATGCCCCGAAAATCAACGTGGATTTTTTTGGGAATATATAAAAAATATTGGGCGAAAGAAGTGTCAGAGGGGAGCAGCCAGGGGCCCACAAACCTGGTTGCCGCGGCCTACCCCCCCTGGCCGCGGCAACAGGGCTTGTGGGCACCCTGGTGGCCCACTGGCCCCCCTCTTTTGCTATATCAAGGGTTTCGTCCGAGAAAAAATCAGGGTGGAGCTTTTTCGTTGATTCGCCGCCGCCACGAGGCGAAACTTGAGCATAACCAATCAAGGGCTCCGGCAGGACGATCCTGCCGAGGAAGCTTCCCTCCTGGAGGGGGAAATCATCGCCTTCGTCATTACCAACACTCCTCTCGTCGGAGGGGAGTCATCTCCATCAACATCTTCATCAGCACCATCGCTTCTCCAAACCCTAGTTCATCTCTTGTAACCAATCTCCGTCTCGCGACTCCGATTGGTACTTGTAAGGTTGCTAGTAGTGTTGATTACTCTTTGTAGTTGATGCTAGTTGGATTACTTGGTGGAAGAGTTTATGTTCAGATCCTTGATGCTATTCATTACACCTCTGATCATGATTATGATTATGCTTTGTGAGTAGTTATGTTTGGATAGCCCTTGTCGTCCTGAATCCAACAAGCTTGGGTTTGCTCGAATCGGAGCTCGTATGCGAAAGTTATGGCTGTTTCAGTGGCGAGCGGTACTACCGCTGCAAGCTCTTACTTGACTCTTTCTGATAATATGATAAATTGCAATTGCTTCAAGGACTATGGACTTTTGTTGGCTACTTCTCGGTAAGGTTTTTGTTTCATACTTTGCTTTGTGAAGGAATTGTTACTTTCCCATAAGAATCTCTATGATGTATTGCTGTTCTATGTGTGATCATGATGCCCTCATGTCCGTATTATGTTTTATCGACACCTTCATCCCTAAACATGTGGACATGTCTATGGATCTTGGTTTTCGCTTGAGGACAATCGAGGTCTAAGCTTGGGGGAGTTGATACGTCCATTTTTCATCATGCTTTCATGTTGATATTTATCGCTTTATGGACTGTTATTATACTTTGTGGAACCATACTTATGCCTTTTCTCTCTTATTTTGCAAGGTTTATTTGAAGAGGGAGAATACCGGCAGCTGGAATTCTATACTGGAAAAGGAGCAAGTCTGAGTCCTCTATTCTAAGCAAATCCAAATGCCCCGAAAATCAACATGGATTTTTTTGGGAATATATAAAAAATATTGGGCGAAAGAAGTGTCACAGGGGAGCAGCCAGGGGCCCACAAACCTGGTAGCCGCGGCCTACCCCCCTGGCCGCGGCAACAGGGCTTGTGGGCACCCTGGTGGCCCACTGGCCCCCCTCTTTTGCTATATGAAGGGTTTCGTCCGAGAAAAAATCAGGGTGGAGCTTTTTCGTTGATTCGCCGCCGCCACGAGGCGAAACTTGAGCAGAACCAATCAAGGGCTCCGGCAGGACGATCCTGCCGGGGAAGCTTCCCTCCTGGAGGGGGAAATCATCGCCTTCGTCATCACCAACACTCCTCTCGTCGGAGGGGAGTCATCTCCATCAACATCTTCATCAGCACCATCGCTTCTCCAAACCCTAGTTCATCTCTTGTAACCAATCTCCATCTCGCGACTCCGATTGGTACTTGTAAGGTTGCTAGTAGTGTTGATTACACTTTGTAGTTGATGCTAGTTGGATTACTTGGTGGAAGAGTTTATGTTCAGATCCTTGATGCTATTCATTACACCTCTGATCATGATTATGATTATGCTTTGTGAGTAGTTATGTTTGGATAGTCCTTGTCGTCCTGAATCCAACAAGCTTGGGTTTGCTCGATTCGGAGCTCGTATGCAAAAGTTATGGCTGTTTCAGTGGCGAGCGGTAGTACCGCTGCAAGCTCTTACTTGACTCTTTCTGATAATATGATAAATTGCAATTGCTTCAAGGACTATGGACTTTTGTTGGCTACTTCTCGGTAAGGTTTTTGTTTCATACTTTGCTTTGTGAAGGAATTGTTACTTTCCCATAAGAATCTCTATGATGTATTGTTGTTCTATGTGTGATCATGATGCCCTCATGTCTGTATTATGTTTTATCGACACCTTCATCCCTAAACATGTGGACATGTCTATGGATCTTGGTTTTCGCTTGAGGACAAGCGAGGTCTAAGCTTGGGGGAGTTGATACGTCCATTTTTCATCATGCTTTCATGTTGATATTTATCGCTTCATGGACTGTTATTATACTTTGTGGAACCATACTTATGCCTTTTCTCTCTTATTTTGCAAGGTTTATTTGAAGAGGGAGAATACCGGCAGCTGGAATTCTAGACTGGAAAAGGAGCAAGTCTGAGTCCTCTATTCTACGCAAATCCAAATGCCCTGAAAATCAACGTGGATTTTTTTGGGAATATATAAAAAATATTGGGCGAAAGAAGTGTCAGAGGGGAGCAGCCAGGGGCCCACAAACCTGGTTGCCGCGGCCTACCCCCCCTGGCCGCGGCAACAGGGCTTGTGGGCACCCTGGTGGCCCACTGGCCCCCCTCTTTTGCTATATGAAGGGTTTCGTCCGAGAAAAAATCAGGGTGGAGCTTTTTCGTTGATTCGCCGCCGCCACGAGGTGAAACTTGAGCAGAACCAATCAAGGGCTCCGGCAGGACGATCCTGCCGGGGAAGCTTCCCTCCTGGAGGGGGAAATCATCGCCTTCGTCATCACCAACACTCCTCTCGTCGGAGGGGAGTCATCTCCATCAACATCTTCATCAGCACCATCGCTTCTCCAAACCCTAGTTCATCTCTTGTAACCAGTCTCCGTCTCGCGACTCCGATTGGTACTTGTAAGGTTGCTAGTAGTGTTGATTACTCTTTGTAGTTGATGCTAGTTGGATTACTTGGTGGAAGAGTTTATGTTCAGATCCTTGATGCTATTCATTACACCTCTGATCATTATTACGATTATGACTTGTGAGTAGTTATGTTTGGATAGCCCTTGTCGTCCTGAATCCAACAAGCTTGGGTTTGCTCGATTCGGAGCTCGTATGCGAAAGTTATGGCTGTTTCAGTGGCGAGCGGTAGTACCGCTGCAAGCTCTTACTTGACTCTTTCTGATAATATGATAAATTGCAATTGCTTCAAGGACTATGGACTTTTGTTGGCTACTTCTCGGTAAGGTTTTTGTTTCATACTTTGCTTTGTGAAGGAATTGTTACTTTCCCATAAGAATCTCTATGATGTATTGCTGTTCTATGTGTGATCATGATGCCCTCATGTCTGTATTATGTTTTATCGACACCTTCATCCCTAAACATGTGGACATGTCTATGGATCTTGGTTTTCGCTTGAGGACAAGCGAGGTCTAAGCTTGGGGGAGTTGATACGTCCATTTTTCATCATGCTTTCATGTTGATATTTATAGCTTCATGGATTGTTATTATACTTTGTGGAACCATACTTATGCCTTTTCTCTCTTATTTTGCAAGGTTTATTTGAAGAGGGAGAATACCGGCAGCTGGAATTCTAGACTGGAAAAGGAGCAAGTCTGAGTCCTCTATTCTACGCAAATCCAAATGCCCTGAAAATCAACGTGGATTTTTTTGGGAATATATAAAAAATATTGGGCGAAAGAAGTGTCACAGGGGAGCACCAGGGGCCCACAAACCTGGTTGCCGCGGCCCACCCCCCTGGCCGCGGCAACAGGGCTTGTGGGCACCTTGGTGGCCCACTGGCCCCCCTCTTTTGCTATATGAAGGGTTTCGTCCGAGAAAAAATCAGGGTGGAGCTTTTTCGTTGATTCGCCGCAGCCACGAGGCGAAACTTGAGCAGAACCAATCAAGGGCTCCGGCAGGACGATCCTGCCGGGGAAGCTTCCCTCCTGGAGGGGGAAATCATCGCCTTCGTCATCACCAACACTCCTCTCGTCGGAGGGGAGTCATCTCCATCAACATCTTCATCAGCACCATCGCTTCTCCAAACCCTAGTTCATCTCTTGTAACCAATCTCCGTCTCGCGACTCCGATTGGTACTTGTAAGGTTGCTAGTAGTTTTGATTACTCTTTGTAGTTGATGCTAGTTGGATTACTTGGTGGAAGAGTTTATGTTCAGATCCTTGATGCTATTCATTACACCTCTGATCATGATTATGATTATGCTTTGTGAGTAGTTATGTTTGGATAGCCCTTGTCGTCCTGAATCCAACAAGCTTGGGTTTGCTCGATTCGGAGCTCGTATGCGAAAGTTATGGCTGTTTCAGTGGCGAGCGGTAGTACCGCTGCAAGCTCTTACTTGACTCTTTCTGATAATATGATAAATTGCAATTGCTTCAAGGACTATGGACTTTTGTTGGCTACTTCTCGGTAAGGTTTTTGTTTCATACTTTGCTTTGTGAAGGAATTGTTACTTTCCCATAAGAATCTCTATGATGTATTGTTGTTCTATGTGTGATCATGATGCCCTCATGTACGTATTATGTTTTATCGACACCTTCATCCCTAAACATGTGGACATGTCTATGGATCTTGGTTTTCGCTTGAGGACAAGCGAAGTCTAAGCTTGGGGGAGTTGATACGTCCATTTTTCATCGTGCTTTCATGTTGATATTTATCGCTTCATGGACTGTTATTATACTTTGTGGAACCATACTTATGCCTTTTCTCTCTTATTTTGCAAGGTTTATTTGAAGAGGGAGAATACCGGCAGCTGGAATTCTAGACTGGAAAAGGAGCAAGTCTGAGTCCTCTATTCTACGCAAATCCAAATGCCCTGAAAATCAACGTGGATTTTTTTGGGAATATATAAAAAAATTTGGGTGAAAGAAGTGTCACAGGGGAGCACCCAGGGGCCCACAAACCTGGTTGCCGCGGCCTACCCCCCCTGGCCGCGGCAACAGGGCTTGTGGGCACCCTGGTGGCCCACTGGCCCCCCTCTTTTGCTATATGAAGGGTTTCGTCCGAGAAAAAATCAGGGTGGAGCTTTTTCGTTGATTCGCCGCCGCCACGAGGCGAAACTTGAGCAGAACCAATCAAGGGCTCCGGCAGGACGATCCTGCCGGGGAAGCTTCCCTCCTGGAGGGGGAAATCATCGCCTTCGTCATCACCAACACTCCTCTCGTCGGAGGGGAGTCATCTCCATCAACATCTTCATCAGCACCATCGCTTCTGCAAACCCTAGTTCATCTCTTGTAACCAATCTCCGTCTCGCGACTCCGATTGGTACTTGTAAGGTTGCTAGTAGTGTTGATTACTCTTTGTAGTTGATGCTAGTTGGATTACTTGGTGGAAGAGTTTATGTTCAGATCCTTGATGCTATTCATTACACCTCTGATCATGATTATTATTATGCTTTGTGAGTAGTTATGTTTGGATATCCCTTGTCGTCCTGAATACAACAAGCTTGGGTTTGCTCGATTCGGAGCTCGTATGCGAAAGTTATGGCTGTTTCAGTGGCGAGCGGTAGTACCACTGCAAGCTCTTACTTGACTCTTGCTGATAATATGATAAATTGCAATTGCTTCAAGGACTATGGACTTTTGTTTGCTACTTCTCGGTAAGGTTTTTGTTTCATACTTTGCTTTGTGCAGGAATTGTTACTTTCCCATAAGAATCTCTATGATGTATTGCTGTGCTATGTGTGATCATGATGCCCTCATGTCCGTATTATGTTTTATCGACACCTTCATCCCTAAACATGTGGACATGTCTATGGATCTTGGTTTTCGCTTGAGGACAAGCGAGGTCTAAGCTTGGGGGAGTTGATACGTCCATTTCATCATGCTTTCATGTTGATATTTATCGCTTCATGGATTGTTATTATACTTTGTGGAACCATACTTATGCCTTTTCTCTCTTATTTTGCAAGGTTTATTTGAAGAGGGAGAATACCGGCAGCTGGAATTCTAGACTGGAAAAGGAGCAAGTCTGAGTCCTCTATTCTACGCAAATCCAAATGCCCTGAAAATCAACGTGGATTTTTTTGGGAATATATAAAAAATATTGTGCGAAAGAAGTGTCAGAGGGGAGCAGCCAGGGGCCCACAAACCTGGTTGCCGCGGCCTACCCCCCTGGCCGCGGCAACAGGGCTTGTGGGCACCCTGGTGGCCCACTAGCCCCCCTCTTTTGCTATATGAAGGGTTTCGTCCGAGAAAAAATCAGGGTGGAGCTTTTTCGTTGATTCGCCGCCGCCACGAGGCGAAACTTGAGAAGAACCAATCAAGGGCTCCGGCAGGACGATCCTGCCGGGGAAGCTTCCCTCCTGGAGGGGGAAATCATCGCCTTCGTCATCACCAACACTCCTCTCGTCGGAGGGGAGTCATCTCCATCAACATCTTCATCAGCACCATCGCTTCTCCAAACCCTAGTTCATCTCTTGTAACCAATCTCCGTCTCGCGACTCCGATTGGTACTTATAAGGTTGCTAGTAGTGTTGATTACTCTTTGTAGTTGATGCTAGTTGGATTACTTGGTGGAAGAGTTTATGTTCAGATCCTTGATGCTATTCATTACACCTCTGATCATGATTATGATTATGCTTTGTGAGTAGTTATGTTTGGATAGCCCTTGTCATCCTGAATCCAACAAGCTTGGGTTTGCTCGATTCGGAGCTCGTATGCGAAAGTTATGGCTGTTTCAGTGGCGAGCGGTAGTACCGCTTCAAGCTCTTACTTGACTCTTTCTGATAATATGATAAATTGCAATTGCTTCAAGGACTATGGACTTTTGTTGGCTAGTTCTCGGTAAGGTTTTTGTTTCATACTTTGCTTTGTGAAGGAATTGTTAGTTTCCCATAAGAATCTCTATGATGTATTGTTGTTCTATGTGTGATCATGATGCCCTCATGTCCGTATTATGTTTTATCGACACCTTCATCCCTAAACATGTGGACATGTCTATGGATCTTGGTTTTCGCTTGAGGACAAGCGAGGTCTAAGCTTGGGGGAGTTGATACGTCCATTTTTCATCATGCTTTCATGTTGATATTTATCGCTTCATGGACTGTTATTATACTTTGTGGAACCATACTTATGCCTTTTCTCTCTTATTTTGCAAGGTTTATTTGAAGAGGGAGAATACCGGCAGCTGGAATTCTAGACTGGAAAAGGAGCAAGTCTGAGTCCTCTATTCTACGCAAATCCAAATGCCCTGAAAATCAACGTGGATTTTTTTGGGAATATATAAAAAATATTGGGCGAAAGAAGTGTCAGAGGGGAGCAGCCAGGGGCCCACAAACCTGGTTGCCGTGGCCTACCCCCCTGGCCGCGGCAACAGGGCTTGTGGGCACCCTGGTGGCCCACTGGCCCCCCTCTTTTGCTATATGAAGGGTTTCGTCCGAGAAAAAATCAAGGTGGAGCTTTTTCGTTGTTTCGCCGCCGCCACGAGGCGAAACTTGAGCAGAAACAATCAAGGGCTCCGGCAGGACGATCCTGCCGGGGAAGCTTCCCTCCTGGAGGGGGAAATCATCGCCTTCGTCATCACCAACACTCCTCTCGTCGGAGGGGAGTCATCTCCATCAACATCTTCATCAGCACCATCGCTTCTCCAAACCCTAGTTCATCTCTTGTAACCAATCTCCGTCTCGCGACTCCGATTGGTACTTGTAAGGTTGCTAGTAGTGTTGATTACTCTTTGTAGTGTATGCTAGTTGGATTACTTGGTGGAAGAGTTTATGTTCAGATCCTTGATGTTATTCATTACACCTCTGATCATGATTATGATTATGCTTCGTGAGTAGTTATGTTTGGATATCCCTTGTCGTCCTGAATGCAACAAGCTTGGGTTTGCTCGATTCGGAGCTCGTATGCGAAAGTTATGGCTGTTTCTGTGGCGAGCGGTAGTACCGCTGCAAGCTCTTACTTGACTCTTTCTGATAATATGATAAATTGCAATTGCTTCAAGGACTATGGACTTTTGTTGGCTACTTCTCGGTAAGGTTTTTGTTTCATACTTTGCTTTGTGAACGAATTGTTACTTTCCCATAAGAATCTCTATGATGTATTGCTGTTCTATGTGTGATCATGTTGCCCTCATGTCCGTATTATGTTTTATCGACACCTTCATCCCTAAACATGTGGACATGTCTATGGATCTTGGTTTTCGCTTGAGGACAAGCGAGGTCTAAGCTTGGGGGAGTTGATACGTCCATTTTTCATCATGCTTTCATGTTGATATTTATCGCTTTATGGACTGTTATTATACTTTGTGGAACCATACTTATGCCTTTTCTCTCTTATTTTGCAAGGTTTATTTGAAGAGGCAGAATACCGGCAGCTGGAATTCTAGACTGGAAAAGGAGCAAGTCTGAGTCCTCTATTCTACGCAAATCCAAATGCCCTGAAAATCAACGTGGATTTTTTTGGGAATATATAAAAAATATTGGGCGAAAGAAGTGTCAGAGGGGAGCAGCCAGGGGCCCACAAACCTGATTGCCGCGGCCTACCCCCCTGGCCGCGGCAACAGGGCTTGTGGGCACCCTGGTGGCCCACTGGCCCCCCTCTTTTGCTATCTGAAGGGTTTCGTCCGAGAAAAAATCAGGGTGGAGCTTTTTCGTTGATTTGCCGCCGCCACGAGACGAAACTTGAGCAGAACCAATCAAGGGCTCCGGCAGGACGATCCTGCCGGGGAAGCTTCCCTCCTGGAGGGGGAAATCATCGCCTTCGTCATCACCAACACTCCTCTCGTCGGAGGGGAGTCATCTCCATCAACATCTTCATCAGCACCATCGCTTCTCCAAACCCTAGTTCATCTCTTGTAACCAATCTCCGTCTCGCTACTCCGATTGGTACTTGTAAGGTTGCTAGTAGTGTTGATTACTCTTTGTAGTTGATGGTAGTTGATTACTTGGTGGAAGAGTTTATGTTCAGATCCTTGATGCTATTCATTACACCTCTGATCATGATTATGATTATGCTTTGTGAGTAGTTATGTTTGGATAGCCCTTGTCGTCCTGAATCCAACAAGCTTGGGTTTGCTCGATTCGGAGCTCGTATGCGAAAGTTATGGCTGTTTCTGTGGCGAGCGGTAGTACCGCTGCAAGCTCTTACTTGACTCTTTCTGATAATATGATAAATTGCAATTGCTTCAAGGACTATGGACTTTTGTTGGCTACTTCTCCGTAAGGTTTTTGTTTCATACTTTGCTTTGTGAAGGAATTGTTACTTTCCCATAAGAATCTCTATGATGTATTGCTGTTCTATGTGTGATCATGATGCCCTCATGTCCGTATTATGTATTATCGACACCTTCATCCCTAAACATGTGGACATGTCTATGGATCTTGGTTTTCGCTTGAGGACAAGCGAGGTCTAAGCTTGGGGGAGTTGATACGTCCATTTTTCATCATGCTTTCATGTTGATATTTATCGCTTTATGGACTTTTATTATACTTTGTGGAACCATACTTATGCCTTTTCTCTCTTATTTTGCAAGGTTTATTTGAAGAGGGAGAATACCGGCAGCTGGAATTCTAGACTGGAAAAGGAGCAAGTCTGAGTCCTCTATTCTACGCAAATCCAAATGCCCTGAAAATCAACGTGGATTTTTTTGGGAATATATAAAAAATATTGGGTGAAAGAAGTGTTAGAGGGGAGCAGCCAGGGGCCCACAAACCTGGTTGCCGCGGCCTACCCCCCCTGGCCGCGGCAACAGGGCTTGTGGGCACCCTTGTGGCCCACTGGCTCCCCTCTTTTGCTATATGAAGGGTTTCGTCCGAGAAAAAATCAGGGTGGAGCTTTTTCGTTGATTCGCCGCCGCCACGAGGCGAAACTTGAGCAGAACCAATCAAGGGCTCCGGCAGGACGATCCTGCCGGGGAAGCTTCCCTCCTGGAGGGGGAAATCATCGCCTTCGTCATCACCAACACTCCTCTCGCCGGAGGGGAGTCATCTCCATCAACATCTTCATCAGCACCATCGCTTCTCCAAACCCTAGTTCATCTCTTGTAACCAATCTCCGTCTCGCGACTCCGATTGGTACTTGTAAGGTTGCTAGTAGTGTTGATTACTCTTTGTAGTTGATGCTAGTTGGATTAACTGGTGGAAGAGTTTATGTTCAGATCCTTGATGCTATTCATTACACCTCTGATCATGATTATGATTATGCTTTGTGAGTAGTTATGTTTGGACAGCCCTTGTCGTCCTGAATCCAACATGCTTGGGTTTGCTCGATTCGGAGCTCGTATGCGAAAGTTATGGTTGTTTCAGTGGCGAGCGGTAGTACCGTTGCAAGCTCTTACTTGACTCTTTCTGATAATATGATAAATTGCAATTGCTTCAAGGACTATGGACTTTTGTTGGCTACTTCTCGGTAAGGTTTTTGTTTCATACTTTGCTTTGTGAAGGAATTGTTACTTTCCCATAAGAATCTCTATGATGTATTGCTGTTCTATGTGTGATCATGATGCCCTCATGTCCGTATTATGTTTTATTGACACCTTCATCCCTAAACATGTGGACATGTCTATGGATCTTGGTTTTCGCTTGAGGACAAGCGAGGTCTAAGCTTGGGGGAGTTGATACGTCCATTTTTCATCATGCTTTCATGTTGATATTTATCGCTTCATGGACTGTTATTATACTTTGTGGAACCATACTTATGCCTTTTGTATCTTATTTTGCAAGGTTTATTTGAAGAGGGAGAATACCGGCAGCTGGAATTCTAGACTGGAAAAGGAGCAAGTCTGAGTCCTCTATTCTACGCAAATCCAAATGCCCTGAAAATCAACGTGGATTTTTTTGGGAATATATAAGAAATATTGGGCGAAAGAAGTGTCAGAGGGGAGCAGCCAGGGGCCCACAAACCTGGTTGCCGCGGCCTACCCCCCTGGCCGCGGCAACAGGGCTTGTGGGCACCCTGGTGGCCCACTGGCCCCCCTCTTTTGCTATATGAAGGGTTTCGTCCGAGAAAAAATCAGGGTGGAGCTTTTTCGTTGATTCGCCGCCGCCACGAGGCGAAACTTGAGCAGAACCAATCAAGGGCTCTGGCAGGACGATCCTGCCGGGGAAGCTTCCCTCCTGGAGGGGGAAATCATCGCCTTCGTCATCACCAACACTCCTCTCGTCGGAGGGGAGTCATCTCCATCAACATCTTCATCAGCAACATCGCTTCTCCAAACCCTAGTTCATATCTTGTAACCAATCTCCGTCTGGCGACTCCGATTGGTACTTGTAAGGTTGCTAGTAGTGTTGATTACTCTTTGTAGTTGATGCTAGTTGGATTACTTGGTGGAAAAGTTTATGTTCAGATCCTTGATGCTATTCATTACACCTCTGATCATGATTATTATTATGCTTTGTGGGTAGTTATGTTTGGACAGCCCTTGTCGTCCTGAATCCAACAAGCTTGGGTTTGCTCGATTCGGAGCTCGTATGCGAAAGTTATGGCTGTTTCAGTGGCGAGCGGTAGTACGGCTGCAAGCTCTTACTTGACTCTTTCTGATAATATGATAAATTGCAATTGCTTCAAGGACTATGGACTTTTGTTGGCTACTTCTCGGTAAGGTTTTTGTTTCATACTTTGCTTTGTGAAGGAATTGTTACTTTCCCATAAGAATCTCTATGATGTATTGCTGTTCTATGTGTGATCATGATGCCCTCATGTCCGTATTATGTTTTATCGACACCTTCATCCCTAAACATGTGGACATGTCTATGGATCTTGGTTTTCGCTTGAGGACAAGCGAGGTCTAAGCTTGGGGGAGTTGATACGTCCATTTTTCATCATGCTTTCATGTTGATATTTATCGATTCATGGACTGTTATTATACTTTGTGGAACCATACTTCTGCCTTTTCTATCTTATTTTGCAAGGTTTATTTGAAGAGGGAGAATAGTGGCAGCTGGAATTCTAGACTGGAAAAGGAGCAAGTCTGAGTCCTCTATTCTACGCAAATCCAAATGCCCTGAAAATCAACGTGGATTTTTTGGGGAATATATAAAAATATTGGGCGAAAGAAGTGTCAGAGGGGAGCAGCCAGGGGCCCACAAACCTGGTTGCCGCGGCCTACCCCCCCTGGACGCGGCAACAGGGCTTGTGGGCACCCTCGTGGCCCACTGGCCCCCCTCTTTTGCTATATGAAGGGTTTCGTCCGAGAAAAAAATCAGGGTGGAGCTTTTTCGTTGATTCGCCGCCGCCACGAGGCGAAACTTGAGCAGAACCAATCAAGGGCTCCGGCAGGACGATCCTGCCGGGGAAGCTTCCCTCCTGGAGGGGGAAATCATCGCCTTCGTCATCACCAACACTCCTCTCGTCGGAGGGGAGTCATCTCCATCAACATCTTCATCAGCAGCATCGCTTCTCCAAACCCTAGTTCATCTCTTGTAACCAATCTCCGTCTCGCGACTCCGATTGGTACTTGTAAGGTTGCTAGTAGTGTTGATTACTCTTTGTAGTTGATGCTAGTTGGATTACTTGGTGGAAGAGTTTATGTTCAGATCCTTGATGCTATTCATTACACCTCTGATCATGATTATGATTATGCTTTGTGAGTAGTTATGTTTGGATAGCCCTTGTCGTCCTGAATCCAACAAGCTTGGGTTTGCTCGATTCGGAGCTCGTATGCGAAAGTTATGGCTGTTTCAGTGGCGAGCGGTAGTACCGCTGCAAGCTCTTACTTGACTCTTTCTGATAATATGATAAATTGCAATTGCTTCAAGGACTATGGACTTTTGTTGGCTACTTCTCGGTAAGGTTTTTGTTTCATACTTTGCTTTGTGAAGGAATTGTTACTTTCCCATAAGAATCTCTATGATGTATTGCTGTTCTATGTGTGATCATGATGCCCTCATGTCCGTATTATGTTTTATCGACACCTTCATCCCTAAACATGTGGACATGTCTATGGATCTTGGTTTTCGCTTGAGGACAAGCGAGGTCTAAGCTTGGGGGAGTTGATATGTCGATTTTTCATCATGCTTTCATGTTGATATTTATCGCTTTATGGACTGTTATTATACTTTGTGGAACCATACTTATGCATTTTCTCTCTTATTTTGCAAGGTTTATTTGAAGAGGGAGAATACCGGCAGCTGGAATTCTAGACTGGAAAAGGAGCAAGTCTGAGTCCTCTACTCTAAGCAAATCCAAATGCCCTGAAAATCAACGTGGATTTTTTTGGGAATATATATAAAATATTGGGCGAAAGAAGTGTCAGAGGGGAGCAGCCAGGGGCCCACAAACCTGGTTGCCGCGGCCTACCCCCCTGGCCGCGGCAACAGGGCTTGTGGGCACCCTGGTGGCCCACTGGCCCCCCTCTTTTGCTATATGAAGGGTTTCGTCCGAGAAAAAATCAGGGTGGAGCTTTTTCGTTGATTCGCCGCCGCCACGAGGCGAAACTTGAGCAGAACCAATCAAGGGCTCCGGCAGGACGATCCTGTCGGGGAAGCTTCCCTCCTGGAGGGGGAAATCATCGCCTTCGTCATCACCAACACTCCTCTCGTCGGAGGGGAGTCATCTCCATCAACGTCTTCATCAGCACCATCGCTTCTCCAAACCCTAGTTCATCTCTTGTAACCAATCTCCGTCTCGCGACTCCGATTGGTACTTGTAAGGTTGCTAGTAGTGTTGATTACTCTTTGTAGTTGATGCTAGTTGGATTACTTGGTGGAAGAGTTTATGTTCAGATCCTTGATGCTATTCATTACACCTCTGATCATGATTATGATTATGCTTTGTGAGTAGTTATGTTTGGATAGCCCTTGTCGTCCTGAATCAAACAAGCTTGGGTTTGCTCGATTCGGAGCTCGTATGCGAAAGTTATGGCTTTTTCAGTGGCGAGCGGTAGTACCGCTGCAAGCTCTTACTCTACTCTTCCTGATAATATGATAAATTGCAATTGCTTCAAGGACTATGGACTTTTGTTGGCTACTTCTCGGTAAGGTTTTTGTTTCATACTTTGCTTTGTGAAGGAATTGTTACTTTCCCATAAGAATCTCTATGATGTATTGCTGTTCTATGTGTGATCATGATGCCCTCATGTCCGTATTATGTTTTATCGACACCTTCATCCCTAAACATGTGGACATGTCTATGGATCTTGGTTTTCGCTTGAGGACAAGCGAGGTCTAAGCTTGGGGGAGTTGATACGTCCATTTTTCATCATGCTTTCATGTTGATATTTATCGCTTCATGGATTGTTATTATACTTTGTGGAACCATACTTATGCCTTTTCTCTCTTATTTTGCAAGGTTTATTTGAAGAGGGAGAATACCGGCAGCTGGAATTCTAGATTGGAAAAGGAGCAAGTCTGAGTCCTTTATTCTACGCAAATCCAAATGCCCTGAAAATCAACGTGGATTTTTTGGGAATATATAAAAAATATTGGGCGAAAGAAGTGTCAGAGGGGAGCAGCCAGGGGCCCACAAACCTGGTTGCCGCGGCCTACCCCCCTGGCCGCGGCAACAGGGCATGTGGGCACCCTGGTGGCCCACTGGCCCCCCTCTTTTGCTATATGAAGGGTTTCGTCCGAGAAAAAATCAGGGTGGAGCTTTTTCGTTGATTCGCCGCCGCCACGAGGCGAAACTTGAGCAGAACCAATCAAGGGCTCCGGCAGGACGATCCTGCCGGGGAAGCTTCCCTCCTGGAGGGGGAAATCATCGCCTTCGTCATCACCAACACTCCTCTCGTCGGAGGGGAGTCATCTCCATCAACATCTTCATCAGCACCATCGCTTCTCCAAACCCTAGTTCATCTCTTGTAACCAATCTCCGTCTCGCGACTCCAATTGGTACTTGTAAGGTTGCTAGTAGTGTTGATTACTCTTTGTAGTTGATGCTAGTTGGATTACTTGGTGGAAGAGTTTATGTTCAGATCCTTGATGCTATTCATTACACCTCTGATCATGATTATGATTATGCTTTGTGAGTAGTTATGTTTGGATAGCCCTTGTCATCCTGAATCCAACAAGCTTGGGTTTTCTCGATTCGGAGCTCGTATGCGAAAGTTATGGCTGTTTCAGTGGCGAGCGGTAGTACCGCTGCAAGCTCTTACTTGACTCTTTCTGATAATATGATAAATTGCAATTGCTTCAAGGACTATGGACTTTTGTTGGCTACTTCTCGGTAAGGTTTTTGTTTCATACTTTGCTTTGTGAAGGAATTGTTACTTTCCCATAAGAATCTCTATGATGTATTGCTGTTCTATGTGTGATCATGATGCCCTCATGTCCGTATTATGTTTTATCGACACCTTCATCCCTAAACATGTGGACATGTCTATGGATCTTGGTTTTCGCTTGAGGACAAGCGAGGTCTAAGCTTGGGGGAGTTGATACGTCCATTTTTCATCATGCTTTCATGTTGATATTTATCGCTTCATGGACTGTTATTATACTTTGTGGAACCATACTTATGCCTTTTCTCTCTTATTTTTCAAGGTTTATTTGAAGAGGGAGAATACCGGCAGCTGGAATTCTAGACTGGAAAAGGAGCAAGTCTGAGTCCTCTATTCTACGCAAATCCAAATGCCCTGAAAACCAACGTGGATTTTTTTGGGAATATATAAAAAATATTGGGCGAAAGAAGTGTCAGAGGGGAGCAGCCAGGGGCCCACAAACCTGGTTGCCGCGGCCTACCCCCCCTGGCCGCGGCAATAGGGCTTGTGGGCACCCTGGTGGCCCACTGGCCCCCCTCTTTTGCTATATGAAGGGTTTCGTCCGAGAAAAAATCAGGGTGGAGCTTTTTCGTTGATTCGCCGCCGCCACGAGGCGAAACTTGAGCAGAACCAATCAAGGGCTCCGGCAGGACGATCCTGCCGGGGAAGCTTCCCTCCTGGAGGGGGAAATCATCGCCTTCGTCATCACCAACACTCCTCTCCTCGGAGGGGAGTCATCTCCATCAACATCTTCATCAGCACCATCGCTTCTCCAAACCCTAGTTCATCTCTTGTAACCAATCTCCGTCTCGCGACTCCGATTGGTACTTGTAAGGTTGCTAGTAGTGTTGATTACTCTTTGTAGTTGATGCTAGTTGGATTACTTGGTGGAAGAGTTTATGTTCAGATCCTTGATGCTATTCATTACACCTCTGATCATGATTATGATTATGCTTTGTGAGTAGTTATGTTTGGATAGCCCTTGTCGTCCTGAATCCAACAAGCTTGGGTTTGCTCGATTCGGAGCTCGTATGCGAAAGTTATGGCTGTTTCAGTGGCGAGCGGTAGTACCGCTGCAAGCTCTTACTTGACTCTTTCTGATAATATGATAAATTGCAATTGCTTCAAGGACTATGGACTTTTGTTGGCTACTTCTCGGTAAGGTTTTTGTTTCATACTTTGCTTCGTGAAGGAATTGTTACTTTCCCATAAGAATCTCTATGATGTATTGCTGTTCTATGTGTGATCATGATGCCCTCATGTCCGTATTATGTTTTATCGACACCTTCATCCCTAAACATGTGGACATGTCTATGGATCTTGGTTTTCGCTTGAGGACAAGCGAGGTCTAAGCTTGGGGGAGTTGATACGTCCATTTTTCATCATGCTTTCATGTTGATATTTATCGCTTTATGGACTGTTATTATACTTTGTGGAACCATACTTATGCCTTTTCTCTCTTATTTTGCAAGGTTTATTTGAAGAGAGAGAATACCGGCAGCTGGAATTCTAGACTGGAAAAGGAGCAAGTCTGAGTCCTCTATTCTACGCAAATCCAAATGCCCTGAAAATCAACGTGGATTTTTTTGGGAATATATAAAAAATATTGGGCGAAAGAAGTGTCAGAGGGGAGCAGCCAGGGGCCCACAAACCTGGTTGCCGCGGCCTACCCCCCCCCCCCTGGCCGCGGCAACAGGGCTTGTGGGCACCCTGGTGGCCCACTGGCCCCCCTCTTTTGCTATATGAAGGGTTTCGTCCGAGAAAAAATCAGGGTGGAGCTTTTTCGTTGATTCGCCGCCGCCACGAGGCGAAACTTGAGCAGAACCAATCAAGGGATCCGGCAGGACGATCCTGCCGGGGAAGCTTCCCTCCTGGAGGGGAAATCATCGCCTTCGTCATCACCAACACTCCTCTCGTCGGAGGGGAGTCATCTCCATCAACATCTTCATCAGCACCATTGCTTCTCCAAACCCTAGTTCATCTCTTGTAACCAATCTCCGTCTCGCGACTCCGATTGGTACTTGTAAGGTTGCTAGTAGTGTTGATTACTCTTTGTAGTTGATGCTAGTTGGATTACTTGGTGGAAGAGTTTATGTTGAGATCCTTGATGCTATTCATTACACCTCTGATCATGATTATGATTATGCTTTGTGAGTAGTTATGTTTGGATAGCCCTTGTCGTCCTGAATCCGACAAGCTTGGGTTTGCTCGATTCGGAGCTCGTATGCGAAAGTTATGGCTGTTTCAGTGGCGAGCGGTAGTACCGCTGCAAGCTCTTACTTGACTCTTTCTGATAATATGATAAATTGCAATTGCTTCAAGGACTATGGACTTTTGTTGGCTACTTCTCGGTAAGGTTTTTGTTTCATACTTTGCTTTGTGAAGGAATTGTTACTTTCCCATAAGAATCTCTATGATGTATTGCTGTTCTATGTGTGATCATGATGCCCTCATGTCCGTATTATGTTTTATCGACACCTTCATCCCTAAACATGTGGACATGTCTATGGATCTTGGTTTTCGCTTGAGGACAAGCGAGGTCTAAGCTTGGGGGAGTTGATACGTCCATTTTTCATCATGCTTTCATGTTGATACTTATCGCTTCATGGACTGTTATTATACTTTGTGGAACCATACTTATGCCTTTTCTCTCTTATTTTGCAAGGTTTACTTGAAGAGGGAGAATACCGGCAGCTGGAATTCTAGACTGGAAAAGGAGCAAGTCTGAGTCCTCTATTCTACGCAAATCCAAATACCCTGAAAATCAACGTGGATTTTTTTGGGAATATATAAATAATATTGGGCGAAAGAAGTGTCAGAGGGGAGCAGTCAGGGGCCCACAAACCTGGTTGCCGCGGCCTACCCCCCCTGGCCGCGGCAACAGGGCTTGTGGGCACCCTGGTGGCCCACTGGCCCCCCTCTTTTGCTATATGAAGGGTTTCGTCCGAGAAAAAATCAGGGTGGAGCTTTTTCGTTGATTCGCCGCCGCCACGAGGCGAAACTTGAGCAGAACCAATCAAGGGCTCCGGCAGGACGATCCTGCCGGGGAAGCTTCCCTCCTGGAGGGGGAAATCATCGCCTTCGTCATCACCAACACTCCTCTCGTCGGAGGGGAGTCATCTCCATCAACATCTTCATCAGCACCATCGCTTCTCCAAACCCTAGTTCATCTCTTGTAACCAATCTCCGTCTCGCGACTCCGATTGGTACTTGTAAGGTTGCTAGTAGTGTTGATTACTCTTTGTAGTTGATGCTAGTTGGATTACTTGGTGGAAGAGTTTATGTTCAGATCCTTGATGCTATTCATTACACCTCTGATCATGATTATGATTATGCTTTGTGAGTAGTTATGTTTGGATAGCCCTTGTCGTCCTGAATCCAACAAGCTTGGGTTTGCTCGATTCGGAGCTCGTATGCGAAAGTTATGGCTGTTTCAGTGGCGAGCGGTAGTACCGCTGCAAGCTCTTACTTGACTCTTTCTGATAATATGATAAATTGCAATTGCTTCAAGGACTATGGACTTTTGTTGGCTACTTCTCGGTAAGGTTTTTGTTTCATACTTTGCTTTGTGAAGGAATTGTTACTTTCCCATAAGAATCTCTATGATGTATTGCTGTTCTATGTGTGATCATGATGCCCTCATGTCCGTATTATGTTTTATCGACACCTTCATCCCTAAACATGTGGACATGTCTATGGATCTTGGTTTTCGCTTGAGGACAAGCGAGGTCTAAGCTTGGGGGAGTTGATACGTCCATTTTTCATCATGCTTTCATGTTGATACTTATCGCTTCATGGACTGTTATTATACTTTGTGGAACCATACTTATGCCTTTTCTCTCTTATTTTGCAAGGTTTACTTGAAGAGGGAGAATACCGGCAGCTGGAATTCTAGACTGGAAAAGGAGCAAGTCTGAGTCCTCTATTCTACGCAAATCCAAATGCCCTGAAAATCAACGTGGATTTTTTTGGGAATATATAAATAATATTGGGCGAAAGAAGTGTCAGAGGGGAGCAGTCTGGGGCCCACAAACCTGGTTGCCGCGGCCTACCCCCCCTGGCCGCGGCAACAGGGCTTGTGGGCACCCTGGTGGCCCACTGGCCCCCCTCTTTTGCTATATGAAGGGTTTCGTCCGAGAAAAAATCAGGGTGGAGCTTTTTCGTTGATTCGCCGCCGCCACGAGGCGAAACTTGAGCAGAACCAATCAAGGGCTCCGGCAGGACGATCCTGCCGGGGAAGCTTCCCTCCTGGAGGGGAAATCATCGCCTTCGTCATCACCAACACTCCTCTCGTCGGAGGGGAGTCATCTCCATCAACATCTTCATCAGCACCATCGCTTCTCCAAACCCTAGTTCATCTCTTGTAACCAATCTCCGTCTCGCGACTCCGATTGGTACTTGTAAGGTTGCTAGTAGTGTTGATTACTCTTTGTAGTTGATGCTAGTTGGATTACTTGGTGGAAGAGTTTATGTTCAGATCCTTGATGCTATTCATTACACCTCTGATCATGATTATGATTATGCTTTGTGAGTAGTTATGTTTGGATAGCCCTTGTCGTCCTGAATCCAACAAGCTTGGGTTTGCTCGATTCGGAGCTCGTATGCGAAAGTTATGGCTGTTTCAGTGGCGAGCGGTAGTACCGCTGCAAGCTCTTACTTGACTCTTTCTGATAATATGATAAATTGCAATTGCTTCAAGGACTATGGACTTTTGTTGGCTACTTCTCGGTAAGGTTTTTGTTTCATACTTTGCTTTGTGAAGGAATTGTTACTTTCCCATAAGAATCTCTATGATGTATTGATGTTCTATGTGTGATCAAGATGCCCTCATGTCCGTATTATGTTTTATCGACACCTTCATCCCTAAACATGTGGACATGTCTATGGATCTTGGTTTTCGCTTGAGGACAAGCGAGGTCTAAGCTTGGGGGAGTTGATACGTCCATTTTTCATCATGCTTTCATGTTGATATTTATCGCTTTATGGACTGTTATTATACTTTGTGGAACCATACTTATGCCTTTTCTCTCTTATTTTGCAAGGTTTATTTGAAGAGGGAGAATACCGGCAGCTGGAATTCTAGACTGGAAAAGGAGCAAGTCTGAGTCCTCTATTCTACGCAAATCCAAATGCCCTGAAAATCAACGTGGATTTTTTTGGGAATATATAAAAAATATTGGGCGAAAGAAGTGTCAGAGGGGAGCAGCCAGGGGCCCACAAACCTGGTTGCCGCGGCATACCCCCCTGGCCGCGGCAACAGGGCTTGTGGGCACCCTGGTGGCCCACTGGCCCCCCTCTTTTGCTACATGAAGGGTTTCGTCCGAGAAAAAATCAGGGTGGAGCTCTGATCATGATTATGATTATGCTTTGTGAGTAGTTATGTTTGGATATCCCTTGTCGTCCTGAATCCAACAAGCTTGGGTTTGCTCGATTCGGAGCTCGTATGCGAAAGTTATGGTTGTTTCAGTGGCGAGCGGTAGTACCGCTGCAAGCTCTTACTTGACTCTTTCTGATAATATGATAAATTGCAATTGCTTCAAGGACTATGGACTTTTGTTGGCTACTTCTCGGTAAGGTTTTTGTTTCATACTTTGCTTTGTGAAGGAATTGTTACTTTCCCATAAGAATCTCTATGATGTATTGCTGTTCTATGTGTGATCATGATGCCCTCATGTCCGTATTATGTTTTATCGACACCTTCATCCCTAAACATGTGGACATGTCTATGGATCTTGGTTTTCGCTTGAGGACAAGCGAGGTCTAAGCTTGGGGGAGTTGATACGTCCATTTTTCATCATGCTTTCATGTTGATATTTATCGCTTTATGGACTGTTATTATACTTTGTGGAACCATACTTATACCTTTTCTCTCTTATTTTGCAAGGTTTATTTGAAGAGGGAGAATACCGGCAGCTGGAATTCTAGACTGGAAAAGGAGCAAGTCTGAGTCCTCTATTCTACGCAAATCCAAATGCCCTGAAAATCAACGTGGATTTTTTTGGGAATATATAAAAAATATTGGGCGAAAGAAGTGTCACAGGGGAGCAGCCAGGGGACCACAAACCTGGTTGCCGCGGCCTACACCCCGTGGCCGCGGCAACAGGGCTTGTGGGCACCCTGGTGGCCCACTAGCCCCCCTCTTTTGCTATATGAAGGGTTTCGTCCGAGAAAAAATCAGGGTGGAACTTTTCGTTGATTCGCCGCCGCCACGAGGCGAAACTTGAGCAGAACCAATCAAGGGCTCCGGCAGGACGATCCTGCCGGGGAAGCTTCCCTCCTGGAGGGGGAAATCATCGCCTTCGTCATCACCAACACTCCTCTCGTCGGAGGGGAGTCATCT